>NC_138786.1:64240444-64924501 GCF_965178545.1 Coloeus monedula | reverse complement strand
CTGAGGTCTGGAACTGGTGTTGGGAAGAGAGGGAGAAGGAGAAGGAGAAGGAGAAGGAGAAGGAGAAGGAGAAGGAGAAGGAGAAGGAGAAGGAGAAGGAGAAGGAGAAGGGCCCGAAGTAACTGCACAGTGAATTTCCTTACCATGAGCCAGGCTCATTCCCTGAACTGACCAATATCTCTGAGCTCCCCTTCATGGCACAGCCCTGCCAGTAAAGAACAGAAGTTCCTGCTGCTCCCACTGGAATTCTGTAGCGTGCCTGGCATTCCATACGTTATGCTGCCTGAGAATTCCTGCAGCCGTCCTCGGGAAGAGCAGTTCACTGCCACAGGAGGAACAAGAGGAAAGCAGCTGCCACTCTCGGGTTCTGTGCCCTGTAAAAAGTAAAACCAGATAAAGATCAAAGCTCCATAAAGCTGGAACCATCTCCAACCTCGGGACAGCACTTCTGTGGGAAAAGCGTAGATGGGCAATTAGGAAGGAGATCATCATGCAAATGGGCAAGGGGGGGGGAATTAAATTCTGCTGCTTTCTGATTGAGGCCTGCTTCAATTTGCAGCCTTTATAATATCAGTTTAATGGGACTTTTTGTGCTTTAAAGAGGTTTTTATTAGCTGGGGGTTGTCCCTGCCTGGACTGAGGCACAGCACAATGAGTCTCCTGCCTCCTGAAGCCGTGTCGTTATCCCAGCATCTGAAATTAAAAACCAGCACTCTGGGAAACCTCTCTACTCTGAGGAGAAGTGTGAGGAGCGTTTGGGTCTGTGGAAAGCCTGGAACAGCTCTGAGAGACACCAAACATCCTGTGGATCCCAATAAACAGCAAAACATTCCAGCAGCTCCTTCCAACACCGCCCTTGTAGGGAACTCTGTCACCCCAGTGGGTATTTGTGGGAGTAAGGAAGAAATCCCACTGATGACCTCAGTGTGATCACCTCTGGTTTGTCTGGGGATAAATCTCCTTTATCCTTCTGGGAGAATAAAGGAATCCAATGCTGCCTTAATCCCCAGCTCCTCAGAGTCTGGATTTCCAGAATCCATCTCCTGGCCCAGCATAGGAAGGGTTGTCCAGCGCTGGAACAGCTGCCCAGGGCAGTGGTGGAGTCACCAACCCTGGAAGTGCTCATAAAATACATGGATATGGCACTTGAGTGTTCATAAAATACCTGGGTAAATACATGGGTAAATATAGGAATAAATACATGGGTAAATACATGGATAAACATATGGATAAATATAGGGATAAATATGTAGGGATAAATATGTATGGATAAATACATGGCACTTGAGGTCATGGGTTGGTGTGACCATGGTGGTGGTTGATGTTTGGACTTGATGATGCTAAAGGCCTTTGCCAGCCTCAACAACCCCAGCATTCCATGATTTTCTGCCTTTTTCTCCTGCTCTGGGGCTGAGAAACTCCTTGAGCGGAGCAGCAGTGGGAGCAGGGAGCCACAGGCTGCACATCAGAGCTCTGCAGGCACTTTTAATCCACCTCTCTTCATGTTCATGGAAGATGGCACAGGAAATCTCTCAGCCCGAAAGCATCTCCCCAGCTCTGCACACCCGGGACAAAGCCGAGGTGAATGATCCCCTCCAAGCTCCTTCCAGAGCCATTCCAGCGGCAATCAGAGGCAGCAGTTCCTAGAGAAACGGCTCCTATCCAATTCAGGAGCCTTCCCTTGGGGAGGAGACATCCATTTCCCCTTCTACCTGTCATTCTTCTTCATTCATGGACTCGATAAGGCAGGAAATCTGGCAGGCTTGAAGTAAAAAACGAGCTGTTCACAGCAAAGAGAGCCTCAGCGGGTAAAAAAAAAAAAAACAAACCCCAAACTGTTGGAATCAAGATGAAGTTAATAGGAGCAAAAATAAATAGAAACAGACCCTAAATGTAAATGAACATTACATCACCACTGGCATTTCAGCTCCTTTTCAAATACAGAAATAGCAGCAGATTTAACTTGCAGAAAGCTGCTGTGTTCACACAGCCAGAGCTGCTTCAGGGGCACAGCCCTGAACCTTCTGCTCCCCAAAACAACTCAAGACTCGAGAAAGGAGAAACAGGGATCAGGCAGAGGGGGAAAATCCCAACTTCCCGGTCAAAAGAGGTTAAGAGAAATACAATTCCATCCCTTAACCCTGTGGAGATGGGATCTGTTGGCGTTTGCCAGCTCCAGAGGAGTTCACTCCACCTCGGGCAGATCGGAGGTGAAAGCAAATAATGCAACTGCAGCCCCGGAGAAGGCTGGGCTCTTAATTGACAGAGATTCCAGAGAGAGGGAAATAACCTCCAGTACCATTTGGGCAGCAGGTTTCTCTCCCAGCTGCCACCTCAAATCCTCGAGATTCCCGTTGGCCACCCAAAATTCCAGGCACCATTTCCAGCCTGGAAACAAACTCGGAGTGCTCTCAGAGCGAGACCTTAAAGCTGGAGCACCTCAGCCCCCACACCTGCTCAATCCCTGCTCTCCCAGGGGCTCAGCCTGGAGAAAAGGAAGCTCGAGAGAGACCTTTTCTCTCTCTGGAATTCCCTGACAGGAGGGGGCAGCTGGGGGGGCAGCTGGGGGGGGGGGGGTCGGGCTCTGCTCCCAGGGAACAGGGACAGAAGTTCTGAGTCATTTCAGGGAGTGAAGAGTTACAGGGCAGGAAACAAAGGCAGCTGAAGAAGATCTGAGACGATTTTCCCTTATTCTTACACACCTCAGACATTCAATTTTGTCCAAGTTTGTGTCTCGAATTTAAACCCAACTCCTTCCCTGTGGGAAGGAGGAGATGATCCCGGCCTGCCATGTGCCAGAGCGAGAGTGACAGAGGGAAGGATGTTACTTGGGGAAGGGTGGCACACTGACATTTCATGGCAGAGAGACTTCATTTTTTTTAACAGCAAAAGCTTCAATATTTCACAAAATCTGTGTTCCCTGTGATTATTTGTAAAGCATTGTGGATGGGCTTGGCACTTCCCTGACAGAAACACTGGCAGGGCTCTGCCTGGAGGGATCTATAATTGGAGATGGGAAGAGTGGATGGGAGGACAGGGATGCAGCAGAGGGAGATCAGAAAGAGAATTACGAATTCTTTCATTCTTTTCTGGATTTTTTGGGTTCTTTTAATGTGATCCATTTTAAATCCAGGCTTAAGATCTGATTCAACTTCAGATTTTTTTTGCTGCCCAAACTTTCTTCTGTCCCTGGCTGGAGCAGAAAACCAAAATTTCAAAATTCCTCATGAAATAAATAGGAGGGTGGTGTGGGAACAGCCTCACTTTCCCAGGTGGAAACACTTCCCTCCGGGTTTATCATTCTGGGAACAATTCTGGCCCAAAGAAGGGGAAGCACAGAGTGGCACTGCCAGGGTGTGACACGGCCAGGGCACAAGGAGGCCCTGGGTTCTCCTCCAGGTTTGTTTGTGGAAGGTTTGGGGTGGTTTGGGGTGGCTGAAGGGTTTCTGACAGCATTAATTGGGAGTCAATCCCCCTACGGATCCCCATTCCCAGTTCTCCCAGGAAGCTCCTGCAATGGTCTCTAAGGGGTTAATGGAATATCTGCTTTTCCCTGCACGGATGACGGGGCCCAAAGCACTTCCCTGGCCCTGCAGGAGCCCCAGCACTGAAAATCCCCGAGCAACACCTCGGAGCTGCCACAGGCACCCAGACAGAAGGGGAAGGTGCCCGTTCCCTCAGCTCCCGGCTGCCAGATGGGGGAATATTTTGGGCTTTTGGGAAAAGCGTTGGGTTTCCACCTTTTCCCTGCGTGTGAGGAAGCGCCTGGCACCAGGGAATGCTCTGCTGAGCTGGGAGGCCCCGGCATTCCTGGAGAGAAATCTTTAGGATTAGGTGGGGGATGACACCACCTGCTCCCTTTCCCTGTGGCTGGGGGCACCAGGCTGAGGGCACAGCGGGCGGGATGTGCCGGAGACCCAAATCCCACTGGAACCACGGCACTTTCCATCCCCTTGGGTCCAATTCCGGGCAGGAGCAGCACCTGGAGGACAAAGCTGCGCGGCAGCCGAATGCCGGGTGACAAAACCCCTGAAAAACAGGCTTGAGGAAGTGGCTGGGTGGAAGGGTGAGCTGAGGGAGGTGCTAATTAGAGCACTGGGGGAAGGTGGTAATTAGAGCACTGGGGGAAGGTGGTAATTAGAGCACTGGGGGAAGGTGGTAATTAGCTCTGCTGCTCACCGTGGCTCAGCCTTCAGCTGTCACTCACCCACTCCTGGAGCCTGTGGAACACGTTTCTGTCCCATCTGCGAGGGAAACACTTCCCCTTCCCTCTTCCTGCAAAAGCAGAGGAATCCTTGTCCCTGGATGACCAAGGCCGGGCCAGGGGTGGAGACGCCATCCCTGCAAGGCTTCAAAAACCGTGGATGTGGCGCTGGAGGACAGGGGTGGCTGGGGAGCGTGCTGGTGGGGCTGGGTTGAGGGTTGGACTTGGCGATCCCAAAGGTCTTTTCCAGACATTCTCCTGCAAATTGAATGTTTATATAATAAAGCACACAATTTGGAGCTCGTTAAACAGTTATATTTCAGTCAAAACTCTGCACATAATCTCTTCATGAGGGGTTTTGAATTCCACCTCCCCTCTGCAGCAGATCCCGTGATTCCAACATGGATCTCCAGTCCCCTTTGGCATTTTCTGATTTCCAGGCAACATCTCATGGCCTCAAAAGCCTTGGTAGACTTAATCAAAGCTGGGCTGAGTCTAAAGTGGACTCGAGCACAACGTTCAGGTGCAATGGATGCTGCTGGAATGGGGGCTCTAATCCCAGGTGTCACATCCTCCCAAACTTCCAGCTCCCGGAACTAGAAAGGAGCTTTAATGGATGGAAAAGAAATCCCCAAACCACAACCCCGTGGGAATCAGGGATGCAGGACTCGGCTGTGCTGCCATCACTCCCTCAGGAATAGCCAGGTTTAGCTCATTCTGTCTGCCCAGAGAGGAGGATTTGCCCCTGGATGCCCTGGAATGTTCCAGGCCAGGCTGGACACTGGGGCTGGGAGCAGCCCGGGACAGTGGGAGGTGTCCCTGCCCGTGGCAGTGCTGGCACTGGATGAGCTTTAAGGTCCTTCCAAGCCCAAATCGTTCTGTGAGTCTTAGAGCCCTGAAATTCTCATGACAGAGGTGGAAGTGCAAGAGCTTAAGGTCCCTTCCCAAAGAAACCCCATTGCAGGACTCTGCAGCTTCTGGAGCCCTGGGTCCATGGAAATGCAGTTTCAGAGGAGCTCCGAGGAAATGGGTGTTTTGGGGAGAGCAGAGTGGCTGGAAGAGAGGAACAGGAACAGTCTCCTCGAGCAAGCCCTTGTGTCTCAGGGAGCGGGATCGGCTCGCTCCTAACGCACCTGGTGACTCCCAGAGCAGGGGATGGAAATGCAGCCCTGGTCCGAAAGAAACCTCTGCGCATCATGCGCGGGCGCGCTGCCCCACTGCGCGCGGCCCCCGCGCGGGCACGCCCGCGCGGTCGCGGTGGCTACTGCGCATGCGCGGGCCCGGTGGCTACTGCGCATGCGCGGGCCCGGTGGCTACTGCGCATGCGCGGGCCCGGTGGCTACTGCGCATGCGCGGGCCCGGTGGCTACTGCGCATGCGCGGGCGCGGTGCATCATTGGCGATCCCTCCGCGGGCAGGACCGCATCACATATAGTCACTCCTGGCGCATCACTCCGCGTGGGTGCGCATCACTCCTCGTCGCACCGCATCACTGGCGATCCCTCTGCGGGCAGGACCGCATCACAAATAGTCCCTCCTGGCGGATCACTCCGCGGTGGGGCCGCATTACCGCGGGTCCCTCCAGCGGATCCCTCTGTTTTTCACATTTGGGGTGAAAAATCGGGAATTTGGGGTTAAAAAGTCGGAATTTGGGGTGAAAAATCGGGAATCTGAGGTGGAAAAAGGGGATTTGGGGGTGAAAAATTGGGTATTTGCAGGAGATTATTAGGAGACAACAGCAAAAAGGGTGTTATGGCCGGGTGTTTCGGCAGAGATCCAAAGGCACAACTCTACATCCAAAAGATCGTCTTTAAAAGTACATGGCTTATTTCGGATTCATCACCTGTCGGGATCTCCTCCCCCCGCCATGGAGCCCTGGGAGCGGGGTCCTGAGGGGAGGCACGGGGTTTCCCTGCTCCTTAGCCCCTGCCAAATGCTCCGACCGTCGTTTCTGGAGGAATGCTCGGGATGCCCCCGTTGGCCCCTCTGGATTAGCAGCTCCCTGTGCGGGTGTGCCCGGGTAACCCTCTGAAAGCAGCTGGTCACACCTGGATTTTGATGCCAAAGGAAACTCTGAGTTAAGAATAATCAAAACATGAACCGGTTCTCATGAAACTCAGCTTTCCAAACCTTTATTTGGGCTAAAACAACAACAAAAAAAAGGTGGGAATGCCCTTGGCAGAAAAGCAGCTGTGAAGTAAAGCAGGCTTTAAATGCCTGTCAGCAGGAAATTCAGGAGAAATGGGCTGCTGGCTCCTGGCATCCTGGGCTTTCTAGGCAGGTTTTGTACTGGATTGCAAGGCAGTTTTCCTGCCTCTGGCGAGTGGCACCTGCATCCCACTGGAAAGGGAAAATGTGGGGAGAGGGGCAAGAGGGAAGACCGTTGCTGACCTGTGTCCTTGGATTGCAGTTCTTCCTGGTGGGTTTGTGCTGCCAGAAGTACAGAGGAGATCGGTCTTCGAGTACCTGTTGGTTCACCTGTGGGGCTTGGAGGAGATGCTGGACATGAAATTCCAGGGAAATTCCCCTCGCTGGGGTGAGCAGCAGGGAAAGCTGTTTGCTGTCTGCTTCTTTATCACCTTCACCACCATCCCCTGGGGCTCCAGGTAATCCCACCTCCCCTTTGCTTTTT
Source organism: Coloeus monedula (assembly GCF_965178545.1). NCBI lineage: Eukaryota > Metazoa > Chordata > Aves > Passeriformes > Corvidae > Coloeus > Coloeus monedula. The sequence continues at coordinate 64,917,666 of NC_138786.1, read as the reverse complement.
CCAAGGGTCTCTAAATGAGGGCCTGAGCTTTGCTGTAGCTCCTGTTTATAGGGAGGATCTGTTCCAGGAAATGTCTCATGGTGTGGACCGATGAAAGTGCAGGGAAAGCAAAAAATCCCACAGCTCCTGAGGCTCACTTGTCTGAACTGCCTCCAGGCAGCGAGGATTGTTCCCAAATATCATCCCCTGGCTCTGGAACTCGGTAAGGTTGCGTTCCCCCAAAGCGCAGGGACTGCATCTTGGTGCTGTGTACCTCTTGCCTTTGCCTGCTGTTAACAGCTTTGTGGTGCAGCTCAGTGAAATCCAGTTCAGTGGTTTCTACGCAAAAAACCTCTGTAGTGAGCAATTAAAAGAGAGGTGTGAAATTGGTGATCCTTTGACTTCTGCAGTGGGCTTAGGGGTTTTTTTTTTATTCTCCTCTCTTTCAGGAAAGGAAAATCCATTTAAGTGGGCCCAGTGATGCCAAAAGCTTTGGTGTTTGAGCAGCCAAAGCCAAGGGGCACCGGCGCCGGGGGCCTGTGGTGGAGGGCCAGTGGTCTTGCCTGCGCTGTGGGGTCAGAGGAACGCAGGGTTCCTCTTTTCCTCTCTGCTGGGATTAAGTGCCATGGGAATGACATTTCTGACAGCCCGGTCCTACCGCATGTCTGCTGCAAACGGGCAGAGGCGAAGAGGCAAATGCCAGAGTTCCTTGGGGGTGATGGAGTTGTGGCATTTGGCTGTGCCAAGAGAGGCATTATTCGTGCGTCTAAGGACTGGTTTGGGGGTATGGGAGCCCGGGGAGCAGAGCTCTTGGTGGCTTCCCAGCTCTCTCAGGGATGTCAGCCGGTGCGGGGCTGGGTGACAACCTCTGGTTGGGCTCGGGCGAACGCTGGCACTGGCCCCAGCACAGACGTGGGTGAGGTTTGGGAGCAATGGGAATAAAATGAGGGATGGTGCTGGGCAGAGCGATCGGCCTGTGCTCGTGTCAGCGCAGCCATGCAGGCCGCTGGGATCCGGGTAAGACTCCAGTTCTCCTGGTGTTCAGGGATGCAAGGTCTGAGGACCTGAATTTACCTGTGGGGTTTCCAGGACAGCAGGAATAAGAGGAAATGTGGTGCCAGAGCTGCATCACATCAGGTCGTGTTTCCCTCTGAGGACAAAGAGTCTCTGGCCTGAGGTGAGATTGCTGTGAGTGCTTGGATGAGCAATCGAGGGAACAGGGAGCTCAGAACTCCGGTCACTTTAGGTCTGTTTGGTTTGTGTCTGTGAGAACTGGGATCTGAGCTGCAGAGGTGCTGTTGGGAACAAAGGATGGAGTAAATCCACTCCCTAGATGCACAGTGAAGGACTGAGTTGCAGGCAATGGGAGTATTTATAAACAGTATCAATATTTCACTGAAACTGGGGCCAGAGCAGTGATGAGGGTAGTTGGGTTTGGCCTGGGCCTGTCAAGATGAGCCATAAACAACTTAACCAAACCCCTGACCCCTCAAGGGATGTGTCAAACACTTCCACAGAAAGCCAAGTCAGTAATGATTCCAGAGAAAAAGGTATTGGAAATTGCTTATGATCAGTGGGGAATTTCCTTTGGAATTATCAACCAGAGAGTTTATCAAAGAAGAACATTTCTTTTGGCTCTCTTTCTGATTTTCTCTCTGGCTTAAATTAGTTTTGTGTGCTTCCATTATGGAAGTGGCGTGTTTTCACCTTGAAATTTGGTTTGGGGTTTGAATAGTCCACATTGTTATACATGACTGCTTTGGTTATGGGTCAGAGAGAGGGAAGGGAAATTAGTTTTTATTATCTTGAAACTTTTCCAAACAGAAGATGTTGTCTTGCCTCTCCCCAAAGCACTCTAGACACATGGGAGTAACTCAAAAAACAATGCTTGAGAGGTTTAAGCATTAATAACAACTCTATTGTGTCTCGGTTGCAAGGATTCAGTCCTACAGTCCCAGACCGATGAGGAAAAAAAAAGGAACTTCTGTTGTTCGTGAAAAATCTTCCATTATTCCTTGTGTGGTCTTTTCATTGTGTTACATGATTTACTGTCCAGTATCTTTCTAACAAAATGTGTTAGAAACTTAGATTAAGAATTTGAGTCTATTCACTACAAAATCCTGCCAAGCTTGAAGGACTGGGGTGATGACTGCTCTCAGCAACGGTTATTTATTAATATTCCGTCAGATTTCCCTCAGCTCTGGGCAGAAAAGCCAAGGGTTTGTGTTAGGAATTCTGCAAGCAAGGCCTCTGTGGCCATTGGCTTATTGTGCGTGTCAGTGAGCCAGGGCTGGGACAAAGACTCATGCAGGTACTTGAGCTGGCACTGGAGCTGTTGCCCTTTGGAGCCATTTAAAATGTATGATTATTGCACATTTTGGAGGCTATTTCCAGAATTCCATTTGTAGCCAGATCTCACTCCAAGTGCAGCAGTCCAGGTGAGGGTTTTTACATCTCCGGCCCAATGCCGTCTGCTGAGCCCCAAAAATGTTCATTTTGTCCCCTACAAATTACCTCGGATTTCACTCCCAACACATCCTCTGACTAGACTAAGTTTTACCCCCAAACTGTCCCTACTTAATACTTCTATTTTACCTCTGAATGTTTTTTCTGTTCCCTACTGATTGCCCTTCTTATATTAAAACCAAAATTTTCACTCTGTCCCCTGTAGTTTTCCTCGTATGTACCTTCAAAACGTTCATTCTGTCCCTCACAGATTAGCTCAGGTCTTTTCCCTCAAATTGTCTCTGTCTGTCCCCTACCGATAAGAACCTCAATTTTCATCCCAAAATGTCACCTACTAATTGCCTCGATTTTACCTCAAAACGTTCATTTTCTCCCATACAAATTAACTCACATTTTACCCCCAAAACGTTCGTTTTATCCCCTACAGAACGTGCCCAGCATCCGAGCAACAGGACCGCGAATGCCTGGCGGCAGCAGCGCCACCGCTCCGCGATTTGCGCTCTGGCCACTGAAGCCCCACACGGCCGGGACAAGCATGAGGCGGCGGCACCCACGGAAATCGTGAGGTCGTGGCCTGCGGTACGGGATGTTACCCCCTGAGCGGCAGCACCGAGCGTAAAAAGCCGCTGCGCCCGCACGGCCTTCCCGCGGCGCTGCGCGTGGGGAGCTGCGGCCGCTCCCTGCACACGCGCAGCTTTCTTCAGCCAGCATCGTTGGGCCAATGCGCGCCTGCAGCTGCTCCCCGGGGTGGCCGTAGTGCCTCCTGTGCACCAGCAGGTGGAAGCAGCGAGCAGCACCACGCAGCTCTCCCGCTTCCCTGCGCGCACGTCGCTTTCTGTCATTGCACCCGTGCGGTTTTCCGCGTTACTGCACGGGCACGGCTTCTCAATTTACTGCGCGTGTGCCGCTCTCCAAGTCGTTGCTCATTCCTTTGCTTTTTTGAGTTCTGCCGCTTATGTGCAGGTATTTCTGCTGGGGTTTTTTTTTATGTTTGAGGAGTTTTATTACTGCTTTTTAACTGCATGTGCACGGCGCTGCTGAGTTCACATGCACGGGTGGGATCTTCTGTACTGCACGTGTGCGGTGTTCTTACTTGCAGTGTTAGCGAGAAGGAGAAGAGCCCAGCCCGTGCTTGGGTTTGGGAAGAGTGCAGCAATGTGCAAGACGAACGTTTGAAACAACGCAGGTCAGCGCGGTGCAAACGACCCGGCAGGTGAGGGTAGTGCACAGAGAAAGGCTACTACGCGCACAGTAGCAGAAGTCACAATTGTGACATGGAAAAACATGCTTTCCTTCTCGCCCCCGATACAGGAGTCCAGGATGGACGCTTGGAGCACGTCCATCAGAGCACCAAGGACCTCTGCAGGAGCCACAGCCCTAAAGACTCACGATGGCACTGAACACCTCTGTGCTCTGTTAACCAAAGACTGGGGCAGATCATGCCTGAAGAAAGAGTGGTCTCTGTTTTTTTCCAAACTGCTACAGAAACAAACAAAGGTAGAAAGGTAAAAATGAACAAAGGAGGGAAGGTGAGAAAGGTAGTTTGAAAGTCAAAGTCAGAGAGAGAGAGAGAAAGAAAGTCAAAGTCAGAGAGAGAAAGTCAAAGTCGGAGAGAGAAAGTCAGAGAAAAGAAAAAAAGTCAGAGAGAAAGAAAGTCAGTCACAAAGAAAGAAAGAAAAATAGAGAGAAAAAGGAATAGAGAAACAGAATAGGGTTTGAGAGAAAAAGAAACCGAGTTTAAAAGAGAATTAGTGTTGAAGAGAAAAAGAGAAACTGAGAAATAGAGTGACAGAGACATCCAGAAACAGTTAAACAGTGAGAAAAAGATAAAGAGTTAGAAAAAGTCAAGTGAGGAATAGACTGAAAAGTAAAGCAAAGCAGAGCAGCAAAGCAAGAAATACGGCGAAAAAATTACTAAACCACACCAAAGGAAGAGAGCAACCAAAAGGGGGGAGGGGGGGGTATCTTTATTAGGGTTTATTCAACTTTATTGAACGAGGGTTTTTTATTTACACTTCAGCAAAGCAAGTGGAAATAACAACATACACAAGCACAAATACAATCCATATGCACACTGGTCAAAGTCCAATTGACATACAGAGCAATATGTGCAAGTGCAGCAGCAAACACGAACACAGAGCAACACAAGCCAACCCCCTATCAGTACAATGTAACAATTGTTCTATTTCTGGAAAATTCATTACATTTTATTGTTTCAGGAAACCCAAAACAACAGCAGCACAGGGAGAAGAAAACACTCATCCACCACACACCTCCTTCAGCTGACACACAAACCCACCCTCGCTCTCGTCTCGAGAGCACCCCATGGGAACGCGGTTCCCGGGAGCCCCAAAATCATCCCGCCTGACAAATCCCAGGCACGGTCGGCACCCAAACCCTGGCGATGAACGGCACCTCACAGACCGGCTGGGTCCCAGATAAACAAACCCAGCCAGGAGGGAAAACATCCCCAGACAGCGCAGCTGGGTTGTTTTTACCCTAAGTTTAAAAAGTAGCTGAAAAGCCTGAAAGGCAAAACTCACACACACAAGGTTAGGACCATTCCACACACGCACTCTTCTCGCAGGCAGACAGACACAGGCACACACACACACAGTCACACACCCTTCAGTTTACACCCTGACTGCAGCCCTTACTCCAAACATCCCAGCCATGGAGATGCTCCGACACAGCTTCTGGATGCCGCTCCTCGACGTCGAACGGCGCGCGCCGGGAAAATCGGCAGCGTCGGTGACCACGGAGATCCGGAGCCGCCTCGGGGACCTGCGAGACAACGGGAGGCGGTCAACGAGACGCCGAGGGCTGGGAGTTATTCCCACACCGGGCCCGTAAGTCTTCTGCCCAAAAACCCATGAAAAAGAGACGAACCACTAAGTTTGATAACTCTTCTACTTAACCGTGACCCTACGTGCCGGGGCAGGGCAGCTCAAACCCAGAAAGCACACAGGGAAGTGTTTTACCATGTACAGCCCCGTGAAACAGAGTGGGCCGAGAGGCAAGAACTAAAACGCAGGGGAAAGCAGGGATTAGATACAATAAAATGTCGGTAGGGCCTTTTTTAAGCTGAACCTAAGTCGATCACTACATCAGGTTGAACTCTATGTTCACTTCCAAAGACATATGTCTTTTCAAATCCAGACAGCTGGTTTAGAACTTCTGTGTTGCTGTTTAGACATCAAGCTTTGGGGCTGAGGTTTTTTTATTCCCAGGTGCTTGCTGGCAGTAAAAATACACTTCACATCTACAGTGTGTGTACGTGGCTTGGGCTGTGGATTCTGGGGCAAAAAAAATTCAGGAATCAGGGAAAGAAAGAGATGGAAAAGAGAGAGAAAGGGAATGTGAAGGGAAAGGGAAAGGGAAAGAAAGGTGGAAGAGAGAAAGGGAAAGGAAAGGGAAGGGAAAAATTAGACATAAAAATAATATTAAACCCAAAAATAAAAATAAATATGATGCCGCTCCCCATCCCGTTCCCCCGTTCCCCATCCCGTTCCCCCGCTCCCCCATCCCGTTCCCCCGCTCCCCATCCCATTCCCTGTTCCCCCATCCCGTTCCCTGTTCCCCCATCCCGTTCCCCCCCGTTCCCCCATCCCGTTCCCCGTCCCGTTCCCCCATCCCGTTCCCCCGCTCCCCCATCCCGTTCCCCGTCCCGTTCCCCATCCCGCTCTCCCGCTCCTCGCTCACCGCCCGGGCCCGTCCGTGCCCGCCCGCCCCAACCGCTCCCGCCGATTCCAACTGGCCACGCGCAGCCCCGAGCCGCCTCCCCATTGGCCAGCCCTCGGCCCGCCCCGCCTTCCCATTGGCCGCTGGGCCCGTCAATCACGCGGGAAACCCCGCCGCCCGCAGGCGCTGTCCCACGGCGGCCGCTGGAATGCGGCCCGGGCACATCCCCAAGGGAAAAGGAGGCACAAAATGAGGAATTGGGAAGTAAAAGGGGAAGGCTGCGCAGCGCCCGCGGCGCCCCGACAACGAGGAGCAGCCCCCACTCCTCTCCCCATCTTCGTTTTGCACCCCCGAGCCCTGCACGTTATCAGGGAGCAGCCCCAACCCTCTCCCATCATTAACTCGGAGATATTCCATGGTTTTTCCAAACTGCTGAATTTATTGTGCTGAAGAGCCGCTTCGTTCAGCACACACCGGTCCATAGAGCTGCATAGAAAAGTGCTGAGATACAATTCCAGGCTTCCCCAGCCCATCTCCAGGTGTCACCCCCAGCCCTCCCAGGGGCTCCCAGTTCCCAGGGCAGAGCAGAACCAGCACCCAGCCAGCAGCTCCTCGGTCCTGCGAGGTGTGTGGCACTTCCAGAAGTACACGATGCCTTGGAGCAAGCTGGCCAAACAATTCCACACCTAAACCCTTCAATCCCTGCAAGTCAAGGCAGACTCACAAATGCCCAAGAATTCGCACCTGCCATGGAAAAGTTAAAAGATCAACGTCTGCCTGAACTGCATTTGCAGAGTCCAATTGCACCGATTTTGCTCTGCCTCACGCTCGCAAATTGCCCGGAACGTGCTGTGTACAACAGCCTGGAAACCATGGAAAACTCCTGACACTGGTATCCCGACGCCTCTTGCAGACACCCAGCTCAGGGAAACCTTTGCAGCAAAGCACATCCCAAAGGAGCTGTTTTCCCTGAGGAAGCCCAGCAGCGGCAGCACTGCCCCAGAGCACAAAGCAGCAGCTCTGCCGGGGAAGAGCATCCTTCAGTTCCTCTGCTGCTCACTTGACCAGAGAGCTGTTCCTAGGCCACATTCACTGCCCCACCCTGAAGGAACTACCTGCACCCCCCCTTCCAAATGCTCACTGCTCCCTGCTGTTCACATGACCTTTTCTACATAAAACTACCAAGAACAGTGGAGACCTCTCAAAAAAAAAATTAAAAAAAAAAAAAAAAGATAAAAAAACTGGGTTTGCACAAATAAGCACTGAATCCAAAACCTTTTATGTTTCCAGTATTCCAACCACATTCAGATGCTGAGCAGGTGCTAAAAACAACAGAAAAGCACAAAAAGAGAGAAATCTTCCTTCTCGACCTTCAATATCCTCAATTCAGGAAAATCACCCAAACTCAACAGCTCTATATAGAAGGGCAAAAAAACCCCACGTGTACTTTGAGCTGGTGAGAAGAACAGGAACCTGCAGCAACTGAGGCTGCACAGTCCACAGCAGTGAGAGCTCAGCACACGTCCAGAGAGGCAATTCCAGCACCTAAATTTAAAAAGAAGAAAAAGTTGATCTCTTTTTTTTAAAGTTACTCTAAGTTCATAAAACTAAACCAGCCTTTGCTCTTGATTTTGGCTCACTGATGCACACACACACACAAGAAGCCAACGGTCACACAGGGCCCGCTTGCAGAATTCCTGATCCAAACCCTCGCCTTTCCTGCCCAGCACTGAGGGAAATCTGACAGAGGATTCATAAAGAGCCCTTGCTGAGAGCAGTCATCGCCCCAGGCCTTCAGGCTTGGCAAGATCCTGTAGGGAACAGACCCAAATTCAGTTCCTAAATCTGAATCTCTGACAAGTCCTGTTAGAAAGACAGCGGACAGTCCATCAGAACACAGAATTAAAAGGCTGCACAAGGAATAACAGAAGCTTTTCCAGGAACAGCACAAGTTCCTTCTCTCCCTCACCGGTCCGGGACCGTGAGACCGAACCTTGGGCCCCAGGAGACAGGAGAGCTGTTATCAACACCCGAACCTCCCAAGCGTTGTTATTGCTCAGAGAGCTGCGCCGGCACTGAGCTACTCCCATGCGCCTGCAGGGCTCTGGGGAGGGGCAAGACCACGTCCCACTCCTGCCTGGAGAAATTTCAACACCCTAAAAAGTCATTTCCCTTCTCTCTCTCTGAGCCATGGCCAAAGCAGCTGTGTAGAACAACCCAGGGTATTTATGGGAGGGCTGATTCTCTCAGGAAAGACCCCAGACCCTGAAGAAACAAAACCACCCCAAATTTCCAGCTGAAAACACGCTGCTTCCTGAACGGGAGCACACAAAACTCTCTTAAGCATCTTCAGAGATGGCCCATTCATCATCTAGGATGGACAATTAATCAGACCCAGGAAAGGCTTTGTGCAGCCCAACTCCGGGACAAGAAAACATCATGAATATGCTAAATTGCGAGAAAAATAGAATTAATTCGGACTCTGCCCAAAAACTGTATAAGAAGGAACCAGCTGAAGCAGCACCCGTGAACTTGGGAGCTCTGGTGCGATAGAGATCAGATCTGTGCGTGTTCACCCAGCTCCGACCCCGGGCTCGGGCTGCTTTTCTCCATCGTGGCTTTCTGTGTGACCGATCTTTCGGACGCGGAATAAAATCTATTTCTTTATTAAATTTAATTTGGCTGAATTTCTTTACCTCACATTCATAACAATGATGTAACATGCGAAAAGCCAGCATGACAATACCATTTATAACAGAGGGATCCGCCGGAGGCACCCGCGGTGCTGCGGTCCTGGCCGCGGAGGGATCCGCCCGAGGGACTATTTGTGATGCGCTCCTGCCCGCGGAGGGATCAGCGCTGATGCCGCCCCGCCCGCCCAGCTGCTCTCGCTGCCTTTTCCCGCTCTCCCCTCTGCTCCCAGCGCTTCTCCTGCAAAGGGCGCGGCTTTTCCTGGGCTCTTTTCCTGCCGGGCTGCAGCGAGCGCTCCCCTCAAGGAGCAGGGGCAGCTTTGCTCGCGGCGGCAGCGATTAAACAGAGCAGGCCCGGAACAATTCCTGCTTAGCCGGGCTTTGAGCACATTCCTGAGCCAGCACCAGCAGCAGCGAGTGAGGCAGCGGCACATGAAGGAGGCTGCGGCTCTGGCCAGGCTGGGGAGGGGCTCCTCTGTAAAAGAAGAACATGGAGAGACAAACCAGAAAGGGCAGGGGAAAAAAAAGAAAAAGCCAAGACAAACTAAACTTTTTAAAAAAAATAATCCGGATCCAGAGGGACTTCTGGCTGGAGAACTTCCTGGGGAGCAATCCTGCCCCTCTGGGAGGCAATGCCAGGGCAACTCCAGCTGAAACTTGCACACAAACACCACAAAGATTTCAGATATTTGCAGGAAGCATCCACTTAGCAACTGCTGGTTAATAATTTATTCACTTTCCCATTCAATGGTACATTCAGTCCACAAGACTTAAACACCTTTCTGGTAATTTTATTTACAGTCTGCAGCGTGTTCTGTAAAACACAGGAGTGCTCACAGACACACACGCACAACATAGGGATTTGCAAACATTTAAAGAAGTACAGTTTATTCCAAAGGAAGTCTACGCACTACTTTTTCCATAAAAATTATAAAAAATACTTTAGTTACTGTACTTTACCTAAACCAAGATACTTGAGAATTCTTCCACAACTGATGCCCCCTCCCCACAAAGGGCACTCCGACAAGAAGAAATTCAGGAGACTGCATCACCAAATAAAATCCTAATGGCAACTGCTTCAATCCCCCAGAAGAACAACGAATTCCCACTCTGCATCCAGCAATCCCTGCTCTGCAGCCTGTCTGCATCTGCTTTTGTAGGGCTTGTGGGGCTTTTGCACTCACTTCCTTCTCCAGGGCAGTTCCCACAAACAAAGAATGACTGAATTTCTACAGACTGGCACTCGGCAATCCTGAATTTCACACATCCAAAAGGAAACACATCCAAAGGGAAACACTTTCCTTTGAGCCCTTTATTTCAAGGAGTCTCTTTTTTACTGAGCATCCAGTGAGAACAGTGCCCAGTTGTGGCTGTTATTATTTCTCTACTTTTGCTGCGTGGCAATATTGAGCTGGAGCTCTGCAGAACACCCACTGCAGCCCTTGTCTCACTGGGGCACACTGAACTGACAAAAAAAAAGGCACAAAGATGAAACTCCTAAAGCAGCAGCAGCCCCAAGTCACGGAGCTGCTGCTTCCCAACACCAACACTCTGTGTCTCAGCAAACACTTCCAACGCACGAGCCAAGGCCACAGGGGAGTGAAAAGCCCAGAGCCTGCGGGCAGGACAAGCACTCCACTGATCAGTAAGAAACCAACACAGCTCAGCTGGATGGTGCACTTAAGACTGGACCTGGAAGCATCAGGAAAAGCCGCTTTCGGTGTCCCTGTGCCCGTCCCTAGCCCGGCTCTCCGCTCCACACCAGCCCAGCCCGCCGCTTTTGGGGTCCGCCCCGCCCCGGCCCCAGTCCCGGCTCCGGCCCCGCTCCCGATGTCCGCGGCCGTTCCAGCAGCCCCTGCCCCCGCTGCGTTCTCTGCCGCGGCTCCATTGAACCCGGTTTCGGCCCCGCGGGCCGCGCTGGGCCCGCCGGCAGCTCGGCCTCCTGGCGCCGTGGCTGCTGCGGACCCGTGCAGAGGCTCCACGCCAGCCTCTGGTACCGGCCCCAAGAGCTGGTGCCCTTGGCGGTGCCGGCAGCAGCCTCCGCCTTCGCTCCCCCGCTCCTGCAGGAATCGGCCTCCGAGAGGATCCCCACCTCCTACCCCCCCTCCCTCCCTCGCCTGCACCGTTCCCCTGGCAACGACCGCTTCTGCTGCTCCTCTGAAAGGAGAAGCAAAACACCAAAGTTCCAGCTCGAGGAACGAGCCCTTGCAGAAGGAAATAATATCTGGAGACGGTTCTTCCAGATGTGTCCAAGGAAAAAGAATGTCAGGGTAGGCTTTAGTTGATGGGGGGACTATGCACACTGGAAGATTTAGCACACAAGAAGGGAAATACATCTACTGATTCAAGGTACGCTTTTGGAGGGGTGCACGCCTTTGGGAAAATCTGGGAAGAAAGGGGATTGCTTGGTTCAGAGGGAGAGGGGCTGATGCATGGGAGACTTGTTTTGGAGGTTTTAGAGGCATTGGGATTGCCTGAAGAGAGAGCTGTGGTACATAGGGGGGGACAGCGGGGGGATGGCCTCAGAGATGGGAGGAGGGAGTTTGGCAGATCGGGGGGGCTGAGGATGCTGCAGAGAATGGGATAAAAAGGGTTGTGTTAATTTTGACCTCGAAGAGCGAAAAATTGGAGACTCCAAAATTCAGTGAAACAGAGGAAAAAGAATGAAGGAAGAAGGGGGGGAAGGCCAGACGAATGTGGAAAATGGAAACTTCCTGACGGAAGGCAGTTACTTCATAAGTCACTCACCAGAAAAATATTAGAAAACATGCATCAAAAACTCATTGGGGTACTAAGGCTTTGTGTGATCACTTTCTAAGGAATTATGGGTGCATTGGAATCTATGGGTTGGCTAAACAAATAACTGAAAGATGTATGGTTTGCCAAAAAGTAAATAAGAAGGTGATGAGAAAAACAACTTCAGGAGGTCGTGAGTTGGCTCTCCGACCATTTCAAAGTATCCACGTGGACTTTACTGAAGGCCCCCACGTGCAGAGGTGGAAATTCTTGTTAGTAATAACAGACCACCTTCCCCATTGGGTGGAAGCTGTTCCCAGTGTCAGAGCCACAGCCAATGTAGAGTGTAAAACAAAATCTGTTTGTAAATGTAATGTAAAAAAAAATCTTAGAACAAATTATTCCCAGGTACGGAATGATTACTAAGATAGACACACTTTACATCAAAAGTTTTACAGCAACTAACTCAAGCCTTAAGAATAAAATGAGAAGTACATAGCCCATGGCACCCAGAGAGTTCAGGATGGGTAGAGAGGATGAAACAAACTTGAAAGAGAACCTTAACAATTGAATTAATAATTGAAACTCAAATGTCATGGGTAAAATGCCAACCTCTGGCTTTATTGAGAGTTCAGACACAACCAGGTCAGACATGAGAGTGTCACCTTATGAAATGATGGTTGGTGTTGAAGATGAAAATTTGGTAAGAAAGTTTTGCAGGTATGTGGGCTCGGCTGAGAGATCTCTGAGTGTGGAGCCTGAGGATGGGACAGAAATGGAAGCAGGTTTTGATGTAGAGTGGAAGATGTTTGCTGAAACATTGATCACTGAATGGGTGAGAGGACAAAGGTTGGAGATGAGCTGGAAGGAGATTTTTGTGCTTAGGACAGAGGTATGTGACTGCAAACAAGGACATGTTTTTCACCGGGTGGGTGGGTCCCAGGAAGAGCAGAAATAAATAGAAAACATGTTTTTGCCAGGAAGAGAGCTATGGCAGGCAGACAAGGAATGTTGATGTGGCAGGAAGAAGAGAGGTCTGAGAGTGTTCCATTGTGAGCTTGAATTGTAGCTTGCTTGCTCTTGTGATTGGATGGTGGTGACTCTGGGGTTCTATAGGATATGTACAGTACGGTGGTGGTAGTACCTAAGATAGGCTATAGGCAAATGTAAAGGTGTTGTGTCTGGTGCTTGTTGGTTGTTATGTCTTGGGATACTCAGCAAAGAAAGGTGTACAATGCTCTCTTGAACAGAAAGCGGCTTCAGTTATGCCTACAAGCTGTGGCTGACAGCTGTGGGGCTGGCTCTGGATACCCACTCCCTGAAATGCTTTTGTGACTTTTCCTATGCAATAAACAGCTTTCAAGAGAGCTGCCTGAAGTCCAGACATCCTTCATGAACCCTTTTCCTATAGTTTGGGTTACCCTTTTTGAACACCCAACACGAAACTGCTACCTATGAATTAGGGGAATGAGTGTTAAAGAATATGTCAACACAATTGCAAGGACCCTTGAAGATTTGCGGTTCAAAGGGATAATCCCTCAAACCACTCCTTTAGACTTTAAAATCCATAACATCCATCCAGGGGAGTGGGTGTTAGTAAAAACACGGAAGGAGCAATCTTTAGCTGCACAAGGGAAAGGTCCTTTTCAGGTGCTACTGACAGCTGAGGCAGTGATCCGGGCCAAGGAGCGAGGGTGGATCCACGGCAGCCGAATCAAAGGACCCGTGCAGGAACCTAAGGAGTGGACTAGAACATCTAAGCCTGGGGATACCAAGGTAACTCTTAAGAGGGAACTGGGGGTTAATGTGCTGGGAAAACCCAAATGATTCAAGAGATACACCAAGAATCACACCTGACTGGGAACTAAGGCCAAGCTTATAGCAGTGGTTTCAAGTGTTGCCTGGACAAGTCCTGAGACACCCCCGATACCCTCCTTGGGGAGGAATCCTTCCACTCCAAACAGGAGGATCAGGACTATTTTGGGCTGAGGGTTCTCATATTCTGCCCTTAGCCTGTGATTTATTCAAAAAGAAGGAGGAATTGCTACCTCCAACAGTGCCATACCACATACCCTGTCTAATTCATCCCATTACTGGACATGTTAGCTGGGTTAAATGTAAATGTCTAGACTGATAAAATATTGCTATTGTAGTTCACAGAAACGACACTCTCACTGCACGAAGTGTTGAACGCCAAATCTATTCCCCAATCCAGGCAGAGCAAAGAACAGCTGAAACAGTAACCCTGCTTTGTGGATGGGAATTACTAGTGCCTGTTGAATGGGAGATACCTGAGGAACGGTGGGAAGCTACAATTAAGAAGTGTCAAAAGCAATTTGCCTGGAAATCAGTGAAAAGGAAGTGACGAGGAAATAGAGGGCAAGGCCCGATGACCACTGTAGCTGCCACCAAGATCACATACCCCTGCTGTGGGCAGCAGCCCCACAGGCACGGGGGGTGGAGGTATCGGCCATATGGGACCTCTGTTATTCCTTTATCTGTCACTCCTCTTTTGTCTCTGCCCTCTGGGGATACCAACACAGCCACGCCACGGGTGTTACCGAAAGCTGTACATGGAAAACACCCAGGTTCCTTTTTAACTGCACGTACCCATGTCAACAGTCTCTGTTACAACCCATCCAAAGTAGAAAACTGTATGCAAAACGGAAAAAAACACTGGACTGTAGAAAACCTAGGAATGAGTGGGGGCAGGTTGGGAAGTAAATGTCCAACAGCGGAGAGGTGGGTTTGTTTCGCATCTATTGTTGGGAATAAAGTCTCAAGCTTAGTAAAAGAACAACTAGTAAATAAAGAGGCAAAGCCAGCACAACAATCTAACTCTGTATCGACCCCAGTTCAAGACATGTAGTTGAAACTCAAACAACAATTAAAAAAATGAAATCTCAAAATTGAGAAAAAAAATCTGTTTGTGGAATTAGGGGAAAGGATAGGTAAGGAGCCGAATGTAACCAACTGCTGGGTCTGTGGAGGGCCTCTGATGACAGAGGAATGGCCACGGAAAGGCAGGAGCTTGAGTCCAATAGAACTCCGTAAGTGTTTTTCACACCTCCGCGGCCGGACCTCCAGCTCCAGGACACGGACAGGATCGCGGCCGCCTCTCCCACATCCCTCCACCAGATCCAGCCTGGAACACTCACCCGGCACGAGCACAGCGCCAGACTCTTCCACGGGGTGTCCCTCAACGGAGATTTTTCACCCACAACCGGAGACTCTTTCCTTTGACCCTCCTAAAGGCCACCAAAGACACCGCGTGGCCCCCGGGACCCCCCGGCCCAAGTCCCGACCCCAAAAGCGCTCCCGGTTCCCGCGGCTCCTCTGCCCGGACCGAGGCCCCCTCACAGCCCCTGGGACGTCACCGCCGCGCCGCCGCCTGCCCTTGGTCGCTTCTGGCCCCGCGCCTGCGCACTGCGCGCCCGGAGCAGCCCTGCTCCCGCCGCTCCCGGTGCTCCCCGTGCCCGCGGTGTTCCCGCCGCTCCCGCTGCTCCCGCCGCTCCCGGTGCTCCCCGTGCCCGCGGTGTTCCCGCCGCTCCCGCTGCTCCCGGTGCTCCCCGTGCCCGCGGTGTTCCCGCTGCTCCCGCCGCTCCCGGTGCTCCCCGTGCCCGCGGTGTTCCCACCGCTCCCGCTGCTCCCGCCGCTCCCCGTGCCCGCGGTGTTCCCGCTGCTCCTGGTGCTCCCCGTGCCCGCGGTGTTCCCGCTGCTCCCGCCGCTCCCGCTGCTCCCCATGCCCGCGGTGTTCCCGCTGCTCCCGTCGCTCCCCATGCCCGCGGTGTTCCCGCTGCTCCCGCCGCTCCCGGTGCTCCCCGTGCCCGCGGTGTTCCCGCTGCTCCCGCCGCTCCCGGTGCTCCCCGTGCCCGCGGTGTTCCCGCTGCTCCCGCCGCTTCCGCTCAGGCAGCGGCAGCCCCTCCGTGTCTGAGGCGGCGCGGCAGCTCCTGCAGAGCTTCTTCCTTCTGCTGCCCGCGCTCATTCCCGGCTTGGAAAAATCCCTTCCCGGAGCCAGCGACCTCCTCCCCGGCCTGATCCCTGCTGCTTTTCCCGGAGACAGGAACGGAAATTGTCCATTTTTGCCGTTTACTGCTGGTTCACTGGTTTTTAGTGAAAAAACCCCTTTTTCAGTGAGTCCCCAGGTGCTGCAGCGCTGGTTGTGTCCAATCCCACAGCCCAGAGCAGAGCAGTGGGACAGAGCTGAGGCAGGAACGCCCCGGAACATCCCAGGGCTGATTTAGTCTGGATTTTTTCCTCCTTCTGGAGGAGTTTCTGGGGGTATCAAGGGTCCCCTAAACTGCCTCCCTGCTCCATTATTTGATCCAGTTCATTTGGGATCACTCAGAAAATCCTGTTCCCCTCATGTCACCTGGCACCATTTGTTATCCTTGGTTCCATCTCTAGAGCAAACAGAAACTTCGAATTTAATTTAAATGAGATTCTATAACATTCAAGCATCACTTTTTACCACCTGCTCTTCCCTTTTCCTCTTCCTCACTTTTTTCTTTCCCTTTCTCTCTTCCACCTCTTTCTTTCCCTTTCCCTTTCCCTTTCCCTTTCCCTTTCCCTTTCCCTTTCCCTTTCCCTTTCCCTTTCCCTTTCCCTTCACATTCCCTTTCTCCTTCTCTTTTCCATCTCTTTCTTTCCCTGATTCCTGAATTTTTTTTTGCCCCAGAATCCACAGCCCAAGCCACGTGCACACACTGCAGATGTGAAGTGTATTTTTACTGCCAGCAAGCACCTGGGAATAAAAAAACCTCAGCCCCAAAGCTTGATGTCTAAACAGCAACACAGAAGTTCTAAACCAGCTGTCGAGAGAAACAAAACACAGCAAAAAACAAAGCAGAAAGGGAGCAAAAACTTGTCACGCTGGCCGTGTTTCCGAGGGTGACAGGTTCTGCTGTGCTGGGAATGCAACACCAAACACAAAAATCCTACTGCAACTCCTGGATCCCACAGCAGGAAGGACATGGAGAGTCCCAGTGGGAATCAGGGATGCAGGACTCGGCTGTGCTGCCATCACTCCCTCAGGAATAGCCAGGTTTAGCTCATTCTGTCTGCCCAGAGAGGGGGGATTTGCTCCTGGATCCCCTGGAATGTTCCAGGCCAGGCTGGACACTGGGGCTGGGAGCAGCCCGGGACAGTGGGAGGTGTCCCTGCCCGTGGCAGCGCTGGCGCTGGATGAGCTTTAAGGTCCTTCCAAGCCCAAATCGTTCTGTGAGTCTTAGAGCCCTGAAATTCTCATGACAGAGGTGGAACTGCAAGAGCTTAAGGTCCCTTCCCAAAAAACCCCCATTGCACGACTCTGCAGCTTCTGGAGCCCTGGGTCCATGGAAATGCAGTTGCAGAGGAGCTCCGAGGAAATGGGTGTTTTGGGGAGAGCAGAGTGGCTGGAAGAGAGGAACAGGAACAGTCTCCTCGAGCAAGCCCTTGTGTCTCAGGGAGCGGGATCGGCTCGCTCCTAACGCACCTGGTGACTCCCAGAGCGGGGGATGGAAATGCAGCCCTGGTCCGAAAGAAACCCTGCCTGGGAAGGCGGGCTGGGATTGTGAGCTGGCTGCGGGAGCTCGCTGTTAAAGGCGATCTTTTGGGTGTTTGGGTGCGCCTTTGTCCCTGTGCGAAGCACCCGGCCGTAGCGCCCTTTGTGCTGCTGCCTCCTGATTTCCTTAAACTTTTCTTAAACGGTCCCTTTTCTTCAACTTTCCTTCAAATTATAGTGAAGCTCGTTTTGGCAGCTGCGCGTGCGCAGATCCTTGCGCGTGCGCAGATGGCCGGGGTGCGCGGATCAGTGCGCATGCGCGGGGGGACGCATCACCGATGATCCCTCCGCGGGCAGGACCGCATCACAAATAGTCCCTCCTGGCGGATCACTCCGCCTGCGCATGCGCATAACCGCTGATCCCTCCGCGGGCAGGGCCGCATCACCGCTGATCCCTCTGTTCTGAACGGTATTGTGATGTTGGCTTTTTGCACGTTCCATCATTGTTAGGAATGGATTGTGATGTTGGTTTTTTCATGGTCTTTAATGTGAGAAAAGCTTTGCCTGGGTTCTGTAATGTAATGCTGTAGAATGTCTGCAGTTGGGGTGCTCAGTTTGGGAAGGATGGGGGGGGGGGTCTTCACATTCCTGGAAAATCTTATCAGAAGAAAAGAACCCGAAAGCAGATGGAATGGAGCCAAGGAAAAAGATAAGACTGATAAGATGACACTCAGCAACTCCAAAGAATTAATGAATGATGCATGATGGTGATGAATAAAAATAAGCGATGTACTTTTAAAGCCGATCTTTTGGCTGTACAGGTGCGCCTTTGGTTCTCTGCCGAAGCAGTGAGGGCACTTGGGCCTTACTGGGAGCACTGGGAGGGCACTGGGAGAGCACCGGGGCCATACTGGGAGCACTGGGAGGGCACTGAGGCCATACTGGGAGTGCTGCAAGGGCACCAGGGCCATACTATGAGCACTGGAGCCATACTGGTAGCACTGGGAGGGCACTGGGGCCTTACTGGGAGCACGGGACCACCATGGGTCCCTCGGTGCAGCTCTCTTAGTGACACGGGGCAGCGGCCACTCCTGCTGCAGTACTTTTAAAGCATTTTCGACCATTCTATTTTATTCCCTTCACAGATGCGACCTTTGCCGTGACACCTTTGAAGCAGCACCCCTGCCCCAGCTGCGCCTTGGTGCAGCTCGTTTTATCCTGAGGAAGTGGCTCCTCCTGCTGCGGTGCTGTTATTATTTCTTAGACCATTCTCTATATTTTATTTGTGAGCAGATATTTCTACTGCAAGGTGTGAAAGAAACAACTGAACTTCTTTGCATTCCATTTCTTGCATATCTCAAAGATAAGGTCAACGACAGCTGATAGATTAAATTATGAATCAACAAAACACCCAAATTGTGTTCTTGTACTATAGGATGCTCCTGCTGAGTTTTACACAGCTTTCAATTTACAGAATACAACAACAAAGCCCTGCATTTTGAGCTTACTGTCTGGCCACAAGCTGACCTACCACTCCCATGAAGCACCACTGTTCTACTGGAACCAGAATACGACCTAAACTGTCTTTCCTGCATACTGTCTACTCAGGGATTGCCGTAGTCCACTCATTGTCTGTCTTCCACCAATTATCCATCCTAGATGTTTTGCTGTACACTCTATGTACATTTAGATAAAATTCTTCCATTCTGGTTCCACTATTCATTCTTTTTCAAACCTTAGCTCACCTTAAGATCCCTACTTTGGGACCAGAGAAGGTCTTGGATGTATCCTTTAGGATCCTTGGAGAAACTCAGCATAAAATCACGTTGTATTTTTAGCTGATTTATGGACTCAATTGTCTCATGAATCTGACAGAAAAAAACCAAAGCAGATATTCTTTAATCTCTCCCATGCTCCAGTGACCATCAGGTCAGCTGTTACTATCTTTGCATTCCTTGTAATGTACAAAGGTGACAATTCCACCCCACAGACTTGTGCAGGCTCCTAGGGGTTTTTCAATTAAAAAAGCGGCAACTTAACTGCAATCCTGCCACTACATTTTGGTTTCACTTGCACTTACGCAATACAAGTATGTACAAGTATGTACTTCCTGCACTGAACTCCTGCATGGCATGCATAGCTAAGCCATGTCACTGTACAATGTACGGCTTCACGTTCTTTGTCGGAATCCACTTGATCCTTCACCTGTGGAGAGACATGCAAATCCCTTTCCCCACGTTATAAGATCATATGGTCTTTCTATTTTTCCTGCTTCTAAATTCTTAATTAAAACTGGGGGGTGTTCTTTCAATTTTGCTTTTTTGTTGTTCAAGAAATATCTGTAAATGGGAGGGTGAGGCTCTTCTGCAGAGCTGCTCAAGAAATTATAAACATACAAGGCTTTATTCAACCTTGAGGTGTAGCCTAGGCTTCTCCCCCTTTCTGTTGATCTAAAATGCGTTTTAAAGTTTTACATGGAAGTTTGATGTGTTCTTTTTAGGGTACTTTTTAGCAGTTGTTTAAGATACGGTGAGCAAATACCACTGTATCTTACAGCTCTTCTTAGTTCTTTAATTTGGAAAGTGGGGATGGGAACCCACATTTTAGGACTGTCAGGCTAGTTATCACAGGCTTAGCTAATAGACTAAGACTTTCATCTTTACAGATTTGGCGTCTTATTTCATGCCAGTCTGTTAATTGAGAATAATCTGAGCACTTTGGAGGATTTTTTGATTCAGAAGGTAGCGCTGACAAACTCTCAGAACTCTGTTTTTTTCTCTTTCTGGGTTGCAAGATCCCCGCCGCTCGCTGACGGGACGCTGGGGCTCTTTGCAAACAAATCTGGCTGCTTTTCAGCGTTTCCTTGTGTTAGATTTAAAGCATCAGCTCCGGCAGAGGGGCTCTCCGTCTCCCCTGCCACTGGAGCTGCATCATTGCCCTCCGTTCCCCCCCTGCTCGCGGCTTGTGAGGCGAGGCTGCGCTGCGCGGAGGGATACGGCTGGGCGGCGGAGGGATACGGCTGCACGGTGCCGGGGGACCCCGGCGGGGGCAGCTGCGGCGCGGGGCTGGGGCCCGGCAGGGGCGGCGATGGCACGGCCGATCTCCGTGGTGGTGGGCGAGGAGGCGGCGGGGCCGCGGGGGACTGGCTCCGTGACTCCGGCACGGCCGATCTCGGTGGCGGCGGGCGAGGAGGCGGCGGGGCCGCGGGGGACTGGCTCCGTGGCTGCGGCGCGGCCGATCGAGGGCGACGGGGCGGGGCGGAGCTGCGCGGCGGTGCGGGGGGGGCGCGGCGAATATTTCCACTAATGCTGCACAAGCCGGGATGAGTTCTGCGGTTCTCTTGTCCCGGCGTGATACGGCATTAAATAATTTGATTCCCACTGAGTCCCAAAAGTCTCTGGTGTAGACTGCTTTAGAGTCAGCGATTGGGACACGGGTCACAGTCCATGCTATGAGATCCTTCAGTTCTTCCTTTGCCAGTTTAGTTGGACTGGACTTAACTAGAGGTTTTAGGTGCTGATAGACATCCTTCTGTTGGGCAGACACATGCTGACCCATGACTGGATTACTCGGTGCTCACCTTTGCCGGCCCGTCGCGGCAGGTGTCTCTCGTTGAGGTCCAGTCCAGGCTCTGACCCGTCGCAGCGCCCGTCCGGCCTCCACACGCCTTCCTTTCAGGCATCTCTAGTTAGCAGCTGCACACGCTTTCCTTTCAAGCGTCTCGTTTGCAGATGCTCAGGTCACTTCGTTTCAGCGTTCACCAAGAAGTCTCCTATATGCAGAAAAATCCCTTTTTGCCCCTCTATAACGCTGGGCGCCAATTTATAGGAGAAAGTTTCCCGAAAGATGTCTGGACTTCAGGCGGCTCTCTTGAAAGCTGTTTCTTGCATAGGCGAAGTTACAGCATTTCAGGGAGTGGCTATCCAGAGCCAGCCCTACAGCTGCCAGCTCCAGCTGTAGGCATCCCTGAAGCCACCCGCTGTTCAAGTTACAAAGCATTCTATACTTTTCTTTGCAGAGTTTCGTAACACATAACAACACAATACCTTTACATTTGCCTACAGCCTATCATAACTACTACCATCACCATATTATAGTCATTATTATCCAATCACAAGAGTAAGTAAGTTACAATTTAAGCTTACAGTGGAAGATTCTCAGACCTTTCTTCTTCTTGCTACATCAACATTTCTTGTTTGCCTGCCATATCTTTCTTTTTGGTAAAGACGTTTTCTATTTACTTACGCTCTTCTTGAGACTTACTTGGTGAAAAACATGTCTTTGTTTGTAGTCACATACCTTTGTCCTATTCCTAAAAATCTCCTTCCAACTCATCTCCAACCTTTGCCTTCTCAGTTACTCATCGATCACTGTTTCAGCAAAACATCTTTTACTCTATACCAAAACTTGCTTCCATTTCTACCTCATCCCCAGTTTCTACATTCACAGATCTTTCTGCCAAGCCTACATACCTGTGAAACTTTCTTACCAGACTTTTATCCTCTCCAACACCATTTATTCAAACTGTCCCAAACACAAATCTCAAACACTATTTAAGTTTACCCTTGACATCCCAGGGTAGGCTGCTCAGCATCCTGCTGTAAACAGTGCAGCTGATGCTGTCATGCAGCTCTGCGTACATGTTGTGCAGGATGACTCTGAATGCAATGGCCTGAATGATGACCCTGATGGTAATTTTCTTGATAGCTTTGTACTTGCAGGTGCAGAGAGCACCGCTGGTGTTCGCCAGATTTGTCCTGCTTGGTCTGGTACCTGATCCTTCTCCTGGTTGTCCCAGAGCAGACATACATACAGTGTGTTATGTAGCCCCTTCCAAAGGGCGATCTCTGGCCAAAGAACTTTTCTTTCCAACAGGGGAGATCACTTTTCACATTCACTTATCACCTCTTTCACAGCTTTTTCTTGTGTCCAAGCCCTGTCCACTTCAGCATCCCCTGATGCTACGGCATATGCCTCAAACATGTCCAACAAAGGGACCTGGAGTGTGTAAGGCCCCAAAACTGAAACATGGCTCGAAGAACCTCTTGAAAGGGCTTATGGATTTTTTTATATGCTCTGAGTTAGACACATGGGAAAACAAAATACTGACAAGGTATTCTCGAGAAGTCAAAACAATAAAAAACTTTACTGGCAACTTCAGAAAATCAGACAGCTTTGGCAAAAGGTTTAGAGCAGCATTCAATCAACATAAAACACTTAATGGAGCATTAATTTAGTCCAGTCAACTTGGCAAACTCCAAGCCTACCTGATTGTAAGTTACTCATAACTCTGAGAAGAGGTAATTGGAAGAAGAGAGAGAGAAAGAGAGAAAAGGTATAGAAAAGGACAAATATAGCTGCCACTCCTGGGTTGTAGCAGTGTCTCAGCTGATACAGAAACCAAGGAAGGGTAGGGTCAAGACATGTGCTCGTCTCATATACTGACTTAAGTACCCTCTGGTTTTCCTGGGCCCTTTTCCCCACAGTACTTGTTGGAGCATGCTGTCCTGGGAACTACCAGGCGAGCTAACATTTTGCATCATAGAATATCCTGAGTTGGGAAGGGCTTACAAGGATCATTGAGTCCTGCTCCTGACTCCATAGAGGGCAACCTAGAAGTCAAACCCTGTCTCTCAAAGCATTGTCCATCCTCAGCCTTCTCTTCCTCTCTTACTCTCTTCTTCCGACTCTTCCTTTGACAGTTTTAAAGATTTGTCCTAAACACTTTAAACTCATCAGAATACTTTTAAAACTCAACATAAATATTTTTCAGGACAATAAAAATCTAGTTCTTTCTCTCAAGCGGATTTTTTTCTCCATGAACAGATGATTTTAGCAAAAAATGCAACAGAAAAACCAAAACTGTAAAATGATAAGCTGTCCGTACCACAGAAAAGATGTTGAAGAACTTGGTGTATTTTGCATGAACTTGTGTAGTTTGTGGGGAAACTGGTGGCAAAATGCCTAAGACTTCATGGTTTATGTTAGACCATTTAGTATCTCCTAACTAGGCTACAGGAAGGTAACTTGATTGCAAAGCATTGAAGGAACTGAAATTTGTGTTGCCCTTCTCTGGATGCACTGTTGTATGCTATTCACACCAATAGTAATTACCTCCATTTCCTAAAATGCAGCCTAGTCACATTGTGAAAGGAGAGAGGAAGGAAAAAGGAGCACGGCTGTCTCTGCTCCAGACAGCCGGTGAGCAGCAGGCATCGATGGGCAAGAAAGGAGCAAGGGACAGCAGGGGAGAGCAGCTGGTACCAGACAGTAACCCTAGCTCTCCTGCTGCTCCCGTCAGGGAGGCTTTACAGGAGTCTGCTTTGGAGTAGCGGCACGAGTACGCTAGTGCTTTCAGAAATTCTTGGGATTTTAGCTACCCTGGTTGTGATCATGAATTAAAGGCAGTAGAGGTATTTGGGGAGAGAGATGAGGTTCTTGCAGTAGAACAATTTAAAGAGAAAAAGCAATGAGTTGTGATGCTGCAAGTGTAGGACAAGGAAAAGTCTCCTTTCTCCTGGGGCTTTGTTGACCCCAGTCTGACTGGCTTCAGCTTTATTGGAAATGACAGTGCAATGATTTCTTCTAGTACCAAAAGATAACAGGGGTCCAGATATTTTGCTATGTTTCAGATTTTTGAAGGGGGAGGGTCAAAACCTGACAGTCTAACTTCCATGTAAAGAGGGATTATAATAAATAATGGAACCATCTGACTCAAGGATGAACAGAATATAAAGCAGTGGAGGCAGCAAAGCTTCCTTTACAGAGAAACTACATCTCACAATTCTATTACAGTCTGGGGAAAGAGCCACTACCTAAGGAAAAAGGGGCTTCATTTGATAATGCACTTCAAAATCCTGGAAGTCCAAACAGGAGGAACTTAATGAGAAACAAAGGAAGGTCCTTGGGAGGCTGGTGGTAGACTCATGGGAAACAAAAGCCTAAGAAGAGAAAAAAGCTGAACTGTCATTGATAAATGTGTCACTTTACTTATTTTACAATCTGTAACTTGCATTTGAATCCTTGTGGGAATTCCAATATTTATATGAAAGTACTTCACAAATCCACGTGAAATGAAGTCAGTGCTGGAACATTAATCAGTGTCTGTTAAAAAAAAGGCTCTGGTTTGAAGAAAATGTACATTCTCATGAAGTCAAACCTTTTTAAACCCAGGTAACTCACAGAAGAAATCCTAATGTTTGATTGCCTTCTGTGTCTGATTCCTATCAGTCATAAAATAGATTTAGTGAGAGGCTACTGACCATTTACAGGTATTTCTACCGCTTGTGGTGACAACAGCCTTGCAGCAAACTTGGAATTTGGGGCTAGTGCTCTCTTGCCAGATGTCCTACATGTTGCTTTGGTGGCTTGCTGTTGACTTGCCATCTACTTAAAATATCTCAATCCCTAAATACATTATTTGCTTTTCAGTACTCCTTTCAAAGTCTGTGTTCAACTCAATTTGTTTCAACTGAGACCTGAAGAACAAATCTACTTCTCCGTTCATGTAATTCTGTATCTCTTTCAAGATTTTGTAAGAGTCAGCAGTAAATACTGAAACTCTGACACAGAAATGTGCAGGCCGATCCACAGATGTTACTTCAAAGCCAAACTACATTTTATTAGGTTTCTTTCTGTCAGTCTTCACATACTCCTAGACAGCGTTTTCAGTCTTAATAAAGCATTCTATACATTTTTTCCTTTATCATATTTAATGTAAAAAAATAATTGCTGCATGCACTAATGCCAGTGCACCCCATCAGCAGTCAGGAATGTGAGACAAATCAGGAAGGTGAAATGCAAAGACCTTTCAGCTCAGTACTTTATCAGGACCCTGCCCTCTTCTCCCTAGTAAATTGAATCCCAAAATTTTAAAACAGACATTCTGGACCGTAATTCCTCTTTCCGCATCTGCTTCTTTAAGAGTCCTATATAGCACCTGCTTCTCACCAAAAGAGGTCAGAATTGTAACTAGTCATACAACAGCTCTGCAAACTGTGACATAGAGCCATCCTTCTTAGATTAGTACAGTTGATGAATCTGAAGTGTTCTTTATTCTCATCATTCTGGCCATAAATCTGTGTTTCCCTAATTTCTGAAAACAGCATGTTTCCATTTCTTGCCAGTTTGACCATTTGGATTTCATGGGAAGCTATGTCAAATGACTTGCTAAGATCAAAACTAACAAAAGCCACTGCTCAGCACAGAGCCAGTGACCTCAGCACAGAGAGCAGTCAAACTGCTCAG
Organism: Coloeus monedula; assembly: GCF_965178545.1. Taxonomy (NCBI): domain Eukaryota; kingdom Metazoa; phylum Chordata; class Aves; order Passeriformes; family Corvidae; genus Coloeus; species Coloeus monedula. The sequence continues at coordinate 64,892,385 of NC_138786.1, read as the reverse complement.
GCGTGATTCACCTTTGATAACTCATAGATCCGTGTCATTTGCAAAGTAAGCGCCTCTATTTTGTACTGGTTTTCATGCTACAGACCTTGCTAGAATTAAAACCAGAACTGTAACATCAAAAAGAGAAGACCAGAAATTGGAAAAAAGTAGGAGATAGCTTACTAAGGGAGAAAAGTAAGGAACTAAAATATGATGTAATAAGGTTTTTTGTATCTTAATTTAATATACAGTTATAACTCCTGTCATTTGTTCATTTAGAAATGAGTAATACAGCTGTAGCCAAAAGAGAAGCACCCTAAGCTTCACAGGACCATGTGAAAGGAAGAGATTAGAAAATTCTGAGGAAAAAATCCAAAAAAGGGCAGGAGAGGTCTCCAGAAATCAATGAGCCCACCATGGACTTGGTCTGTTAAGTATAAACCCTCACTCAGCAAAGATCCAGAGAGCATATGGTTGAATTGTATTTGTAAAATTAATAATGATAATTAGTATCTATAATTTATTGAATCTATTACAGATATCATTGCATTATTATAACGTTAATTATATTGTATCATATATTACAGACATTATTTATATGTACATTATGTATAATCTATCTATATGTATTATGTGTAATAACAATCTATAATAATATAAATTCCTTGTAATGTGAAATGCTCATACTGTGACTGTTGGCACAGAAGTCAATCTGAATAACATACAACATGAGTGGTCTTGCTATATTCTGTTTAAACCTTCTGCTGGCAGGAGATAGCGCTGCTAGTGTTCATTTTACTCTTATAAATGGAGAAATTTGCATAACAATTTCAGGGTAACAAGCAGAGTGTAAATATCTCACTGAGAAACTGTTAGGTGACAACTCAACAGTGATTAATTGAACACCTGTGTTACTTGTTCTGTTGAGTAATCCAGGGTGACAAAAATGCTTCCCACTGGGTAATTTTATACTCAGAGTGTCATTAAATATTAGTGCTAGTTTCAAATATTAGTGCAAGTTTTCCTGTATTCCTTTAAAAAGTAATAGAATATAAAGTAATAGAATATGAGGGCATTTTAACAGGATTGTGGAGTGTACTGAGACTACATTATCAGCTTTATTTACACAGACACTGATTTTGTTTATATATCTACATTAAAAAAAATGAGATTAAAAATAGAACTAAGATTCCTTGATTTATCCTGACCAGACTCCACTTCAATGACCTTTCCATCAAAGAATTCATTTTACATGAGCTTTTGTTTTTTTCTCTGACTGGTGCTGTGAGGACAAGTTGTGACTATCTCAGAAGTGCATTGTTTATGCTAGAATAGTTTGTGTCAGACTAATTGCAATTTTGCAGCTCTTCAGAAATTCAGTGCAGAACAGTTTACTGATGACGTGGAGAGAATATTTGACTTATTTCCACACTATGTCTTGGTGAATACTGCAAATGTGAAAACTTGAAAGAGGGCATGTCACAGGGAGAGTGGGAGCTTCTGAAAAAGTTTACTAAAGAAGCTTTGCTGTCTGTGAAGTTTGTCTGAGGGACAGAAAGAATTCCTTTGTGTATTTAACCTCCTTCACGGAGATGGGTTTAAATGAAGGTAAATCCTTTCTTAGCCTCAGATTTTGGCAACAGTTTAAATTTAAGGAAGCACTTTGTCTCGCAAGTTCTAATGATGGCAAATCAGATATATTTACATAAGAATGAATTATTTATTAGGACAAATGAACAGCCATGTAGGTACAAAAATGCTGCTAGCGAGGATTTTCTTGTTATTTTTCTAAGTCCGTGAGAGACTTTTCTCTCTCACAGAAGAGGTAGCAGGGAATGTAAACAACCAAGCCACCTGCAACCTTGGAAAGTCTTGTTTATGGTATAGTAGAAAATATTTTGATAATGGATGTTTTAGGATTTTGGCCAATCACCCCCAAGGGGTGGCTGGTCCTTTGTCCAATTAGACTATAAAGAAAAAAGTCTATAAAAGAGTTTGTAAAATAATTAAATAAATCAATCTTGCTGCACAGTTCCTGCCTGCTGGATCTTCTCCTCCTCCTCCCTATGGCTGTGGGACACAGTGATATACCGTAGGAACCAGGCCTGCGGTAATACAGCCATAACAGGCAAAAGCTCTTAATCATAATTACTGTCCAGTATAAAACTAAAAGAACTACTAGTAGATTATAGTGTAACTTAGAACAGTGCACTATATCAAGGTACCTATATTAAAGCTAGGAAAAGAAGTAATATTGATTAGGAGTCGGATGTAATCTCCTGCTGAAATGATGATAATGTACACAGATTCTTTCACTCAACCCCTGGTGAGTGACCGTGAAGCGCTTGCCGCTGCTCATGGGAGAAACTCCGCATGGGAAAGGGGAGGACTGGGGGCGGACCCAGGGTGACCGGCCAGTCACACACGGCTGCTAAAGAGTTTGAGTAACATTGGGTTTTGCCCGTGCTTGGAACAAAGGAGCTGAGAACGCATGGCAGAGGCAAGTGTGTTGGGGAGGGGGAAGGGAAGCTCGGAACAGGCAGCAACAATACATGTTTCCAGGAAAATGCATAGAAGATTTCTGCTTTGTGGAAGTTTGCTGTGGCTTTTATAGTTGTAAAGTGAATGGCTGTCACTCAGAAATTCAGCTTATCTTCCAGTTCTCACTTCAAGAGTAAGATGTTTATTGGCAGTTGAGAGATGCCAGAGCAGTGTCAACCCCATGGTGCCAAAATGACTCACTACAAGACAGCTTGTCCTGCTTGACTTATCTGACTGGTTAACAAACAATAGATAAGTTTTTGTGGGGGGTAAGATGCCCTGCTATAGTGCAATAGCTTCTTGTATTTACCTACAAGCCAGTCAAAGTAGGTTTGCATTACTTCTAGTGGAATGATAAATATAGAGGCCAAATTCAGTACCTCCTAGAAGGGATGACACACAACCACCTTTGTCTGCATCAATAACTCAGGGAGGGAAAGTGTAAAATGCCCAGAGACGGTCAGTTCATCTCGCATAAATTTGTGTACCTTATTTGTCTGTGCATGTAATCCCAACCACAACTAAGCACCAGAAGCAACTTTGGGGAGAAGTGCTTGATTCTTCCATTTTGGATGTCTTTGAATTAGAAAATAATCACGTTTAACAAAGGGTATCTCCAGAAATACAAACACAGGAGCAACAAAGTTACATTTAAAGACTCTACATAATGCTGAAGTCTAAGCAAGATATACTGTAGTGGCTGCTTCAGAATTTGCACTCAGTTGCTTTCTCAAGAACTATGGTGGTGTTGTTCATGTCTGCATGAATCTTTCACTTAAAATAACTTTGCAGGAACTTATTTTATATGAAAACTCATGTCAGGATATTCTGTATTCTGGCCTTTAATCTTTGCCAATCAGGTAGATTCTCCCTGTGTGATGAAGAAGTTGCAGTCCCTTGCAGCCCCCTGGCCGGGTTTTGCTGCCCTTCTGAAGCAGGGATGGCCCATGCTCATGTCATAAGCCATGCAGTCTCTACAAGAGTTCTGCTGCCACGCCTGTACAGAGATTGTGATGCCCAGTGCCAATGCCTCCTTTCAATTCCTGTCGTCTTGGGCGGGAAACCTTTGGGAGAAATGTTTGGGTTGGCAGTCGGCTCCTTGATGTGTGATCTGTACAGAACTCAGCTCCACACATCTGCAATGTTTTGTGTCATCTCCACTCTAGAAGTTGCAAGATCTCTAACTGGAAGTCCCATCTAAGCTACAGCAGGCAGAACTGGACTCGAGGACAGTTTATCTCCCTCCTGACCCTTTAATTTTGAAGTTTCACTGGAGATAGGCTTCTGCAGATCTGATGTTGGGCTCTAAGTGGTGGCTCCTATGGTCTTCCTAAGTGAAGATCACTGCCTGCTTCCCTGGTCATACATACCTTCCCACTCCTTACATTGCAGAGAATTTCTGTTTCAATCAAATAACTTTTCTTTAAAATAAACCCAAGCCTTAATATTCTAAATCTCTTTACTAAAGAAACAGCTGTCGTCTTTTGCCATATGAGTCCTGAATATTTTGGTTTGCTTCCACGCATATTTTGATTGTTCTATACTGTTATGCAATTCTTTTTCACTGTGTCCTTGACAGATTGAATGTGACTGTTTAAATTGCATCTTGTGTATATACTTGTTCATCATCCTTTATTCAATTTTAACAATCTGAAAGGCTGCTGGAAATGATTCTAGTTCTCATTTGTCCTAATTGCTGAACACAGTAATTGTGGTGGGAGCTCCTGGAGACCGTCTTGTGTGTCACACGCTTACGTGAATGTGTGGTTTGCCCTTTTACAATACTTTCGTTATTTCCCTTATTTTCCTCACTGTTGTTGATTCTTTACAAAGGCTCAGAAGACCAACAATGCCAAGTTTTAAAGCATTTTATTAGTGTTCGAGGCATGAGTACACAGAATAGGAAATCAAGGACATGTTTGGGTGTATTTTAAGCATGCATTTTCTTATAACCATCTCAAAACCCCTCAGTCCTTCTCTTTTTTGCATATATGGAATAATAATTTTATAATAGTGTCTTGACAGTTTTTTCATTATCCAGGCCTGTAGAAAACTATGACAAATGGTTCTTATTCCTCTTACCCTCCCTTAAAATGTTTCTGTATATGTCAGGGAAAAAACCTCTAAAGAGCAGTCATTCCTATTCTGCAAACTATCATGTAATCACAGAATCATCGAATGGGAAATCCTACTGAAGCAAAGCCACAAGAACTGTCTGACTCCTGCTGTTCCTTTGCACCACTCTCACAGTGACTCTTGCTGTTTTCAGGGAGAAAACAGACACTGGGTGGACTGAATCCCACTGCACTGGTAAGGGAACTCTTCCTTCTGAACAAGGGCTGCTCACTATGTCTTTACACACAGTGAAGTCCCATATTTGTGTTCAGTGCTATAACGTTTTCAAGGATGACACGCTATGTATGCACATCAAGGCTGATGAAGAACTCCAAATATTATACTTAAATAAAGCATACACAGGTATATATAAAACCTTTAAACAAATGTGGCTTTGTGTAATAGAATGAAACACCAGTAAAAGTATTTAAAGAATGTAGTTTCCTTTTTAAATGTACTTTGTTCACAGAAACAACTATTAAAGGCATATCACATCTGAGTTTATGAAGATGTTGACCTAGTATGCGTCAGTCATTGCTCACAGGAGGATGGTAGTATTTCATGATTACCAACATTGCATTAACCCTAACCCTGTGCCACCCACAGAATCTTCTTCCCACTCCCGTATATTCTTGAATATCCCAAATGAGGGACCTTCTTCCATGTGAATTTTCCCTCCCACTGTGACTCCAGTAACAGCAGAGTGCAGCCTCACCTTCCTCAGTGACTGCCTGGTTTTGCGAGGAGTGCTTTGTCCAACAGCCCCAGGGCATGAATTACAATTAAGGTCGGTTGGCATTCTTCCACCAGTACTCACTTTCTCATAGTATACTGCTGTTTTCATTTAAAAAACCAGACATTTTATCCTATTCTTTATGGTCAGTTGCACCACAATTTTAAAAATTTCAAGACATAAATACTATCTTACTTGGAAATTACATTGCTCAAGGTGATAGAAAATATTGCTCTTGTAACCACACTGGAAATACTGCATGTCTTTATGTGTTCTTGAGCATCCTTCAGGGCCAGAACATGTCTACACTCTCTCCCTCGAACAGAATATGTAAGATATGATTACTTATTTTGAAAGTGGCTAACAGTAACATCTGCTTACAAAGAACCTCCTTTTCTTGCAAAGTTGAACAAGACTGGCAAAGAAAACGAAGGACTAAATGTCCACTAACTACTGTGGCTGCAGGGCAAAGGGCGTTGGGTCTCTGCAGAAACACCTGCAGCCTGCTCCTGAGGAGGGACCAGCAGAGCACGTCTCAGGGTTGCCCAGGACCAGGGGCTTCACTGTATCCAAGTGGTTGTGAAAATGCGGCATTTTGTATAGCTTACTCTTGTTTTCTTGAATTTTGGACACTTGACTCCACTATTAGATTATGTGTTGCTAACATGGAAACACGTGAATATAGACTGCATTGGGAAAATTGTCCAGGAAATTGTCAGGTGCATGCACAGACCACCTGAAAACATTATCAAAGAGCTCCTGTGAAGTGGTATTTCACTGCACTCACTGTATGACAGCTGTCATGTCATTAAAAAATCGACTGATTTTAAAAACTGTTAAATGCATAAAACTATTAATTAAAGACAAACACAGAACATTCTGAACTAATAAACCATCATGGATTTCAGAGCATTTTTGGATTATATCTTGCTTCATTTGGGTGAACTTAATATGAAGCGGCAAAAAGCATAAAAACTGCTGCCTGACATGAAAACTGTGTTTGTGTTTGAAAATGAACTCTGATTGGTTCAGGGACAGCTGCAAGGACTACAAGTCCTACAAGTCCTTCAAAGTCAAATAGGGATGTTGAAAAACACGGCAGGGGGACAAGCTGACATGTTTTCTTTTGAATTATTTCAGGATCTTCTGCTGAAAAGATCTCTGATTGGATTTCTGGGCAACCTTTCATCATTGAAGCGAAGAATTTGATATTCTCACTCCTCACTTAGGGGACACCACTCAGTTTGAAATCACTGAACTTCAGGAAGACTAATGGGTTTTTCCCTCTAAATGCAGGAGTGCTTAAGCTTTGGACCATTGTGGCAGATGACAAATTCATCAACTTCTGGCTTGCTGCCCCGACTTACTTGTGTTTTGGCTCAACCTACTCATGTGAATCCATTTTCCTGCTCTCAAAGACATAAAATCAAAGAGCAGATTTGCTGTGACTCATGTGCTTTGTTATCTGTGGTTATCATAAGTAGAAGCCATACTTCAAGAACACTAGATGTTCCAAAAGTTGTAGTCTAAAAGTTTTGCTAGAGAGGAAGTGGTGCCACTACTGTCCACTTTTTCTAGATAGAAAATCATACATTAAAGAATCAACCCCCAAATTACCATACAGTAAAAATACAATAATTACAACTTAGCACTGATAGAAGAAAGTATGCAAGAAAGGCCAGATGTCTTTAATGGTTTAATTTCTACTACCAAGAGCTGTTAAAAAGATTAAGAAATACTGTATTATGGAAAAGAATCACAATGTAAAGAACCATGGCCATTGGGCTCTCTGTGCTCATCTTTCAGCTTTGGGGCTCTTCAAGATTTACCATCATTTTCCCAGAAAAACAGGAAAGGGATTCAAGACTTGAGCATTGTAGAATCATAGAGCAGCCTGGGTTGGAAGGGACCTTGAAAGATCATCTGCTCCAGCCTTTTGTGGGAAAGGAAGCCTGGAGACTTTTTCCCACACCCTGTCCAGCTGCATATGGAACCCTCCAGCAATGGGGACTTGGCCTGTCCCTGGGGAAGTTGTTCCAGTGAATGATTGTTCTCCCTTTCAGCAGGACTCCTCCCAGACCTTCATCTGTACTGGGCTCTAGGGTTATTCTGCACCCAGTCCCAGGTGCAGAATTTTGCACCTGACTTTGTTAGACATTACACAGTTCTTGCTAGCCCAGTGTTCCAGCCCGTCCAGGTCTCTGTGTGAGATGTCTCTGCTTTCTGATGTGTCCTCCTCACCAACCAGTTAGGTGTCAGCACACTTGGTGAGAGTGTTTTCCATCCCAAATAATTTATGAAGATGTTGAACTATGTGGGACCCAGTATCAATCCCTGGAGGACCCCACCTCTGACAGGCTGCCAGCCTGAGTAAAATACATTGGTCAGTACTCTGGGTGCAGACTCTTTGACAATGTCTTACCTGTCTCAGAGACCAGGCATCCAACCTGTGTCTTGCCCATTTGTCCAGAAGACGCCTATGGAAAATGGTGTTGAATCTTTTGCTGAAGTCCAACCAACACTGTTCTCCTGTGTAGACAGGAAGTGGTACCTTGTTAGAATAGAGTAGGATAGGATAGGATAGGATAGGTCAGTTGAAAGGAACCTACAGTGATCATCTGGTCCAACTACCTGATCACTTTAGGGCTGACCAAAAGCTAAAGCATGCTGTGAAGGACATTGTCCAACACTTCTTCAACACGGGCAGGCTTGGGACATCAACTGCCTCTCTAGGAAGCCTGTTCCAGTGTTTGACCACCCTCCCAGTAAAAAATGCTTCCTGATGTCTGGTCTCCTTAGTGCAGCTTTGGGCCATTCCCAGGCATCCTGTCCCTGGGTCGCAGACAGAAGAGCTCAGCACCTCTCTCTCCATGTGTCCCTCTTAGGAAGCTGCAGGGAGCCATGAGGTTGCCCCTCAGCCTCCTTTTTACCAGACTAGACAAACACTTCAGCTCATTAAAAGGAGTAAAAAATGTACAAAGTTAATACTTCATTATCCCTCGTGACACAGAGATGAGAAAAAGGCACTGTAAACTTACCTAGATTGAATAGAATTGAAAATTGAATGCAAATATTTATTTTTGAACATATTACAGTGACTTTATCTTACAGAAATATTGTTTGTAAGTTATACATTCCAAAAGTCAGTATTTAAACAATCATCTCTGTACTTTAAGCCTTTAGTAAAGACAATAAAAATCACTGGAAAGTTCTACCTTATGACCAGTATTGCATTGTAAAAATGAAAATATGCATTATCAGATTAAGCACTATGGATATGATGACATTTCTAGGCTAACAACACACTTATAAAGGCCTTAGAAACTAAGAATTAAACTCTGGCATTAACATTCAAAGTATAACATTTTCATTATTGGGCATTTTATCTTGATATTGTATGAATATTCATAGACACACGCCTTGATTGCCACCAATGACAATGGTAAGCATTTCTGAATAATTCAGCTAGGTACATTATCTGTATTTATGATACTTGTTCAATTAACAATGGCTGAAAAAATGAATTATTTTTCATAATTCATATATTCATAAATATAATGCTGTGTATTATTACTAGTATTAAATTTTTGCCCTCTGTACAAAACAGGAAAAAGAGAAACAGTATTCATTAAGGTGAAAGCAATAAAGAACCTGGAGCAGTTCACCAGAATCCCAGCCCTCGATGTCTCAACCCCTCCTTGCAACTCAGAGTTAACGACTGACATGGTCAGCAGGAGACAACCAGAGCCAGGTTTCCCACTGCCTCATGGGCACTATGTAGCCCCACTGTGCTTCCTGCAGATGCACCCAAATCCCACACATGTACAGGGAGAGACCCTGCAGCAGCCTCTGGGAGGCTGTGGGGAATAGCAAGAGGCTCAGCTGCAGTAGGATGTGCTGCTTGTCTCCCGGGATGTGGCTCAGTGCTCAGCCAGCTTGAGTAGTGCTGGAGGAAGCCGGGTGCTGAGTAATGCGGACTGCTGCCCCAGAAGTTTGCAAAGGAGGAGAACGACCACTCCAGGGTGCTACTGGATTTGAGGCTGCATATGTCCCAGCTGTGTGTGTTGGCAACCCAGAAACCAACCGTGTCTTGCGCTGCATCCCCACAGTGTGGGCAGATGAAGGGGGAATTCTGCCCCTCTCCTCTGTTCATGTGAGATCCCACCTGGAGTCCTGCATCCAACTGTGGGACCCCTGAACAAGAAGGACATGGATATTTTCCAGCACTTGCAGCTTTTGAAAAACTCACTGTGAGGTTTTGCATGCAGTTTAGCTGAGGGGGTGCAGAATACTGTATGGCCAGCATTCACTTTGCCATAGGACAGTTTATAAATATTTTCAGTTCTTTATGGTTTAATAAGGCTATGCAACTCTGAGACACAAGACATTAGGAAACAGTCCAAGGGGGGAAGAGAGTGTGAGGTGACACAACACAGCCCGGTGCCACCTGTAACCTGTCTTCAGCATGGTCCAGTTTCCCCAGTATGCAGAGAACTGGCAGGTTTTTGCTGAGACAGGTGCCACAGACATACAGTACACTGGTATACTGCAAGATTAAGCAGAGTCAGACTATGTAGATTTGACACTCATCCTTTCAAAAAATAGGCTGGAAAAAGAAGAGAAGCATTTTCATAGTTGTCAGGGGGAGTTTGCCTCTGCTCTGATGTGATCTGACAGTGAACAAATGTGTCTGGCAACTCAGTGCACTGCAGCACTTTGGACTTTCCAGTTTGTGGCACTCTGCCTGTCCAGTTCACCTGATCTTTGGTGTGATTGTCACTGATTCAAAGGACTGCACTCAGGTTCCTTGCACTGCTGTTAGCCTATTTCAGCTGTCTCTCAAGGAATGTCTCCTGTTTTGTGGTATGCCCTGGGTTCTCAGTAGATGAGCAACATGATGCCGGGCTGCTGGGCACCCACGCTGACAGACGGCAGTTCCCAATGTCCCTCTCACCAGATTCCTCAGACATCAACTTGCCAGCTCTGACTGTAACCACACAGAGATCTGCCCCAGGGAACTGATCAAACTGGCTTCTTCACATGGAAAAAAATGGGGGAACAAGGTGGAGTAAAAATTAGGAGGCTGAAGCAGGCGGGTCCACCTGAGCAGGGAGTAATTTACCCATCATGGCAAAAGGAGCAGCCTGTGGTAGTTGATGCTGGACAACCACGGTGGCTTTTGACCATCACACTGTGTAAAGCTGGGCTTTCTGCATGTGATGGACATATGTGCAGTAGAGAGCAATCATATGCCCAGCACCTTCATATTGAAAAATCTAGAACAAAACAGGGAAGTTCATGTGTTGAGAGATGCAAAGTAAAATCACTGTCGGTCCCTGCTACTGTTACTCACCAGTTTTAATGGGTGTGTTTTTCTGTAGGGATACACAGTTGCTCCTAAGTAATATGTTCCTGGAACTGATTTCTGCATTAATATACCTTATGTTTTTTTGTGGAATGCTGACCTCTGTATGAAGACAGCACACCATATCCGTGGTCATTTTTTGCCACCTCTCAAGTGCAACTACTGCTTGTTTAAGTTTTGTCCTCCAATCCAGCACTCTCTGCTCTTCTCTATTTCTTCATGGAGTGGTTTTTACTTCCATCTTCTCCTTCCAGCATTGAAAAATTCTGTTCCCATTTCTCTCATCTTGTTTCACATTGCAGGTGCTAATAAAAATTAAATGTAAAAGAAACTTCAAAACCCACTGACGTCATGTTCTTTTTCTTGTTGACTTCATCAGAGAGGAACTGGAGCACCTCTGTGAGGTTTTGTTTTCCTAACAGCTGGTCTCTCACCAGTGCAGGTCTGTGATGCTGGGTGTGCTCATGTAAGTGCATTTAATGGAAAGGACCAAGTGGGGAGAATGGCCCATAAAAATTCCATAATAATTCCTCATTTTCTCAGTCTATTTTTCAACAATGAGAACCTCAGCTCTTCAGATCACTCATGATTTTGCAGATTCCTTTGCATTTACTGTCTTTACCTAATGCTTCCATTGCCGCATTTTCAGCTGAAACAAGGCTGTGCACTCAAATAAAAGTCACTGAAACCTTAAAAAATAAGAAGTCTATTTTCCATGCTAGATATGCTAATAGTGTCATGTAAATCTATGGTAGTAAACTGTATGTGTGTTTCTGCATGTGGCCTATGGAATATTGGGGAGAAATTCTCCCCTGTGAGGGTGGTGAGGCCCTGGCACAGGTTGTCCAGAGAAGCTGTGGCTGCCCCATCTCTGGAAGTGTTCAAAGCCAGGTTGGATGGGGCTTGGGGCAGCCTGGTTTAGTGGGAGGTCTCCCTGCCCATGGCAGAGGAATTGGAACTAGGTGGTCTGGAAGGTCCCTTCCCATGCAAACGATTCTATGATTCTATGTCACTTGCAGCTCCAGGGCAGTGAAAGACAACAAGCATTTTTACAGATACAGTACAGGCACAAAACCTGGGAATCCTTGCAGGCATCTGAACATCTGGAAACTGCAAGAGCAAGAGAAATATTTCTGAAAGATATTCACGGGGATCAGGAGCCTGCCAGCCTCCAGGGAGCCAGATGCCAGGCTGCCCTGCAGATGGCAATCCTGCGCTGTGGCTGCCTGGCATAGTGGTGCTCAGGGCTCTGGCTCCACAGTGTAGAGGGGTATTTGGCATTACCTTGGGTTTGCTGTGAAGCAGACTGTGTCGCAGCATTTTATGGCTTCAGTACAACATGCTCCAGAGAAGGAGATTCATAGCTGTTATTTACTTTTGTAAAACAAATGTGCAGATTTACTGTATTGCAGGGTCATTAGTTTCAATTTGTCTTAAATACATCACAAAGCACACACTGTGGCAGTGACCAGGTCACCTTTCAGACCCTGCAGACTAAAGGCTTTGCCTGGTGGCCATTACACCCCTACTTTCACATTGGTTCAGGTAACAAAGAGCAAGAAAATCAGTGTCACAAAAACACATACGGCTTTCTCTCTGAAATATTTGTCTAAAGATTTTCTAACATCTTTCCCTCAAAAAATATCCTACTAGGGGAGAGTCATGGGACTGAGAAAGGTGGAGATGGATGGGAAGGAAGAAAGAAAATTTCATACCAATCCGTGTGTCATCTTATAACCATATTATAACCATTATAACCTCTGTTACATGGTATTGCTTTTGCTAATAACATGCCCTGAGCTCCGCAGTTTGCCAGGCCTCAGTACCAGGGCTCGTCACACCTGCTCTGCCCAAACTTGGCGTGACCTGCTTGCAGCTCCTTCTTGTCCAGTTGAGCTGTGACAGCAATTTTTCTAAGTCACCATGCATCTGTACAACCATCATTTTTCACAGACCTGGAACTCTGGGCAGACAGTCGCCACATCCTCGGCTGCTTTAGCAGGACTACCGTCAGCAGGTCCAAGGCAGGTAGCACACCCTTCTGTCCAGCACTGCATCTCACGTGTGTCCACAGGTATGTGCCTCTCAGTATGAAAAACTTACCAAGGAACTGGGGAGAGTGTACTAAATGGGTTCCAAGGTGGGGCTGAACATATGGAATATGAAGAGCAGTGGAGGGAGCTGGGTTTGATTAGCTGGGTGACAAGGCTGCTAATGGACAACCTAAGCCTACGGGTACTTGAAAGTGAGGTAAGATTCTGTGACCTAGATAGCCAGTGAGCACAATATAGAAAATACATAAACTCCCTCTTTGCTTGACTCATTGTTTCCTTGTTTCCCCTTATTTATCTGTCTGCTCCACTTGCCTTATTCTCATAGTGAACATCTGTGCTGATGTTTCTGAGCAGAATCCTTTCTGGTCTGTACTTGTGCAGCAAGTAGAAGAACAGGGCTGTAGTTCATGCCCGAATTTCCTGGATATCATACAATTAGAGCTGGCAGCAATAATAATAGACTGTTCTGCACACAGTATAGGTAACTGTGTATAGATAACCACAAAGAAGGAAAAAAGAATGGAAAGGATGGGAATTTTCATGTTACCTAGAAACAAGCCATGAGCTGCTGCCTCTTGTATTCAGCTCATTAACTGCAGCTGTCTGAGAGGGAAAAATGAGCACGAATGAGCTGTGATGTATAAGCCATGTCCTGGCTAATGCTGGGCCTGTGAACTTGTGCAGTGATTTCTTTTTCCATGTCAATTGACACAATGATTTCTTTCTTTCACACCAATTTATAGAGACAGAAAATTACCTTCTGGAGCCGATTTGCACAAGTGCTCTATTCAGCCTTGAGAAAAGGTTTTCAGATTAAGCATGCAAAAATGAACGAATCCTGGATGAATCCTTCCTTCACCCCCTGAATATGCTTGGTCTTGGGAACAGAGACCCTGTTCAGACCATAAATGCAACCTGACTGGCAACACGGTTTTTAACAATTTCAAGGATCGAGTCACCAAGAGGTTAAGGGAGGAATTGCTACAAAAATGTCAGGATGGGGTTAAGCCCTCCAATGGGTCTATCTGACAAAAGAGATAAAACCACTTTAAAAATGGACCCTTTGCTTACATTTATTAGGAGGAGAAAATGGTGAAGTAATGTTGTGTGTTTCTCTGCCATCTCAGTACTAGAGAACAGGCAGCCACAGAGAGCTTGGGCCCTGACTCCATGTCCTGGCAAATATATAAAGTTTCTAATAAAATATGATATTACAAAATGAGAGAAAGCATTCGTTCTTTCCCTCAAATTAATTAAAGCAAACAAAACCATCACCTTTTCCTGACCAATATCTAATTCCAAGTTTCAGAAAGAATCTTCAAACATGGTCCTAACATATCAAGTGAGTTTGTAAGTGGTGACATGAGTCAATTGAAAACACTACCAAAAGCAACCATGAGGGTCAGTAAAAGCAGAAGCATCTCGAATGTAGAAGGATTCTGGAATAAATCACATTGAAAGAATTCTTTTTTTTCTCTGAAAAAACTCCTGGATTAAAAAAAAAAAAGAATAAGTTACAAATAAAAATTGATAAATGAATCTACTGTAGGTCTTGGGAGTATGGGGAAATTCCTGCTGACTGAAAGCTAGCCAACTTTATTTCAGTTTATAAGAAGGGCTTGAAGGAGGTCCTAGGAAACTACAGACATGCTAATCTGATCTCAATTTCTGGAAAAATTATGAAGTAAATTATACTGGGCACTATTGAAAGGCATTTAAAGAATAATGGAAAATACACATAAAAAAACCATAGCCATGAGTCCCTTGGAGTGTTTTGGACCCCAAAACAAACATGGATCTTTAGGGGTTTTTATCCTAATAGGAGAACTGATGGCAAGGGCAGCATTTTTCTTCTTTAAAGAAATTATACACCCTGCAGAAGTAGTATGCCCATAGCACTTTAGGCAGTTCACTTGAAACTAGCAGTGAAAGTTGAGATGATTAAAGCTCAGGGAGACTGAAACTGCTACTCCAGGAACAGTGCTTTCCACTTTAGTACACAGATAAAACCAATGTTTTTCATTCCTTAATGCATTCTCTAACATCTTCCTTCAGCTGTCTCTCTTGGCTTCTGACCTGTCTCTCTTGGATTTCAGACCTGTCTCTCTTGCAAGAGAAAGGAAGAGCATATGATCTGCGTATACAGGAAGAAAACAGCGTAAAAGGAGGGCTGGATTCAAAACTCACACCGGTGCCATCTGTCTCTGCCATAAATCTTTGCAGCACACGGCCTATGCTGACTTTGATGCACTACTGAGGAAGAGAAATAGGAAGAAGTGACAGTTATATATAAAATAGTCACTTGGATGTAATAATGAGGAAATATATATTCTCTGCATCTCCTATCAGAAAGATGAAGGACACTTACTGAACAGAGGCAAGAGTTTGAAATGAACACAAGGGACTTCATTATGCAACATATGATTAGACTGAGGAAATTTCTGCTCTAGGAAGTTCTAGAGGTCAAGCAACTAAAAGCATTCAAAATGTGATTGACTACTATAAAGAATATTTTAAATATGATCAAACATTTGTAAAGATGTTTGAAAGTGTACTCTTTTTTTTTTTTTTTTTTTTTTTTTTGCATCGGGCCATAATCTTTATGGGAGGTGGAGGTGAGTTAAAGCAGTTAACATAGTTCATAAATGAAAGGCAGATGACAAAATTGAATTATTTTGTCATCATAATCCATGGCACATGAAATTCTAAAAGTTAGTGCCTTGGATCTCAGAAATGTTTACTGGGCTAAAGCATTTCAGACTTTGGGACACTAGATGGCAAGCCACTGAAATCAGGGAAGGTGTCAATTCCAGCAATGTCTGAAGCCTGTGAAAATGCTGTGGAGTAAATTAAGTGAAGGCTTGAGTATCCCTTGCTGCTGAACCGTATAAATGAACAAGTGATAATCCCAAAGACGCCTGTCAAACAGACTAGGGTTAGAGATGGGGTTTTGCAGGGGCTCCCTTCCTTTCCAGCTCCCACTGCACAGCACCGAGAGAGGAAAAGAGGGATCTTTACACCACTCAGGACAAATACTCACGTCATTAACACCTCATCACCCACTGCAGCCAGGTGCTGAAAATCCCTCTGCTGCAGAAGGAGAGGGATTAGGTCTTTCTTCTCTCTTCCTACCTTAATTGCTTGGTTAATTGTACATCAAAGGAATCTGAGCATTGCAGTTGTCCTGCTGAAGTGACAAATTTGACATAAGGCTGCAGCCATTGCCTCAATGTAGAGCTGAAACTGTTATGCTCGTGCCCACTAAGTGCTTCTGTGCTGTGCAAGACTCAGGAGCTGGTGAAAAAGGGGGCTCAGACACAGCACAGAGGCCAAGACCAGAATGACCACTGTGACCATCTGACCAGGCAGTGCATAAAGGCTGACACCTCCTCTGACGAAGTTCCCAGGTGCAACCGTAGTGAGACATGGGGCACTGGAGAAGCAGACACCACTCCGGCTCCACTAGGTGGGACCAGAACCAAAACCACTTTCATTATTTTTACCAGGTGGAGCAGAATAGGGCGTCCTTTCCTATTTTGTGTTTTCTCCTGAAACACTGGGGCCTGAGTTCAATTATCCAAGGATGTTCAGGCACACAGGGCATCACCTAAGTGACTAAACAGAAACAGGAAATGTCACTGCCTTACCACTAGCTCTCTCAAAGCAATGATCAGCATCTGGAGAAGAGGAAATGTGCTATTACATGTTGTCTGAAGTCAGTAATTTAACGCCTCTAGAAGAGCAATGTGTGTCATAAAGATAAGCTCCAGGCTCGATGCTCCTAAAAACTGGCTGGAAAGTCTTTTGTGTATGGGCATAAAAGTCAGTCAGCTTCACACTAGCCTGGTAGCTGCCTTGTACTGAAATCTGATGTTCAGATATTTGTACCATTTCATTGTTAATGGACACTAATTAATCTACAGATTACATAAGTAAAAGGGAATTCAATAATTTATTGGTATAAAAATAAATCACATTTTAGTGAACCAGTAAGAGGCTTTTTTTCTGCCAGATCTTCCCTTCTGATGAAGTTAGAAGGAAGAATCTTATGACTGCAAAAGAATGGGTATATAGGCCATGGTATTTGCTTTATGATTCTGCTTGTGCAGACTCCCTCAGCCAATAGGGGAGCTTAGCAAAATGGCAGGTGAGCCTTCAGCATGAGAACTGGGGGGGGGTACAAGTGAGAAAACTCGTGGGTTGAGATAAAGATGGTTTAACACGTCAAGCAAAAATTTCACTACCCAGAGGAGAGAACCAAGGAATTCATTCCTGACTTCCCATGCCAGGCAGGTGCTCAGCTGTCCCCAAGACAGCCAGCCTCCAGCACACGTGACAGTGACTTGGGAAGACAAACCCCATCACTCTGAACGTCCCCCCTGACTTCTTCCCCAGCTTTATATGCTGAGCACAATGTCCTGTGGTCTGGGACATCCCTTGGGTAAGTCAGGATCAGCTGTCCCAGCTGTGTGCCCCCAGCTACTTGTAGCCACCTCGCTGGTGAGGTGGGTGAGGAGTAGAACAACCCCTGGCACTGTGCAAGTGCTGTTCAGCAGGGACTGACACATCCCCATGGGACCCACACTGGTTCCAGCACAGATCCAAAGCACCATGCAAGCTACTGTGAAGAAAACCAACTCTGTCCCAGACAACACCAGTACAAGGATCCAGACAAATAACTGTATTAGAAATACTTTGTTAGAGGTAGAAGTTCCCATGAAGGAGGGAAAGCTGACATGCAGCAGCCAGTGTGCTCAGACGAAGGACATATAGCCCCAGCCTCCTGAGTCTCTATGCTACCTCTGTGTCATGCTCTGAACACCCCTGTAGGTTGCTGGGGACTACATCTACCATGAAATAGTGATTTTAACCAGGTATTAGCCCTAGCAATGATTCCTGAGAGCATCAATCTCTTTCTGAAAGCATGTTTTAGCAATACCTAAAGATTTCCAATAAAAAGGATTTTTATAGCTGGCTAGAGAACTAAGCATAACTAATTAAGAACTAACTTTCTCCAAAGGAGACATTCATTTGTAGATTTTTATAACCTGATGAAACCAAGCAGTTGTGCTTCTCTATTAACCCAGGCTAAAGATCTGCATAAAACAGGGGTGCAAGTTTTAGAAGAGACAATCCAAACCTTTCTAAAATCACGAGGGCTGGAACCAGTAAGTCCCAGGCATAGCGTAACAATGGCTTGTTACTCCCATTCTCTTGTTCTTCCCAAGTCATAACTGATTTCTGTAATTCTTAGCAACTTCTTCTTTGCAAATAACCTCTCTTCATAGCTGCATTTTATCTCTCTGTCACTGTTTGAAGTGCAAAGAGATTATGTGAACCTGTCTTGTGACAGTTGAAAACTTCATCTATTAAAGTTGAGGTCTATAAAAAATGAGACGAGATAACGGGAAGAAAAGGGTTCAAAATCTCGAACAGGTTGGAAATCTGAAAAAGATTCTCAGAGGAGACAGAGCTAGAGGTGTACTCAAGGAGATGGATGGATGGTCCTGAATGCTTGGCCAGTTATAGGGGGTGAGAGTGCTTAACTGATTTCAGAAACCAGACTGTGGGCTCTGCACGTAAAGACAAATCTTGGTTCCGTTTTTGCAGAAAGGACTGTTGTGGCTTGCCTGTTAGCATGACCTCTGTAAGTCTGCAGTTCCAGAGAGTACTGGAGGAAAAACCCCAAATTAAGAGCTACTGAGCTGAGGATGCAGTCAGAGGGAATAGTTTAATGATGTTGGTATGAATCCAGGGATGGTAAGGACCTCACCCAATTTAGCAGGAACTGGATTGTCCATGTGATAATTTATCATGATTCTGTGATACAAACTGTGTAAATATCTGATTTTAATTTGGGGGGGGGCGAGGATTGGGAGTGGGTTGGTATTTTATCACTTTATTTCCATCTGGGTTCATGCCAGAAAGTACATTGGAAGGAAAGATCTTTGACTTTTTACTTCTTCACTACAGCAGTTTACTATGAAACAGATGAAATATTCAGCATTGGTTTTAACTTTCTTGTTTCTGTCTTCTTTAAGGTTTCCTGTTTCACTGTCTCACTCACTGTTTCAAGGTTAAATTTTCTCCTAAAACTTTTGACCTGTTGAAAATTAGCTTTATAACGCATTTTTAGTTTCTCTGTATAGTGTGACTAAATCAGATTACCAGCTTTATTCAGTACAAAATAAAATTCTAAGTGAGGACAGTGACATTCAAGAGAAAATTGTTGCCCTTTCATAGATTTTTTTTTCCCTACTTTATAAACAGAAACAAGGTAGAAGTTTATTTTCTAGCACTTAATATACCATAACACTATCTCAGTATGAACAGAGTTAGCAGATACTTAATCTGCTAACACCAGCCCAAATTACAGTTTGAGTTTTTACTCAGATTTACTTCAGCTTGCAGTGTCCTGTGCAGACTGACACAGTGCTCTGCATTGCAAGAGGGTGAGAAGCAGTGGAGGGTGAAGTGTGCGAGAAGGAAATTGCTTTCATCAATAATGATGATCATGAGTCTACAGACCACCAATTCATACAGACCAGATTCCATGAGATATATTTACTGCCAAAATGCAAGCAGTTGAGCAGTATTCGTTTGGAGTACACTGAAATGGCATGCAGCATCCTAGGGATGGCCTGTGTCACGCTCCTTTCCCTCCAAGCCCCCATGGGTGAGACAGCCATCACCCAAGCTGTGCTTGCGGCACAGGCCCCAGCCAGGACACACAGATGATGTTGTGGCCCCGTGGCTGCTGGAGTAGGGGGAAAGCTGGAAGGCAACATCAGTGACTGATCCTTTGGCCTGGGTCTGTGACCATGCAGGGGAACTCAGAGTCTCCTGCAGCTGTACCTTGGGTGGCCAAGCAAGCCCAGCACGCACTGCTGGCATTTCCCAAAGGCCACAGAGCAGCCCCTCGGTTGCCCCCAGAGCTGCTCTGTTTCTGGACATGTCTGTCCTTCCAGGTAGCACCTGGCTGCATGGCCTCTGCTTCCTCAGACACCTACAGTGGCTTGAGGCTCCTGTGGGCTCTTGCTCCCACGTGGGCCTTGCTCTGCACTTGGCCAACCCCTTTGCAGGAACTGCCTTTTGGGAAGCAAAGCTGACAGGTGCCCATCCCACTGTGAACCGCATCTCCACTGAGCATAGGCACAACTGGATGGAAATGCCCTCACAAACACAGCAAACACTCTGCCTGCTTTTACATGAACACCAGTGCAGATCCTGCATGGGGTAGGCCTTGTCTTGCATAAAACAGTAATTTGTCTTTCTAGAAAAAATAATTCCTTTTCACCAAGTTTTCTAATCCTAGTTTGCAAACATTGAAATAATAACCACAGGGTTGGGATCTGTCTTGCATATTATTACTCCTCTCAGGACACACACAGTTTCCTGCGCCTTGCAGTGCTCTAACAGTTGTGTTTTCCTTCAGCCTGCTGAGCAAGTTAAAGTTAGGGGTAAGTGGTAACAGTTCCTGTTGGGGTCCCTCCCCTGCCGTGTAGCCCTGGCAGAGGGGCCCTGAGGGCACAGACACGGGGTTTGCCTGCCCCTGCTCAGCCTCGTTCCCATGGGTTGGTTTGTGTTCCCTGCGCGGGCAGAAGGACCCTCGGTCCGGTGACTGGAACAGTTCCTGGGCAGAGCCCCGGCCATGCGGCTGGGGAAATAAACATCTCTGAAACATCTAGCAAGAATCTGTCTGTCCATATATATTTCCTTTCCACGGGACTCCTGGTTTGATATATGCATGTTGCAGTATCCCCACTGCGACAAGTTCCCAGTTCCTCCCAAGACCATCTTATCTGAGCATTCCCCATCCTTTCTACTACTGATACGCTTAGGAGAAGAGCTGTGCATTGCTTAGTGACTATTCATTTCATCCTTCAGTTTGCACAATTGGGCTATCCCTTGTGCAGCACATTCCCCTCTTAATGAGGTCCAGGCTAATTTATCTGAGAGAAAGTAAAAATAAATAAAAATAACGAGGTCATTTGCAGTCTCTTAACAATGTATGTGCTAATTGAGCTTTAAAATTAAATACAAAATTAATTCCCTAAACTTTTAAGTCACTCTGGGGGAAAATGCAGCAGTCAGAGACAAGAGAGAAGCTATTTTCCCAAGGGTAAAACCAACCAACCAACCAAGGAAAGTGCCTTTCTCCCCTTAAAAGAGCAGCACTATCAAAGCAGGTCTGAAAGTGATCTGCTTCAGAGTCTGAGTAAAGTTAATCACTCATCCATTAAGAATATGACTTAAATGAGATTTCAAAGTCATTCTATTTTCCTCTCCTGTCACTATTATGATGGAATTGCTCTGTGAAATTCCAAAGTTTTTTCCCCATTTTTTTCTCATTCCTTTGTAAACAGAAAGAAGTCTTCATGATAATCTAGGAAAATCCTCTTCCTAAAGCAGTGCTTCCATATCTAACATGTCAGAACCAATTTAGACCTTGATATTTTAACATATTTTCAATAAAGGGTCACAGAAAAACTAGTGGAAGATGCATGATACACGAGCATCAAAGTTGTGTGTTTTGGATCCTATAGCTCAGCTGTAGAAAAAAATGGTCCTGCAGATCATTCCAAAGAGTCCATCAGATACACTGTGATCTGCAAAAGGTTTTTGCTCTCTCCCTTAGAGGTGGTTTGCACATTTTTTTGCAAGAGTCTTTGTCTATCCATGCAGTGATCTACCTGCAGGTCAGTGAGTTCTGAAGCAAAACTCATGTAGTTGTGAACAGGGTGTGATGTGCATGAACTCACAAGCACTTCTTGCCATAACTTGGCAAAGGACAGTGCAGGGCAGTGCTGGTGTCTCAAAGTGGTCTGCTCAGAAGGGTAAACCTCTTACTGTAGCATCCATGGAGGAGGGAGGGCAGCTGTGGAGCCTGTGATCCGCTCTGTCCCAGGAATCATTCCTCTGTGCATATATTTAACAAAGTGCAATTAAAATACAGCCTCTGTGGTTCTCATTCTTCCTGTCCATCATTCTTCAGGCAGAATATTGCATGTCCTTCCCCTCCTCCTGTGGTTGTTAACCATCTTAGCTCTCAGTAGCTCTCTCTGCTTCTTCCTATGGCATCCCTGTCCTCAGTGGAAAGCACACATTGCACAAGACCCTTCCTTTCCTTTTTTTTCAGTAGTTCACATTAAATCTTATAAACCATATAAATTATTCAACAGCTCTGCTAAGTTTTTGGGTAGAATGCATGCATGTTTCACATGGCAGCATTCTGCTGGAAAGTGCTCCCATGATCACATAGACTGCACCATCATGTGTCAGCCTCCAGACTTGATCTCCTGGTAGATTTTGCTGACATACTGATAAACAACTTTTCTATGAGTACTAAAATGGTTGCAAAAAGTACCCCAAAACCAAACGAAATACAGCAGCACCCTTATGTGTCCACCAGTCAAGGTCATCGTTTGTGGGGAGTGCTCATAACTCAGTTATGATGGCCACTGAACGTCTTGCAGCCCTGCAACTGTCCTACTGCCCATGCCACAAAAAATAGCTCCTCTCAGCACATGTCCTGGCTTGGTGCTGCTGCAGGGTCACTCTTGCATCTTTTTTTTTTACTGAAGAGTATCTGCTCATTCAGTGTCTGCCTTTCCCCACCACAGTAGTTCCTTGCAACCTGTTTGTAGTTAAAAGCCCAGAGAGCTGACCTGTGCACTGGCTTTGACGGAGAGTATCTGTGCAGCATCCTCGCTTGCCATCATTCTTCTGACTCTTCAGAACTAGTCTGTTCCTCCAGACTGTGCTTCTGTCTCATCAAAGCTCATCCTGAATAATGCAGCTCCCTGTTTAAACAGATGTGAATGCCAAAGCACTGATCAAAGACATCTTAAAAACACTAGAGTTTTCAAATATCATTTAAGTGTAATAAAAACTAGTCTTAACGTAACAGTAGTTGAAAGTTAAACTCCAGGTATAGTTAAAACATGTATTTGTATTCATCTGCAAGTTTTGGTATGTGCAAGGCAATGCACAAATTTACAGAAAGTAGGAAGGATCTAGCAGTGATGGTGAGCCTGACAAGTATTACAAAGATTGAGAATTATATTGTTCCTTCCACAGAGCCTTCATGTGTCCATCTGAATTTCTGAAGTTCCCTGAAACTGCCCTTGCCTTTGGCAGTTCTATGTGGATGCTGAAAAGCTAGAAGCAGAGAAATTCTCCAGCTTTCTGCCAGCATCCTGTAAAAGGTTTGCTTTCTCATGCAGGCTAGCTGAAAACAGTTTGAGGGTTTTGTAAACCAAGACTTTATCTCACAGGTGCAAGGTTGTTATGCAGTATTGTTATGGTACACTGGAGAAAATATTTTGAAATGGGTGTTGTAAGGTCTTAACCAATCACTTTGGGAGGTGGATGGTCAAAGGACCAACGGCCTCATGCCATTCAAGCGAACCAAGTTATATAAATGAGTTTGTAATTTATTAAATGATTCCATTTCTTCCTGGACTGAACTTATGTCATTATTCTCACCGTCCCCAGCACAACAGCGACAGTTCTAATGAATTTTCCTTTTGCCAAAAAACTTTTATTTTCATGAGGAATGTAATAACATTTTTCATTACGGAAATATGAGACTGTTAACATGTTTTCTTAAGCTCTGGAAAAGACCTCTTGGAGTTGCCTTTCCCAAGTGTCATCTCTACTGTCAGTTTTGCCCATAGCTCAGGAAAGAGGCAGAATCGCTAAATCTTTGCTTCCTGAAGCCGTTTTTAAAAGCATTTGCATTTAAAAAGCATTTTCTGGGTTCCTTAAGTACATGTGCAGAATCTTTCATGACATCACAAATGCCACATCCCTGGATGTTGAATCTTACCTGTAGTCCTACAAGTTAGAGACATCTAAAACTTCAGGTGGAGAGGGAGTTCCCTCCAGCCTTTGCATCTGAGAAGGCTGGTATGTTTTGTTTATTTTAGCACATTCTTCACATGTTTTTGTGCCTTGAAATGCAAATAAACCATATCTGTATTGTCTGTCTGGTTTTGTCTTTGCCAACAGCTGAAGAAAGGAGGAAAATAAACTTCAGCCCAGGAAAAAAAGGACCCCCCTCCCCAGTCACTCTTTGACAGGTCAGGATCCTTCCCTTGGTGGTTTCCAGCAATAACTTGTTCTGCAAGGGGTGGTCAGGCTGTGGGAACCACCCAATCCCTGAAAAACATGGCAGATCCTTCTCTTTACTCCAACCCTCAGATTTGACCCACCTTCTGCTCAGATTCTGAGGTGTCTATTTTATTCCTGGAGAAGCTGTGTTGAGTAAATTATAGGCCACCTCCTTTCAGCTTGTCAATCCTCATGGTGTCCACACGGCCAACATCACTTGTCCTAGCAAGCTGCTGTAGAGGGAGGAGACAAATCCGTTGTTACTTGTCATCTACAGAATGTTTTGGTGGACTATTAGGCCTGTATCTCTAGCATCATATACATTCAGAACCATTGTGTGTTGTGAATATCCTTCAGATAAGCCACAAAACCAGCAGTGTTGTTGTGATGGTGCTGTTCTAGACTGCTTAAGTCCAGCAGTTTGAGTCCAACAATAAATTCACAATGAAGCAAAAATACTGAAGACATGTAGAAATAATGAAGAATTATTACACTGGCTAAGGTTATGCTAGCAACTGTTTTATCTTAAGAAAAAGTGAGAAAAATCTATGGTGAATAAATAATTAATTACAGAACTACAGTGTATCATGCAAACTCTTTCATCTTTTTTTGCCTCTACATTCCCACAGAACATAATAAAGGAACATGCCTGAGACCAGAGTATGACTATTCAGTGAAAACATTAGTTAAATAGTCATATTCAACACATAGAAATCAAAATCACTCACAGTGAGGTATTAGCATAATTACTCACATGGCTGACATGGAAATCTACTTTAATTACTATCATAGTCCAAGTACTGTAAGTATTGCATAGCTTTAGCAACAGTTTCTTTCAAGTGAGAAAGTTTATACGCTTTCCTGCTTCTTCAGACCAGAAGAATAGTCAAGAAACACATTTTAAACTCTCATTCTATTATTTTGCAAGTGCTGGAGGAACAGACCATATTAAGTTTGATGAATTACTACCAGATCAGAATTTTTAAAAGTAGTTCCCTGACTTTTACAGACTGTCTCAGCTACATTTGTTTAACATCTTTAGATCATTTTAAATCAAAGAGGCCAGTCTCACCCCTCTGGTCTTCTGTTCAGAACTGAGTAGTGATTAGAGGACTTCTTAAAATTTATATATGCAATGACCTGAGAGAATTTTTAAATATATTTGCAAGTAAGAACATGCAGTATGAACATATCAGTTGGGTAGCTGTATGTGTGTTGACCTTCTGTTTGGAAGAATAATTTTCTCTGCTCACAGAACCCCAAATTCCTTGTTGTTATTTGAAGCAGTTTTAGAGCTATTGAGCTGATGGCCAAATGGAATGCTTAGTGTGCTTTGAACTTCAGCCTTTCCTCACAACTGAAACAAGTCACTTTGAATCCTAAACTAACATGCTTACCCATGAATTTTCAGTCTTCCTATAAGGCTGTTTGAGAAAGGTCTAGGCTGTTTGTGCTGCTTGGTAGGCACTTTGTGAGAGCCCTGCAAAGAAAAACCGCTTACTGGAAATGTCAAGGGAGCAAAGAACAGAGTACATTTTGTAGCTGCTTTGGACAAACACTGAAAAAGCAAGCAAGGGTGGCACATAGGGGACTGTGGAAAAGGAGGGACAAGAGCCCTCCTTGGATACTTCATCACCATTTCAGATTTATGGACTAATACAATGGACTTTCCAGTGAAGGCCTGAGCTTCTGTGTAGAATCATAGAATCAAAGAATCATAGAATGATGGAATCATACAATCATAGAATATACTGAGTTGGAAGGGACCCATCAGGATCATTGAGCCCAACTCTTGGCCCTCTGCAGGACACCCCAAGAATTCCACCGTGTGTTTGAGAGTGTTGTCCAAACATATCTACCTTCCAAAGAACATGTTGAAATAGCCCGTGAAGCACCACGTCAAAATTGCTGCTCTAGAAAATGCTGTAGTGAGACTGAAGTACTTTTCAGTGAGGGAAATAGGGCTGGTATCTCTGGTTTGAGTTAGACATGTTTGCAGTGTACCACTAGAATGACAGTATTTTTAGCACTGGAAGGGGTGCAATGGATAGACCACCAAGAAAAATACCCAACAAAATGAATAATCTTCTTACTTCAAAATTTTAGAGAACCAGGCTTTAAATCTGGTATGTGTTTAATTACAAATGATGTCATAATGCAACAATGAAACAAAGTGTAGAAGCTCATCTTTCTACTTGCATATTTTCTAGGGGTTTTTTTTGTAGCTCCATGTTGTTACCCATAACTTGTATTTTCTAATTAATTTAAAAATGAATTCAGAATAGTTTTATGACTAGAAGGCTGTTACCAAAATAGTTTTACGACTAAATGGCTGTCATCAGGAACTTGTAATATCCCTGCTTTATGTGCTTGAATTTTCTTTAATGAAACTATGAACTTAATAATTAGAATAGTTTTGATTACCACAAAACGAGCAGTAAATTTCCACAGCAATAGTAGTGGGATTTACTTTTTTTTGTTTTAAAGAAAAGTCAAGCCTTTAGATTTTTTAAACTTATAAAACTCCAATGTCTGAAATGGAGCTAACAAGATCAGCTTGCATGAAGGTTTGAAAATGATTATTTTGCAAACTGTATTACTCATTAGAAAAGCAATTACCCCCTGTCTGTAAAGCCATAGACTATACTCCAGGAAATTTTAAGTGCCCATACAGACAGAACTAAACCGCAAATTTTATTTCACCAAGAGAAGCTGGTTATTCTATTAGGGAACCTTTTCAAGTAAAACATAAATGATAGTGATTCTGCAATTAATTTGTATGAATAATCTTTGGCTAGATTGTAGAATCAGGTTGTGGTGCTTCTCTGTCAAGTATTTCTCAGCAAAAAACATCCAGGGACAAGAGCTTAAAAAAAATCTTCAAGTGTTGTTCCTAGATATGTTCAAGAAGGATATTCTTAGAATAAGGGACAAAGCTGTAGTAAACTGAAATTTTAATGTTTTCTGCCTTTCCTGGTATTAGCAAGTTATACTGCTCATGTGAAGGTGTAGTTTTCAGGTCCTGTTCCTCTAGGTAGCCAGGCTACCACACAGCGTAGACTGTGTAAGTCAATTAAAAAATGCCAGGGAACATTCGCAGGAACTCAGTCCTCTGCACTGCCACAATGCCACGTGCCTTTTGTGCAGCCGTCATCTGTGAGATTCAGCATGGTTCCAAGTAACTCCTGGGCATGGTTCAGGAATTAGATGGATCAGGAGGTATCATCTGCAGCAGCTGTCCTGGAAAGAGGCAAATTCAGCATTGCAGAAGAGGTGGTTTTGAGCTGCAGCACCTGAGGACAGTGCCAGTCATGTTTAACTGGGCTCTTCAGAGCCAGCTGAAGCTCTCCGTGGCTTTGATGTGCTGACACAGAGGGGACCTGCCTGCACAAGGAGTGAGTGTTGGGACTGGATGAGGCGCTGATCCTTCGCTGCCCCTTAGCAGATGGTCCAAGTTCAACACACGGCCTTGGTTTTCCTGCTGGTACATTTCATAACTATTAATCCATCCTTAATCTTGGTAAAATATCTTCCTCAGCATGTGCCTTCTGCTTTGGGATGGATTTTTAGGCCACCTGGGCACATAGCAGGTAACTACAGATGCCTCACCTGTGCTAGTCATGGGTCAGTGAAGGAGATGCTCTTTTAAGCAGGGACTGAGATTTCTGCCTTGACACAGAAGGTTTGCTAGTAGGAAACTCAGAGATACGGTTATCCTTTCTTTGGTTACTACTTTTTTTATTATAACAAGCAGGGGAGAAAAGTTTTCATTTTCTCAGTGACTTTTAGAGCATAAACTGTTATTGAAAGTAGTGTTACCTTGAGATGAATAAAGACTAAATGGGGACTTTTTTCTGAACTTTGTTGTACAATTGTGTAGCATTTTTCCCTGCTTTGTCTTGGCTTTTAATGTTCCCTAATACAGTTGCAGTGTAGACTATCAGAGTACTTCTAAACTACCTCAGCCAAAAAAAGCTACTTTCATATTTCCTCGCATAGTGTTCACAGGTGTTTTGTGATCACAGGTTTCAATTTTTGTTGTTTATTTACACCAAAACAGATAAAGCAGCTAAACCTAAAGCTCAGAAATAGAAAATTCCAGCTTCCTGTCATTTCTGCTATCTCAAGTATGAAATCTTTAGTATGTTTGTTTTCCTGAAGTTTGGTGTGTCAATACCAAGAAAATACCTGTCTATCTCTCTACCTGTTACTCTCTCTTAGACATCCGTAAGGTTGGGATTACTCTGGTACTTGTCTGTGAACAAATGGCACTGCTATACGTGGTACCAATGGGAAACCTAACTTTGACACAAAAACAGCCAGTCTCAGTGTAAAGGCTGTTTCTTCCTTTGGCTGACTGAATTAATCAATAATCCCTTAGATTTGTCCTTTCTTTGTCTTGTGCACTGTCATAGAAAAAGGAAAATGGGTGAATTCATCAAATGGGTATGTCTTATAGGACTTACTTAAGAAACAATTAATTGACAGGACAGGAAATTTGGATGCAATGTCTTTCCATATGTCTTTATCCAGTATCTTTCCACTGAACAAATCCACTTATTTATTTAATGAGTTCCCCAGTAACTTTGGGGAATAAAAATTCATATCAGTGCAGAATAACTGCTTCAAAATAACAGTGGAGAATGATAAAATCAGATACTACCTCCCTGCCCCCAGATAATGACCCCCCTTCACACATGTGCAAGAGCACACATCAGGGTGGGCTTTTGCTGCCGAAGCCATGGCCTGTCATAGTGCGCCCCAACCCTACTGCCCCAAACATTGTCAGCTCCTGGAAGAGTGATTTGTGCCCTCCCACCCACTCCCAGGAGGTGCATGGGGAATGGATATTCTTGTTCTTTGGAAATAGCCAGGGTTAGAGCTGATTGCTAAGTGGGATTGTTTTTCTGACAAAGGCACCTTTTCCTTGCTAGACTGTTGGCATTACACAGTTTTCAAGGGCCCACATTCATTTGCCACACGAGTGTTTCCAAGTGTAAATTTGAGATTCTACAGACACAGGTGGATTTCTTCAGCTACAAAGTGTATTCTTTACTATAGGTCAAAAAAGTGGATACTATTTATAAAACTCAGGCTGCCAAAATGAAATCACAAGTAATGCAAAGACTTGCTGCTTGGAGCCTGTCAAAACCTATTTGCTGTTTTGGGTGGCATTCAACTTCCAGCAGTAAGAATTTGATGGACCTTCATTTCACACCTTCAAAGAGCCTTACATGGCTCAAAAGTCCAACTGAAGAAAACACCAGGGAGAAAAATATAAACAAATGTGAGTGCAAGTAAGAAAGAAACAGACACTGGGAGAGCTGACATCTCTGAAGCTTGGTGGTGGCCAGGGAATAACTGTGGCAGTGCTTCGAACAAACCTTTTTGCCATCTGCTTACCTTCAGCAATACTTACCTTGTAAGTCTTTGTCATGGGATAAAGTAATTACTGTGGTAAAGCAAGTGCAGATGGGTTCTTTTACTGATGTGGCAGAAATTAAAATGACTGTATGAATTTACCACTGATCATAGTATTGGCAACTTAAGCTTCTCACTGAATCACTGCCACAAGGGAAGACTTTAATTGTGCCATATCATTTTCCAGACCAAGTGACAAAAAAAGAAAATACGTATTTATTTATTGTGATGGTTTTTGTAATAGGGGTTAATTTAGTTTGCAGTTTCACCTTCAGCAGTAGGAATGCCCTTTACACAGAGTACTTATCAAGCACCTTTGATGTGCCAGTAAGACCACTGAAGAAGTGACCTGCATTTCACACAGAGGTAGTCACCTTTATAAATTTTCATTGCTACTTTGTGATAGGGTTTTAGATTTGTTTAGTTTGGTTTAGTATCTACAGTATTTCATTTTGCCCTTGCTCCAGAATCTCATTTATAAGCAGAATATAAGCTTCCAGCCGAATTAATCATCAAACAGCCATGCTTTTCTTTTGGCAAGAATCAGCAGGATCAGATTCTGTCTAGCTCATACAGGTGTTAGAGATAGCAGATATCCAGCAGATATCAGCAGAAGTCATGAGCAAGCGTGGTAGGAGCTGAGAGCCATCAGTGTGGAGAGTGCACTCTTCCCCTTGGATTTGGTCTGGCTCTGGCCCTTGTTTTAGGGGTGATGCTGCTAGAACAGGAATCACTTTCCTCTTGTGCTCTCGATGTCCTGGGCATCAACAGACTCCATTGTGTTTGCTGTTTCATCTGACTCCTGGTCAGCTGTGTTCAGTGAGGTGTCCCAGTGTTGAGGAGCAGCAGGCAAAGGGCGACAGCTCAGGACCTGTTGCAGAAGCTGTTGCTGTAACCCTGCTCAGCAAAGCAAGGGCTGAGGAGCTGATGGAGAAGGGTGATAGGGAAGTCTGAAGTGGGAGTGACACATAGTCAGTGCTTCCTCCAGCCAAAATCAAAGTCTGGGAACCCCTTCTTCAGTTGCTGATAAAACCTGGGGTCTTAAACCACACAGGTGTTAGTTTTTTTCTTGCAATATGACTCTCCTAGTGTGCGTAAACCCTTACAGAAGGTATAGCAGCAGCAGCAGTCGTTCCAGGGCACACAGCAGGCAGGCTGATGCAAACACCTCCATGAGGTTTTGTGCTGGGACCTTTCTCCCTGACCTCTTCACTTCTCAGTGCTAGAGCAACTGAAAAGCCTATTTCTGCAGACGTGATACTGGGCAGCCCAGATGGAACCATGTCAGTGCCCCACACCGCAAGCTGCAGGCTTTCAGTCACATTGGGATGGCTGTAGTTTCACAAGAACTACAGTAGTATAAACTGTAATATACTACTCTGCTTTGAATCTTCAATTAACCAGCCTACTAGGTGTTAACAACAGTTCATGTTTTTCTGCTTCATATTGCTCCTAATCAATTTGAGCAACAGATTGCCACGGAAGACTGAATTAAACTATCTGTGACATTAATTCCATTTTTGTTTTATGTTTGATGATATAAAGCTGCTAACTGCTTTGTAGTTATGAGTGATGGATTTTCAAGATGGCAAAGATGTTCCAAGTTTCATTAAAAAACAAATGAATGGAAGGATATTTAGTGGGACTTTTTCCTGCAGATTTAGATCCTGCCTAGGAATCTGGAGTGGCATAGAATAAGGTGAGGAGAGAAGCTTCTTAGTGCCAAACATTTTTTTTTCTGATTATTATTGAGTTGCAAAGCTACTTTGGAAGAGAGGATGTGCATGCAGGGAACCTGTCTGTACCCAAGAGCCAGAGAACAGAAACATGGCATAACCACCTCATGAGGTGTTTTTCCGGCATCACTCCAGCTCTGAGCCTGCAAAAGGATGCTCACAAGAAGTGGGTTTTGTCATGTCACTCTACCCCCTAAATTATACAGACAGTCTATTTAGAATGTGACTCACTCTAATTAAGAACCTCTCCTGCTAGAAGAAAACAAAAGGGGTTGGATATTTACTCTCTTTAACTAGAGTCACAAGTGATTATGGCTCTTTATAAAACCTTTAAGAAATAGTGATACATCGAAAAGTGGTAAACTGGCTCAGGAAGAAGTAAATTTCTTGAATGACCCATCAAGTGATGAAGTCAAGATGAGACACCTGTTGAAGACAGAGGCTAATAAGTGCTCCATAGATAAGAAAAGGATTATCCTTTTGCCTTAAAAATTAAAGTTCAAGAGGGAAGGTTTGAGGCTTTAATTTGTTGCTCTATCAAGGAGTTGAAAAGAAACTGATTTTATACACTGTTTTTTCCTGTAGTTTATGCTGGATATAGATCATCAGTTCTTTAATTCAGCTCATACAAGGATCTTCTTCAAAGATTCTAAAAGAGTTATGCAAAGATTCTTTGCATAACTCTTTCAAAATTTTTTTGTATTGTCTTTTGCTGCAGTTACATGTTTTGTTGCCACAGTGGAGGCTGCAAGATACAGTTTGGGGCTTCTGCTGCTTTTGAGAGGTTTCTCATACACCAGGTGAGTTCAAATTGTTCACACATTGGTGATTTAAAGTCAGTCCCCAGGTGCTGAGACAGGAAACAAGTGTCTGTCGAGACAGGTTGTTCAGATCACTCTTTTGAACACTACCGAGTACAAACAAAAGCTCTTCAGCACTGGTGGATTCTTTTGCCTCCCTGGTGCTCCACTGTAGCTCCTGGCATGCAGATGTTAGGGAAAAAAATTCTCTTTGAGGACAGAGCCAATACTCAAATCCTTTGGCATTCATCGTTTTCTAAGTATCTTATGTTACATTTTACATATTTCACTCCAAGTTTAAAGTTTAAATTCAGTCATGCTTTTTAGCTCTAAGACTGATGGGGTTTCATAAGTTTATTTTTTGTTTATTGGGGATTTCTATGTCCTTACTTTTCATAATACACTCTGGAATTTTCATGGGGTAATCCACTAATTTTTAACAGTCAACATAACTGTAATGATACAAACATAGGTAGGCCAGTAATAAACTACAAATAACAGCACTTTGAATCCATCTTTCCTTACAAAAAATCTCCTCCTTTGTCTTTCCTAGCTAGATAGCTCTATCTGAAAGTGAAGGAGTCTATCAATGTATCAGAAACATAGAACAGAGATTTTTTTTTCTCTGACAGTGTCATTTTCACATCAAAAAAAGGCTAACATTTCAGTTCTGGAAGCAAGCACTCTCAGTGCTGTCATTTTTGTAATTCTGATGGGAAATCTCATGATCATATTTTCTTTTCAAAACCCAGCTTCTGGAGATGTGGTCTCATAATCCGTCGCACTTTTATTTCACTTGTTAAAACTTTAGACATCAAAGAATACTTTAGGTTCTGTTAAAGTATGTAATTATTTTAAACATTTCTGATTCTCTTTATGTCTACATCTTCATAAAGTGTGAATTTAAATTGTGATTTTACATTCAAAGGCTGATTGTACTTTATAGTTTAATTCTTCTTTTTAATGATTTTTCAGAACAATTGCTCATTCTGACATTTTGTTACAGTGTAACACATTATCCAGTATATAAGCAGATAATTTTCTCTGTTTGGAAAAAAGCCAGCATCACTTTAAATGTGCTTTGAGCATGCAAATGAAACCTACAACAGCTCTTGGCCAGGTGATGGTCAGTGACACAAGGAAAACCTCAGGATAAGGGACAGCAAGAGACACCAGAAACCTGAAGCAATTTGCAGGGATTCTGCTGAAGCAGCTGGTCCTCAAACCAGCAGGCTTTGGTTGTCTCTTGCAGTCCTCTCTCCCTCAAGACAGTTCTTCCTGAGGCACAATATGCCCAGTGGGTTATTATTTTGAATACAATTTGCAGGTGGATTTCCCCGGGGTCTCTAGTGCTGCAGCAAGCATAGTCAATACCTCAGGACACCTGCTGCCCTGGTGCAGGATGGTTCTCATGTTGGCCCAGCCTTGGTCATGAATTACACAGCACAAGATTTGCCTGGCACTCAGGGATCCTTTTTCTGTGGTAGAAAAGGAATTAAAAATGAAACTACACGTGTGCAGCCAGCTGAACCACCTTGCACACTGAGCCTTGCCGAGCCAGGGAAGGCACTGTCTCCAGTTACTGCCATCTTCAGTATCTGATCCAGCAAGAAGAGCCTTTGATTTTGTGACAGTTGTTTCAAACCCCAGAAGATGGGGAAAGTGCAGCAATAAAAATACCCACATCTTCTGACAGCTTGTGCATTCCCACAGGCAACTTCCCTTGTGCAGGACACGCACTGCAATGGCCTGTCACAGGGTCACTTGCCTGCTGCAGTGACCTTCAAGTGCTCCAGCCACCCATCAAGATCATACTTGTTGTTAGCAAAATATAAAATTGATTAGAATTAACAGAGATAAATAATTTGAAATGGAAATGTAATTGAGAGGAGATGATGAAGAAATTAATATTGAATCTAATGAGGTAACTTAAAATACTTCAAATTAAGATTACTTTGATTCCTTATACTAATTGCCAAATTTTAAATATGCAACGGGGTTGAAATTTAGGAAGACAATGTTGGCACCCTTGAGACATCCTTCCATGGTTGCATTTGAGCAGTCAGACAGTGACGTGCCATACAAGACCTCTCAGCTTCCACAGCCTCACTCAGATGGACTCTCTAGAGTACAGAAAAAAACAGTACCAAAGTTTATCCTGACCTCCACCGGTCCAGAATGTCACTATTCACAGTTTAGTGACAACAAAGAAATACCTGACAAACGTGTTCTACACTACATGCAGAAATATTTTCTTCTCAGCTAAAACTGAAACAGCTAGAACAATAAAACTGTTTTCTATATACCTTTTTCCATTTTCTTTAGTCCCTAAAGATTAATTATATAGCAAAGGAATATTTATGCAGAAGATTTTCTTTAAAGCCACTGTATATAATTCTGCTTTCAGCAAAAGATATTCCATGTGATTTGACCAGTTTTCTGAGCCTTTTTCTTTAAACGAAGTCAACCAAAAACCTCTCGAATTCAACTTATACATACCCTCCAAAGTAGCTCTGTAGGCAGATGATGTACTGGGAAGGTGATGTAGTTCTGACGTCTCCTCAGGGAAACAGAAAGCACAGCTCATCAGAGGACCTGGCCCAGCAGGTTTAGCCATCTAGAGCAGTGTGGTGAGAGGCTGGTGCCTAGACATCTCAGATCCTCCCTAGGTACAGCGTATGGCAAAGTGTAATGTGTTCCCAAGGTGGTTAAGAGACTACAGCCTCAGTCTGTAGAAGAGGAACACAGGTTCTTGCCCTGAAAAAACTCAATTCCAGCTGCCCATCACATGAGGGCTTGCTAAAAGTGAGAAGGGATCATCAGTGTGTGACCTGAGACCAGCAAATAAGAAATTAAATATCACCATTTTTAAGTGTTTAATTACTGCTCACATTGTGTGTTCACCTTTACTTTGATCTTTAAAGAGCCGCTTGAGCTGCACTGAGTCAAGCCTTCGGGCTGGCTCATGGACTCATGGCATGCAGAGCAAGCAGAACTTGGCAGGTGCTCTGGAAGAAGCTTGTCACCTTCTAAAGTGGTGGGGTATTTTTCAGTTATTATCGGAGATGCCTCATGGCCCAGCAGCAAGAACATCGACTAAACTTTGCAGCCTCAGGGCTGAACCACTGGGACTAAACTACCTTTATCTCAGGTAAGGGAGGAGCTAGCTCATAGAAATATGGGAAGACAGCTCATTTTCTTTGTTGTAATTGCCCCTTCATCATAAAGAAGTGGCTGCTTCTCTTGAGAGAATTCTCCCAGAGATTGATGACTATCCACATAGTCCTTCTGTGTAGGAACTCAACTGTCTGGTAGTACTGTGTCTTACCTGTATTTTTCAGAGGTGCAGCAGATTGTTTTTCTTTTCTGCTGTATACACGATTCACATAGGATTTCTCATATCGTTCCTGTTCTCTGGCCCCCCAAGAGAATGGAACAGGCAACTTGAATCCATATCATCTTATTGCGCACAACTTCATGATATAATCCTCTTTCTGTGGGCAAGGTAGAGGAAAAGCAGCCTCTTCTCACACAGTGCTCATGACGGTGCAGGACTTCTCTTGGCAAAGCTCTCGATGAACTGTGGAAGCCACAAGCACTAAAGCAGGAACAGAGAAATGCCTCGAGGGCCAGCTAAGGCACCTGGCACAGCTTTGCAGAGGGCAGTTTGTAGCAGGTCAGACTAAGATCTCCTGCCATCCCCTCATCCTGCTGCATGGGTAGATCTCTGCTGTGTCTGTTGGCTCCTGCTGGGGTCAGTGGCACCCACAGAAACCCAAAGTGGGGCACACCTGGGGCTTCTGCATCCCCTCTGTCCTGCCCCGAGCTGTCTGTGTGCCTGGGCACAGCCCCTGCTCCCCCATGGCACCGGTGGAGCTGGGCCATTGTGTCCTGTGGGTGGCTGACTATGCTGCTGCCCCCAACAGAACCTAGACTGGTGCAAGCACCTTGCCTACCATTACCCCAGCACCACTGGCTGTCTAAAATAGCAATCTTCATTTATGTAATTAGCACTAATTGGCCATTAGGCCCTCAAAAGGTCAGGCTGTGCTACCAGGGGATGGGTGTAAGTGTACAGCAATGGCTCTGTGTTCTGCCCCAGTGGGGCTGCAATCTGCTATCCTTTCAATGCCCTGGGTCAGAATGCAAAACAGCAATAGATTAATCCCTACATGCCTTATGGAAACATCTGTCCTGGAGGATTTGCTGCTGCTCATGGGTTGGTGGGGTTTACCAGTCCTGCAGAGGCAACGAGCCCCAGAAACATCCCCTGGAGTACCCACAGAGCTGCCAGGGACTGCCTGGTCTGAGCCTGGCATTGTTATCTGATTGTTCTTTTATCTGAACTACAGAGCACAGAAGAGCTGTCTTGGGGATTTTCTGGAGACATGGAAAATGTATATACTTTGGCTGACATTGTGAGCTCCTGCTTTTAGAAAGGTGTGATAGATTTATTGTGGGAAAATAGATTCCTTGCGCTGCAATTTTGCAGTTCACTCCAACACGATTTTTTTGTTTGCATCATATACAATTCTGACACAGATGCATGATATGGTTTTATACACCTTATTCCTCAGCCATTTACCCTTCTGTCCTATATTGTCAGGAGAAAAGAAATGCTCCTGTATATTTGCATGATGATAAAGCTTTTAGTCCACTGTTTCCTTTTTACTTTCCTAACCTAATGTTCAAGTGCTTTCTTTTTTTAAAGTTTATTAATTAACAAATTACTTTGGTAGATTTGATGTGACCTTGTTATTTTCACAAATACCCACCCCAACAATTTGTGATAAATATCTGCAGCCTAAAATCTAAGATAGCTGGCAGCTATGTCTCTATAAATAACAACCTTTTCATGGTACCTTCCAGACTTTCTTAGCCGCTTGAAGACTTTGGTTGCAATAGGTTGTATTTTTGTCATCTTTCCCTCTGCAGATTCTCAGAGCTGTCCTGTGCTTTGCCTCTGGGAAACAGAGGTGAACAAGAGTGTGATGGAAATCAACAGCTGATAAACCAAATGTTGTGAAAACATTGGCCCTTCTCCTGGTGCTTTATTCAAAAATGAAACCTTTGCTTATCTTGAGTTCTTATGTGAAAAACCTCATAGCTGCACTGGGACAGTGTGTGGATCCAGGCACTGCTGCTGCAGGGAGGGTGCTGGGATCTGCCAAATGGGACAGCACTGATGCCGGGGAGGTGAATTGCATCCACAGCAGATACAGCTCTGGGGAACTCAGAGAAATTCAGCAAGACTCTCCTAAAGCAAGGAAGAGCATGATAATCTGCCTGATTTTGTCCTTTGACAGGTTATCACTGAAAATAACTGACCCAGGGAAAGAAACTGACAAATACTCTTAACAAGGCAAAGCAATAAGTTTGCCAAATACCATGAGTGATTCCAGGTCCAGCATAGGTCTCAGCTGAAGCCAAGGAGAGCTGTTCTGCTGTATTTTCAGAGCACTGCGGGTCCCCAGCTGGCGGTAGGGTGGTGTGGGCTGGTGCTGCAGTGGTGACAGGGATGTCATCAGCCCAGATATGACCCTGTGAGACCAAGATTGTCTCCACAGTTGCCTGTTCTGATAAAAGCTGCTCAACTGACTGACCACAGGCACACCTTGGTCTCAGCCTGTGCTACTGAGGTGTTTATCAGTTTGCCTCTTCTGAATTACCTTCCTGAGGGAAATTCTGGATCCAGGCCCACAGGTGTCATGATGCCACTGGTGCATGTGGGACAGGTGAGGGACACTAAGGTCCCCATGGTGTGTGGGCAGTCTCCACTAGTCCTGGTCCACAGGGTCAGTGTCAGCTACCTTTGAGCTGTGCTGATAATAATAGCAAAAAAAGTTTAAACCTGGTACAGGCAGTAATATACATCTAAACAGGCATCTCATGTTGCACTTTCAGTGTTGCACTCATTGACAAATACAACAGCCTGTTGGTTGTTAAACAATCTGAAGTTAAATTCAGATTTCTTAAAATTTTTTCCTAATAGAAAGAATAACAAAGAGTTAGGGTTAGGGTTAGGGTTACATCAACTTCAGTTCTGATGTAAAAAGCAGAATTAATCTCTTACTAAAGATTCCAAAGCTTTAAAAATGCACTTAAAATTTTGTTTATTGCCATATTTAATCCTAAATTTCAAAGAAAGTGATGTCATGACTCACACCTGCTTGTATTGTCTAGCATTATTCCCAGAAGGACTAATCAACAGATTTGATGCAAAAGATTAATTACAGTCCTCTCAGGAGACAGTTTGTTTACTAAACAATCAGCCATATGCAAATTCCTGACTCACCATGCCATGTTTAATGGCTTCTTGAGGGAGTGTAACAGTTTGTTTATGTTTTCACACAATTACTTCAGCTGAGAAGTTGCTTTTAGGGAAGAGGTGGAACTTGGAAGTAGTTGAACTTTATTGTCCAATGCACCAAAGGAAGATGCTTTCTGTGAAAGCAAATGGAGCTGGCTTCCGCATTCACTTTTAGGATAAAAAGCCATGCCAACCCCTTTTTTATCCTGTTTCCAATGAGCACTTTGCTGTGCAGACATTGTATAAAGCCAGTGAAAGGAATGGCAGCTGGGAAGCTGCACTCTGTGTGCACAGGGTGTGAACTGGCTGGTGCGAACCAAACACGCGAAAAGCAACACAAGTGAAGGATGGGGGGCTCAGCACAGTTTAGGCGGTTGCTTCTACACCCAGGTTAAGGGGGGTACTAAGTGATTACCAGGTGCTGAAGAACAGATGGATTTAGGTTGTGGGTGCTGGGAATGGGGTCCTGCAGACCTCTGTGTGCAGACAAAGCCCGGAAAGTCCAGCCTCTCAGCAGAGCAGAGAGCCACCTAGGGGAGAAAAGTGTCAAGTCATCAGACGTTTTAAAAAAATTTTCCCCCCAACTTTAGCTTTCTGTACAATTAATTTAAAATTTAATGTCATATGAAAAGGCAGCTCATGGGATAAAAATGGCCAAGGACTAATTCCCTGTAAGAGTATGGGACTACATAGCAGAATAACAGCTCAT
Source organism: Coloeus monedula (assembly GCF_965178545.1). Taxonomy (NCBI): domain Eukaryota; kingdom Metazoa; phylum Chordata; class Aves; order Passeriformes; family Corvidae; genus Coloeus; species Coloeus monedula. The sequence continues at coordinate 64,853,507 of NC_138786.1, read as the reverse complement.
TTAGAATTAACAGATTTAAAAATTGACTACTTTTTGTTTGCAATTTATGGTGCTACAAATCGTTGTATGGTTCTGGTTTAGATCATTGCACAAGTGTTTGATTGTACTTTTCAGCCTCCTGGAGAAAAGCAACACTAGTGTTTTCCCTTGTGGAGATGTGGCACTGAGTGCTGATGAGATAATAGAGTCACCCAGAATCTCCTGAGTAGAAAGAGACCCACAGGGATCATTAAGTCCAACTCCTGGCCCTGCACAGGATACCCCAGCTATTCCACAGTGTTGTCCTAATGCTTCTGGAGCTCTGGCAGCCTTGGGGCCGTGCCCATTCCCTGGGGAGCCCTTTCAGTGCCCAGCACCCTCTGGGCAAAGAATCTTTCCCTGATCTCCAGCCTGACCCTCCCTGACACAGCTCCAGCCGTTCCCTCGGGTCGTGTTCCTGGTCACAGAGAGCAGAGATCAGAGCTGCCCCTCTGCTGTCCTTTGGGAGGAGCCTGAAGCCTCCTGACCTCAGTCTCCTCTCCTCCAGCTGAACAAACCAAGTGTCCTCAACCTCTACTCCTATGGTGCCTTCAGATACTTCACCATCTCTGTGTCCTGCCTTTGGACACTCTCTAATAGCTTTATATCTTTCTTATATTTTGGTGTCCCAAACTGCACACAGTAATACTTGTCTTAAATGCCAATGTTCATTTTGGAGAAATAATTTGGGTTAACTAGACTTAAAGCGTTACCCTGCCTAGTTTAGGAAACGTGACTGAAATGTGTTTTTTAAAAGCCTCTGTATCCTTTACTCAAATATCTGCGAGAATATTTAAGCTCTGAAAATCAGGGTGTGGTTTTTCAGTGCAGCATCCCTTTTGTTGCTCTGCATGATTATACATACTATTAAAAATGGGTAGTTTCGATGCTCTTCTCTAATTAAATTTTAATTGTTTCCTAGTTCTTAGTATTTCAAATACATTTATTCTCCCAACATGACCCACCTTTCGGGGACATCTTGGTACTTAGTTAATAAATACTGACAATTCCATTTACATGTATATACAATGAACACTATATGTATTCATTTCATAACGATGTAATATTACGTGTTCTTTACATGGATATAAAAGATATACTCTGTGTACAACATATGTGTCTCTATTTGTGGAACCATGTACAGGAATGTTGTATAATCAGAGGTGTTCTTATGGTAAAGGAAAGGTAAAAGCAATCCTGCTGCATAATCTAGTATCAACAGCCAAATAAATCAACCTTTATTCCTAGACTTCTTTCTTTGTATGCCTGGAAACATATTTTACATAACATTTAAAAAGCAGGACATTTATGGCAAATGTCATCAATCTCAAACTGCCAAAAATACAATTTCAGTGGCAGAATTTAACATTTACAGCATCACAAGTTTCCTATGCTATTAATTTCTTAACATTCTCTATACCACTGACATGGGCAATATTGATATATGGAAACCATTCAGAAGTCTGTTAAATTTAATGGTGGAAAGGGAATTCAGTGGGCCTGGAAAACAACTTTAAAAATACCTAATTTTTCAATAATTTAGGAAAATAGACACTGTATAAAGGGTGAAACCACTTATTTCTTTTTTGACTCAGAAATTTTTAAACTTTTTTGGATTAAAATTACTAAATTTTCTGTAATTTACTGTATGACATAATACCGACAGGATACATATAGAGAGAAAGCTCTACAAATCCAGGCTGAGAACCTTGACGTGATGCATTTTGAACTTATGCTAATGGCTTCCCACATCCATCCCCCATATTCAGGATGACTGACATATTGTCAGAAGCAAAAGAGCTGCAGATGAAAAATTAAATTGTGCATGTGGAAGAGGGTGAGTATGTTCCTGTGCCTATTACTAATTCTTACTTTTAGTCCTCTGTGGACGCACAGCAGTTAGTGCTGCCACTGCAGTGTCTGACCTGGCATCCCTGGCCCTGCTCAGCACACGGGTCCTGGAGCACTTGGTACCCTGGCACTGCCACACACGGAGCAGCCCTGTGCCGCTCCCAGCTCCTGGTGAACATCCTGGTGCTGTGATCGTGTCGTGTTCCCCGGCTGGGGGCTGGCAGGGCTCAGCACCTGCAGCCCCATGAGCCGTGTCTGGAGCTGAGCCCGGGCACAGGTCACAGCTGGTGACTGCAGTGGGTGCTGAGGTGGTGTGGCGTTCCTGACCCCTGCACTGCTGTAGGTTGTAATGCCTAACTCGGAAAACAATGTTCTGGGTAGGGATAGAAGTAATCAAGGAGCTCCTTGGCTAAATTTGCTAAAGTTGCTCCAGCTTTGAAAAATAAAAAAAAGCCGTGAAAAGCAAAGTCAGAAGCCCTCTCAGTACATAGGACAAAGTGGATTTTGAATCTTCCCTTCCAGATTTCACATCTGGTCCCTAAACTACTTTTGACCTTGAATTGGACAGGGAAGCTGAGGCCACAGCAGAAAGTCTGGGGAGTGATATATCTAAATTCCTAAAAGGGAATTTAATCCTTAATTTACATACAAAAAACCTATACGCACACACTTATTTTGCATGAGAACATTGATAAGAAGAGGCAAGAGATGAAAAATTGTGGAGATGTAAATTGCACAAAAACTATATAGGTTAATCAAGACCAGAGGTGCCTGTGATGATCTTCAAAGGGTACAAAAAGATGGTGCTGTGAATGGAGAACAAGATGATGGGCAAAATTCAGTACATATGCAAAGTAATTTGCACAGAGGAATTAACTGGAACAATTTATACTCCTGGCTATGCTCTAAATTAACTGTATAAAACCCAGAAAAAAAGATCTCTGTATCACGGGAAAGCTCAAAGACTTAACATGTAGATACTTTCTAAGGAGCAAGTCATTAGAATGCAGACAGAACAGGATAAAACAACACTGGAAGTGTTGGGAAGCTGTCAAAGAAATCACTGTTACACACTCACCCAAAATAGTCCGTTCAGGTCAGTGTGTCTCAAAAATGATGTAGATGGAATAGGTGGATTCAGAGATCAGTTCTGGAAATGACTAAGTGCTTGGAGAGAATTTACAGGGTCTGCAGGGCTGAAATGGCCTGAACTTATTTAGAAGAAATGATTAAATAGGAGACCTGATAAACATAAGAAGTAATGAGCAGTGTTATGAAACCAAATTGTAGGTATCTGCACATCCTTTATCATGGAGCAGAAAATAGGAGGTCTGTCATTGCACAAAGGTGGGAGCAAGTTTAGGAAAACAAACACAGGGAGGTAGTTTTCCACACTATTCGCTGGTGAGACTCATTGCTGGGAGTTGTCAATAAGGCCAAAACCTGCATCAGTTACAGGAGATCAGATTCATGGGGATAACAGGAACCTCCAGACCTATTCCAGTGAAGATTAAAACCCAAGCAAAATCAATTGCAGCAGATAAAGGTCTTCATGACCCAAGGCTTGAGCTGGGATCTAGTTGGTGTCCTAGACACCTACAGCATTGGCAGTGTCTGAGGGGCACCTCTTGTAGCCCCATTCTGAGGGAGATGAGTGCGGGCGCAGGGAGCCTGGAGAGCCGGGGGTCCTCTGGGAGTCCCGAGGGGCACAGAACAAGGCAGAGACCAGGACAGCAACTGAAGAGCTGGTGCTGCTCAGGGATGAAATGGTGCCTCCTGCAACCCTTGGTGTGGGCACTGGGATGCGAGAGGCACTGCCAGCTGCACACCTGCGGGCAAGATATTCTGCTTGTGCCGCAGGGGTGTCTGCCCTCCTGGGCAGCAAGTGCTCCTGTGGGGGCTGCAGGAGGAGCAGACCCCCACAATGGTTCCCACTGCTGGTGCACTGTCTATACCCTGAGGCAGAAAGAACCACCACAGAAAAGACAAAAGGTCGGAGGTGTCCCAGTGACCAGCTGCTCACATGGGAAAGGTTTTGTTTCAATGGTCGGGGGACTGCAAGTAATTTCAGAGGAATTGGGAGGTTTGGTCTCTAGCCTGAATTTCTCTACTACCAGTATTGAATATGAATATGAATTTGCTTTCTTCTCTGTAGAAAAGAAGGAAAAAAATAAAAATTTGCCAAATGGAAAGGACCAAAGTCATTGAGGAAGAAAGTTTTGAATTTTTTTAAGCTTCAGTTCATAACAAATAATGAAAATTTGAAAGCATGCTGTTGGGAGGAAAGGGTTAAAACCAGAAGATTCGGCAAGGAGGGAATAGTTCACTTAAAGTGTCGTTGCAGCTGGGAGTGCTAAGAATGTCGGTGTGGGAAAACTATTTCTCATGCCTAGTGTTGTTCATCCTCTCCCTGTTTTGAGGAGTAAAATTCCTGTGTAGAGAAACCAGTGTTATAGACATGCTTGTCTCCTGCTGGGAGAGCAATCATAAAAGCACAGCCTTGTGATAAACTGCGTGGAGCCCTTTAATACATTGAGTCAGACAGCAGTTCCCCCCTTTGCCTGCTGGGATGAGCTGAGCCTGACAGAGCCTGTGTCCCCACGTGTCTCTGCCCAATGGGATGAGCTGAGCATAAGGGAACCTGTGTCCTGTGCGTCTCTGCCGCCCAGCGTTGTTAGTGAGGTAGTGAAATAAATCTACTCTGCATTTCGGCTGCGGTTTGGTGGTTGCCGTGGTTACCAGTATGCGTCAATTCACACACACGCAGAGAATTCCCCTTCAGGTACAAACTCTAACAACATATTAGTTTGATTTTGAATAAACTAGAGAAGTCTCAAAAAACTACTCTGAAGATAATTTCTTCATCTCCTTTGACACAATTTATCATGTGTTAGTTTTAAAAAGAATTAATTACAATACGTTATGGAAGGATTGGCACAATGTGTGGTACCTGTCATCACCACAACTGCTGTAGAAGGGACCCACCAACTGGTTGGAGTATCAGTTTCCTCAAACTTTAGTAGGGAAGGGAAGGGAAACACAGGAAATCTCAGAAATAAGATCTATTTTCTGAAGTGTTTCCCTGTGCAAAATCACTCCCACTGGCATTTAAAAGTAAAAAGATCTGTGGTGCCTTGTTCAGGGAGGCATAAAAGGATGGTGTCATAAGGAACACTTGCTCTGGAGTTTGTTAGACTCAGCACTACCAAAATGAAAATCACCCATTTTGTCTTATCTTATGTGGTTAATATTGTACTTCAGAGCAGCAAAGTTTTGTTGTTTTATTTTGTCTCCTATCTTTAAATGTCCTTTAAAGACTGTGCATTAGTCCGTTGTCTGAATTCCAGCTTCCTCCATCATCAGGATGACTGACCAAAGAGGCTTCTGTGGGGAAGGATACTGAGGGAACTCTCATCCCAATCTTGTACCACCCTGAGAGTGTTTTTATGTGAGATTGTTCATTTTTCTGGTTGGAAGAGCCTTTTTGCCTCCAGTCCCAGTGGAGGACAGTGAAGTGGTCACTGTGCCTCTCCTTGCACTTCCTGCTCTCTGTCAGCAGTGGGGAGGAGAAGGCAGGACTGGGTGGGCTGAGAATGGCTCCCAGTTTGTGTCTGGGACTAAAGGAGGTCCAAGCAGAGTGGTCACACAGCAAGGATGAGACACTGGAAGCTGCATCCCTGAGCTAGCAGCATACAGAGACTTAAAGATGAAAGAGGGAAATGGACCAGAAGGTGCTGTTTTAGTTTAAGTGGTTGCTACAAAATGTGGGAGAAGCAAACTGAAGGGAATAAAGCCAGTAGGTCATTGCTGTGGTAGGGAAGGAACTAAGGCTGGTGGTCTTACAGGCGGGAGAAAGGAAATGCTTGAAGTATCTAAACTGAGGCTGACAGCCTTGAAAAACTCCTAAGGAATTAAGAATAAACTCATTGACTCCTGTGGAGAGACAGCTTGTAATATTATTGTCCTTAACTTCCCTGTAGGCTTGTGTAGAAGAGATACTGAAAGCTGAAGGACAGATCAAAGCATTTTAAAATATTCTCTTATTTTTTGCAAAATTACACAGGCCATTTCTATTATATGTAAATTAAGTGTTTTGCATTGTGGTAATGCTTAAACCTCCTGCTTCTTTTATAAAAGAGCAAGTAAATACAGACATGCAATTTCAGAAAGGCAAACCCAAAACCACCCTCTGTCAGCTGCCTTTCTCTCAGCTTTAGTCCAGTCTCTGGCTCATCCATGCTGGGAACTTGCAGCAGGGTGCAAGTCCGAGCTGGGCAGCTCTGCTCCGCACACTGGCACTGCTTACTGTGCTACCCCAAGGCCAAGAGGGGACTCAGCCTCCGATGCTGAAATCCCCTGTTTCATCTCAAAGGTGTGCCAAATCAAACACTCGGTGGGCACCAGGCTCTGACATCGTATGCAAATCACTTCAGTCTGTGCTCCAGATCATGTAACACACTTCTGATGAGACACATATGCCATTAATGATGCATAATGAATTTATCTTCTAAAGGATTTATTCCTTTAGATTTACTCCTTCATTTATTTGCACACCTAAAAAGCACAACATTTACGCTTTGAGCAGTGGGACAGAGAGTGAAGCTGGACTGGATTTTTTTTCTTCTCTCTTGCTTTTACAGCATTACTGTTTTCTTTACAATGCGATTATATGAGCAAGCAATTGGATTACTGAGAGCATCCAGCTCACATTTTCTCTTTTGAAAAGAGCTGTGAAAATCTTTATACCTGTGCCAGGAAAGAAATAGAAATGCCATAAAGTAAGTGTCTAGTCTGCTATCTCTGCAGTCTGATTATCCATGTCAGTGCACTTACGTTCAAAAGCACTATATTTCCCGTTTCTTTATCTAGCTGTTTCTCAGAGACGTACTTTCTGTGTTTGAAATATCTGCTGGTGAGGGATGTCCTCCATGGCAAGTAATTAGCTTTGTGAAATGCTCTGCCTCCCTTTTCTCAGAGCTCTGTCCCTGGGGTTCCCCTCTACAGATGTCACATGTGTCCATGGAGGAGCCCTCACATCATCCCTCTCTATGCCAGGGATGTGGGTGCTTCTGAAAGCAGAAGTCACTTCATGGACCACTGCTTTAAGTGTCTGTGGTGAAGGCAGTGAGTGTGGGTGTGTTCGTGCATGGTCATGAGTGGCTGGGTGTGGATTTTCCCCCAAACGACAGCAAAACAATGACTCTGGTAAATTTCTTGGAAATAAACTGTTTTGAAGGATGCTACTTGAATAAGAGAGACAAAATCCTACCACATCCCTTGTCACAACCCCAATACTCTTTGAGAAAATAATAGTTTACCGTGTTTGGGTTTTTCATTACTATTTTTTATTGTACAGTCAGTTCTGCCCCAACTCTAGTGGCTTCTTTATTCAAGAGAGAGCAGTGGACAGCAGTAGCCAGGAAGGACACCTGTGAGGGTAAGCAAGTGTGCTCTGTGCCAAGGCTTCAAAGTGCTGTGGTGGGGGTACCGCAAGCCAGCCAGAGAAAATACAAAGAGGGAACTGGAAAAGCAGGGTAATGATGATAATGGAGTTGCACAAAAAGGTCCAGATCTTGAGTGGTAATATTGCTGAAGATGACAGGAAGTAAAGTTACTGGCACAGTCAATAAAACAAAAGGTGCGCAGATGAAAACAAATATGTCTAAAAAACCCACGCTGCTTCCAAAAGCCCACTGAAAATGTTCAGCTTGCTGAAACAGAGAGCAGAGGAGCACATAATCACAAATGAACGTAGTTTCAACTTTTTTAAACCACATGATTCTCTTGCGAAGTGAAATGAGAAATTAAATACAATGATAAATTCTGTAGTACTGACTACAGGGAAGTATTGACCGAAGCTGAGCAGAAACAGTGAGAAATGGAAGAAAATGTGTTTATTAACAGGCAAAATATCGGAAGGAAGTAAAATCTATCACTTTTGGTCAGAGAGGTAAATAAACCTACATCCAAGACTCCGAATACATCTGGAGCCACTGATGGAAATTATGTACCCAGTTAGAATGTGGAACAAAGTACTGCAAACAGTGGGAAGACCACAGGAAAAATGGACCTGATGTCTTGTGGGTACAGCGTTGTTACCACACAGGGAAGCAAAGAGGAAGCCTAGGCATCGTGTCATCAGAACAGTGGAAATGTGTTACTACTGCAAGAGATATTGGCTTTAACTGGTGATTATTATTGGTTTGCTTAATTTAATGTTTTAACTGATAAATAATGTAATTTCTTTTCCATTTATTCATCCATGCCTAAGTGAACAGGATTAAGTGAGCAGTACAGATAATGAGGGTTACTGGTCTGAGGTTATTGTGCTAACTGTGCAACTGATTCTTTATAGCTATGGGGTTACATTCATTAACTGCCTCCCCTTGAGCAAAGCCAAAGTACATTTTCTGCATGTGAATTGACTCAAAATGAATTCAAACTGGTACCTCAAATTCTTTGTCTTTCATATACAGAAGGGGAATAAAATGGATTTAAGTATTTTCCTTAAACGTTTGTTAAGATTCTGTTTTATCAGTCTCATGAATGAATTCCTTTCCAGTTTAGATGTGCGTATTTTCTACTCTGTCCCCGTATCATCTTATTGGCCCCAGCAGGAATGAACCCAGAAGATCTCTTCTCATACTAAATTCAACTGGAAACCAATAATGTTAATCGCTGGCTTGATTGCCACTTTCTGCAGCGTTTTTCTGGAGAGCTGCTCTTCTTGCCCCATGCTGAGCTGGGGGGGAAGGGGGGAAGCAGGGGGAGGGGGGGGGAGGGGGTGTGGGAGAGAGACTACAGGGTATTCGAACATGTCAAATGGGCTCCTGAGTGAACCCTGTAGATAAATTGTAGCCAGCTGAATTCTGCTGACGGTATTCTTTTGTCGGAGTAAGTTTGCTTAATATGAGTAACTAAAACTGAACTAAAGCCTTAGGCTGAAGTTATCTTAAGTCTAAGATAAGACCAAACTTGTCGAGCTCTTGCTTAGTTATGTAAAAGGCAGCCCTGAGGCCAGTGCAAACTGGGAGATAAGGAAGCCACAAAATAAAGTGGCTTTATTATAAAGACCCACTGTGAGACAGAGGAAGAATCCAGTAAGGTGCTAGAAGACCCCAGACCAAAAATCACCTTTGGACAAAGAGGTGTGTGAAGAGTGTGTGAGGAGTGGGTGAAAATCAGGTGCATGGACTGTCAGGGTATAAAAGGCCAGGGATTCCTTTGTCTGGGGTCTTTCCCTGGAGGCACCCAGCTCCAACTGTTTCTACCACTGTACCAGTCAAATAAATTTGACTTAAAGCTCAAAATTTCTGTAATTTCTGTACCAGTGACCTCACCTGCATCCCCACAAAGACCAGCTGAAGACCCATCTCTTCCAGGGACCCTTTGGGGCTTCCTCGTAGCAGCACACTCAGGGTGTTCAGAGGGCTCCCAGCACATCCCTATGAGTGCATATGACTGTCTGGGTCAGCAGTAGGGAGCTAGTCATTAATACTTGCATTTAACACACCCTGACCCCAGGACCCAGATAAAGTAGTCAGAATGTTTAAAGACCACATCTTTAAACATTCTGCTACCCGAAGCTAGTGGAAAGTATTCCTATTTACTGATTACTTTAAACAGGCATTTCAGCGAGTGTGTATAGCTTTAGGGATGCCTGCTTTTGTTTGTGAAGGAAATAGTGGTGCTTTTCTCCAGCATACCCTTTGGCTTGTCAGTAAATATCACCAGCGTCACCAGCCTGCTCTTGCCCCAAGTTGTGAACAACACTGTGCAACTTGAGACACGTGGTGTTCATGCAGATCATTTGGTACAGTCCGAGAAACTTAAATTGAAGTTCAAAAGAGACTAGAAGTGATTATTTTAATGAAAATTTCTAGTATTTTTACTCTGGACACAGCAGCCCCTGCATCTGGTGCAGGCTGACCAATGGCCCTGGCCACCACATGCCCGGAGCCAGCAGCTGCTACTGCCAGAGTGGACTTAACTCTACTGGCAGAGCAGATTCATTGGATTCAACTAAAAGCACTTTAATAATAAACCAGGAAAACGGATAGGGCTGCTTTTGGAAGCAGGTCTCCTCTGCAGGTACTGCTCAGCCTCACAAACCAGAATCTCAGCAAAGCTGTTTGCTTCCTCTGCCAGGGAAGGTTTTCCCACAGATGTCGAGGTAGCCTAAACAGCAAACTAATTTGAAAGCTGAAATGGAAATATATTTATGGTTCATGAGGTACAAAAGTCCATGGAGATCCCAGACAAGGCTGGATTTATTTTTACTGCTAAGGGCTATTTAGGCTTCAGGTTGTTTGTTACCAACTTGCAATTCTGAATATTTTGATTAGTGCTTGAAGTCTTATTACTTGGTTTGCAACATTAATGCCTGCAGGAACAATGACTGTGCTTTGGAAAACTCATGTTTATAGAACTTTTAAAATACATAGTCTGCCTCAGAGAAGATTAAAGTGCTGCTCCTTTCCTTATCCAGGCATTGACAAAAATGTAACAGAATACATTTCAGCAGAAGGGGTAGCAGAAGAAGCAAATATTATAAATTCCAGAGCCAAATATTATGATTTCTTGTTCTCAGGTACCCATGAATTTTCCAGAGAGATGTGTGGGCCAGGCTTTCCCATGACACTATCAGTTCGAGTGAGTCATTTCTGGCTGTTTTAAAGGACTACTAAAAAGATTTTTTCATGTGTACTCCTTGTATATGGTAGTGAATGTGGCTGTGGAAGTTAGGCATCTGGAGCACCACTGTGGGAAGAGAAAATATTTTGGATTGGTTTGTTGATGAAAAGAACTGCAAACAGAGGCTGAAACCACTAAGAAATGTGTTTTGGTAGAGCACATAGAAGGGATGTGGAGATGTGTGAGACACGGAGGCATGTGAGGGGTGGGAGACACCAGTTTGTGCTTACCCTTACAGAAGGGGAAGTCACACACCTGAGCTGCTACATGCTCTGAGAGGCAGTTTGTTTTCCTTTTACACAAAATACATTAAAGCAAAGACTCACCTCTACTTTAATTTTCCTCCTGTCTCTGCATGGCTGGTAGATAAAGAGAGAGAGAGAGAGGTTGAGGGAGAGACTGCACTGCTAGCAAAGAGTCAGCAATTTCAAACTGCCAAGTTTATGGTAGCTGTGTGCCTGGTGTTTATTTTCCAAGTACCAGGCCTCAGAGGCCATAATTGACTTCCACTCCTGTTCCGAGCCATGCAAGGAGAGGCTGGGGGAGGATGCTCTGGAGGAAGCGAAAGAAGTGAGAAGCATCTACTGAGTCAAGGCGAGTCAGCCCTCTGCTGCACAGATGAGGACATAATCCTGCTAATCCTATGGATGATTCTGGGGAAGGAAGCTGCAGAGCACACTTGGCTGAACATCTTGACTTCCACTTGCAAAATGCTAATAGGGTGCACTGGGCTTTTCTTCAATCACAGCTTATTCAAGTGAGACCTTAAATTATAATTAGAAGTAGGATGCACTTGTCCTGTGTAAATATGATAATTGGTTCATTAATGTATAATGCTGTTAATTAGCATGTGATCTCTTGTAACACAGGAATGTGTGTTGCTGTCTCATTAGCCCCTGAGGACAGGATAATGAATCACAATTCAGTGCTCCCACAGTACTCGGAGAGGAAAGAGCATCATTCACTCAGTTCAGGCTATTCGGAAACTTTGAGCAAAGTAAGGAAGAAAAGAGAAGTCTTTGCAAGGCCGTATCTTTCTTGCTGAACAGCTGATAATTGTCTAGTAGGAAGACAGAAATATTTTTCTGTTCAACAGAGGGGAAAAATTCTTTTTACTCTTTGCATTACTCTGTCACATCCAGTGATCTATGGTCACATGAGTATGACTGAAGAACATTCCAGTTTGTATCCTAGCATGAAAGCTGTTGTATAAACCCAGCAGCTAAAAAAGGCTGCAAGAAAAATGTAGTAACACACACGTGCATGACCATGTTTAATATCAGCTCTAGTTGCAGGAATATAGAAAGTCACATTGGAAGCATAAATATATGGGTTCCAAGAACAAATGGCTCCATCCAGAAGACTTGTAGCATTCAGTGTGGAGTCATTCATTATTCATGTAGCTGTTCACTTTGTTTCTCCTCAAGGTTTGTTTGAACAGTTGTTTTCACTTGAAAGATATGCTCAGAAGCAGCTGCAAGCAGCTGGAGACTCAGCTTTTGTTCTGCATCCACATCGTGATGGAGATACAGGGACTTTCACTGCTTGGCTCTATGACATCAGTTTGAAGTGGGTGTCATCCACTGTTTCCTGGTCTGAAAAGATCTAAAAAAGGTGGCTTGTCTCTCTCAGAGACTGAAATTCTGCTTCACCTTTAACAATTTTTGATGCTACCAAATATATTGATGAAAAGAATAAAGAACACAACTTGATTTCAAAGGAAAGAGAGCTTTATACAAACCCAGGGCACATCCCCTCTCGGTATGTTTTGTGTTACAGCAAAGCATCTTTGGCTCAGAGATGTGTTTGCCTGGCAGAGCTGCCATCAGCCCCTCTGCCAGCCCTGCATGCTCTGGCTTTCCAGCATCGTAGAAGAATTATTCCTATAACCCATTCACACCCAAGACAGTTAAAATGCATATTATTCTCATGCATTCACAAACCATGGCAAATCCACTCAAGCCCCACTAGAAGGAAGGAAGATGGGGATATTGTAGGAGAAAAGAAGCAATTAGCTGCCTATCCAGGAAACAAGGAGGCTGAAGGCAATGGTGGTAATTCCCCAGAGGGTGCTGAGTCCCCCTCCTCAAGGTCTCTGTGGCACAGCAAGGACAACAGCCATGGGGACATGTGAGTGGTGGTGTGTGGACGTTATGGAACAGTGGTGAGTGTCTGAGCAGGGAACTTTGTGTTTGAATCCCCCCCCCCGGAATTCGCAGGATCACAGAATCCCAGGATGGGCTGGGCTGGAGTAGACTACAGTGGCTCATCTGGTCCAGCCTCCCTGCTCAACCAGGATCATCCCAAAGCACATGACACAGGAGTGTGTCCAAACTGTTCTGGAATATCTCCAATGAGACATCCTCTCAGGGCAACCTGTTCCAGTGCTTGGTCACTGCACAGGAAAGAATTTCTTCCTTAAGTTCAGGTGGAACTTCCTGGGCATCAGTTTCTGCCCATTACCTCTTGTCTTATTGCTGGGCACCATGGAGAAGAGCCTGGCTCCAAAAGAAACCAGAACACTTGGGACTTTTCTGTAGTGACAGGAGGATGTGCACAGCCTCTGGCTGTTTCTCTGCCCATGGGTTAAGGACAGAAAAGAGATGATACAAAGCACTTTTCCCACAGTTTGTTTTAAATGTACTGCATTACCTCAGCACTCATTGTAAAAAATAAGTTGTTGTGATGCTCTTAATCTGCACTCTGATGGCTGATATTTGTCAGCTTTACAGTTTTCATTTCATTTGTTGCCTCCATTTGTATAAAGAGAACAAATATCTGAGAATGGATAATAAAACATCCAGCTGAAACAAGTACTTGGTTTAGGGAAAGATTTCCTGTTGCAGGACAACTGGATTTCTGAGAAGACATGAAAATGTGGCTTCTGGAGAGCATCATATAAAATGAAAGTAAAAGCAAGAGAAGTTGCTGAAACAATCCCAGACAGACAATTGTTGTGTGTCTACTCCAGGAATTTACTGTGCTGAGGACAGAGCAAAGTATATTTCTCAGAGTCCAAGTGCACGGGAAGAAACCAGACAAAAATAGACTGAGTGGGTTTTGTGGTTTTTTTGTTTGCTATATTGGTTACAATGCATTTATGCACACCCAACCAATCTGCCACATATGACATCCCAACTGTGCAAACACAGTTGCTTTTTAAAGAGAAAATTGCAGGAAAACATTTGCAAAGATCTGCCTCTGGTTGTCTTGGCAGGGAAATCTGAAAGAGGGAAAAAATAGAAAGCTAAGCAGAAGCCTGATTCCCCAAGCATTGATTTAATAACATACCTCTGATGCTATTCATAGCCAGACTAGGTTCATTTATCTCACTGACCAGTGTGCTCAGCATCCCTCCTCACAACAACTTTAGTGCCTTCAGGACTTTGAGATAAATCTTTTTTTATCAGGGAGACAGGTCAAAATGATTACACATAAAAGTGTGTAGTTTTAAGATAGACTCAGACTTGTATTTTATTGGTCTGGAAATTATTTCCCTGAAAAAATCCTAAACCCAAAGCTGAGATCTAGTGGCAGATTCAGGGGTTTGCTGCTTGGACAAATCCAGGAGGGGCCACAGGACACATCCATACAGAAAACTACAGCTCATCATGCACCTGTTCCCTGTTCCACTGTGGGCAGTGACTGGGTGGGCTGAGCTGAGCTCCCCACAGGGGTGAGATCACAAGAGATCCAGCCTTCGGGACCACCTGAGAGCTCACTCCATCTGATGTGGGAGCCATGGCCTGGCTGGCACCACCTGCCTGTGGGCAAGGTGCCAAGAGGACACAAGTGAGCGGTTTTACCTCCTCCACAACCCACCTCTCATCTTCATTCAGCCACACCAGCACTTGCTCAACCACTTCTTTCGGTGTTTGCAGAAGAGTCCAGGAATGAGGGGAAGCCTCTCTCTGATGCACTAATGCAGAGGACCCTTTTACTAATGACTAACAGAAGGAGGGTCTAGCCTTTATGACTCCAGACAAATAGTGCTCCAGAGAAATTATTGGTAAGATTTCAGCTGTCAGCATGGCTTTCTTCTGGAAAGATTTATCTATGGATCTGCAGGACTGAGAGAGAGGAATTTTTCACTGCTTCAACTCATTCCCTTATGATTCCTTGTATATGTACGCATACATGTACAGTGGTCACGTCTTTTAGACCTTCAGTCATAGAATAAAAAATACCCAGTTGTGGTAGATCCAGTGAAAATTAAAAAAACCATAAAGCCCATTTCAATACCTAACACTCCTTGTGTGCTCCTTGTTATGATTTTTTATGATTGTCTGGTTAGAATTAGGAAGCTTATTTTCCTTTAGGAACGTGCAGAGCTGGCAGCGGTGAGGTAAGCTGTGGTGTTACAAAATGTTTGAAATATATATATTTTTAACAACTTTGAACTACTAAGTAAAAAAGAATATAGAAATTATTAAGTAGAAACCTTCAAAATTGTTTTTTTCTCTCTCTTTTGTATCAGTCTGGATATCTCAGCAGCAGGTTTTTTCTGTGAAAGCCAAAGAAACCTGGAACTCATCTCTGTCTTTGGTTGACTACAAACTCTCTGCAAATCCATCTGGGTCTCTGTTTATTCATTTGCCCAGCACATGTTCTGCTGTGCTTTCATTGAGATATACTCTGTTTCTTTCCTCATTTTACATCAATGCCCTTATTGATGTTTTTCTACATAACAATTGCAGTAACATCTCGAACAATGCCGTTTTATTCTGTGTGTTTTCCTTTATCTTAACTTCACCAAGTAAGTTCTCAGCTCTTTATCTATGCTCTTAAATTCAGCTTTAATCACGTAATTTGCTTTCTGCAGATTTGCAATGTAAGAATCTCTCTTCCATTAAAGACAAAGGGTTTAGAGAAATCTTGGTTCAAAGAAATAAAAAGAAAACAACAAATCTGCAGGAAGTTCAGAGAGTTCTAAGCCTCGGAGATAAATTTCTGAGCAACATTTACTACATAGCTGATATTTTGTTCTTCTTAGCAAGCCATTTATTTACAAAGAGGGAAAATATCATGGCAGGTCAGAAGAGCAGAGAATTAGTTTTAAAATGTGCTGTGATGTCTGATGTAGACAGCCCAGCTCTGCTGCCATTGTGATCCTGTTCAAAGGGTGTAAAGGCTGGATGGAAGCCAAAGCCTTCTGTACCGTCAGCATGAATGATGGTGGTGCTGGCCCTGGGAAATCCATATGAGGAACGTGCTCTAACTCAAAGGGTTTGTTTTCTTTAAATGGTGAACATAGTGTTGTGAGTACTGTCCCAATGGTGGGGAGAGTTGCATGTGTGTATGCGTGTTTGTAGAAGTTTTCTCAGTGACAGCTGTGTGGTGGTGATGTGCAATGACCATGATCTGACATTTGGGTTTTTAATCCATTAGTCTTTGAGTGTTGCTTTTTAAACGACTTTTCACTAATTCCTAAGAATGACTTTTCAAATTATGCAAGCTAAAGGAACTGAAAAGGCAAGTGTGGAGTGCTGGTAGAAAACCATGTGCTTCTTTAAAGGGCAGCCAATGACCTGGATTTAGCTGGTTGCATTGTTTCTTAAATGAGACAAATTGGTGAAACCCACTTTCGTTACATACATTACAGTCTGTTGTTAAAAGGCTTTAAATGTTCGCCTCCCTTCCTATTTTCTTAGTCTGGCTTCACCTCACTTCATCTGCAAGATGCTTTTGACTCATTACACTCCATGCAAGCAGAACTCACTCCTGAATCTTGCCAGCCCCCAAGTATTTACTTGCCAGCCCCCAAGTATTTACTGACCAGACAATTTCTTCAACTCCCCCTCCTGAAGTGTGTTACTGGGCTTCAGGTACATGCCAGTAAAAAAACCTTTCACTGCATTATTCATGTCTTAACTGGAGATAAATGGCCATGTGTGACACAAGCAGTGATACATCATCTGCTGAATTCTTGCATTTTTATCCCAAGGCTCAGCCATTCTGCAGCACCAAGGTCTCCACCATGCAGGCTAATTGGCTGTGACCTAATTAGATCCTCTAGAGACATGCCAGTGTGGCCTTCCAGACAGTCTCAATGAAAGGTAGTCCTCTTCTGATGCTGACGTGATCCCCTTCCTTTCCTTGTGTAGAGGGTTATAAGGATTTCTGCCTGCCAAGGCTGACTGAAGACCAGGGGATGCTTTGCCATTGGCCATTACAGCACCCAACTTGGCCATTACAGCACCCAACCCATGTCTGAGCTTGCGGGGCCCGGGAGGTGATTGGCCCCTTTCCCTCTTTGCCATCCTCCAGTCCATCCCAGCTCAAGGGGCTGGGCTGTGGCAGGGAGGAGATGGGTGCTCTGGCACTGTGGCCCCATGGGAGCCCCAGACCTCAGGGACTGTGGGGCTGGTGAGGGTGTGTGTTCAGCTCCAGGCCCTGCACTGCCTGCCCACTGTGCCCCCTGTCTCTCCCTTCCTGCTCAGCTCTCCCACCCACCACTGCTCCTGCAGCCCAAACATGCCCTGGCTATGCTGCCTTGGCCTAGGTCTCAGTGGTTGAGGGAACTCTC
The DNA here is from genome assembly GCF_965178545.1 of Coloeus monedula. Lineage (NCBI taxonomy): Eukaryota > Metazoa > Chordata > Aves > Passeriformes > Corvidae > Coloeus > Coloeus monedula. The sequence goes on along the minus strand of NC_138786.1, from coordinate 64,836,418 downwards.
ATTTAGAAATAATTTGTGTGGACTTTTGACTTAAGCTCACCCTGCATGTGGGTTTGCATTTACCACAAACTTTTAACGATAATTTTTCTTCAAGTTTTCATTCCCTCATTTTGACCAGATGTTCTGTGCCAGGACAGAGAAGTGGAAACTGGTCTGGGCATGTGCCTATCCAGCAGGAAGCATCATTTATGCAGGGAGCCTCAACAAAGCTGTTGTTAAGTGCTGGGTTAGAGTGAAACAAGGTGTCCTGGTGACTGTATGATACTTTATTCCCTATCATCTCCCCTATGCCCGACATGAATCCTGTGCCTTTCTGTGTCTTTAAAACAGGGTGTGAGAGAAAGAAAAAAAAAAAAGCCAGATGAACTTTTTAAAGCAGTTTGTGTTCAAGGACAAGGAGATAGCTGCTTCTGCGGCAGAGCAGAGGAAAGCAGCTTCTGGCTTTTTCCCGGCTCTTGGCTCCTTTTCTCAGAAAGAGAGAGATGGAGAGTTAAACTCCTTTGTATCCCTGGGACTTTGGCTGCTTTTCTTCCTTTTTTCTTCTGGAACTGTGCAACAACACCAAAACATCATCTGGGAGGCCTGGAGGGGCCACACCCCACCTCCAGAGAGAGAACAGCCACACCTACAGAAGGGCTTTAAATCTTCCCAGGTTTCTCTCCACAGTGAGAGGTTTTATTATTTAGCATTATTTTTATTTTCCTGTGTGTTTGTTAAATAAATAGGGTTTTTCCCCCTGTTTGGATTCCTCTGAGGAATATTTCTTTCCCGAACCTGGTGGGGGAGGGATGGTTCTAACCTGCCTTCTATCAGAGGGTTTTTTCCTCCGAATTTGTCTCAAACCGGCACACAAGGGAAGCAAGAAATGAATATGGACTGAGAGCTGTCCTATCATCATAGCTTCCACAAAATGTGCCAGATATTTAATAATGCATGACAGACTGGACAGAAGTGATAATAACCAGATAGAGAAAAACCTTAGCTGCTAAGAGAAAAAAATACAGTAATAGCACATCTTTTTCTAGGTGTAATCAACTTGTTCTTCTCCAACAGTTTCCACCTTCTCCATCTTTATCACTTGAGCTCAAGGGTGTTTTCAGGTCTCATTCTTGCATCTTTGAAAACAAGACACCTCCATATGAGCAAGATTCTGCATGACTCCGGAGTTTTGTGAGGTTCCAGAATCAATGAGATTAGGCAGAGCTTTTTCTAAGGGGAGAAAATAAAAAGTATTATAAAGCCGAAGTATTTTAGGGACTTAATTTTATTGTTGAGCACTTTTACAATAGAGTTTCAACTGAGCAGCTTATCTTCAGTTGTCCTTGGGCTGCACATTTTCTAATTTCAAGATAACTTTGATGTTGGGGTTAGAAACAGCTTCACCTGATTTCTTGTCATGGCTTCCAAGAGAAGTGGCCAAAAGCAAGTAAGTGTGGGTCTCCCCACAGAATAGAGCATATCTTCATCAACACTGGCTTGGGATGCAAAGTTTCTCTTTACTTCTATTTAAAAATAATAATAAAAAAATCACCTTTTGACCCTAACTGACCTATTTAAGAAGCTATTAACTATGAGGATGAGGAAAATAAAATGCTATGTCTTCATTAATGTAGGCTTTTAAAATTTTTTGGAAATTGGATCACAATTTATATTGAAGTCTACAAATTTAATCACAACTTTAAGTATAAAACACTTCAAAAATATCGGTGGTGTTAATGTTTTTTCATTGTTACTGATGTTTTATAATAATTTAAAAGACATTTTTCTAATGAGCTTACAATTGTCTTTAGTATGTATCACATAATGAGCATTTTGCTGTCACTTATTGAACATCCATCATGAATCAGTCCTCCATCAACCACTCCAAGTAGAACTTTAACATGAAGAATGAGGTATATGAAGCTTTTAAAACACTTTTCAGTCTACGTTTCATGATCTTGGAAAATAAATTAGTAATTTTTGTCTCCAGTTCAGAGCTCCAAACTCTAACAAGGTAATGGGGGGGGGGAAATGGACACACATTTAGAAGTAAATGAAATATTGATTCCAGCTATTTTGCCTACATTTAATTTTGCTTTGGTGGACTAGAGTGAATATTTATGAACATAAAAGGTAACTTAGATACCCAATTCGCTTCCAGAAAAAAATTTCAAACAGAATACTTGATTTCAAAATTTGTAACACATGGTCCAATGTTCAGTGGTATCATCAGTCAGCCATGCAAGGATCGGGGCAGTGTCACACTCCATGTAAAATTATGTTGTTTTGCTTTTCTTATAGAAGCCCACAATTTTGCTGTTGATTCCAGTGGTGCTTAAATAGGGGTTCAGAAAAGTCATTCCCAAGTAACACAGAAATTATAGTGACAACCACTGAGTTTATGCTGATATGAATAAAATTTCTGATTTTTAGGGTTGTGAAGGGCATTTCTCTTTCAATTAGTACCTCATTCAGAACCTCGAGGTGTTCAAAGAGGAATGTAGTAGCAACAAACAAGCAAACACAAGACAGCAAAGCTCTTCCCTGGGATATCCCCCCTTCTTCTGTGACCAGTAAACTGCCATGAAAGCAGGGCACATACGAGCTATCTCAGCAAGACACTCAGCAAAGTGTTCATTGTGATGAGACTGGGAGAAGGGAATAGTGCAAAATTCAGATCTTACCTATGAGCAAGGACAATGGGCATTTGCTTATAGTCCTGAAATCCAGAGGTCAATTTTGTGGAGTCATTTCAAAGGAAAGACCCAAGCATGCTGAAAGTAATGTCAGGAGTGGAGAGGATTGCAAGCTGAGCCCAGTGTCACACCTATTCTTCTGACAGCCTGGGCCTCAAGGCAGGTAGAGCCATCAGGACCCCGTCCAGATCTTGGCAAAGCTGCTTGTCCATTGCAGCTGTGACCATGGGCTGATGTCCCTCCCAAGCTTCCCCTTTTCCCTTTCTCCACAAAAATTGTCTTTGTAGAAAAATGAGTCATCTCAGTCATGATGAGCCACAAATCACCGAATTTTGCAGGGTCTGTGGTCAGGGAGCCCAAGCAAGAAAGCACAAGCGAAGCTCCTCCTTGGAGCCCTGGAGTTAGAGCTGCATCTGCCATTCCACATCTTGGGACAGTTCAGCATTAAATCCTGAAGTCCTGCTGTCACCTCTACTTACCAATTCAGTGCTCCCTGATACCACCGAAGAGATTTGGTTTTTCAGTTTTGAGCATGTGTCTGGCGCAAGTTACACTGAAGCAAGATGCTCAAAGGTAAGGTATTAGGGATAATAGTGAAAGAAGGAGCCCACTATTTACTCCAAAACTTCCTGCATGCCTAAACACCAAAGGCATTTCCAGTCATGGCTGACACATCTGTTAATGAGTTGGAGTAACTGGGCTTTGTGCACTTTCTGCTTGGCTGTAACAGATAGGAGTATGTTTTAGGTGTTCATTTCTAATATTCATACATAAACAGGAGCATATGATCCCATCTAAAGATTTAGTTAGGGATTTTTACTTTGAAAAGTGTATGTTTGAAAGGTGAAAGTGTCTAATCTGTGGGTGGTTTATATGGGAAGGAAACACTTAAGCTCAGTGGAAGCCCTTTAGGCATGTCTGACTCTTGGGCAGTTGACTGCCTTGGGCCATTGGGGAGGCAGCTGGCTCATACTGACACACTTGTGCTGATCACTGATAATATATTTCCTCTTACATGCCTGTACCACTGTGGTGTGGAGTGGGGCTCACTGACAAGACAGTGGCATCCATCTGCCACGGCTCCATGCCCATGGAATGGCTTGGCACTGAGGCTGCAGAGCCAGGGGCTCTGCAGCGAGCGGGCATATGTGGGGGGTGGGTGCTGAGGTGGCACCCCCCGACTTCCCACTGTCCCAGGACCCCCAGCCCTGCCCCGGTCACCAGGCACTTCCAGCTGCCCTCTGGCCCTCCTCCAAGCTCTCCTGCCTTCCTCCCTTCTCGCCCAGATTGTTCTTCCCATTTTATTGACTTTTTATATTGGAGTTCTGCCTGCGTGAGAGCTCCGGCGGCCTGGGTAGATGCTGCTCTGAGATTGGCTCTTCTTATGCAGATGAAGAAATAAATATCCTTAAAAGGCCTGAAGTGAAGGCTTGCACAGAAAGATGTATACAGTATCAGCAATAAAGTATGCAGCATATTGTGATTGTGGCATGCATTGCACTGTAAATCATTTTATTTGGATTCAGCAATGAGGTTTAACAAGAAACTGTGAGTTTATTTATTGCTCAGAGTGACTAATTGCATAAACCAATTGAATGTTGAAGTGTAATATTGTCTTGATAATAAACAAAGAACACATGTTGTATCTAGTCAGAGTGAGCGTAGTATCAGTGATTGTGTTTCACATGTTTCAGTGGTTTCACGAATGGACCATTCATTCATCTCTCTTCCAGGAATTTGTTTCAGCATTCCATTTTCCTTTAAAGGCATTTGAATCAGGCTTAAAAAGACAGGGAATAAAATAGAACCATCCCTTCTGCTTTCTCCTCAGAGTGAAATTTTCTTCATCTACCCACAGAAAAGTTGATGTTTCCAAACTTCTGCACAGGAAATATATTGGAGTGGCTCTGGAGAGATGTTTGAAACATGCTAGTCATAATTTCTATCCTGTTTAGCCCTGCATTATTTGTCTCATTATATTTAGTTATTAGGTGTTACAGGTAGACAGCCACAACTTCAATACAACAAAACTGATAAAATAAACCACCAGCAGTGCCCCAATGAGGACTGGGTGTGAGTGGGAGCCCTGATCTGCCTGTCTGTGAACCATGGTGAGGCACCTCAGGGCTGGGGAGGAGGGGATGGATGGGCATCACCAGAGACCCTCTGTTGGACCCAGGTGCAGATTGGGCTGCTGGGACAAGGTGGCTGTGCCATGCAGAGGGTTGGGTTTGAGGGACAATGACAATGTGGGAGAAGGATGTGTCATCCCAGAAGAAGGCATGGACATAGAGCATAAAAAAAGGTGGGTTGGCTTAAAGATGTTTTTCTCAAATGTTTTACCCTGATGTTCCTTCACTGAGACACATTGCTGGAGTTGAGTTTTCATGCTTGTGTCTCTTGGCTCCTTGGTCAAACACTTCTGGCATGCCAAAGAGGGGAAGTGGCTTTAATATGCTTTGCAGTAGCTGAGGTGAAGCTGAAGTTTTATATTGCAAACAAAAATAGTTGAAAAGGAAATTCAGAAGCCTCAATATGAGACCCATCTATCCTTCTGTCCTTTCAGGGAACCCCTGCTAGGGACAGCTCATGCTGGGATGGGAGGATGCTAGCATGGCATCTTGTCACATGCCATCCTATCCTTACCTGTGAACATCTGTATTACTTATATTATGTTTTGGGCAGGTTTTTTTTTTTTTTTTACTGGAGCATTTTGGAAGGTCATCCTGGAGCCTGATTTGATTGCCTGGCTAGAAAATCTGCCAATGCCTAGTGGCCAGATTCTGGCTTTCAGGTATTCCGGCTCCTCTATCTTAACAGACATCCCTGAGCGTATGTGCTCCATAGGTATGTGTCCCAACCTAGCCTGGGCTCTGCCTGGACCTTGGCTCTTGCAGCATGTAAGCATCATGAATGGCACACTAGGTAAGTTAAAGAAGTCCTAGAGTCACTTTGCTGTGTTGGTAGACACGATCTTAAATGTCTGTTCAAACCAAGAGAACAGTCATAAAAACAGATACGTAATACTGGATGGAGACAAAAAAAGCTTCATATCCAGGCAATGTTCTCAGTGCAAGTCACATCCTGGGCCTGTATAGCTCTAACTGTATCATTGGTGCTGTCCTGTCCTGTCTCAGAGTGGGCACTGAGCCCTTTGCTGAGCGCCAGCCTCTTCCTGAGACCTGCTGCAGCTGAGGGGCAGACAGTGGGACAGTCATAGCCCTTGGCTCAGTGGGGGACATTATCCACTGTGTAGATCCTCGAGCATTTGGAGATGTGTGGGAACAGTGCTGGAGGACACTTGGGAATTCCTGCTTTGTTTCAGGGGCTGAGCCAATGTTCCCTGTCTCTGGGACTCTGCCAGTGGCTGGAGAGGCACAGGGGCCTCTGCTCCTGGGTGATGCCAGCCTCTGCACTGCTGAATACTTCTCCATGCCAAGTTAAAAGAGAAAAGGAATGAGAAAGAGCATGAAATACATGAATGGGTTGAGCCACAAATCCCCAGAAATGGGCACTCCGTCATGAACACTGCTCAGCATCAGCACCATGGACGGTGGCGCTCAGCCATCTCTGTGAACCTGCAAACTGAGAGAAACATTTCACTGCTGAACAAACATCTCTGTCAGCAGCAGTTCAACCTAAGCATCGTTTCAACACCAGCCAGAACTTCTGTGTGAGGAGCCAGGCACACACTGTGCCACAGAGACGGGAACCAGTGTGCTGTCATGGGTGTCACCGCTCCTTCCTGGCTGCGCAGATAAGACAAAATGCCTCTAGCAGGCTTCTCTAATTGCTTTTGCACTTCATCTACTGCTGGGCAGATCCATAACACTGCTGTTAGTTTGGACAGTGATTTTAACCGAGCTAATGAAGCTCTCCGTTATCCTTCATGGGAGATGGCTGAGGGTGAGTTGAGTGATGTGAATCCCTTCACAGACTGTAACAGCAAAGGCCACTGCAACCAGAGCACCTCCCTGTCACTTGTGGGCCTTCACAGCAAAGTGCAGGAGAGGCAGCAAACCAAGGAGGGGTATTTCCCACAATCACCTTACACCAGGACTCATCCAGGGGCTGTGTGTGAGAAATCCAGAGCGTCTCCATGTTCCTCCTGGCTCTGTCCAGTTCATTGATATTGGCCTCCAAAGTGCATGGTGTGTTGGAGGAGGAGAGACCACAGGCAGTGGCTAATGAAGCTTCAAGAGCAAAATAAATCAGGACACAGGCGACTCACAGAACCACAGAATTGTTTAGATTGGAAAAGCCCTCTAAGACCATTGAGTCTAACCATTCCCCAGCACTGCCAAGGTCACCACTAACACCCATTTCCCCAAGTGCCACACCCACACGGCTTTAAAATCCCTCCAGAGACAGGGACTCCACCACTGTCCTGGGCAACCTGTGTCAGGATTGGGCAACCTTTCTTCCATTAAGAAATTTTCCCTGATATCCAACCTGAACTTCTTCTGGCACACCTTGAGTTTGTTTCCTCTTGGATCATCTCTGTTTGTAGTGACAAGAACTTGCACTCCAGACTGGCACTGGGGCTGTTTGCCAGAGCTGAGGTGGAACACTGAGACTGTGCCTGTAAGGAGAGACTACAAGAGCTTTCCTGGGGGAAACTGGAATACCTGTGAGCATGGAGGGCTTGCATGGAGGAAGTCTGCCTGGAGATCAGTTGAACATCTCCTCCAGCCAGAGATACAGAAACAGACAGAATGTCCCTCCTGTGGGTGGCAAGGGCACTGCTGGCCAATGAGAGGTGCCAGGGAATGGGAGAGGCTCTGCACACATTCATCCATGTGGTCATTAAACAAAAAGCAGCAAAGTGAACAAAGGGTGATGATGTTCCTGGCAGCTGGTTTAGCACCCTGTATAAGCTACAGGTTTTGCATAGCAGAAGTACAATGAGGTGTGATTTTTTTGTTTGTTTGTTTGCTTTTTCTTTAAATATGTGAACATCACGTTCCATTAATTGCACAGCAGCACTCCAGGGTAGGCACACTGAACAAGGTGCTGGTTTACACAGTATAGAAAAAAAACAGCAGATAAAAAAGGAGCTCTTTGTAGTGAAAGTTGTTGTTGTAAAAACAGGGATTTTTCTTCACAGAATTCTAAGAAGGTGGGACTGGTTTTTGTGAAGCAATCTGGCTTGTCTCTATCAGCAAAGGTGTCTCTTTTCCAACAGACTGAGTTCCAATAATTCATCTTACCAAACACTTTTTGGCAGGCAAGAAAGCAATTTCCAAGTCTGAAACAGGAATTTCTTTAACATTGCTGATTCTCAAAATAGGTCTTTAGAACATTTATGGGAGAGGTGTAGAAGATAAGTGGTGTTTTCAAATGACTGGGTCAGCTTTATCTGTGTGTGTTTCAAATATCAGCAAAAGAGTGTAACCGGTGTGAAACCTGGCAGGAAAAGATTGGGGGATGGCTCCTACAGGTCCAAGTAATCTGATGGTGTAAAATGTTGGACTCTCCTCATGTTCCTGACCACTTGTTACCCACTGCATTTTCTGTCCCTGCCTCAGGTGAGTGCTCTCCCCTGGCACTACCAACTAGACTCAGATGTGGCTGCTTCCACATGAAAAAAACCCATCAACTGGCACAAGTCCTGTTTTGTGCTTAATATTTGCATTTTTTACCATCAGGATGGTCAGTTACTGGCACATGTTGCCCAGAGAGGTTGTGGGGTCTCTGTCTTTGGAGATAATTCAACAGCTGACTAAACACAAACTGCTCCTGGTGACCCTCCCATAGCAATGGGGCTGGAGCATTGACCTCCAGAGGTCTGTTCCAACCTCCACCATTCTGTGATTTTGATGCTTCATGGATGAGAGGGAAGAAGACTGTTGGGGGGGATGAAAGTTTGGTAAGAAAGTTTCACAGACATGTGGGCTTGGCAGAAAGATCTCTGAATGTAGAAACAGAGAATGAGATAGAAATGAAAGCAAATTTTGATATAGAGTAAAAGATGTTTTGCTGAAACACTGACCACTGAATAAGTGAGAAGGCAAAGGTTGGAGATGAGTTGGAAGGAGATTTTTATGATTAGGACAAAGGTATGTGACCACAAACAAAGACATGTTTTTCACCAAGTAAGTGTCTCAAGAAGAGCATAAGTAAATAGAAAACATGTCTTTACCAAAAAGAGCTATCGCAGGCAAACAAGAAATGTCGATGTAGCAAGAAGAAGAGAGGTCTGAGAATTTTCCACTGTAAGCTTAAATTGTAACTTACTTACTCTTGTGATTGGATAATAATGACTATAATATGGTGATGGTAGTAGCTATGATAGGCTATAGGCAAATGTAAAGGTACTGTGTATGGTGCTTATTGGTTGTTATGTGTTAAGATACTCTGCAAAGAAAAATATAGAATGCTCTGTAACTTGAACAGAAAGCAGCTTCAGGTATGCCTACAGCTGGAGCTGGCAGCTGTAGGGCTGGCTCTGGATAGCCACTCCCTGAAATGCTGGAACTTCGCCTATGCAATAAACAGCTTTCAAGAGAGCCGCCTGAAGTCTGGACATCCTTCGTAGACACTTCTCCTATAAAGACCTTGGTGGTGTTAACAAATAACAGCTCTCACAAACCAGTAGGGGGAAAAGGCCTGTGGGACCAGTTCAGACCCAAGTGGAAGCTGCACTAGGGGTGACCCAGCTGGCTGGGATAAAGGGGTAACTGTGGGAGCACTGGACTGAGCTGGGGGTAAAGGCAGCCCAGTTCATTCAGCTGTGTGTGCAAATTGCAATGTTCACACCTGTATATTCCTAGTTGCATGTGGGATGGGGTACTTGTGAGCACAGGAAACATCACAGCTCAATAAAATTAAACCCACAGCTGCCATAGACATGGACATTTACTCAAAGAAAAGGAAGGCACCACAGCTGTGAGGGCAGGACAACAGAAAGTAAAGGCTCTGAAAGGAAAGCAAAAGGCACAATGAAATTGACATTCAAGAGTGGCAAAGGGCCCTGACTGTTAACACTGATGAATATTAACCTCTGGCAGTGACTCCGAGAGAAATGCTAGATATGCACCTTAGAAGCCTGCAAAACAAGATCAGAAAGCAGCACGTCAGTGGACAAGCTACTGGAATCATGCACATACCAGAAATTAATTTCTCTAGCTTAAGTTACTCAGTATATCACATAAAATGGTATAATGGTCCCCTTTGGTTTTAAAATCCATGTTCTTAACAAAATGCAAGAATGAACAGAGGGATGTCTCCCTGGGATCTTGCATTGTGCATGTCCTCCCTGATGGTGGAACTCTGCAGACAACATATGGATGATGGTTCATCAAGTGAGACTGTCTTTTATAGGCAATAATGCAAATAAATTGCATTATCAAGGTGCAGACTACACATTTCACACTCTTTTGAAACCCTTGGCCAGATTTCAGAATCATGTTTTATTTTGCTGAGGTACAGAATTGTTTGTGTGCATTTCTTTCCCATTTCTGGTTCTCTTTCCTTCCCCATGCAGGCATGGAAGAAAAGGTTGCTACTGTAGACTCAGAGTAAAAGCAAACCCAGGTAAATCTACATAGGTGTCCAGCCCAGCCTTGTAGGTAAGTCTGACATCTGTGTGCGAACATCTCCATTCCAGAGCTGGTGCCAGTTTTGCTCATTGTTAATCCTCTGGACAGAATTCTTATGATCCTATGGATAATTAATTTCAGTGTGTAACATCTGTACAACACATCTGAAATGGAGGTGAGTGGGTTCCAGCATTTACCAGCATTTTTCTCTTATAATCCTTTTTCTTCACCAGTTTTCCCCATTCTCTCTAACACACACAAGGCACATTTGAATACTATGCCTGTAACTCCAGTATGGTTTCAGAATGCTCTTCCTTGTGCAAGAAAATACAGAAACTGTAATCAGAAGCCTTATGCTAATACACTGAGCTGTCATAAACATGAAAGTGCTGATGGAAGAGAAATTCATAAATATTCTCTTGTCACTCTTCTAGTGTGTGTGAGGAACTGCGAAAAATTGTTTTTTCAATGTATTTCTCAGAGAGAAATTTTGTCACAGAGAGGGAATGATTAAAGAACTGGTGAATTTGAGAGCTGAAACCCCTATGTACCCTTTTGCCAAAAAATCATACTGTTACTGCTTATTCCTGTGAGCAGACAGACCCCTGCCTGCTGACTCAGCTAGAGTACTCTTGTCACAGTAAAGCAGAAAAAAGTGAAAACTAATGCAGGCAGAATTGACTGTCTGAGGAAAGTTTTACTTTCAAACTACATAGACAGACATATATATGGCACTGAAGGAATTTGGATCAGAAGATTATTTATTTAAGTAAAAAATCTAGTTGCACACTTCTTCTGCTGGTAGGAGAATTCACATAGGAGACATTCCTGTGGATTTTAGTTTTTTTCTAGCTGAAATTTATCTTTCTCATTCAGCTTTCTTACTGTTATTTCGTAATTCTCTATATCCAAGGACTTAATTTATATTTTGTTGCCTCATGCTACTTGCAGCCTTGCAGAAAGCCTCACGGCCCATCACTGGGTGACATGATGCTTCTCCACAGGAACTCTGAATTCAAGAAAAGCCCAGGAAGTGATGAAGTGCTGTGTAAAACACTTCTTTCTGATTCCAGAGTTTGTGTTTTAGGAATATGAGATAGGAGAACCGCTTTCATTCCACAGAGTTTGTTTTAGAAATACCATCTCCCCATATTCCCATGCAGAAGCAAAGCTGGGAGGAACACCAAAGCTGGTGGGAGGGAGGTGAAGGTCTGCTCCTGCTGCTGCTCCTGCATGTCGCAAGTACCAGGTCAGCAGCTACTGAGACACATAATTGTGCTTGGTTATTTCAATGGGGAGACAAAACCCAATGTTTTAAAAGAACAAGGAGTAACAAATACATCTAAAATCAGCTCTACCTATCAACTGCTGAATACATTAGATGTAAAAGCATTGCTGGCTCTCGGTCATGGGCCTGGTCTGTCAGGTAAGAAACCAAGAACACAAAATCAGTTGCTGAAGAGGGGAGTTCACAAGGAGGGAACTGCAGCTGGCCCTTTTGCCTGTCAGCAAAAATTTGCAGGAAAATATCTCTTACCCTACTGCCAGCAGAAAATTGAAATGTCTTTTTTTTCTTGGAAGGGCATTTATTTTGCAGTGGTTAGTGTCAAGTAGTGATAAACATCCTCTGAAATGGGAAGAGATGCCTTGCGTTGGGCTTTTACTGTGAGGTGGCTTTTTACATTTGAACACCTCCTGAGCAGAGGCCAAAGCAGTGAGTTTCAGTGAGTTTCTATTGGCAAAGCTTTGGGACTGATTCAAAAGGAAATTTTGGAGCAGTTGCTGGAATTTGAGGTCACTACGCAAACAGGTTTTTTTGTGTAGTAGTAATAGGGCAACATTTCCTGATCCATTTATTTCCTGAACACTGATTTATTATTACTGAAGAGTTCAGTCACCCCAGACACCATGCTTCATTTTCTGAGTTGTTTTATTGTCAATGCTCTCATACCACACACTTACATACTGTGTGTTTTGTATTGTTGTGCAAAAGCCTCCCTTCACTTGAGATGGTCGGGTGCTAAGGTAACAACTTGGTGATGGATGATAAAGGAATAAGCACTTCCACATAGAAACACAAGTGTGTGAGTACAGCTCCACCTGTAGCACAGCTCTGTCAAAGACCCTGTGAGAGAAGAAAACCTCTGAAAATATATGAATTTCATTGGAAATGTATGAAATATCATCAGTGAATCCCAGGCTTTCAGGATTCATTTAAAAAGACTAAGAAAGACTTTTTCCAGTTGTTTTTTTTTTTTTTTTTTTTTTTCCTGAGGACAAAAGTCAGAGTCAGTTTGAGTTATGATAAATACAAGTATTAATCACAGATGCTTGTATGCCAAGGGCAGATGAATAAAAATGCATTTGCTGAATGCTGGGAGCAGGAATAACAGATGAGTAAATTACTTTTAAAATTTGCATTCAGTTTTAAACAGTAAGTATTTATATTAGTACTATCTGTGTTGGCTGCAGCCTGTGTGGCATGAAGCAATGCGTCTGTATAGTGCTGGAGATGAGGGTCCCCTCAGCTTGGAGCTGCAGGGAAACCCCTGAGCCTGCAACAGTGTCCTTTGTGCCCACCCCTATGTCAAGGCACAAGATCTGTCTTCTCACCCACATCCTCCCCAAACCCTGCAGTTCCTGAGGAGGGGACTGTGGGGACCTGTGTGGGCACATGGCTTTGGGGAGCACGGCTGCAGACCCTGGGCTGTGTCCCCCGAGGGGACCGGCATCTCCCTGTGCTGCCGTGGCTGTAGCCCAAGCTACACTGCCAAGCCACCATCAGCCATGCACAGGGCTCTGTTTTACACTGGGATACTACAGTTCTTGCTGGAGAAATCCCAAGGATTGCATACTCCAGGATCTACTTAGTTTCACTGGATTCTCCATAAGAGCCCATTTTATATGCTGAATGTAAATGACAGAGAGGAAAATACATGGACAAGCTTTTCTATCAGGCAAATATCCTTGAAAAAGTAAAATCAACTAAACTCTGTCCCAGAACATTTCTACCAGTTATAACTGCTGCATCATACAAAACAGACACCTCCTTCTCTGTGTGTCCCACAGCACAAGCAGAGCACTGGCCTGGCAGCACAGCGCCGTTTCTGCCGGGGTCCCAGCTGTCCCACCGGCAATGGTCACTGGGTGCAGTGCACCACGAGAGGACCAAATGCCTTAGAGCACGTCTTTGGAAGCACACAAGGTCCTAATTGCTCATCATTACTTTGGTTTCCAAATATTATTTGCTTGAATATCACAATGTGTTGATAATTTGTTGATTGCATCTTCACCTCAATGAAAATAGAGGGCAAATTAAAAATGTGAGTTGAGCACTGGTTTTAAAAAAATCACACTAGAAACAGGAGTTCAGCATTCAGAAAAGAACTGGGAAGGACTGGCAGATTTGAGGCAGTGGCTTTTACAGTGACTGACTGTGATGTCATGCATTGTAATTAGGGGTGTGATATAATGACATGGTGTAATACACCTAACTTTTAAATGTTTTTGTAGTTGTGTCACCCTTCTGTGCATTTCAGTACCTGCAAAGTTAATGTTGTGTTCTCTTGCAAGGATGAAGGTGAGCACTGTGAGGGGAGGTGGCAGAGTCTGCACAGGCTCATTGCACTGGGGGCTGTCATCTCAGCCCATGGGCTGCCCGTGACCCGTCCACTGCTCAAGGGAAAACTCCAAATGGCACTCACAAGTGCACTCACACCCACTTTCTATTTTTTCTGTCATAAAGGAGCCTGAAGCCGTTGCTGACATCTGCCTTCTGTGGCCTGTAGATGTTTAATGAGAGAAATATTCAGCTGCAAAACACTAGTAAACAAGAATAAACAGCTTTGATTGCTATCATGCTCCACTCCAAGGCAAAATGCACCAGAACACACATGTTCTGTATTCAGTGTTTGACACATACTTCAGTATCAAAGACAGCTAAAAGAGGGAAAACTTCTTTTTTTCTGGGCACTTTAATTAACAGAATTAATTGTTTGTTATCTGGGTTCAAAAGCAGAGGAACAGCCAATAGAAAGTAAGAAGCTCTGGTAATACTTCCAGTTAATATTTTAGAAATGTTTTCCTATAGACAAAGGAAAAACCTGCTAGTATTATCAGTTTAAAACCTCCTCAATTTGGCTTGCCCTGTTAGTGTCTAGAGTTGGTCAACATTTGTAAAAATGATTTAAAAGAATGAATAAATGCTTTTCCCTTCCCTCCAAACACTTCCAGTCTTTAATAAAGTCTGTTAACCACTGGTTTCATACAGTGCTTCTCACCTTCAGTGTCAAACAGGAGCAGCTCAGAAGGGCACCAGCAGCCCAGAAAGCTGTTGGGCCATGCAGGGATACACCCAGTTCCACAAGAGGGGGATGCTGGGGAGGCTCTTCTCCAGCATTAGCAAGAAGTGACTTTTAGGCTTACATTTTCTTACTTTGGCTTTATGTAGGAGAAAATTCGGATTAAATTTGATGAGTAATCTCACCTGGGGGAAATTATGGATACAGTAGTAGAGCACGGTGCCAATTGTAAACTATTTTGTTTTTTTCTGGGATGAATCAAGAGGGGATCTGGCTGCTGTAATGCAAACTGGGGGAAGATACTTCAGTTCACTTCCAGAACGGTGGGGAAAGCAGCTGCTGGCTGGAACAGGGACAGTGGTCTGGACCAAGTCCTGAGCTTTTCCCAAACACCTCAGCACCAGCCCTGTGGGTCCAGATACACAGATAGGACGTGTGTTGTGCTTCATCCCATCTCACCCAGGACAAAACAGCTGCTCCACAGATCCCTGCATGACTCAGCCTTGCACCTTCCCTAACACTGTGTGACCAGTGCTGCATTGGAAGGATGTTAATCGTAAGACCTGCTGGTTTCCTCAGCCCTTTGAGAGACTTGAGAGTCCCTTGAGAGCTGGCCAGGGTGGTGCCAGGTCCAGAGCTGTCCCTGTGACCACTGGCTGCCAAGGCTTGTCTCTGTTCTGTATCTGAGAGGCCAGAGCAGCTTGCTTTGCTGGGCTGTTTTATACTGAGGAAGCTTTGGCATCAGCTGATGTAAATGATAAAATGCTCATCACTGATTATTTTTAATTATTTAGTGAGATATTTCATCTGAGCTGATGACACTGCTCCTACCTCTAGAAGTCACAGATGCTCTGGTTCATAAGAGAGTGAATATGAATAAATATTCTGGCACATGCAAAAAAAAAAAAAACAAAACGGAAGTATTGGTAAAGCTGAAGAAAGACTTGAGAGATATTGAAAGTAATTATTAATGAAAATCGTTGATGAATGAAATCAGTGCCTCCAGTCATAAGAAAACACATCCAGGCTGATGTGGAAGGGGCCCTGGGAGATCAGAGCCCAGGCTCTCTCTTTGCTCTGGGGAGTAGCAAAGAGCTTATGTAAAGTCCTTAATCTACCAAATAAAGGTCTGACCTGCTGTGAAACCTTCCACATTTGAACAGGATTTCGTGCACCACATAAGCATCCTGCAAGGCACGAGGTCCTCTGAAAGGTGCTGAAATGGAAAAGGGCATTAGTAAGTCAGCCAGAAGAGACTGTGGTTGGCCAGGTAAGATATTCATAGTGCACCAACTGTGCCACAGCCCTCAGCTCACCAGACACCTTCCCAGACTGCAAAGCAGGGACCGTCCTGCCATGATGCACAGCTTAGCAGGCTCATTACCTGGGACAGGTAGGTCCCACTCCAAGCACATCCAAGAGAGAAGTGAATGGAGGAGGAAGGCTGCTGCCCGGGGTTCATCTTTGCAGCACAGAGAAGAGAAGTGCCAGGTTGAGTTCAACAGAGGTGATTTCTGATACAAGCAGAATGTTTTCTTGTTATGACTGTTTAAAAATAATAATCTGACATTTTATATATTTATTTCAAAGGTCAAATTTGTTGGGAAAATAATCCTGCAAGCAGCTTGTCACACATCCTTCCATGTGATTATTTTGTAGAGAGTGGCCACCAGTGGAGACTGTGGGAAGGAGATCCTGCCTGCCCTCAGGACATGTCTTGGCCCACTCTCTGGCCTGGCCACACCAGAGTGAGAGGGCTGTGGCAGTTGTTCTGCTGTGTGTTAGGTCAAACCACTTGCCAACTACTACAGCAGTAGCCTGGCTTCTACTGAATCATCATTTCCATCAGCATCTTCCATCCGCTTCTCTGTTGCTATGCACAGCGGGTTCCTCCCTGATACCAAAGGGAAGTTAGTCTCAGAGTTTATCAGAATCTAAAGTCACTAATGCCTCCAGCGTTTCGAATAGACACTGCTACAGAAACGGATATTTTATGCAATGTGCTCTATCATGGAAAACCTCAGAGAAGATTGGTTATTCACTGTAGGAGGAAGTGACAGCCCTGCCAGGCACTGCTCCAGATGCCTCTTTCCCAGCCAGACCACATGGCAATGGCATGGCTGACCCCACAGGGAGACTGGGGCCCAGGGCAGAGCTGAACATGGCAGGGCTGAACATGGTTGGGAGCTAGCTACCACGGCTGTGAAGAATGGTGGTGGCTACTCCCACATGCTCTGGCATCCCCAGGGTCCTGCTCCCCATGGCTAACAAGTGCAAGTCTAAACCCCTCATCGCTCCACTCTCAAATGGTTCTCCTCTCCTCTCCTCTTCCTCCTCCCAGCTGAGTGCCACTGCTCACCTGTGGCCACGAAGACACAAGCCTTCAGCACAGAGTAGGGAACAGGTAATGAGAACGGGTGCAAATGCAGTTTTGGAATGATGTTTTTTCCTGCCCTGAGGTGGAAAATCAGCATCTGCCTGCCCAGTCAAACATCACAGTCTATTAAGCTACTGCCCAATACTTTCCAGCATGGTGGGTGTTTCAGATGATAGTTCTCCATCCAAGGTGTTTGCCTGAGTCTTTCCCAGCCCCAAGATCTTCTCCCAGCCACCTGGTTGGCACTGCAGTGGGTGTGGAGGTAACTTAATTACACCAGAGTATTCCCGGCTTCTTTGCTCTCCTGGCACAGCCTCACAGGGAAAACCAACAGTGAGTGGGCTGGAAAGGGCTGAACTGAACTGTTCTCTATCTTCTCAATGGAGCGATAATAGTGCAACAAAACAAACCTCATGGGATTGGATTGTGTGCTGTCCTGGATCTCTCAGGAGCTGCGACTCTGCTTTGACACCGATTCCCCATCCCAGCTGCTCCAGCAGAGACCAGGTTGGGAGGGCTGCCAGGCTGGGAACAGTGGGGAAACCAGGCAAGGAGCACAAATCAGTGAATGGGTTGGTTATTCAGCAGCAGCAAACGCTGTCCAACACTGCTCTGCAGAGGCAGCAGAGGAGACTTTTTTCTGCAGGACATTGTAAATCTGGGCACATTTCTGCTTTTGGTGCTCTCTCCCTTTCTCACTCCTTTCCTCTCATTCTCTCTGTACCTTCTCCCTTCTTTCCTTATTGCAATGCTTTTCCAAAATTAGATTTTTCTGTGAATTAGGTTTTAATGCCTCCTCATGAGAGGCAGTTATTCATATCGCCATCAATTCAGATTTCTCGCTTATCACCAGTAAAACTGGAGTTTTGATTAAATATGATCCAGCAGCTCTAAGCACATAGTTTGTATTAATTTCAGGGCCTCATTATATGCCAGTGGTATTTATATGGGCTTATGTATCAAATATACTGTGTGTATATAAGCAGAGACTTTCAGAGAAAATACTAGATAAAGGAGACATAAAAAAAGAAAATGGAAGAAAGTCTCTCACTTGGTCCAGCCACAGAGCATTTACTGAACCCCTTCATGAAGGTCATGGAGAAAATGGTGGGGAAGGGACATTTTCAGGGCCCAGGAGAGCCCTGGGAATAGAAGGATCAAGCCTGATGCTCCTGTAGCAGGAGAGCCAGAAGGTGCAGAAGCTCATGGCATGAGACCCATTGCAGACCATTTTCTGCTCTTCTGGACAAGTCATGGGGAGAAAGCACTGATGGACCAATACGTTCTCAAGAGGGCACCTGTTCATTTAATGAAATAGTTCAATATGCTGATGATCACATGTTTTTATTCACTGTTCATTCCCAATATGGCCTCCTTCTTTGAAGGAATCCTGGCGGTGCGGGCACTGCATAACGTGGGGCAATGCCCAGGGGCTTGGGCACCAACCATTGGTGCTCTGGGACTTCTAGCCTGGGGCTCTGCATTGCACAGATTCTCTTGTGGGTTTGATTGAAACTCCCTCCTACTGAGAAAGCATCATTTTTTTATAATCAAAACCCAAATGAAACAAAGATTGCAGGAATATGTATTGGTGACCTTGACTAAGTGGCAGCTCCTACACTTGGAGAAATCGTCTGTGGAGAGGATAACCTGACAGGGACCAGAGGAACTGCTCTGAGTCCAGGTTTCAAAGCTGTTTGTGTTCTGTGTTTTTACATCACCTGGTGGTGCTTTAGAGGTCACTAGAAGGAATATACTGACAGAAGAAGCCTGTACTCAACCTGACACCACACAGCAGATACAATCTGATGCTGTCCCTCTCTCCCTCACTACATTCCTCTCTGTCTTGAGCCCTGTAAATGAGCTGGAGCTGGTGTGAACTGCTGTGCAAGCACCTGGCTGGCTCTGTGTGCAGGCTGGGCTGCATGGTGTGGAACACCGGCGTCTCCCAGAGGAGGGACAGAGGGATTGCTCAGAGGAGGGACAGCAGGATCGCCTAGAGAAGGGACACTGGGATCTTTCAGAGGAGGGATAGCAGAGCAGGCAGCCCAGCACAGCTCATCTGGGTGGAGCACATGACACTTTTGGCTCATCAGCAGCCATGTGGGTATCCGAGCAGGATGCTGGCTGCCCACGAGGACAAAGCCTTGGATGGAGAGAGGGATGCACCTTTTGTGAGTTTGGACATATGGCAGCATTAGATGAACTTGTGTTCAGCAGAAGCTGCCCCAACAAACTTCAGGGAGCTGTGAACCTGCTTGCTCAGGTTGAAGATGTGCTTTCTCTACATAAGCTTTTCTAGCACCATAGCCCAAGGAGTGCTTTGCATTTGTTCCTCTGCCCTCTCTTCTCAATAGTTCACTTACACTGTAGTTAAAATTAAACAGAAAAATCCAGAGGACTACAAAAAAGAGAAAAGGTCTAAATTCTGTCCTGCTCACTGTAACAGCTCCCTATCATCTCACCAAAACTTTTCTAAGTCTTGTTTGTACTTGTTTGTCACTGGAATCAGTAAGATGCTGCTGCCCTTAAGTGTAGTTTACATCTGGGAATGCTGCTGAGATCAGCAGGGACTCTGCTCTCCTCCTGCCCTGTTTGTTCCAGTCTGGCCATAGCACAGCCTTGGTTCTGAACAGCATTGACTGAGGTGAGCGAGGTCAGGTACACTGACCCCCCCTCACAAAGCCTCCTTTGCATCAGGATCAGGGCAGGTGGCATTGGCCATGCAAGTGCTGGGTAGGGGGCGCAGGGGCAGAAGGTGAGGAGCAAGGGTGTGAGTAGTGGCCAGAATCTCTACATGCTGGTAGGGTCTGAAAGGCTGGAAGAGGAACTACATTAACAAGGTGGGGTACTGCAGCAGCACCAGCCTTCCCTGCATGAGCAGTCGGGCACCACAGGGCGTGTGGCTTAATGACTTTGATGCTGACCTTGGGGACCAGGAAACACCTTGCTCAGCTCTTCTCTCAGCTTGCCTGGGAAGCAGCTCCTGGTGATTGACCATGGAAGGCTCCTAGGGAGATGAGCACATCCACTGGGAGCCGGGCAGTGGCATCCATCCCAGCAGGGCTCCTGTATCCATCCCTGCCTGCAGAGTGCAAGACATGCTGGAGTTGCCACTGGCAGCTTGTCGCACAGAGTGTCCAGCAGTGCTGCAGCTCCTCCATGCCTGTTCTCCATCTCAGAGCTGTAATGATGAGCTCTCCTTTTCCATTTGGTTTTGTCTCTTGCCAAAAACACGTCTGGACAACATGCCTCCATTGTGCCATCTGACAGGAGCTGTGAGATGCCACCATCAGAGGTCTGCTGAGAGACACGTTTGTGCTATTTCCTACTGTCTTTAATAACAGTATCACTGAATCAGATACATCTCACAACTGCCATAAAAATTGTGCAGTGTGTGGCTCCTTGAAAAGAGATTAAGATTTACCGCTCTCCATTTGGATAGCAGTTGATGAAGATGATGGGTTATCTCTGCAAGGCACTGTACAATTTCTACTCTCCCAGACTCCATGAAGCACCTTGATTTTATTCTCACATATATAACCAAATATGCCAGAAGAACTGAAAGAGAAACAGATAAATCATCCATATTTGAAACACAGTATGACTCAAGCAAAGAGAAGTGTACAAATTCTTATTTGTTCTCAAGGAAAAATATGGGTACCAGCACAAATCCAGAAGCTTTTCTTATCTGAGGTATTATGTTTCTTTTTCCCATTTGCCATTATCACAGAAGAATGAAAACCAATTAACTACTGATAGTTCTAGTACCTCCTCTAGCAGATTTCTCTGTCAAAAGGCAAGTTCCAGCACTGTGTAACAGGTGTCATCCATGTGGTTTCTTCCTGTGAAGGTGAAAACAGCTCCTCCATTTGGGGTCCCATCTCCTTCCTGTTTAGAGCCTTTCAGGTGCTCAGCAGGGCCCCTGAACTGCAGAGTTGGGTAAGGCACCCTGCTGCTGTGGGCACAGTTACCCTTCTCCATGGGGACTCGTCACCTGAATGCAGCCATTTGTCACCTGAATGGTGGGAGAATCAGGGCAAGGATGACACTGCCACCCCCTGCGTGTCCCTCATCACCCCGTGCCTGGGGAGCCGTGGCCCTTCCTTTCCCTACTCTTCCCTTGCTTCCATTGCAGCTGCAAGCACCCTGCTGAACTCTTGAGTTCCAGGTGCTGGAGCTGCTCCTTTCTGCTGAGGCTGTGCCCTTCTCTGACCTACTGGGGTCACCAGAGCCTGTCCATTGCTGCAGCTCTGGAGTGCAAACCATCCCACTCTGGTGTCGCGATCTGCCCTAGGCCACAGCTCTGCAGGGACTGCTCACCCCTCAGGCTGGCTTCCCTGCCACAGCGTATTCAGTCTGACTGAGACAGAGCTCACTTTCCCCTAGCAGCCCTCACCATGTGCTTTCCATCTGTAGCTGGAAAGTTGTTGATAACGCAGCAGTGTTTCAGCTACTGCTGAGCAGTGCTATCTCTCTAATATTCCCCCCCACCCAGGGGCTGGGAGTGGGCAAGATCCTGGGAGGGGACACAACTAGGCCAGATGACCCAAATTACCATATGACATCAGCTCAGAGATAAAAGCTAAAGGAGAGAGGAAGAACAGGGATGGCGTTTGTTATCCTACAATGTTCGCCTTCTGGAGCAACCCCTACGTGTTCTGAAGCCCTGCTTCCCGGGAACTGACTGAACACTGGTTGCTGATGGGAAGCAGAGATTAACTTTTTCCCTTTGCTTATGCATGCACAAACTTTTGCTTTTCTTTTATTGCTTTGGGAAACTGCCTTATCTCAACCTACTAGTTATTTTCCATTTTATTTTCTCTCCCCTGTCCTGCTGTGAAGGGGAGTGATAGAGTGGCTTGGTGGGCACTTGGTGCCCAGGCAGGGTCAACCCGCTACACACATGCAGCATCATTAGCTTTCTCAAATATTTTAAATTATTTAGTTTAAAATACGTTTGAAAGTGTCACAGCTTGCTAGGGTGGAATAATGTCTTCTTCAAATAAGTAGAAAAATGTTATTTCAGAAGTGGAAGGCTGGATTTTAAGATTAGAATTATCTAACAACCTCATATGCACTGTCTTCTACAATGTCTTTGGTTGGTTCTTGTCCCAAGCCCCACACTCCCAGGTATTATATAGAGACTGTCCCTGCAAGATTCCAATCTGCATTGATTAACTCCAACCAAAGGAAAATCGTTCCTAACTATTGGAATAACTGGCCAGGGGCTAAGACGTGTTTCAAAGGCATTTTATGCCCATTTTCTACTTTGAAATTATGGTTTTGAATCCTGTAGGATGCTTTGCAGACCTCATTAGGGTGTAAACAGAACAATTTCAAGTAACTTGATACACTGGCTTTTCTGTGATTTTACTTGTTAGGAATCCTAATCCAATGACAGAAAGCAAAAAGGAGAGATCAGATATTAAGATTACAGTTTATACTAGGATGTTGAAAAGAAATCAAAGTAAAACCGTGGGCTTCAAGCTGTTAAGCAGCACATTCCTTCTGCTGTGTGTAGTTTTGCCTCCTTGATGCCAGTGGCTCCAGAAGCTGTCTCTCATAACAGGTTCTGGTTTTATCTGGAGCTCACGCAAGGTTTGGAAGTTAATTATAGTTCTAATATACTTGCTAATGAATTTGAGCATAATTACGGAGTGGAATGATTTCAGAAGTACTTTATGTGAATGCTAATTGCTGTCTTCAAATGTTGGGTAACTGGCTTCCTCACAGGAACCCTGGGAGGGAGTGCGGAGGGGAGCCCAGTGAGCCCTGCCAGGCAGAGGGACTGGGAGCATCATGGGGGCTATGTCTATGACACTCTTCCTTGTGGCTGGATGCCATGGGGATGCCAAGATGGCCAGGAGAGGGGTGCTGGTCTGGGGACCTGCCTGGGGCCTGTCTGAGGCCTGGCTGCCTTCCTGTCAGGCTGTCAGTGTGTGCCACAGGCAGGTGTGGGGATGCCCAGTCCTCAGGTCTGTCCAGAGAGGTGGGATTCAGCCAGCACAAAGGCCTGGGGGTACCAGGGCAGGGGTTTCTCTCGCAGCAGGGTGTGGCATTTGGGTGCCATCATGGGTCAGTGTCCCAGCGCTGTGAGCACTGCTGAGCCACAGTGGCTGTCTGTATGAAAACCCATTAACAGGTGGTCATGAATAGGTTGATGCTCTTTGGAATGATCTCTGGTGTAGATGAAATAGGTGTTCCAGCAGAACAGCAGGTAGAAGGACACTGGGGAGGCTCCAGCTGTCAAATAGGCCAGGGTAACTTGAACAGAGAACAGAGAGCCTGAATTTTACAGTATCTGCACAGCTAATAAAAACAACAGAATTGTGTTCCTTCAGGCAAAATAGCATGGCTGCTTCTCTGCCTCTTTTTCATGTCTCATTTTATGCTTGCAAGTCATTCCAGGAGTCCAAGACATGACATTTCTCTTTATATAGTCTCTGTCTTAAGGCAAAATTTAACCTCTGGGAAAGCTTATCAATTTGAGAAGTTTTGCAAAGACCAGTACAAATGGCAATGATTATTGAAATGGAAGCCTGTGGGTTACATTGAGTTAATGCAATATCTGTATTGAGATGTGTTTTCTTTCTTTTGAATAATTTAATAAAGTTCAAATCTCCTCTGAGAGAATGAATTAACGAGCAAAATGTTAATTAAGGAAAATTGCTTTTTTCACAGCACAGTTCTTCAAATGAAATAATATTGAGTGAAATGACTGAAGTTTACCTTGATTAAAAGTGGTGTCGGTGTTTGCAAAGCCTCAGAGTGTGCACACTCCCTGTGCCCGGCAGAATTAGAGCTTCTCCAGGTGATGATGCCATTGTGAGCATCCCACAATCCCTTCTTCAGCCCTTCTGGACAGGGACAAATGGGAGATGGATGTTTACATCCTTATGTTTACTTTTTAAAATTTGAAACTATTTCCTTGCCCTCATTCTCATCAAAACACTGACTGGTTTGCAAAACAGGTCAGATATGGGATATGTTTCCATGTGTGATTTACCTGGATTCCTGTAGCCTAGCATCCAGATGTAAAATGTACACTCATACACAAACATATTGGCACATGTAAAGAGAGACAGTACTGTCCTGAAGCTGCCTTCACCATGCAGTGATCCATCTGTACAGACACAGTTACACAATGATCATTCATTCCAATGGACACTGAGATCCACATGCACAGCACATGGGAATTTGCACCCCTAAGAGTTCCTAACCTTTCCCAGAAAAGGCTGGGTGATGAAAACCAGCAGGACCCTGGAGGAAAGGGAGGGTAACAGGTTCAGCAGCATAACTCAAAGTGGTAATTATCCACCCCGGCCCTGCTGAGACTCTGCCAAATGATGGTGGAGAGCACAGGAACACAGGAACAGAGGTAATGGCCTGGGTGTCCTGGGTGTGACTTTCTCTAATGTTTAGGTAATGTTTCCAGATTGCTGAAAAGATTAGAGGTAAACTGGTGTTTATTTTGTGCTATGATTTGCTCTTATCAAAACAAGGCACAAGCAGAATTCTCCTCCTGCTACCAAGGACACATCACCCCATCATACATGGTAGGGAACACACTGCATCCCTATGGATAAACTGTGCGTGTAAGAAATGAGTAAATAAGTAGGACTTGGAAATGTACTTGGTTTGTTATCTCGCAAAGTATGGGAGGAAAGGCTTAGAAAATTTCTCATAACATTATTTTGACTTGGCTTAACTAGATGAAGCTCCTGGGCTGTGGCCTCCCTAAGCTGTGATCTGGCAGGCATTCGCTTTCCTGCAGTTATTATCTTGTCGTCATGCAACTCCCATGATTCTTCCTCGGGCTCTTTGCAGCATCTCTCTGCCTCAGACACTCCGAAACTGCCTCCCCAGGCCCCAGTCCTGCTGTTCCCCGAGGCCCTGTGAGCCGACCCGCTGGGGGCCAGTCCGCCCTGATTTGGGTTAATGGCCAGGAAATGAGCCCTCAAGCATGAAGGTGGTGGGAGCAGAGGATGTGAATTATCAGTCGCTGGGTTCCCTCTGGCTGATCCTCTACTGACCTCAGTGTCTCAGCACATTCGTCCCAGCTGCTATTGAGGCTCATGCACAATAAACAGGATCTCCTCTCCTCTCCTCTCCTCTCCTCTCCTCTCCTCTCCTCTCCTCTCCTCTCCTCTCCTCTCCTCTCCTCTCCTCTCCTCTCCTCTCCTCTCCTCTCCTCTCCTCTCCTCTCCTCTCCTCTCCTCTCCTCTCCTCTCCTCTCCTCTCCTCTCCTCTCCTCTCCTCTCCTCTCCTCTCCTCTCCTCTCCTCTCCTCTCCTCTCCTCTCCTCTCCTCTCCTCTCCTCTCCTCTCCTCTCCTCTCCTCTCCTCTCCTCTCCTCTCCTCTCCTCTCCTCTCCTCTCCTCTCCTCTCCTCTCCTCTCCTCTCCTCTCCTCTCCTCTCCTCTCCTCTCCTCTCCTCTCCTCTCCTCTCCTCTCCTCCCTTCCCAAGGGACACAGCCCTGCCGTGCTGTAACTCAGAGTATTGACTCTTGAAAAAGACAGTCAAAGTTTGGACTTTGGAAATTATTACTGATCAAAATACGTAAATTCATGAACACCTTCATTGGTGCCTGGCTGATGCAGAAGTGCACATCACCAGAGAGTTATGCAAGGGCACACAGACACCTTGGGCAGCCAGGCATGCTCTGTTCTTTTGCACCTTGCTTTAGTGAGTGGCTACAGAGGTAAATTACTGATTCTCTAATTTGGTGGTGGTGGTGTCTGCACAGAGTGATGTGTAATTGTAGTGGTTTCGTTCACATCCATTAATCACTCATTTTCCTCTGTGAGATAAGGATGAGGAGAAAAGCAAAGCAGTGGTATATAGGCATTGCACATTCCGCATTATGACAGTAATGAAAGTGAAATGAACTCTGAGGATAAGGCACTTAGCAGACAGTGAGAGAGGGAGCATTTCTTTGATTTTAGACAAATCCTCCCTTCAGTGTTCTGCTTTTGATCTTTGCATGGAAGGACAGGTTTTATGCAAGACAAATGTCTATCAAAGTTTTATTTAAACAGCATACTTTCAACAGAAGGTGGCACACTGATTAAATGTGACATTTGAAGAAAAGCAGCCTAAACAGCCCAGGAATGCAGAAAGATTAAATTGAGGCCTCACACGAAAACTGTTACTGTGTTATTAGGCAAGTGTAGCCTTTCAGGCAATGAAGTTTGGGTGCTCTTAATCCATGCTGACAGACAATAGTTAGTATTTGCACAGTTGTAATTTTTTTCTGCTCTCTTTTCTGGTTAATAGAGCATGACAGCACACAAAACACTCTTCAGCAGCTCTACTCAATGTAATTCTGGGAGCAAGTAACAGTTATCTCTTGGAAACAGTGCCTGGCTCTTGGGGACCATTTGAAAGGCCTCATTTATGGTCCTAACTGAGGTGGTTCAGGGCTCCTGAGAACCAAGGGCACAGAACCAGTTGCTCAGGACCCGTATCGTCAGTATCACCACACCAGCAGACTGCAGAGCTGGAGCAAAGCCTGGGAATGGACAGAATCTGCAGACTCAGGAGATCCTGGGAAAAGGCACTGAGGGCTGCAGCTGACACAGGACTCTTACATGGACACCACAACTGCCCTCATGATGCCCACACCACCCCTCAGAGCAACAAGAGCAAGGTTGAAATGTAGCAAATTCCTTGGAGACAGGCATGACTCTCAATTCTTGTTCAGTCCAAAGAGAGGGAGATCTCTTTTGCCTTACTCTGTGCTTTGCAAAGCCATTCCAAGGTCGTTGTCTTTTCTGAACTGTCATTGCAATTCAAGGCACCATGAGAGTCCAGCTCAGCACTATATGCATTTCTTGTTGATCACTATTTCCTTTTGTCCAATCCATTCTCTTGTCTACAGTCAGAAAGGTCAGAGTCACATTTATTGCTGTAAATAATTGTCCAGCAGAAAGAAGAGGTGAACTTTAAGGAACATGAGTGATTCACAGAGGATCAATCCCAGTGAGGATTGATCCATTAGTCTGTAACAAGAGTGTCTATTCTCACCTTTGCACTTCTCATGGACATAAGTATGAAAAAATTAAGCAAACCTTCTAATTTATTTCCATGTCATATAGTTCATATCAGAGACCCAACTGGCAGATGCAGGGGCTTCTTCATTCTTTCCAGGGTGCAGTTTACAAAGCACGAAAGGGAAAAACAAACCAAAGCACAAAGGCAGGTGTCAGCAGCACCAGAGACATAGGTGTCCATTCCAGCAGCCGTGGGATCTTTGTGCTACTGTCCCAGCTGTGTGCAACTGGATCAGGTCAGGCAGAGGAGAGTGTGAACCACTGGAGCCTTTGGCACTGCTGACAGTCAGCCAGGGGAGGGCAGATGGCTGCAGAGAGGCCCTGATTCCCTTCCTAGACAGAAGGACCTGACCAACCCACAGTCCTGCCCTCCCTTAGGCTGCTGGCTCTGTCCGTGTGTGATGCCAAACCCCCCATGAGCAGAACTGTGCTTGGCTCAACATCTGGCCAGAAGCTCCTGATAGTGCATCCACTTATGTGTTTTGATGGTTTTACCCAGCGAGAAAGTCACTGGGCTGCTGTCCATCCAGGGTAAATGCACTGTCAATACTTGTCCTAATTTTAAACCAAACTCTCTTCCCCTGTTCCTCCACCATTTCTATCCAGGCAGGGGAGTGCAGGTGCAAGTGCAGATGAATATCTTCTTGCTGAAATATCCTGTCCTACCCCAGCTCCCTGGTGGCTCATGGACCAAGTGGGACAGCAAGGGGTAAATACTGGCGGTGCTGAAGATTCTGCAGGTCATCCAGGTTTCCATTAGAGAACTGAGTCTTCAGTCAAAGGACCAGCATTGCTAATGGTCCTGTACTGAGATAGTGACTGTGGCACACTGAATACCCAGCCATTAGAGATCAGAGTGTGTTATGAGACCAAAGTCACATTGAATGTCAGACAATGGTATCTGGGTAAAATCTTCAGTACCTCCTAATTAAATAAATGGTAATCATGAATGGTACAAGTTTTAAGCAGGGCTGACATTAAAATGTTCGCAAAGAGGCTTTGTTTGTGCAGATTGATGAGGTCTGAGCAGGGAGAACTGTGGAAACTTGTTAAGGGAAAGCACCACCCCATTCAGCACCAAGACCCCACAGGGGGCTGACACCTGTGGGTGGGACACACGATGCCTTTGGATCTGGGCTGAGCTCCATCCTCTGCTCCTGAGGCTTGTCCTGGTGTGTGATGGCTGGATCTGCCCTGGCCCATGGCAGCGCTGACTCCTGCCTCGTGCAGGGGTGGGCTTGGAGCATAGTGAAGCACCTG
This sequence comes from Coloeus monedula, assembly GCF_965178545.1. Lineage (NCBI taxonomy): Eukaryota > Metazoa > Chordata > Aves > Passeriformes > Corvidae > Coloeus > Coloeus monedula. The sequence continues at coordinate 64,808,211 of NC_138786.1, read as the reverse complement.
CAGCCCACCTTGTCCTCTCCCAGGGGCTCACCCACAAGCACTGTTTTGACAGCATTTTCCTACACTGTTAACTAGAAAAAATGGATTGTAGGAGAGGGCTCTTCTCTGTTTGGTCCTTCATGGGAATGGCCAAGAGAGCTGCCCTTCCTGGTATGGCACCAACATCAGGAAAACCCTTCTCACTCGCTGGGAAGTCTGGCTGGGGAGGGGCAGGAGCCAGATGAGGAAGTCTGGCTGTGCAAAGACCTTCTCCTTACACTGATAAATGTGATGAGATTGTGATGCCAGGGTATTTGCCATGAGATCAGGTCTCCAGAGATGCTGGCACATGGCTGGTGCATTTCCAGGGCCACCAGCTGCAGCAGGTTGCTGCTCCTGGATGCAGCAGCAAGGGAGTGGCAGCAAGCACTGCTGCTGGAAGTGGACCCCCTTATAAATTGCCTGGAGAGATCTTGAATGCCAGAGTAATGCTGGAGGTGGGAACATTTTTGCTAATTAGAGCAAGAGCGGGAAAGTGGAGCGGGCAGGTTCCACCTCCGTATTTGCGCTGCACAATCCAACATTTCCTTCATTGCCCAGAGTCCTTCCTGTTCCCTTAATGTCTTGCCTGGAAAGAATAACACATTGGAACAAGGTCATGGCTGCAACAACTATAGTTACATCACAAAATAAAGGACAGGAAGCGCTGCTGACCCAGAAGGCAGCACCGTGCCCAGACCAGCCATGGCATAGGGGGATGGGTCGATCATCCGAGCAGAGCTGGTGGGCCCCTGGACTCACACCTGGACTTGCACCTGGACTAGCCCTGCAAGCAGAGAAGAGAACAGGTTCCTGCTACAGAGTGTGACACAGACACGAAGAGTCTTTGCATGTGAGATGTGGGTGTAAGGGGGGAAGAAGTACACGAAGGAGCTCAGCTCATAACTCTTCACTCAGACTGCGGGGGAGAGTCTGCTCAGGTCTGCATCCTGCCCTGGAAACAGCCAAGGGATGTGCACTAGCAACTGGCATTTTTAGCAACATAAAAATATGAATAATGAGCAAAATTTGATTTAGTATTGATCTGATTAGAGAGCTTTAGTACTGATTTAATAAAAGAGAGTGTCTGTGCCATATGCTCAGCTGGTGAAATAAGTCATTTGGTTAGAAGGGAGAATCCCAAAGGCATTCCTGCCCAACCTGGAAAGTGAACCTGAACAGCTGCTGTATGGCAGCTCACTGTGCTTTGGCCAATAGCTTCCCCCCAAAATAGAGAAAATTATGATGATCACAGAACAGCTGGCAGGAGATGCCCACTGAGGGCTTTGTAATTCCACCTGGAGAGTGAGAGATGATCTTATGAGGGGCCAGCATAAGACTGATTTCACCCCATGCACAGATGTGAGACCTGGATAAAGGAGAGTGGTCTGAATCCTTTAGGACACTGAAGTATACTGCTCTGGAAGAAAAACTGCTCTGTCTAATGCACATCACTGGAAGGCTGCCAAAGATCGCTGGGTCCTCTCCACCAGACAGCTTTCCAGCTGCTCTTTCCCAAGCATTCCATGGGTTGTTGTGACCAAAGTGCAGGACCCGGCACTTTGCCTTATTGATTCTTATACTGTTGGTCTTGGTCCATTGAACCAGCCTGTGCAAATCCCTCTGAAGAGTCTTCCTGCCCTCTGGTAGATCAACACTTCTACCCAACCTAGTGTCATCTGCAACTGACTGAGGGAGCACTTGATCCCCTCGCCCAGATCATTGATAAAGGTACTGTACAGAATGCTATCACTATGCAGACTGATGTATTATTAATAATTAAAGTGCATTTTTCCTTGACCAAGTCTGGCAAATATCCTATTTCCATTTCATAAGATGTGCATCCCCAAAAACTTATAAAGGGGACGACACTCACTGTGTCTCCCAATTTTTTGCTGGTCTAGATTTGGGGAAAATTGGCTTGACATGGAAGAGAGTGTTGGAATTTTTCTTGACTATTTTTTCCTCTCTCTTTTTTTTTTTTTTTTTTTTTTTTGGTTGCTTTGGAAACAGCCCTTCCTTATTCAAAATACTTTGATGGTACCATTTCCTACTAAGGTTCACATTTTCTTGCTGTCTCTGTCACACTGTGCTAGCCACAGCTCCTCCAGTGATTGCTGCCCCTGCACTGCCCCGGGGGTTGACATTTCTTTATTACAACAGAGTTAAAACTGACATTTCCCCCAAATCACTTGTTCTTCACAGTAGTGGTGCAACAGGACAAGCAGAGATCTCAGGCTCTTTGGTGCTCACAGCCTCAGGGGCTGTTCTTCTCCTCATCCCTCCCTGCCAGCGAGGGGGTGGCGCAGTGGAAAACAGGCACTTTGGGTTTTGGACCTAGTGGTCATCAGGATCCAGATTCTGCTTCATCCGGTATTTGTAAAACTTCTGGGAAAAAAAATCTGTTTTTTTTTTCTGTCTCCTACACGTCTTCCTATCATTATTAATCTCAGATTAAGATCTACCAAACCTGTTGGCCATGGACTCACGGATAGGTGTTGTGGTAAGTGGAGGGAAAGGAAGAAACACACGAAAGTTTTGAACATACACTTGTGGTAGGCAGATCCTCAATAGACAGGTCAGATTTATTCATTTTGGCAAACTGTTGTGTTGTGGGCTTTAGGGAAGTGCTTTCTTTAGGATGTGAGGCTTGCTCAGTGGGGCGTGCAGTACACAGTGCTCCTCATTCATTTTGGTCAGACACCAGAGAAGACAGAAGGAGTGCTTGGACTAAATTTTGTAAATCTTGTTTCACTTCCCTGCAAAAACTGGCAACGTCTTTGTCAAACTTCTGAAAAAAATAGGGCATCAATATTTGACAACAGCTCTGATTGCTGAATTAATGCTAGTAAATATATTATCAGTTTATCTCCATTTATTCCATTAGAAGCTCTCCATTATTCAAGACACACCTGTACACATTATTTTCAGAGATATCTCGGACTTGTTAAAGTTTTCTCAAGTATCTAACAGTAGGGGTAGGCTTCCCTTCGCATTTTTGTTGTTCCTACCTCACAGCTGATGATTGATGGTCTTTTTTATCATCACGTTGGAGACAGAATCTGCTCTGATGAATGTTGCTGTTTGTCGTTTTCCTCCCACTCAAGATTCTCAGCATGATCCTAGTGCCGATAACCCAGAACCTGGGACTCCTCTTTCACACCCAGCTCTGTTTATCAGCACTTACTGGTTGCAGCAATTAACTTTGTTTTCACTGACTTTTCTTGGCTATTCCCCTGTTTTTAACGCAAATTTGATATGAGAAGGCACTTAGGTGTTTGGAAAAATAGACCAGCAATATAAGGATATCCCTCCTGAAAAATTAGAAATTATCCATATCTCAGTCTTATATTCTGTGATTAGGGTCAGGTTAAGGGTAGTGAAAATCTTTAAGAAGCCAATGCCTATGCAGGTCGGTATGGATGTCCCATAAGGTGCTCTCAAAGAAAACAGAAATACAGGAAAAGGCAGAAAAAAGCCAATTCATTGACCGACAGTGAGACGCTCGCTGAATGTTGCACACATTTTCCAGTGATGACCCAAACGTGTGAAGAAGGGCTGAAGCTGAGAAGGAAGGTTGAGCACTGAAACCAGAAAGTGCAGCAGAGCAACTGCCACAGGCAAGGGGCGTCCATCACCAGGGACCATATGTGGTGCAAAAAGCGGAAGGTGCAGTACAAGAGAACGTTGACTGAGACACGAGGACTGGACCTGGCTTTGACCAGATGCTGCCAGTGTGGGGTTCACTGGGGCTTTTGCAGAACAGGATACAGCAGCTTTCATCTGGGCACAAGGGCCTGTACTCCGAGTTAGAAAGGAAGTTTTTTTTGCTTTAAAACTTGCTTGTGATTAATTTTAACCTAAGTCTGATGAGAACTCTGTCTCTCCACCAGGCTCATTGGCATGTCCATGTCGTAGGTGATGACAAGATGATATAAGTGACAGTGCAACGATAACTGGACAGGTGAGTAGTGCATGGAGTGCAAAGAACTGCAGCAAAACCTCTGCGACCTCGTTCATGCATTAATGAATGATGGCATGGGCAGAGAGCTGGGGATCCTGGATGCTTGACCAGAAAATCAATGAAATGACAAGTATAGCTAGTCTGATTTCTTCCTGACCTCTTCTAGTCACCTTTTGCTTCTTCACAATCATGTCTGTTGTCTGTCTGGCTCTTTGCACTTCCCACGTGCTCTTACATTTTGTTAAAAGGAAGAAAATAAACAAAATTATTTTCCCCTAGGAGCTCACAAGCTCAATTTTGCTGCATCGGCTTTGTGATAAGTTAGCTTTGGGAAACAACTGACAATGTATTTCTCCTGCTCTATTTAGGTGAAAATCAGCTGTGTCTCTTAAATGAAATGTTTGAAGCTTGTTTTAGTCAGGTAATAAAATTGTGTTGCTTTCTATAGCTAAATTCCTTGTGATGTCTATTTCAAAGGCTGACATTTCTAATGCACTAACAGCCTGAGCAGTAAAGAGCCATTCAATTCCAAGTGTAACCTCATCCAGAGATGTTTTAAAGATCTAAAAAAAAGTCATCAAGGACACTGATATGAAGATGTGGATCCTTCACACTAACACTGTCCAAGACGCTGTTTCAGCAGAGGAGAGAAGGGATTTGGCATCCCAGTTCATTTAGCAAAGTCAATAATCTTTGCATCTCATGGATAGCAGGAGCTTACAGGCTAAAAGCAATCACAACGAGGAAGCCTGAAAAAGCAGTGAATTAGAATAAAAGCCTGATAAATTCTACAGTAATTTTCTACTTTTTATCTGGGGTCCCAGGTTGGTGCCCTTTTGTTGAATCCCTGCTTACAGATTTCATTTTGTGCATTCACACAAATGGTTTGTTTTAGGGCTGTTATTTATTTACTTATTATTGTGTGAAACACCACCAAGAATTTTTTAACTTTATCTTAATGCTAACTGATGTCACCTGGCAATTTTCGAAGTCTGCTGGCATTCTTGGCCCTATTGAGGGGTCTGTTTGTGTATTTCCTGCACTTTTTGCCTTCCTGAGGTGCTGTTCAGGCACTGACTGTATTGTGGGGCTGCCTGTCCAAAGGTCAGGGGTGGATCATGTAGTGCACCTGACCAGAGAGCCACAGGCAGCACTGGGCTCTTGCTGTGGGAGCTTGGTGTTGCAGGTGAGGTGTCAGCCAAGGTGTCCCCATGGCTCTGGGATGGCTGTCCCGCCACGGTCCTCCCTGATGAGAAATGCTGATCTTCACCTCATCATCTGAGCCCAGTGGAACTGTCCCAGGATGTCATCCTCTGCATGTCACGCCAGATGACCACACCACCTGCTCTGGCGTCTGTGGTGTGGCTGGGAGAGGCCACCCCAACCCATGCCTTTGGCAGGTGGGTCTGTAAAGGCCTGTTGACTTTGGCCCTCCGATCTCTGGCATGGGCACCAGAAGATCTCTGAGATACTGTGTTCTGTAGAAACCACATGTTGCTTCCTCTCCTTTTTCCACTCTATTTTATAAACATTTATGTATTTTCTACACATTTTCCAGAACGTATTGTCTCTGCCAGCTGTTATAAGTAAACTCTGTTGTTTGCATTTTCCCTCAGCCTGTCCTGAGGCACATGTTGTTTCAAGGCATTTGGCTCTCATCAAGACTTTATTTGCCAAGGCTGTAGATATGTTTGTGATTTTTTATAATTAATTCAAATTTTTATTTGTCTTACAAATAGGAACAAGAAGAAAAAACCCTCCAAGTTCTGCATTCCTTGTAACAAATGTCTGCGTGGAAAGGTAATGGGGAAACCTTTAAAAGAGGAAAGCGTGGGAATGGCAGCAATATCCCACCAGAGAACTTGGCCCTGGTGCCACTGTGGCTCCATGTGTGGGCTGTGGCTGTATCTACTGGAGTGCACAGGCATCCACACAAGGCACCTCTCTCTATAGCAAGGGAAGACCTTTAAATTGCTTCATTTTCAGGTTAATTGCATGCTTGCAGCTTCATTGCTTACACAGATGTGCCATAACCACTGAATCCTGATGCTTTTCCATGTATGATGTCCCTGGAACAGCTGCCCCGTGGTTTGCTACCTGCAGTGGGGCGTGCCAGCTATTTCCATGGCAGCTCCATCACACCAGCCCAAAATCATCCACTCTCAAAAACTTTGATAGTGTTTCCTAGGAATGACTAACTGCATGTGACAATCTTGCTGGTGTTTTTGTATCGGTTCCTATTCCTTCAAAGAAGACACAGAGACAACATGCAATTGTCTATTGTTCAGTTGTCAAAGCTCTGTGATTATTTTCTCCACAAACTGAAGGGAGCCCAGCATTAACTTGCTGTTTTCTAAACTGCCAGTGGACAATCTGGATCTTTGCTATAGAAACCAAATGAAGCAGAGCACTTTTCTGGGGATGCTGAACAGAAGTGAGTGCTCTCAGAAATGATTGAAATCTGCACACCCCAGAGGAGTGGTGGAGGACAGTGCACAAACTCTTCCAGGCAAATTACAGTTTCCAAAAGCAAGTTTTGCCCTCAGAGACCTGCTTCAGATATGCACCCCTGGGCTCTTGTTGGACTGGAAATTGCTTGAACCATGGGCTGAAAAATCTGAAGATCTCTCATCCAAGATCTTGGTTTTCCACTATGAATGTGACAAAGAAAAACAGCCCCGAAATTATTGTTGCTTTGAAATTTTATTGTTTGCTGGCTGTTTTTGTTGATTTTTTAAAACCTTTTTTCGGATATTCTGGCTAAGGCCAATGCTCAGATAGAGCAGGTGGAAGGAGGCAAACCTGCCCCTCTACACAGCACTGGTGAGGCCACAGCTGCAGAACTGTGTGCAGAGCTGGGCTACCCAGCACAGGAGAGACATGGACAGACTGCAAAGAGCCCAGCGAAGGGCTCTGGAGAACCTCTGCTGTGAGGAGAGGCTGAGAGAGCTGGGATTGTCCAGCCTGGCAGAGAGGAGGGTCTGGGGAGATGTGGCCTTTCACTATTTAAAGGGGACCCATAAGAAGGACATTTAGCAGGGCCTGTTATGATCATGCTGTCAGAGGGCAGGGCTAGATGGGCTGTTAGGAAGAAATTCTTCCTTGTGAGGGTGTGGAGGCATGGAGGATTCTCAGAAAGGTTGTGGCTACCCCATCCCTGGCAGTGTCCAAGGCCAGGTTGGACGGGGCTTGGAACAACCTGGGATAGTGGAAGGTGTGTCTGCCCAGGGTAGGAGGGTGGGACTGGATGGGCTTCAAGGTCTGTTCCAACCCAAACCACTCCACGATTCTGTGATCGCACACACCATCCCAGTGTGACAAACCCCTCATGGTGCAGACTTGTGGAACAATCTCACCCCTCTGAATGGAGTGGAGCAGCTCTGTCAGAGCTGCACTGTCACATTCTCCTGGCTGGGGCTCCCCAGATCAGCACAACAAATAACAACGTGTGGAGCTGTTCACAGGTTGAGGCCAATATGTCTTGTTCTTAAGAGAAGCTGTGGATTGTGGAGGAACCAAGTGCAACACAGTACTTTAAGATAAGTGTGTATAAAACATTAATTGCGTCTGTTTACAAACAATAACAAATAATTTCTCAAATGTACTTTGAGTATTTGTTTTTCTGCTATCACATTATTTTCTAATTTCCTTTATAACACCAACAAAAAAGGGGGAAAGCACTTTTCCATCAGTCTGTCTAGAGGGTACAGAAAATACTTTATTTAGAGCTTTTGCAGCTCTATCTTGTCTTTCCTTTCTAAAGGATTTGATCATGAATTATATATTCCAGCATGACACAAAATATTTAACTCATGCTCTTCAATTCCAGTTCAACTTCCCATACAAAAAAATGAGTTTGAGCACAGAAAAGACCAGGTACATAGCTGCAAATCCACTAGTGCTTATATCACCCTTCCCTTACCGGGTCTCAGATCAATAGGGCTGAGGCCTCTGAAGGTGTCAGGTGGTCAGCGCTGCTCTGTGTGCCATTCCCTTAATTACGGGAGAGACTTGGCTCCAGTGGATGGATTGTGCAAATATGAATTCAGGCTTGATGCTCTGAGCAAATGCCTGGAGATTTCTAAAGGTTGGGAGGAAAAGACATAGGAAAGATGAAGTGCAATAACTATTGTTCACAGAGTGAAGCCCTTCCCTTGTACTAGGATTTCTCCAAGGTGGCATTAAGGTCACAGCAGTGTGAGGGGATGGCAAAAGTTAAAGGAAGATGTGACCTTCATACTGGGGCCACTTGCTGACACTTTGCTGAGGTTCTGCTGGCTTCTCCTTAGAGCTGTGCAGGATGAGATCTGGTACAAACCAGACATGAAACAGGTCAAGAGCTGTGAGCAGGTGCATTCAGTTTAATTTTAATGACTGTGCATATGATTGGTTAAAAAGTAGGAGTTTAGGAGAAATTCTGACTTTGTTTCCAGAGGTGTAAGGGCAGGTACTGTATAGTTCCACACAAAGCCCCTTGCTCTGGTTGCCCAAATGTGTGACAATGGTTATTGATTCCTTGGCATCATCTGTAAGAAAAATAATAGAGGAAACCATAAAGGTAACTTTTTCCAGCTAAAGGCGTTACATAAATATTTGTAACACACAGAAATGGAATATATGGTAAGTTCTGAATTTCAAGGTGCTTGTGGAAAATGCAATTTCTAGAACAAAATAACAGCTTGTCCTACCCATAGCCCAGCATCTACAATTGCATAAATAGACTCATCCAGGATTTGAAGAACAAAAGCCCAGAGGCTCAGGATAGAGGAGTGCACACCATGAGCTGCCCCATGTCCTCATGTTCACGTGCCAGAAGGTGGAATAAACAGAAGGTGGAATGAAGACACAGCTGTTTCCCTATTTGGGCATCTGTGAGTTTCTCTGAAACAGGTGGCAAATCTTAAAGGTAACACTTTCCCTGAATTCTGCCCCTCAGTGTTAGGGACGGAAGCACTAATCATGTAAGCAGGTGCTTATTATGCTACTGAAATCCTTACTCATAGTGGGCAGATTTTGTACATGAGGGTAAGGTGAGGCTGTGTGTAAATTTTTCAGGCTCAGTTTCTAAACTTGGACAGAAAAGTGCATTTTTCTGGGCCAGTAAAAATAGATCACTTGTTACATGAGACATCACTATGTCTTCCACAGCACTGGCGTCACACTGGAGTTATGGACTGTGTGTGTTTCACAGGGGAGTGCCTGCTGGTTCCCTCTGGCTCATTTCCCATTACTGGCCTGAAAGGTTCATTCTATGAACTTCAGAGCTCCACCATCACCTGCTGGACACATGTCCTTTCCTGGGTGAAACTTAGGGGAAAGTTCATGAGATTCCTACTGTTCCCAGTGTCTCATGGCTTTCCTTCTGCAGGTCATCTGTGGTGACATTGTGAGGAGAGAGGTCCCCAGCAGATGGGGAGGACCCTCTGATAAGCCAGACTTCCCACTCTGGCCAGGGAAATTACACTGTTTCAATGGTTATTTACCCTTGTCTGTAAATGTAAAAACAAAATAAAAACCCCAAAAAGTGACACCTGACAATTCTGGTTAATGCCAGTTTAGTCTCAGCTTCTATATCTATAACTTAAAATTTACTTTTCTTACACAGGGTGTGTGATAGATGCTCCCAGAGGCAGGGAGTGCTAAGTGTTCTGCAGAGCTGGGGCAAGTTTTACTCCTGGCTGGTTTGTTTTGAGAGGTTTTGTATGAAGATGCAAAAATAAAAAATCCCAAACTGAGCTAAACCTCTGTGGGTGCCTCCTGCAATGTGGGTGTTCTGGCCAGGCCCAGTGAGGGCAGGGTATTCTGCTGTCTGAACGGAGAGGAGTGTGAGGTGGCCTTAGCCAAAGGGGAAATGCCTTCCTAGGGGTGGCGGGTGGCTGGGAGATGGCTGAGCAGCGCTGATGGTGCTGGGACCCCTGGGGTGGAAGATTGCTCTTCCAGTGCTCAGAGGGGCTGGGTCTGCCCCACAATGCCACCCTGTAGCTCAAAAAAATCCCATCAAAACCCAAAACCAAACCACAAAGCCACTTCATGCAACTGCATATAAACTGCATAGAAATGCATATGAAAACTTTAATCTGATCCCAAAAACTCCTGAATCAAAATAATTTACAGGGCTTATAAAAATCATGGACTCTCTAAAGCAGAAAACTCCTCTAGTAAGGCTGCTCTATGTGGAAGAAGGTGGCTTATTCCCACATCCTCTCACCTGTGGATTAGTAGGTCCTTGCAAAGCAGATTAATGAGGGGCTTTCTGGGGAGCCTGATTTATTCCGTATGGATGCACAAATAGTCTATAGTTTAGACATGGCTATAAATGAGAAGACTAAACCTATGGAGGGGAAGCTCATAAAGTCATGATCAAAGGGTTTGTTAGATAATTTACACTCATTCAGCACAAATGAATTCAGGCTTTTAGAGTCCTTAATAATTAACACGTTAACACATCACTGTTTCTGACATTAGTGAGTTAATTTTCTATCTTCAATAATACACAGAAGCTATCAATATAAAAGCAGAAAATCAGGTGCAGAAGATGGAAAGATCTTTCCTGGCCTTGTTGCTTTTTGTGTAAATCTAAAATTGAGGGCTTGAAGTGATGGAGAGATCATTTGTAGGCTTTTTCTTTCTTTCTTTTTTTTCTCCATGGCACAGAAATATCATGGATCAAAGACCAATGTGAAAAAAGTGAAGTTGAATAAAGGTATATTAAGCCTTTAATTCAACTTAGATTTCAAAATCCAGTGATCAATGTAATATTTTGGAAAGAAACTATTTCTGCTCTGAAGCTCTGTTCTTTGATTAATGAGATAAGAATTTTCTTTACTATTCTCTTTGAAGGAAATGCAGGTGTTTTGAAAACAACATAAACAGCATAGATCTGTAGGAAAAGCCTTGTTCTTTACTAGTGCTGATTGTTAAATGTTAACTGAAGTCTCCTGCAGGATCTGGGTGTGAGTGTTGTATCAAGGCCAACAGTCACACTGGTCTGCATAAGAAATGCCCTTCCCTTTGTACTCAGGGGAGGTGTGAACGGATAATTTTGATTTAAATTTGTCTCGTGTGTGCTGTCCTGGTCCTGACACCATCCCAGCATCCTGCCTGCCCCAGGGATCCCGTTTGCCACAGCTCTGCAGGTCTCTGGGTCTCAAGAGGACAGTGGGTAGAAGCAGGAGGGCAGTGCCATGGGGAAACCAGCATGTTTCTGGCATCAGTGAGAGCAGAAAAGCATTGGAGGAGCTGGATGAGAGATGCTAGAGGACTGTAAGGCCATGCTGTAGCTCTACCACTTCTGGCCCCTCCCACCCATGGCTGTGCCCATGGTGCTGTTGCAGGTGCTGTAGGTCTGCATCGTCGTGTGCCAGCCTGTCTGAGTCCTATGGAGCAGCTGCAGGAGGGATGGCCGTGGCAAGGACAGGTGACAGCTCTTAAGCCCCTCCAGATGAGACCTCTCCTCTGCCTGGCAGATGATGGCATTCTCTGACTGTGCTCCATAAATCAGAAGCACCAACAGTAACTGCACCTGCAAACATCAGGTAGGTCTCAATCCATCTGCTCCTTGTCAGGTGTGTTTCATTCCATCTGCTTCTCACAGAGGGCACCCAGGATACTGCACAACACCAACAACTTGTATATTGAGAGAGTTTCCTGCACAACCCTGAACCGCTGCAGGGTGAGGCCATTTCAGTAAGGTGTCTGCACTGCTCCCTCTTGCAATGCAGCACTGAGAAGAAGAAAATTTGCTCCCAGACCCTTGACATTAGTAACTATTCTTTGGATTTCTTCCTTTCATTCCAGCACAGGCCACCCCATCTCCCTTTAGCTGGCTCCCTGCCTCCTTTGTTTTCTGTATCAGGTTCAACCTTCTTTGCTTGTTGTTTCCCCATGTGGCTGGTGACTGATAGCAGAGAGAATTGCTGAGCCTGCAGCAATCCCTCTTACAAATGGCTTTTTTTTTGGGCACCTGTCACAGCCTTGGAGCACTGTCATGGACACTGATACAAGAAATGCTGGATGAGACATGGATTTTGGATATGTTAGAGCATGTGATCAAAGAAGAGGAAAGATGGTGCCAGGGGATGTCAGTGCTCCCTCTTTGGCAAGTCCAAATCACTCACAGTGCTTGGGAACACCAACAAGCCAGGGTCAGGGTCCACTGGCTCATTGCACTACCTGCCTGGGAACAGGCATGTGCTCTCACTCTGGGAAAGCTGAAGTGATGCCTTTGCAATGTTAAAACCAACCCAACCCTCAACAACAACAGTCACAAAAATCCCAAACCCCACCATCTACAGTTCAGCAAGAGGTTTGCTAAGTGCTGTTCATGTCAGTATGCTGCACTGAGTGTTGTAGGTTTGGCTGAGGTCCTTGGTCCTTTTCTCTTCCTTTTCATGTTTTCTTCTGTGACCACAGACGACTTAGTTTCTTGTTACATATCTGACCTCCCTTCCAGCTGAGGAGCCTTGGTTACCTTTGCTTTCTGGAGCGTTTGGAGGCAATGGCTATCTGAACAGCACACCTGGAAGCTGAAGGAAAATGAGCTGTGCCTTCCTCAAGCAGGGCAGGTTGATATGCTATGGGCTGCAGCCAACATTGTCCTCAGAGCGCTTCTCTTGTGACACAGGCAGCTTGAAGTAAGAGAGTCCTGGTCTTTGTGGTAAAAAACCTCCAAGCCTTTTGTTTAAGATTTCAGGACAGGAACATTGGTTCTGTTTTGTTTTCTGAAAGTTCAGTGTTACTTGGTAAAGCCCAGAGTAAGAGGGAGTATGAGGTGTGTTTCTTGGGTCTTGATTGTGGAAAGCCACCACCTTCCCTTCAAATCTGACCCACTCATCCTGTACCAGTTGTCTCTTGGCACCCAAATCTTGTTGCTGTGGCCTGCCTCATATCTGCAAGAGGTTTGTGAGAGGATCCTGGAGGTGTGCGTGGCACAGGCTGTGTGCTGACTGCCATATATAACAGTGCTGGGTCACAGGGACATGAAGGCAGAGGGGAAAGTGATGCCAATCCCAGGGGATGCAGTGACTCGAAGCTGCCAAGTATCCTGGGAAGAGCTCATTTCACCTGTGAGTTCAGGTCTGTGCCAAGTCTTCACCCTGCCTATTAATGTGCAGGTTTCTAAACTACTTCAGCTGTACTTCTTTCTATCTGTCATCTCCAGTTTGATACAAGTGTACATAAACACATGCATTGTTAACCTCAGGTGCATTGCAGTTGTCAGGAGCCTTGTTTCCAGCTGAGCTGTCTGCGCTGGCAGACCTTGATGAGGCCACAGCCCAGGGACAAGCTGCTGTCCTTGCTGAAGAGCTGCCATTTCAAAGAGATGCTTGAACAGAGCACTGACCCTTAACTGCTTAAAGCATCAGAGTCAGTAAAGAGCCAAAAATACTTTTATTTGCAAAACTGTCCCTTCTGAAAATTCACCTCCTCTCTGTGCTGGTTTCCTTCTCCCTGTGCCCAGCTGCAAAGGAGTTTCTACTGAAATGGTCCTGTCCTTGAGTAATCGTATCAGATTTTTTTATTAGCTTTCTGGAATCCTTGGAGCTTTGTGGATTCATGTCCCATGTATAAATCACACACTCCCACAAATACGTGCTTAAGAGCATTGTTTCTACAGTTATTTTTGGAGATAATTGGAAATGGCTTTCACAGACATTTGAAGTGCTTCTTGCAAGGCCCAAAAACCTGAACGTATAGCACACCTGTGACTGCAAAGTGTTGCTGAAATACTATATGAATGTTTTTTCCAGAGCAAGGCTTCCTGGTATATTCCTTTCCCTTCCTTCAGCATCAGGAAGACTGAAGGAGCAAATTGTCACCTTGACTTTTATGGCAGTTCCCCATAGCCCTCAAAAGGACCAGAAAACCGAGGTTTATGAAGAAAGTGAAGGTAAAACTACCTTGAAGCATTTTCTGACCCAAATCCAGTCTCTTTTTTTTTTTTTTTTTTTTTTTTTATTCTGTACAAGAATGGGTTTTAGCTGACCTCTTCCTCCCTATCTTGAAGTATATTAGGGATGTCTTCGTGTGTGCATCTGCTCTTGTTTGTTTGGCTGCCTGTCAACGTACTGCTGCTCATGTGGCTTGGGAGACATCACTAGTTTGTAAAGCTGTACAATAGGCCAACACTGGGCAAAATGGGGCTGCTTATTGCCTGATGGAAATGTTGACTTCATGAAAGCTACAGCAGGGGTTACACCTGTCCATTACCTTTGCTAGGCAATTTTTTTTTCATTTCTCACACACAAACTTTTCTGAGATGCATAAGAAACAGTGGAGTTGGAGAAAAGATAAACTTGCTCTCAATTCATCAGCAGTGTGTGTGAGACCCAGTCTCCAGCATGGGCTTCCATGCGTTTGGGCATCCCCCTGCTCTGGCACGGACCCGCAGGGCCTGCAGGAGGGTCTCTGCTCTGGCACCTGGAGAAACTCCTGCCCCTCCTGCACAGACCTGGGGCACTGTAGGGCTATTCCCCTCACATATTCTCACCCCTCTCTCTAGCTGTCATTGCACTGGAGTTTTTCCCCTTTTTAACTCTGTTATTCACCACTGCTGACAGGCTCAGCCCTGGCCACCTGTGGGTCCCTCTTGGAGCTGCTGCCATTGGCTCCATCGCAGATGGGGGAAACTGCTGGCATCTTTTCACTGAAGCCACGCTTGTAGCCCCCCAAAGTACCAAAACCTTGCCATGCAACCCCCATACAGTAGTTAAAACAATTTTATTTAAAATTACTTGGCAATTTTATTGGTGATAATAGGATTATGAAATTCATTTGAATTTGTGGGGAGAGGGGAAACTTAAGGAATCAATTTAAACTTTTCTGTTGAATGTAAACTTTGTCAAATCTCCATAACAAGTTTTCACTAGCTCTGTGGTATATTGGATCATCAAATTAGGAAGGTTAAATTACATATTTTTCTAGAAATAACATGTATGGAAATGGAATAGATTTTGGGCAGTTTTAAGGTACTAGTATTAAAATATGTTGGTTCGTTTTGTCACTGCGATACCTGAAAGTGTAGAGGTACCCTCAATTTGAGCTGAGGGATCTGTTGTGCTCACTGGGCTGGGGTTAGTGGGTACAGCACATCATCTACATGCCTTTCTTGCTCAGGAACTGTCTATCTAAGATTCCTCCAATTCTGTACCCAAGCACTCTGAAGTGAGTGGGTAGGGATGGAGCCCTTCCAGGAGGGAATCACATTCATTTCAGTGGGCTTTTCCTCAGTTATTCGTTGAGGCGAGGGGAGCATGGACTGCAGCCCTCAAACCTACCAGACTGCAGAGCATGTTCCAGTTTGATGCTGGACTTGCTTTAAATGACACTGGGGAAGTGGAGAGTGGGACAGAGAGGCTGATGCCAGAAGTGTGGCATTGACTCTCAGAAAAAAAGCCTAACTTCATTCAGTTATGCTTTTGTGTTGATCCACTCAGTGAAAAGGTGAAAATCAAATAATCTTTGTCCCAAACATGCCCAGTGTCATGCTTAGGGGTGCTTCACCTGTATTTCAATCAGAGGTAACTGCAAGAGGTTTGCCCAGTATCAGCTGCTGCTGCAAAGACAAAGCCAGGGCTCCATGTGCCTTTTGTGTGTTTTATTCAGCTGTCTCACATGCCAATGGAAGTCTGTTAGTGTGCTGGGCTTGAGAAAACTCTTACAAATTGTTCATAAATTCATTGTCTTGAGAGTGGTAGTTGTCTTTCGCTGTTGAGTCCTCTAGAGCAAATGTTTCTGCAAAGGTATTATGGTATTCCTGTTCTGTTAATATGGGAATTGCACTTCCTCTTTTTTGGTATTTTGTCTTGAATATTTCACATCTGAGAACACAAATGCAGCAAGAAATCTCTAACTGACGGATTCCTTGGGCAGCACCACAAGGGCTTTTGGCATGGAGATGTTTTCATTCTACGGCATTAATCTTGCAGAATACTTGGCTTTTGGAAGCTTGTGTGGAATGCAAATGACCAAAATGTATTTTACTTCTCTGACATAACAAAAGTAATGTGAAAATTAAGAAAAAAAAAGTTTCTAGACTTCTAAATGGATTTAATTTTTTTTTTTTTATTTTAAAATTTAATTTAAAAAAATTTAAAATAGGATCTGGAGGAGTTTTTCTGTCGCTTTGAGAGTTGGAACCTTGTATTTCAGTTATTCTGCTCTAAATTGGAACACAAAATGCTTCTTAAAGGCATTACAGCTGGGATTATCTGACTGATATGACTACGTCTATTGGAGAGGTTCACAAGAATTTTTACTTTTTTAATACTTATTCTACCTGTATCTCCACAGAAGTACAAAGACTTAATGACCGTGGACATGTAAACGTATTTTTCATTTGCATCCCATCATTTTAACAACTGGGAGTATAATTGCTCAGTTAAACATTGAGTCTGTGGAAAATAAATGCCACATTGGTACTTCCATACCTGAATGTCTACTTTAAAGGAGCTAACCTTTTTGTATCTAACTTTTACAAAGTGGTGCTTTGTAGTACCAGTTGCTTAGTTGCTACTTATTTCATTGCTTTCTCTTCCTATTCCTTCTTTGGTAGAATTAAAATATCCCCTTTTAGTTTCATTTCTGGAGAGAAAAGATTTGAATTTTATGGTTATAACTGCTAGACTTAGTATTGCAGTAAGTGAAGGTTGTTTCAGTGGCACCTGGCAGTAGTGCTGAACATGGTTTAACACCATATCGGTCCCCCCCATGGTGGGGCTGGGGGGCAGAAGCCTTTGTCACAGAACCTTGCTGGAAGGAGATGTATCTGATTGAGTGGAGCAGTGATAAAACCCCATCAAACATTTCTCCTGCCACTTTCTGTGCTCCTAGTGCCAGTTTGGGGTATGTGGTCTGTGGATGTGGAGACAGCATCCTCACAGAGTGGAAGAGTGGGTCTCCTGAATGGGATACTGGGGTGGCCTTTGCTGGATTCTGAGGGGGCAACTTGCAGCATCCCCCTGCCCTTTCCTGCCATTCTCTGCCCAGCAGCCCATCTCCCGAGGCCAGAGCCCCTTTGCGTCCAAGACAATTCCTTCCCAGCCTCTGGCTGAAATCAATGAATGGGTGCAAGAGCTACTAGAAGCACAGACTGCAGCAGAAAGAAAGGTGAAAGGATTTGGATCTCAATTTCCATCCATTGAGGGCCTGAAGTATGGTCCTGCCACTCGGCTTGCTGCAAGTACCTGGGAGTTGTGGTGTCCTGCCCAGCACATGGTTCTGCTGCCCTGTGACCCTCAACTGTGCTCCCATAGCTATTGCTTGTGCTGCACGGTGACAGTAAGATGCTCTTTCTGTCCCCATGGCTGAATTTCCTAGTAGAGGGACAAGCAGCCCAGGTCGCTCAATGTGAGTAGGTGACTTCTTTAACATCCCAACACCGTAAACGTGGCATCAGAGACAGGACAGGCTGGGTCATGAAGAACAGATGGTAGCTACGAAGGACTCTGCTTTCAGAGGAGGATGTCAGTGCTGCTCAGAGGTTTCCAGGTCTTGGGAGCTCACACCATGGGTGCAGGATCCAGCTGAAAACAGGCGCTGTCCATCAAGCCTGGCTGGCCATGCCATCACTGCCGGGCTGCTGACAAACAGCTGCTTTCTCTGTAGGGCAAAGTGACCTTTGGTAACAGAAAGACCCACTGCGAGAGCAGCAAGCCCCCCCGCTTTGTTGGCACAGACTCAGCAGTGAAGCTGTGGGATGACCTGGCGCTGCCTATCGTGATGGGAGAGCGGAGGCCGGTCTGCCCTTCTGGCTGCCTGGTACCAGGGACTGTGATCCCTGCTGCCCACGTGCTGGGCGGGGGCAAGTCTGTGCCCCCTCACCCGCCCCTGACCTCAGAGACAGCGGCCACCAGGCCACTGTCAAGGCAGGCTCTGTTCTCCCTGGTGGGTACCGGGGGCAGGGCGGCTGGAAGGTCACCGGCTGCACCACCTGCACAGGGCCGGACACCTGAGGGCCAGGGAAGCGTCAGCAGATGGCACTCGTGACCTGCCGCAGATGGCATTTCTGCACTGAAATGTAGTTACTTTTGTGCATTTTGGCGTGGCCCCGCTGGCAGCCTCAGGTTCCGCGCTGGCATGTACGGCCCGGCGGGAGCTGCGGGCGGTGGGCATGCGAGATCTGATGCTGCCGGAGCTTCTGCCTCTGGCTGGGAGGGCTGGGGCGCCAGTGGAGACTGTAGGGACTGGAGAGGGGAGCCGTGTGCTCACGCATCAAGGCATGCAGCTGTCTCGGTGAGTTTCCAAAGAGCTCACGCTGCCCACTTGGGATTTATTTACTCAGCAAGAAAATCCATATGTGCCAAATGTCAATGGAGAGATGAGTCTGTTTTAGTGTGAGGTCAGCTTCTGCATAAGGTGCTGGCTGACTCATCAGCCTGCATCCACCGTCTGTGACCCCATGCCTGTCCACAGCTCCATCCCAACCCACATATGATAGACCCATGCTCCAGCAGAGCTTCAGAGCTAATTCAGCATAACACAAACACTCCAAACCTCCAATAAATCAAGCTCAAACCCCCTATTTAAATTTCTTTGGACTTGAGATGCGTTTTCCCAGTCAGTGCAGGCACAGCCAGTGTAAGAGCCGTGGGGAAGGGGACAGCCCTGTGACAGTGCAGGAGTGGGGAATTGGAGCAGTGGTGAGCTGGGTTTGTCAGCACCTGGGAGCTGAGGAGGTCTCACAGAGGATGCCAAAAGAGCTGGTCCATGCAGCTTGGAGCTGTTTTGCATCACCCATGAAAAATCCTGGTGACTAAGAGAGGACTGTAGAGATCCCAACCCTGAAGGTTTCTGGCTGGACAAAGCCATGCCTCACCTGATTGAAACCCTTGGTGTCAGCAGTAGGTGTTCCCTCCAGCCAGGGTTTTTATGGCCCCATGTAATATCCTAAGGAAATGAGGAGAGAACTGGTAGATCTTCATGGACAGAAACTACAGATATATGTTATCTTATATTCTGTGTTTGATCCATATTTTCTTTTTGGAGTTCGCTTTGTGTAAAAAATAATTTGTAGAGTTTGTTACAAAGCATTAAATATATCAAGATTAAGAATGTATGTCCAAAATTTGTATTTTATTGTGACAATTTCTGTTCTATTACTTCTGGAACAGACATCAAAGAGAAGACTAGTATTAAACACATTGTGATGACTAAATGAGTTGTTTACAAACATTTAAGGCTCGTGGAAGACATTTGTGTAATAACCCAGAATTTAAAACATGTACATACAATTTTTCACGTGCTGCACTCTCATACTTCCTGCTCCACAATGACAATAGGGTGTGTGCTCTGTGCAACTCAGCTCTGCTGAAATATGTGTGAGACTCCTGAGAACCTTCTACAACTAATACCTCAGAAAGACAGTTGTTAATCCTCTGGAAATAGGTTTTACCTAAAATTACAGAACTGTTAGAAGACTAGAGTCCTATGTGTAAGCAGACATAACTGTCTTGCACTTTGTAGATTAGTGCAACATTTTATAAGTCAACTGTTAATATCCTACTGAAATATTTGCTCTTTTGCTGATGCACAAGTGTTTGTGACTTTTGTGGGCCCAGTGTTCTTCATCCAGGGCTTGTGGAGGGCACAGTGGTGCAGGTCTGCTGCTGTAACCCTGATTTATTGAAATCCAAGCCCAGAAATGCCGTATGACTTGTGCAAAAATCCCATGGTGGATCAGTGACGGAGAGAGAGGGACACTCTCCTGACCCCATGGCACCTGAACCAGTTCACAGAGTGCAAGTTAAGGGGTGGAGGACAGTGAATTCTTTAATGAGGAGCTGAGAGTACTACCACTGCCCAAACCAATGCCCTCCCCACCTTGCTGGACACTGACGAAAGGGTGCAGCATGCCAGCCCCTTCCAAGCCTTTTGCTGGAACATTGGGCTTGGTAGTGGCCCTGTATGCCCAGAAGGATCTCTGCAGACAGAAAACACACTCTGCTCTCCTGCTGTGTCCTTTCAGCTTGAAATTCCGGTGAGCACTGAGGATGACCCTGACAAACAGTCTGATCTTCAATACACATCCCCAGGGGGTGTTTCTTTGTCATCTTCAGTCTCCCAGAGAAGGGTGGCAGGGTGCTAGTGTGGCAGGATGAGCCATGAGTATCAGAGTGAGTGACATTTGATTACCAGAAAGGCCTGGAGTGTACTTCAGGGGGGAACAGCTTGTCCAGTGTAACTTGATGAAGGGCAGTCTTGCTTTTGTTTTGCCATTCCATAAAGTATGGAGGAACCATGGAAAGACTCCTGGCTGTCCGAGCTGCAAAGGGACATTTATCTTAAACTTGAAAAGATTCTTGAATAGTGATATGTAAATTTTAGCTTAATTCAGGCTCAAAAAGAACTGAGACACTTCCTGGCATGGCTGTTTAAAATTTTTTTCTATGTTTCTTGGGACTTGATTCTTACCAAAGACTTTTGAAAGACAGTTTGGACACAGTTAATTTCTGAGTCAAAATATATGCCGACGGAAGAATATTTCTGTGAGTATTATCTAATTACAGAGACTGTTGAACAGTATCAGCTGTGTCCTTGCAGAGGGAAATGTGCCTCAGGGATCATGCGACCGCGGCCACGTGGGCTGCGGTGGTGGCGAGGCAGTTCCCGCACGTGGGCGGGCGGGCGGCGGAACCAGGCGCGGCAGGAACGACGCGATGGAGCGGACCTGGCGGTGCCCGCCTGGCAGCGTGCGGTGCAGCGAGCCCTGTGAACACGCGGCCGAGAGGGGCGGTGCGTGGCCAGCGGCCGGCGGCAGAGCAGAGCCACGCCTAGCCGAAACATGCGCCAGAACGGAGTAGTTTGCAGGGCGCGGGGGGGGGGGGGCCCACGGAGGCCTGGCCGAGACGTGGGCACGGTGCCAGGCAGCGGCAGCGCAGCTGCGATTAGAGGTGGCGGCAGCGGCGACGGCACGCAAGGAACTGAGCGGCACGGCCCGGCCGGCCCGGCCCAGCGTGCGCGGCCCCGAATGCGACCCCGAGAAGTCGAGACTCCATGGCGAGAGCGTGCAGACACAGGCAGCCCTGGCAGCTCCGGCAGCTCCAAAGCGGGAGCGAGCGAAAGCTAAAGTGAAAGCAAGAACACAGTGTGACAGAAAACAGCAGTGACAAGGAAAAAAGAAAAAATCATCATAGCCAAGGTTTTAGGAATAGTAAAATGGTATAACGTTAAACAAAATTATGGTTTTATAACGAGGTATGACAACCAGGAAGACATACTCATTCATCATACTGCCATTATGAAGAATAACCCCAAAAAATATATCCCAAGCTTAGGAGATGGAGAAGTGGTAGAGTTTAAGATTATACAAGGAAGGAAAGGCTGCAAGCAGCAAATGTTACTGGGCCTGGTGGTGTTTCTGTGAAAGGCAGTATATACACTGCAAGTCGTAGTCATGTGTCATGTCAGACAATATCCCCATTATAAGCAGTCCATACAGTCTCCCTTTCCTAATCCTACCTTTCCCTTTTATCCCATATCCTGTTACCCGTTTTTCCACCCATGGTTTCTCTCACACAACCATGCCTTTACCAATTGTTTCCCCAAAAATCCCTTTCTGATGCCGAGTGGGGGATGACAGAGGGGGGAAATTAACTATTGTTGTTTAGAGTTCTAACAGGTACAAATGGAAGAAACCATCTCCTGCCTCAGTTTCCCCACAAAGCATGCTCAGAGAGTCCTGTCTCCCTTCTGCCAGCCGTAAGATGTTCCAGAGAAAAAATCTGTTTTGACACTTATAGACTCAGGATGGTGGCTTCTTTTCTTTTGAAATTGTTCTTGTTATCTTATGTTTATGCAGTTGTTTCCAATGTTAAGTTTTAAATGTCTTTTAGTTAAAACAAAAGGGTGAGGTGTTGGGGTTCCTCCCCACTGGCGTAGGGTCTGGGGGGAGAGGACCCTGGAGTAGATTTCTCTAGTAGGAGGTTTCCCCACTCCCTGGTCAATCCTGTTCCCCGTTGGTTATTTTGTGTTCCCCTGAGCGGGAAGGAGCCTGGTTGCCCCATGACTGCGGGGTTCTTCGGCAGTCCCCTGGCCATGTGGCTGGAAAATAAACATCTCTGAAACATCTATCAAGAATGGGTCCCTATTTCTTTCCATGGGCCTCGCTGTCTAATGCATGTTGCAGGACACCCCACCGCAACAGGGCAGTGTCCGGTGTCTCCCCGCCCATGAATACAAAGTGGTGGCTGACTCCCTGACATGATTCCATGGATGGCCATGGAATGGCATCTCTTCTGTCTGCACAAAACACCCTTGTCATTGACCTGTATTTGTGTCCCTGGATTTCTGTGTTCACTGTCATCCATGCTTTCATCTGTAAATAGAACAGCCAAGTTCTAAAAGACAAGGATCATGTGGTTATCGGGTATTGCCTGTTTGTAGCCTATGGCTGTGCTGCAGAACACATCCCTCTCCTCCTCCAGGCCCCACAGTGGCTGAGCACGAGTGCAGGGCTGAAGGTCACCTCAGGGGGCTGCACAACCACCCTCAGCCAGGTTCCTGGCCAGCACTGTGGATGTCCCATGGCTTGGCTCCTGCTCCCCATGTCCCCACCTACATGACTGGGGATTTCTGCCCACCCTGATGCCAGGCAGCAAGACCTGCCTGACCCACACACTGCTACAATGGAGGAATGCAGCCCTGGACACCTGGGAAATGTCCCTATCTCTGGCATTTTACCAAATGCGGATTCTTTCAAATTCATGTTTGTTTCTTCTTCCAAACACTGAGGTATAATCAAGGGGAATCAAAATATTCATCCTCCCCTCTTTGCCTGTCCTTTTCTCCAAAAGAATCATTCAGAAATCAAAGGAAATCCTTGCCTGGAAGCATTTCTTTCCTGTGCATTTGAATGGTTTGTCTGTAAGGATTCAATTTTGTCAGCAAGTTTCAATGGCATCTTAAAACTCATTTCCTAAATATGAAATGAGCATTTTAAAATCACAGCTTACAGGTTAAAAATGGTTCTGTGTATTGGTCTTTTGGTATCTTCCCACAGAAGCAGGAGGACAATAACAAATTTTGTACATTGAGGCACTCATGGACTGCAGTTACAGACACAGTGCAGAAAAGGTGCTGTCCCATACCTGATGCCACAAAAGATAAATAATGGAATAATTTACTGTTACTACTATTTGAGACACATGAAACTAGGAGAGAATAATTCTGTTCACAGGCTTCTCAATCCATGGTGACCTGTGATAAGCACTCTAAGGATGCCAGATGCAGTGGGTTCAGATGCAGCCCTTGAGCAGCTGGAGGGCCAAGCCCCCAGCAACCCAGAGCAGTGGCTGCACTGCCAAAGGGGATGTTGCAGGAGAGAGTTTTGGCACTGGCAGTGTGAGGCAGGGTGTCCTCCTTCTCCCCTGGCATGCCGCCTACCGAGTGCTGATTGTGCAGGTGGTGGGAGACAGGTGCCCTCCCACTCCCACAGTGTGCTGGATGCTGGCACCGTGGGTGGAAGGCCATGCTGACAGCAGAGCCTGGAGGTTCTTTCCTGTTTGGTCTGTACCAGGAATGGTGGCAATGTCAGAAATAGTTCAGTAAGAAATATTTGTGTACATAAAATCAAGACTATTTTGAGAGTAGAAATAAGAGCCTCTCTGTGTTCATAATTTCTCTCCCGTGGGTGCCTCTCTGCTTATAATTATTTACTATTTGCATGGAATTTTTTATTGTTAATAGCCTTAGTGTTTAGAAGGTACAAATAACATCTCCACTGGGAAAAAGGAACTGTCTTCCCTGACACATAAAATATCTACTCTGTCTACTTTTGAACTAAGGAGTAGTACTTTAAGAACTGTTAAACAGTCTTTAACATCTAATGGAAAATTATTGTTTGACTTGCAGTATGACTGTCTCACTGGTCCCTTTGTCCAGGGCACAGGTTTAGGAAGGGTTATGCCACACACCACCCAACAGCACATGAGAACTGTGCTTGTCTACAGGAAGTACATTTGCATATTTTGTTGGCTCCAGCTTCGAAGCATCACTCAGCCTTGCTCAGTGAGGATTTACAGGTACCAGCACCACGTAACTGGCTACAGGTAATGAGCAAGTTTCAATAAACCAGTTTTCTGCTGTTGTCTCTTGATTTAAACTGCAGTATTAAATGAAGAAATCACCTAGTAAATTCATTTATTAGTTCATTCAGAATAAAATAAGGAAATATGTCAGTGATTAATTTGCCTGGAAAGATAATCACAGAGACTCTTCAGCTGGAGCAGGCACCCTGGGCAGTGTCCTTAAAGTTAATGGTCTATCACGTGAGAAGGTGAGAGCCTGTGTAACTTCAGTGGCTGAAGCCACTCTCTGCTGGTGTTGTGTAGCAAGAGCTACCAAAGGATTATTGATTTCCTCTGAAAACACTTTGTATCCCTCTCCAGCTTCCCACAGGCTTCACCTGTTACCTGCCACCTCTCCACAGTTCATGTGGCTGTTGCAGGATGAATAAACAGGTCCATTTCCTCAAAATTGTTTGCAAAAGCTGGTCTATGAAGTGTGCACATCTAAAACAAGCTGTCTGACTGCTCCCGTAGTGCCTTTGGAGAATGCTGAGTAGTCTGGAGAAAGGAGCTGAACCAGGGCTGGAGTCACTGGATTCTCTCCCAGATGGAAAAGCCTGTGCACTGCTGTGGCTGTCTGCCATATGATGAGGAATAAAACATCACACGACATTAGATGAGCCTTGGTTTTGAATTTAGGGGAGATATTTCAGTTCAGTTCTTACTCCAAAGCTGAGGGATGAAAACATGACATTTTAAAATGCAGAATATCCTACAGAAATAGCACCAAGCCAACACAGTGTAAAATGAAATAAAATACTATACACACCAGGAACACCAAGCGTGTAACGCACAGGCTGGGTGCAGCCCACCAAGCAGCCTGGTGTGGCCCCTGTACTGGGATCCCAGTGACTGGTCATGGCCAGCATGCCACCATGCCTGGGCTCTGGGGACCAGGACAGCTGGCTCTCTGAGGGATCCCCAGCCCCTTTGGGTCTACATTTCCTACACTCTCCATTGATTACTGCTAAAACTACTGACTCTGTCTCCCACTACCTGACACTTTTGTTGCCTCTTACATGTACTTTCGCCTCAGCTGAAGCTCGTCAGCTTGCATGAAAAATTATGAACAGCCTCCTGAACTTTGGTGTCTGAAGAGACTTGAGTCTCTCAGAAATGATCACAGATGTACAAGTCCTTTCCACTCAGTAAAATCCAATAGACATTGCCTAAAATCCTGCAAAACCTTTGAGGTGGAAAATGCGATTTCTGCAGCCTCTTTTTCCTCTGTCACACAGATCAGAATGGACACACCAGGTCTGGTTTTGCCAGTTCCTCTTGGGCAGACTCAGCTGCCCTGACTTCGTCTCTTCAGTTCACATTCCTGCACTGCCCTAATCTAGTTTGCTTTTAAAATTTCCGTTTCTGATCAACGTAATGCAAAAGGTTAAGTTCTGCATATTATCTTCAAATAACAATAATAAAAATTTATTGTTGAAACAAAAAAAAAACCTGAACAGAAATCACATTTTGAAAATCGCACATTTGTTCATTCTCTGTAACGTACCTTTTCCCATGAGGGTTAAAGGGTTTTTAATTATCTTCTTCAATGTCCACTGTTCAACTGTTTATCCCAAGGCCACAAACCATTTTGCACATGGAGAGAGGAAAGTGCAGCTTGTTCTCTAAACCTACACTCTGCCTCTGCCTTTCTGGGAAAACTCAGGCAAGCGGTGTGTTTTGGAATACAACAGAAGATTTCCAGGAATATTCCAGTGAGCAGTCTCTCACACCAAAGCCAAGCCTGCAGACTGGGGCTGGGATCAGCAGGAGCACTGGTGCCCCTCGGCATGCCATGGCAAGGTCCCCCGGGGTTTGGGCTACTGGGGAGCTGCTGAGGGGGCCACGGTTCCCTTAGCACCACCTGCTGAGGGTGGGCAGCGAGGTACCTGCTGCCCCTCGCATGATCCCCTGGGGTTGCCAGGCTAGGATGAGCTCGGGTTCAGGAAATCCACTGCTGAGAAGTGAGCTTTGTGGACATTTTCAGCAGAAGTGATGGTGCAGTTGTGGTGTGGTATGAAAAGAGTTGAAAACAGTGCCTGGGTCTGGTTGCAGCTGCCAGGTTGGCCATGAGGGCTGGAGGAGCCAAGCACTTTGGGAAGAGCTGCAGGGGCTGTGCTGTGTGGGCAGCAGGAGCTGGGCTCTGCTGCCTCTGCCCCAGCAGGTGCTGAGCTGCAGCTCCTGAGGCCAGGACAGAGTGACACAGCCCTGCTCCCCTGATCCGGGAATCCTGCTCAGGATCTACCCCTGGGAACAGCAGTTCTGCTCTGGTTCCAGCTGCAGTAATGGGCTTGGGCTGGGGCTGCCCGTGGCCCCGCACTCTTACACGCTGTCCCAGTCCATCATGCCTTTCACTTGGTTATTCTCTTCCCTCATTAACTGACCAGAATCTCTCATTTCCAGCTGGAGTATTATTCTTTTGAGGCTAAGTATCAACTCCATCTGCCTTTACAGGTGTATCTCTAAGCCAGCTGCACCCTGGGTCTTCCCTTGTCAGGTGTTTCCTGCTGTCACTGCTCCTGGGCTCTCCCCACCCCATCAAGAGAGCAGTGATGACCCCCCCCCCTCCCCAGCTGGATTTGATCTCTCCAGAAGAAGGAACCTCTTCAAGCTCTTGCCGTATAAAGCACAATGTTAAAACATTTCAGAATTGCTCAGTCTAATGACAACCTTTTTCCCTAAAGATAGATGTTGCCATTAATCAGAGGTTCTCCTGCTTTGCTTCACTAAGCCATGCTCATTCCAAGAACAAAAGGGCTGCCAGTGGAATAGCCCAGCTTTTCAATTTCAAACCACCTGCATCTTACAGAAAAAAATGAAATCTTCAAAAATACTGTGCAGAGCTAAATGGTACAGGCTATTTCACTTTCCTTCATGGTTTTCTAACTTACTGGCTTTTAAGTAATGGGTAGTCCAACACCAAAAGCTCCACTCAAATAAGACAAACAAACACTTAAAGCACACATTACACATGGCATTCCCAGCCATCTGTAAAGGTTGTTTTCTAAAGAATAGAGAGGGAGATTGTTAAATTCTTTGTCTAAGCCAGAGCACAAAGCATCAGTGCGGTGAGATGTTCAAGCACTGGTCAGATGTATAGGGGGGAGCATCTTTATTTGGTGACAGAAGTCAGGAGAGACTGTGCTGACAGGGTCTTTACAACCCACTGTAACCTTTCAGCCCTTTCCTGCTTGTTTTCCCCCATTACTATTCAACCACCCTGAAGACTGGCAGGCAGTCTCTTCTATGTCACAATTTTTGGTACTTCATCTTCTGTAGCTCTGTCTCCTCCTTGCTCTCCCCTTACAGGTCTGTCTTCAAATAGGTCTTTTGGAGGATCCTTTTCATCTCCTTGTCAGCTTTTTGGGGTGCAGTGTCCCCAGTCCAGCCTTTTCCCCTCTGCTCTCACCCATGTGAAATCACTTCTTAGATCCCTGCCCTGGAACCCATGTTTCTGTCACAGGAAGCATAAGCTGCTCGTCACCATGCAGAGGGCTCCTGGCACCCAGTCCCCACTCTGTCTGTCACTGCCTCACTAGTGAGATCTGAGCTCCCATCTTGGATGGCTCCTGTGAGCAGTTGGCAGCACCACACTGCCAGCTTTTCAAACAAACTTGTAATTCTCTTGCACCCCCTCAGCTTAGGGTGTGCATTCAGCAACACTCTGAGATCACCCTAATTATCTGTCTCCGTATCTGCCTGAGTGCCTTTTTCTGCCTCACAGCATTACAGAACAACAGAATAATTTGGGTTGGAAGTTCGCCACCCACTAGTTTGTGTTGGAACTGGAGTCCCCTTCTTCTCTGGCACAGGACAGTTCCTGGAGGCGCATCCCTGGCTGCCGTGGCAGAGCTGATGTTTCCGCCTCCCTGGGTGTCCCACAGGTGCTCATTGCTATCCACACTTGGCATCAGCTCTCCAGCTGCTATCAAAGTACAAATGAGTCAGCCAAGCACTTTCTAGGAACTCCCCTTCTTTATTCTTACTTCTTAACACAGCTGAATTGTGGGTTTGGTTATGTTTTAGTGTCTGAATTCACAATGAAACACTGTTAAGCTGTCTGAAGTGGAAGGGATTTGTGTTTAGAGTGCACTTTGGAATGTTTTCCTTTATTTTGCCTTTGTCCTACTTAGAACCGCGTTGAATGGCAGCTTTATTTGATTCCTCTGATGCACTGAAACATGATGTACATACTGTGGAGTGTTTTTCTTGGAACTATTGTCCTACACAATAAGTATTGCAAACGTTAATTACACAGCAGTTCCCACAAAGTCCTGGTTTACAGCATTTTCTCAAGACACCACAAGTGATTTTTTTAAAACGGAACTTATGTTGTTGTGGAGTAGTTTGTCCTACTCATACCACCTGTTTTCATGCCTGTGAGTCAGACTGTGTCCCAACCAAGCCATTAGAACTTTTCTATCGTGTATCTTCTACCCAAAGAACCAGCCCTCCTGTACCACTTCAAAATTTCAGGGGTCTGCAGCCCAATGTCCCTGCTCTTGGCAGAAGGGCACAATTGTTCCCATATTCCTGCTGTTAGGAACATTAATCCATGAACACCAGAGATTTATGTCCAAAAAGGAGACAGAGGAGTCCTGTAACTTTATTCTAATAAAGGGAGAGGCCATGGGCATTTCCCATGGAGGCTCTCAAATTGCTGGAGGATGCAGCCTCCTTTTTATCCTAATTTCCCGGCCACATTTCCTTCTCTCTTTCCCCATTGGCTGAGGTACTTGAGAGGTACAGACTTCCTGAGTCGCCTAATACAGACCCCCTCCTAATGTACACTCCCTTCCCCCTCTTTTTCTTTGTATCTCTGTTCTTTTTCTCCAAATCTAGAAATTTATCACGGCCTTGGGTGAGACAATTGGTCTGTGTCAATTAGTGGAACTCCTCTGGAATTTATGGTTCTTCCCATTGCTTCTTTCACCTATCAGTATCTGGCTTTATCTACCAGCAAGCCCACTGTGTGTTTGTAAAGACACCTCCCTCTCATTCCTTTCACTGCCTGCCTGCACTCCCTTCCCTGCCTGTCAGGCATCTCCCCTGTTTCCTGACCCTGTCATTGACTCAGCTGCTGTTCTCAGGAATTAAACATTCATTTCCAGCCACTTCCCATCCTTTTACCTTCTGACATTCCAGTTTCCATTGCTAAATTCCTACTCACTCGATTTTTTTCTACACCTTTGTAAAAGTAGTCAGTATCTCCCTCTTTTTCCCTTTCTTTTCTTAGTATTAATTTCATTTTTATGTGCTATCTTCAAGCCCTGGAGAAAAGTCCTGAAGCATACAGCTTTCCTGGAATGTACTCATTATCCTACTAAAGGTGCCCTGCAGCCCCAGTCCTGTGCCCTTTGCATCTCTCCCTTATTTTGTGGCATTTTCACATGAATCTCTTCACCCCTCCTCAGCAGGGACCTGATGGCTCAAGTCTTCATCACCCTTCTCTGCTCCGTGCCAGGAGGCAGCTGGCATTGTCAGTCCTTGCGAGTTTTATTCGCCAAAGTTAGTCCTCTCCTCCTTTGGTTGTGCTTCTAACTGGTCACTGATTGCTGTGATTTATGGAACCTCCATAAAAGGTTGTGGAAATGGCACGCAGTTCCCTGAGCAGCCCCATCCAACAGGACAGTGTGGAGATAATCACCTGTTTATCTCCTGCTCAATGGGTTCCCAGCAGGACTCATTATGAATTCATTCAAAGGGAGGTACAGTGTCCCGTCTGGTAACGATGGTGACAAAACCAGCACTGGTTTAAAATCGCAAAGTGCCTCTGCAGCGTTGCTGCGGCTGCCGAGGGATCCCTACTCTCGGGGTTTGCTCAGATGCCACGGCATCCCGAGTACTGCTCTCAGTATTCCATACTGCCAGCCCCTTCCTTGCTCCTACCTTCAGGAGAAATGGGTTTGTAGTGTCGCTAAATAATTTTCTGTGAGACTTAGAGCAGCGTTCACAGTCCTGGCACTGAGGGGATGGAGCCTGCTTTAAAATAAACAGAAGCACAGACTGGAGCACTCCGCTGCAACTGGAACAAACCTGGTGAACCCAAGACAGCAAATGTCATGTGTGCAGCAGGGATGAGCTTTCATCCATGCTATATTGACTGCTATAATGCTGCATCTGCTTTGGGTCCTGCTGGGGTCTTGCAGAGCATTTGGGAGTTAGGAGGAGGAAGAGGAGGAGGAGGAGGTGGTGGAAGGAATCTCTCTCTTGCTCACATCAGAGTTGTGTTTTCATCTTGAGCAATTCTTTAATGTCTCCATACAGAGGCGTGCTGGACTAACAAGGCAGCTCAGAAAGCTCTTTGCTCCTTTTCTTGGCTACTGCTAAGGACATCTGCTGAGTGGTCTGTCTAACTGAGGGAAAAGGTGGTGTTAGGGGTGGTTGTGGCTGCAGAGCTGTGCAGAGCAGCCCAGGAAGAGATGGAACAGTGAGCTCATTTTCTGAAGACTGGCAAAAGCTTTGCAGTAGGCTGTACCAAATAATTACCTCATTGCAACACATTTATCTCTGCAATTCTGGGGATACTTTCATTTTGCAGGTGTGGAGAGGCATTTCCAAACCCAGATAACACTCCTAGTGATGAAGCAATAATTGTTCCTGGCATACTGCCTGAGATTTGAAGGCAAGCTTTGGCCTGAGCTGTTGTGGCACCAGCTCCAGCCAGCATCTTGACAGCCTGTCCCGTGCAGAGCAAGACAGGAGAGGGAGCTCCTCCAGCCCGTGTCAGTGTGTTTGGGAGATCTGCCTTGCCTGCAGCTGCCGGTGCTGGGCACAGTGGCTGCTGCTGCCAGGTTGCTGCCTCACAACAGAGTACGGTGATTTCTGGGTGAACCAGCTCGGGTGCCCTGTCACTTTGGTGATGCTTTTACACCAGCCCAGGACTTTGCCTGCAGTCCAGCGTGGGACCAGCATGAAGCTCTGCCCACATCAGCCCTGTACTTCTCAGAACCTGTTTGCAGAGGGACACCCTTGGGCAGGAGCCCGTGGTGGGGGCAGAGAGTGCAGAGAGGCCCCAAAGCCCCACAGGCACTATGGGGACAGCTTGAGCCTCCAAAAGCACTGTGTCAGGCTGGCCTAGAGCTGGGAGGTGCTGGAGGGAGGGGAGCTGATGTACAACCTCCTTCCTTCCCCTTCCAGGCTTTGCAAACAATGATGAGGACCCTGCTGTGCCTCTGACAGTGCTGTAAGCCAGCAGTGTCCAGCTCCCCTTGCTGGCTGCAGGCCTTTCCTCCGCAGTCTTGTCTACTTTTTGGGCTTTGATTTCTCTTGGGGACCTCAGGGCAGAGGGCTCAGCATGAGACCCTTTGGTGCCACCCCAGAATGTTACCACCAGGAATCCTGCACAACCAGCCAACCAAAACAGTGTATCTCGATGTGAAATCAGAGATGCTGTGATAAAAGGAGAGGGAAGACACAACCATTATGGCCACTGTATTTTTATGACAGAGTTGCCCTTTCCCTCAGTGACAGAATTTCCTTGTGTGTATGTGTGGACTTGTAAAACTCCAGCCCTTGGACTCAAAATATGACTAAATAAGGACAAGTGCTAAGAGTGCTCTATATCACACAGTCCTGAGGCTGCTGGCAACAGCTGCCATGTAAGGTGTAATCAAAGGAAATGTGTTGCCTGGAATATTAATTAGCAGGCAAGTAATCAGCAGCATACCTGCACACCTGAGCTCCTTAGTCCCACTGCAGAAGTGCAGGGGCTGGCCACTTAGCTTCCCAGCAGCTGTGCACATCAGGGCGTTACAGTGCTCCCTCACTTCCTGGGTTTCATTAAAGGAAGTTTAGTGAAGAAGTCTCATTTGCAGAGATGCCAGCCATCTAAAACATACCCTACTTTTACTGAGTACATGCAAATTGATTTTAAAACATCCATGCAGAGAGAGGATGCAAGAAAACAAAAAGAAAATTACCACACTATTTAAGATCTATACCCCAAGTTTTGTCTGTGTCTGTTTTCCCACCTCCATGTTACAGAAGGGAGCTGCCTGCCAAGGGTCCAGCACCTACTCCAGCTCTGGCCTGGATGGGCTGTGACTCCCCAAAAGGTACAGCCTGAAATGCTAGGGAGGGTGAAACTCAAGGTTTTGAGCAGTCAGCATGTTGGGAGCATCTCGCACAAATCCATAGTTGCAGCTGGTCTCAAGCACAGTTTGAAGGTCATGTCCTTAGATATTGCCTTCGAGGTCCCTTCGAGGTGTGAGTGGGTCAGCAACATGTCCCTGGGGTGGGATGGCTGCAGGCCCTGCAGTGGGAGGCTGAGCCAGATGGCAAGAGGCCTGGGGTCTGCTGGGGTATGGGCTGGCAAGGCCCAGGAGCAGAGGCTGGAGTGACTCTCTTACGATCTGCTCTAATCACAGAGGAGCAAAGAGAACTAACTCTCTGTGAATAAAATGGAACAAACCCAGAAAGGTTCGAAATATTCCCCAAAACAAGATAAAGACCAAATGAGGTTAGATGTTGATACCAAAAAATTGATATATTTTATTTAATAGTAAAAGATGCAAAGAGAAAGAAAGAGGGAAAAAAAAGAAAGGAAGAAATAGAAAAAGAGGTGTGTGTGGGGTGGGACCAGGGAGAGTGACAGAGACAAATTAAGTAGAAACACATCACCCCTCTTTGGGTCCCAACAACGTCTCGTTGCTTGCCGCCATCTGGTCTCCTTGGTGGTGAGGGTCCCACGCCGAAGAGTACAGAATCCAATGGATTAATATATGTTTGGGAAGGTGGGAACACCCATGTGCCTCCCCTGAGGGGAGCAGGTTTGATACTGTCCTTTGCAACACTGTGGATCTGTTGCATCATGCATCACCATGTGCAGTGCTCTGGGGCAGGGTATGGGGACTCTTTGGGGGGCCTTTGAAGGGCCATGACACCCCCTCTGCTATCCCTCAGGTGTATATCCCCTGCATGTGGCTTTCCCGGGGTGGGGGACCCCGCAGCTGGGCGGGTCTGCCCAGCAGAGGATGGGCGTTCACTGCCTCTGACCAGAGGCTTTTTTTTGCTGTACACCCAAAACCTCTCCTCCTCCTGCTGGGTTGGGGGAATGTGTGCAGGCCTGGCAGCAGATAAGACTGGGGCTATAGCCTCCCCTCCAGAGGCACTGGGGCGAGCCCTGCTGTGGATGCTATTCCAGATGCTTTGAACAGTAGTGTCACTTATCTCTATCAACTTGCAGTCCAGGGCCTCAGTCAGGAGACCCATTCAGGGTGCAGTGGGCTTCCGTGCAGTTTTTGTTACACAATTTTTCTACAATAGGCAAAAGTCCTTCATAAAAATGTTTGAGCCATAAGCCATAACACTTCGGCCTCTGACAGACTTGGCCAGTGCGTGGATGGGCACAGCCTGGCACAGAGGGTCTGTCCAGCCCCACAGCTGTCCCTCATGGGCAGGGTGGTGAGCCTGCCACAATGGACAGGAAGTCTAGAAGTCATCTGTGTTCCACGGTGTAATCTCTCTTGTGATCCACCACTCTGTGCTCAGGCTATTTAAGGTTAAAGACTCGGTGGAATTTTCCTCTGATAATTTGTCTTAGCAATTTCCCAGGTATCTGTATTTTTGGTCTTTGTAACAGTCCATCTCAGCAAAAAGCCCCATTTATTTACACATTTCTTTTCTTGCTTCAGAATTCTATCTGGTATTTTTATTTCCCAGCTCTTGCACTAAAGAAAGAGCAAGGAGATGATTTGATTTCTCCCCACCAGCTATTTCTTCCAGACCTCCAGCACTTCCTGGCACACATTTTCCTCTTTCATGCCAGTTTGAGGAGCCCTATGGCATTTACACATTATTTAGTCCTATTCTCTGTTCCCCTTTTTGAATCACATATTAATTTAGGTTGAAAAGGATGTCTGGAGGCTCTGATCCAGCTGCCTGCTCAAAGCAGGGACACTGTCACAGTCAGGCTGCTGTCCTGCCCTATTCCACCTGTCTGGTGTGTGTGTCCTGGCTTTGATTTCCCAGGACTGTGGCAGGCTGTGCTGGAGACACAGATGAAGTCAGGACAAACCATACTCGTTGTTCATTGGTTTCCCCTCACCTACAGAACAACCCTCTCCCCTCAGGAAGCTCTCAGGTTCCGTAGGCACAACCTGCCTCCAGTATACCTGTGCTGGCTGTCCCCACGGGCTGCCTCCCCCAGCCAGGCCTGGCTGTCAGCAGGGCTTGCTCCATCACCACCCTGGGATCCGAGATGGCTCTGCCTGAGCTGTGGTCCCTGAGTGTCCCTCCTGTCCCATGCCAGGACTGGCAGTGCTTTGCCTTTGCTCGGGCTGCTGGGACTGGCCCAGCTGCTGGCACCTCCCGGCAGAGCTGGGGAGTGGGGCTGCAGCGGCACCTCTGGGTTCATCCCATCGTGTAATGTTCATCCCATGTGTAATCGCACAGTGATCCCTTGGACAATTTCTAGCAGCCAGCTTTCTTTTCAGCCACTGAAGAGCACTGAGTTGACATGTTCTTTTCGCTATTAAAACTCACATTATCATTCCTGAATGGCAGTGATTGGTTTTCGCAGCTCATCAGGGTCTCTGTACAACCCAGATTTTTTTCCTGCATGTCCATCATTTAAATGCTCATCTTCACTGAATTTCACCTGGCATACCCTCAGAGGGTGCAGGAAGCGCTTTGCTGCCTGATGGTGTTTGCTGTGCTTGTGTCTTTCATGACCCCACTGGAGGCTGCTGTAGCCATCATTCACTTCTGGCCACTTGAACACGTGGTGTCCTTTCACCCTGCCAGGATGGGCCCCCATTGGGTCTGAGCCAGTCAGGAGCAGAGGGGACACACAGTGACAGCAGCACCAGGCAGGGCTGGGGAAGTGTCTGCTGCTGCCAAAGGTTTGGAGGGTCGGGGTGAAAGGACACCTTCATGGCAGCTTTTGGTAGCTGCAGCACTACCCTCAGTGGGTGATGAAACCATTGAGAAACCTTTCACTAGTCTGGTTGGGTGCAAATAAATGTCAGTGCAGAATTTTATCGAGGCATCTCCCTACCAGGACAGCCATTTATCAGTGATCTGCTCAGAACTGAGAGGGAAGCCAAGACATCTGGCTGTGTCACACAGACACACCTGCAGTGAGTGGTCCTGAAGCTAACTCTACCACGGAGGTCAGAGGCACTGAGAACTGACTGAGGGCTAAAATGCTGACAGAATAAGCACTGCTATTTATTACAACAGTTTTACACCTCTGGAGGTGCTCATTGCTCTGTGGAGTCCTTGAGTACTTCTGTTACTCATGTCAGAGGCAGCCAGGCTGACCCACACATCAGGTGAGTTTGGGGGGAGCTGCTGTGCTGTGCAGGTGGGAACTGGGGCATTGCCTGGCCACAGCATATTCCTGTTAATCACTTACATAAATTACCTATGACAGTGAGAAACTCCCCAGTTTTAGACAGGAAAGCTTTAGGGAATTTACCTTGCTTCAGAAAGAAGTGCTGGATTTTCAGCTGGAAGTAAAGATGAATCACATTTAAAGTCTGTCAAGCAGAGCAGAGTTGTGTGGTACGGCGTAGGTTTAAACCCTTACCCTTGCATGGGAATCTTAGAATCACAGGATGGTTTGGGTCAAAAAGGACCTTTAGGGGCCGTCTAATCTGATGCCCTGCCATGAGCAGGGACATCTTCCACTAGACCAGGTTGCTCCAAACCCCATCCAAGCTGACACTGAATGTTTCTAGAAATGGGGCATCCACCACTTCTCTGGTGCCGGTGTTAAGAACTCATAAGCATTTTCTGCTCAAGACTTTTCCTCTCTTCTCTTTCCTTGTGAGAGCGCTGCATGCCATTTAACAGGACAGCATTAATAAAGACTCTCTCTAATCCTCTGAAACCGCCTGCCAAGTCCAGTGGGCAGTGGGACCAGCAGTGTCTGCAGTGGTACCCAGAGATGGCAGCCCTCAGCAGGACAGAGCTGTGCTCAGGGGACACTACGGGAAGCCCCGGGGCACAGGGGCTGCTACCGCACCCTGGGGCCAGTGTGATGCTCAAACCCATGGTGTTTGTGCCAGAGGTCGAGGTGAAATCTGCAGGAGCAGTGTGGTACAAGCCCCAGGCTCCGTCCCTGTCAGGGCTTTAGCAGCCCAGCAAAGGGGAGGCGGAACAGATGACAGCGGGAGAGCCAGCCTTGCTTCACAGCGCCTCAGAGGGGCTTCGACAGCTTCAGGCACTTCAGGGGTTTAGATTTCTGCTGTGCCCGTGTGGCAGATGGCTTATCTGTCCCATAACATACAGATTTTTTCCCAGACTTGTGACCATTTATTCAAACGCAGTTGTCTGCAGCTCCCTTTCCTTCCTCCCCGCGCCCCGCGCAGTGCCGAGAGCCCGCGGGCTGGGCAGAGCCGCTGGGGCTCGCCCTGGGCTCACGGGGCTGCTCCTGCCTTGCAAGAGCATCAAACAATGCAGTTTTCTCCTGTACTTTGGGAGAGAAAAATGTCTTTGATGCAGGGCTTTTGCAGGACTGATCTTAATTTACTGATCGCTCATTCTTCTTGATTCTCTGTTTCCACTCTTTGTCTTGGTCATATGATGCTTTCCCTTTCCTTTCTGCAGCACTGGTGAGAGGAAAATTTTTCCCAAGCTGGTGCTTTCCCCCTCAGATGTGTCAATGTGTGTCCTTCAACAGCTGCAACAATGGGCACAAATTGTGGTCTGGCAAGGAAAGTATAAAATATACCTCTTCTCCCTAAATGATTATCAGAGCCATAATGAAAGAAAATCCTTCCTCACCATTTTGCACACCTGATTAGAATTCCATCAGTGGTAAGCAGCTTTCCACAGCCTTCTCACCAGCTCGTTCCCTGGCTTTATTCACTTGCATCAAGGCTTTATGATCTGCCCTTTCAGTCATATTCCCATGTTCTCCAATGGCTTTTGGCCAAGTTGGTTAATCATTTCTGTTAACTTCCTTTCAATCTGAACAATCTGAACTCCCTTGAATGTCTTGTTGTGCCTTACTCAGACACCTGTTCCTCCTGGTGCAAGTGACGGATGGCAGTAGCTGTGAGTAGGCCCATAGCTGTTGAACAAGCCATTTGAAAATAACATGCTCTTTAGCCATTGGAATTATTAATAGCAGCTTTGCTTTTCTGTCTTGGGGCATTTAACACTCAAGGATTTAATGATTTACCCAATTGATGGAATTAAGCTTTTAGCTGTTGGTGGACTTCCAACTCGACTCTCTAGCTGGGAAGGGGTGATGCTCTCATTTTCTTTCCAACCCCTGACAATGTTTAGTATTTTGGTAGAAGCTGAGTTGCTAAAACTGTTGCTGATGACCTGCAGCAGCCTGACTGCTCAAAGGAGCAGCTCACATGGCTGTGACTGACACATGGGCCACGTTCAAGTCACCAACTTGTCAGGTGCTGCTGCTGGCCCTGGAAGGGTTTAGTGGCTCAGTGGGCTGAGACTTGCAGCTTTGCTCCGTCTTGGCCTTGCTGCTCCCATTCTGGGTTGTGCTTCTTTAGTACAGCAGATTCAGCTGTCCCTTGGTCCTGGGGTCCTCACTCCATCAGCTCCCAGCCAGCCCCGCTTGTGCAGCCACACAGAGAATGATCAGGATTGCTTCACCTTCATCCCAAACACGGCTGGTGCATCTGCTGTGATTTATCTTTGCCTGTTTTTCCCATTTAACATAATGCAGAAGATGGGCACAAATACTGATGTTGGACATGTTAATGATCACCAAAATTCTGTGCTACTTCTGTGCTGTATAAATGTGGAGCAATTGCAGAGCAATTGGATTGCTGTAATCCTTACATGGAAAATGAGCGTAACATCAGTGCCACCAAGCCTCCAAGAGCTTGGGGCTTAAAGCAAACACTCTTCATAAAGGTTTAAAGAAAATTTTGGTGATGTATACACCACACATTGTCATCACAAAACCAAAATGGCACAACAATCCATTCATCAGAATGTATTACTTTTTGTAGCTCAGATGTTATGTGGAGACAAAACAGGGGCAGACCTTTGTCACAGCCCCAGGCCCCCAGGACCCTTCCCTCTGTCCCTCCTGTCTCCATGTCCCACACAGACAGACTGCATGGACACATGAGCTCTTTTATCCAGTAACTCACTCAAGAACCACAGCTCTGTGAGGAGAAGCCAATCAACACTCCATTTAATTCTTTGGTATCAGCTTTGGGGTGTGAGGATGCTCACACACACAACACTCATGCATTCCTGCCTGTCAGTGTGCAGTTTATCTCCCAGACAGAGGGTTGTGTGGAGTTATGGAGGCATGAAATACACACACCTGGAAACAGGGGAGGGGCTGGTGTAAGGGACAGAACCATCTACCTTACTGTGCTGACAGTGAGTACAGCTGTGACACTGAGCAGAGAAGGTCTACCTGCAAGGTGATTCTGCTTGTTGGTGTTCAGCACAATTTGAGGCTGAAAAGACCCCATAAAGGGAGCCATTCAGAAAAATATCCTGTGCCAAATCAAGTAGTGCTGTCCAGAACTACAGCTGCTGTACAGTGTGCGCTGTGCAGGACGCGTGCTGTGGCTGGTGGTGCTGACACGGGCACAGGGCCACTGAGTTGCCCCTCACCAGGGTCATGCCAGGCGTGTGCTGGCACAGGCGCTGCCCTGCCTGTGGCCAGCTGGTTCACTTGGCTTTGCTCGCGATGCCACTCAGACCTAGACCAGAAAATGATAAAACAGAAAGGAATTCTCTCTGGACCACTGTGGCTTTGATGCATTCATTATTTTATTCTCATTTCTGCCTACAGTAAATGCTGGATCCAAACCACACCCAACTCAACTTGGCATGGAAGATGTTTTCTGCCTTTCTCAACTGAAACTGTTGCTCATTTGCTCTGGTTTTGCCCTATGAATGATTTTTATCCAGCTGTTCACACCAGCACTGAACTTCTCCTGCTATTCTCCCTACGTCTTTATGGCTGTCCCTGACGGCTGCACCTCCTCACTGGCTCCCAGGGGGAAATGCCACAGCTCCTGGAACCGCAGGGACCTTTCCTGGCAGGGTGCCTGGTGTGGCTGTGCCAGCTGGGGACACCTCTCATGGCAGTGGCAGGGACTGTCCCCTTGCCTTCAAGTGCTTTGGGCACCTGGAAGGACGGGGAGACCCAGGTGATGGCGTGTTTAAAGTGGATGGCAGGTTGTGGTGCAAATTTCAGCTAAGGCAGTATAATTTTGATACCCTGTAAATCCTATCAAATAGTGTTAAACAACTACACGTAATTATGTGCCTAAATTCTATACTAAGGTTGACTATATGTTTTTAAGTAGATAACTATTTAACTTACAAGTAACATGAGCAGATGTTGGGTGAGGGTCGGTGTACGCCACCCTTTCTTTCCATCTTAGAGAGCTCATAGGAAACATGTCTAACCACAGGCTCTGTTATGTATCCAGTTTGGTCTGGATACTTGCGATGACAAGGGATACAAAGGGAAAATAACTCAAGTAATAAGGGAACTGCAAGCAATTGTGAAGCAATAAGCACTGCAGTGGGGGAAGGCTTTACAATAATCTGTTCAAAAGGATGTGAAAGCAAAGGAAATACTGCTATCAGTGGAGCAGAAAGAGTTTTATAGCTTTAAAGTCAATCCCTTTAACTGTACAAACTGTTAAATGAAAGGTTGTGTTTAACAAATTGAAACAAGTTGCAAATTCTTGAAAGGAATGGGTTTTCTGAGACTGTGACACACATTAAATAGCTGGCAGGGCTGCCTGATGTGTATTTGAAAGGAGGATCCTGTGTCTTTCTATAATTAATTTCATCACAAGTGTGATATATGCATGCCTAACACATCACAAGATAATGTGCAGATGCAGATTGTTCATAGCACTACCATTAATTCCACCACTGTTGACAATCACCTCATGGAAATCAGTTACTAAATCCCAGCTGGATCCTGCAATATGGGGCTTGAACCCTTCTCATGAGGGATGAAGTGCTGCATTCCTGGAAAGTGGAAATCAAAACTCTTGTGAATTGGATGGCCTCATTTGCTCTACAGCTAATTACACCTGGTTTGGTTCTGCTCCACATTAGCAACATCTTTTGAAAACTTGAAGTAAAAAAAGAAAAAAATACTTTCCTGTGCTTGGGAGTGGGGCATCTGCCTCACTTGAAGTCAGCACTTGGTAACCTTTGTTCCATGCAGGTTTTGGTGGTGCACTGGCTCTTGGTTATGCACAGGAAATGGTATTTTGAAGGGCTGGAGTTTACCATGATACCTGATGATACCTGCAGGCACACTGAAGAGGACAGGGGAAGGACCAAGGACTCCACAGCATCCCATAGCAGCTATTCCTTACATCAGCTGAGCATCCTCACCTCTCAGAGCAGAGCCTGAAACAGCCTCTCAGAGGGTCAGCGATCCAAGGTGATCAGCTCCAAGGCTGTCTACTCTCAAAGAGCCGGTGCCTGAGAAGGACTAATGTCCTTCAGATGCAAGTCTGATGTCCAATCAGATGCAAATAACCCGAGGAAAAAAGCATGCAGATGTTGAATAAATTTGTGCACTCACAGCTGAGCACTTAGAGCAGCTTAAACTTAGACTGGTGCATCCAAGACTGGATATGGAAGCAGGCCTGAAAGGGAATTGATGGGCCGTGTCTGGGAACTCTTTCTCTAAAGATGCAGACCCCAGATTTACCAGGAATTAGTGTCCTCAGCAACACATTCCTAAATCAAAGATTCACTAAAGTTTACAAGCAATGAAATGGGGCTGTGCTCAGCCTTGATGCCCTGAGAGATGCCTGCTGCATGCAGGGCAGTGGGGTGGGTGTGTATGGGAGGATGAAGTCAGTTCATGGTGGGGGAGCTGGAAAGGCACTTGGACCCATCCCACTGCTGGTGGGTGGCTGTGACTCTCTGGGACCTGCTGTCCCCGGGAGCTCCCTGTGGTGCTTGGCTGCTGGGCTCTTACCTTCCCCTCTGCTGTCAGCAGCTGGTGCCTTGCTGGGGCAACGGAGCTTCCTGAGGGTCAGGACTCTTTCTTACCACGTCCTGACACCGAGAACTGGCCCAGACTCAGATCAGGAGAGTGTGAGACCCTTGCACTGATTATCAAACCTTGAACCTCTTAATCAGCAGATCCTGATTAATAATCAGGGAGACTTGAGCAGAAAAAGCCAAGGGCCTCTTTGCTTCCTCTCCTTGCTGAATCCACCTGCCCTCTGTGCCCAGTGTCTCCAGAG
Source organism: Coloeus monedula (assembly GCF_965178545.1). Lineage (NCBI taxonomy): Eukaryota > Metazoa > Chordata > Aves > Passeriformes > Corvidae > Coloeus > Coloeus monedula. The sequence continues at coordinate 64,766,989 of NC_138786.1, read as the reverse complement.
CTGGCCTGGACACTGACCCAGTCTGCACAGTGGGGACTGTATCTGGCAATGTGGAAGGAGGATGCTCTCCGTGAGGAAGCTCTCTGATGGCTCTCCTGATTTACCTCTCAGTTTGCCTCAGGCAGGACAAAGCAGAGAAAATAAATTCTGTGGGCAGCAATCAGGAACTGCTATTAATAGGACTGATTCTCACTGACCTGGAAATACCGCTGATCCTGCCCAGGGATGCAGTTCTTATTCCACACTCCCTAAACAAGCCTTGTTTTCTGTGGAGACTGTTCAGTGTAGCAGCCTGCAATTCGTTGTCAGAAGCCTTTCTCCAAGCAAACCCAGGCTGAGACATTCCTGCTGGTTTGCAGTGTGTGTGACTGATCCCCCCAGGGACTTTCCTCCACTGGGAAACAAAATTGTAGTGAGCAATGACATTAAGTGTCGTTACACTCTTATGAGTGGAGAGGTCTATGGGCTTCCATGGAGTAACATTTCTGATCAGGAATGAGACCATCAAGGAAGGTTCTCATTTCAAAGGGCTTTTATCCGGTAACCTCAGGCTCACAGTTTCTTTGATGACTAAAATAGAGCTGAAGGAAGGCTCTTCTCACTAAGACTGATGCTAAAATTCTCCCAAGCTTGAGAAGTATCTTATTGGTTTAAAGGAAAAAAACCACAAGGAGAACTGGGAGATTAACATTACCGGGAGTAATTCCTTTGGTTGTTTTAAACTTGTGCTGAGGTTCCTTCTGCCTGAAACTCTGAATTAACAGTTTAGGTTTAACTCTGGAAATTGATTTTTTAAAATAATTATAATTGTTCAGACCATGCCTAGTGCCAGTTCAGTTCAGCTCCCTGAGAAGCCTTTTGTGCAAACTATTCATGGAGGAAGGTTTGCTTTTCCTAGCTGAATACCCTGCACAGAGCAGTTGTGAGCTACCTCAGGCATTCCCAGCACCCACGGAATGGGCACAAGGCCAATTGCTGGTCAGGTCCTGCATGTTGGAAATAGGAAGGATTCACTGAACATTTTCCCCAGAGACCAGGAGCCATTGTTCCTGTGCAGACCCATTTATTTCTGAATTGCCATTCCCAGTACGTGCTTCAAGGTATGAAAACCACATTTTCTTCTCAGTGCTGTGTGAAATTTCAACTTCTCCTTTTCCCATTCACCTTGTATAAAGCTGGTATCAGCCACTGTCTGCCAGTGCTATTTTAACATGCTTCAAAGATAATGGAAGTTTCTTCCCAGGTACATAGAATCCCAGTATCTCCAACACTCTGGGTCGTGCTGGGAAGGGGAGGGAAGCAGAGCCTGTGGCTGGAAAGTACAGCAAGGGCCGGCCAAGGGCAGGGGTGGGCAGCTCCTGCAGAGCAGCTCCATGGGTGGGGAGGGCTCAGTGGGTCCCTGCTACCCAGCACAGCCTTTGGGCACAACTGAAGTGTAGGCAGGGAACTCCCAAATTGGCTCTGGGCTGGCTTCACTTTTGGGCTGCAAGGCTCCAGCATGCTTGGCTTGGCCAGAGAAGAGTGAATTGTTAGAAAAGGTTAAAGACTTCTTTCAAAATAGTGTTTCTTTATCAATGATCAGAAAGCAAAGGGAGGAAACTGGAAGAACAGTGGCAGGAGTGAGATGATCCCCCCAACAAAGTGGGGTGTTGCCCCAGGGGCCTTCAAGGCTGTGGGAGACAAGCTCAGCTTTTCCCTCCCAATCACCTTCTGATACATTTGGAGGAGTGAAGTGTCACCAAACTGAGTGTGCTTTATGTGGTGGCAGACCCTGTGCAAGAAAAGATATTCCCCTTGGCAAACTGCCTTGTTACATCTTGCACTGAGAAGAACAAAGAGAATCTGGGCCACATGACTCTTGGGGAAGTGACACGTTCCCTTGGCAAACCCTCCACTGCCTCTGTGGAAGCTGTCCTCAGCACAAGGAGCTGCACCCTGTCCCACTGGGATGCACAAAGCCTCCCCTGCAGCAGGAGCCCATCGTTCCTGCCAGCTCTGTGGTTGCCATCTCCCTATCCTGGCCCCTGACATCCCTGGGACAATGCCCGACTGTGAGCAGCAACCCCTGGGCCACGTGGGACCCTTCTGCCCCACACTCCAGCCCCAGCCCTTCTTCCGTTCCAGCTGAAGCTGGGCCCCTCACCAGCCCCAGCCCTCCACAGAGCCCCATGTGCTGCTGGCCCTGGGGAGGGACAGGAAAAATGACAGAGCATTTCCCTACTCCTGCCCTGCTGTCCCTTTCCTGCAAATCTTGCCTTTTCCTCTGTGACACAGGCAGAGAAATTCCTCCTCTGCTCTCCCCCTCCCCACACCTCTGTGTGCCCTCTCTGATCCTTCACTTTGTTCTTGCTCCTTCTCTGCCCCTTTGCTCCTCACACTCGTCTAGTTTTTGCATTACATAACATGATTGAATCCCCCTCCTTTTAGGAAAAATCTCATACCTGATCCCATTCAGCTTCCCAGCTATAGTTCATCCTGCTTTTATCTGGAAAATTATTTAACATGCTGTACAGGCTGTCTTTTATCCATTTTGTTTCTAGACAGTTACCAAACACTTGTGGCCTTAGCACTGACCTTTTCGCAGTTGGCTTGATTCCCCAAAAAGACAACGTGAGGGACAGAAACCCATGTGTGCTCCAGGCAGTCACTTGGACAGCATGCAGGGATGGACTGGCTGTTCACTCCCACTGGCCCATCCCTCCAGTATATCTGTTAATTAGCAATAACTTGCACCTGTTATTCCCCGTTCCATCACTGCTGACACTCCTGTCCAAGTCAGCTGGATGTGTTATTCTGACACAAACCTGATGTAGCCAGGAGTTACCTGGGAAAATCAGGCTCATCTGCTTTCCTAGTCAGAGAAACAGCAATTCTGCGTTGGAAGGACACAAAGAACTGTCTGGGGCCTCCCATCCTTTCTTTATTAAACCATTCCCTGAGTGTCAGAGGTGCTGAATGGGGCCAGTGGATGTTCCAGCACGAGACACAAGGGACCAGTTCCTTCCTCCCTCTGCTTTCAACATCCCTGTCTGCCCCTCATACCTATGAGAGCCCCTGGCACTGGGTAAAAAGACATCACTGTGTAACTTCCTGGTGCCTTAGGCAGGGCCTGAGGATATTGGGGCTTCCTGCTTTTGGGATAGAGCACCACAGCAAGCCCAGCAGAACCTTTGTGTGGCCGCAACTACGGCTGGAACTGGCAGCTGGCAACTCCTTCAAAAGCTGCCACCCATCAAAGCCTGGTGAGTCACTCCAGGTTCAGAGAACGATGAGTTCCTTGGGAGTACACCTGACATGCTCAGTAAGATAGAGGGCTCATAGTCAAGTTTTTCTGCCAGATACACAAATTATTTCTGAAGCTCTCTATTACCACTGTGGACAGAGTCACTGAAACATCCCCTCTTAGACCAGCTGCTGTGAGTAATTTCATTGCTAAGCCATATGGTATAGCTCTTACGTAATTTTATTTGAAAATATGATTCTTTTAGTTGTGATAGTACTTTATCTTCTGTGTTGTTCCTCTGTGTGTGCATGTTTGGCTGTTGGCACAGGAGGATGCATGTCCAGAGAAGACCCCTGTGAGAGCAGTGAGGGTGTAGCAGCCCCTCAGAGCCAAGCTGGGACAATGATCATCCCCAAGGGCTGCAGGAGCAGCGTGAGAGAAGGAACAACTCCACTCTGGTACTTGGCGAGAAATGAGGATCTGACTTGGGGGTGATGTGTTTTAAAGGGCAAGAAGAGAGCCCCAGAGAGCTGCTCTGGGGATTTCCATCCCTCCAGCCTCCAGAGAAAAGCCAGACTCCAGCCCATGGGAAGCAGGTGGGCAAGTCAAACACATGTCTCCCGTTCATGAAAAATCATAGACACCATCTCATATCAGCCACAAGCACTGGTGAGCCCAACACCTGGGGTGTTGTTATCTTTAGTGACAATAAAACCAAACTCACTGAGGCAGAGCTGGGAACTTGCATCTGACACCTCCTTTGGAGAGCTTGAAGGCTGGTCACTGCCTTTGGGACCTGCAGAGTTTGCTGAGTCTTGTGAGGACTTCGATTTGGAAGGTACAGATGAGGTGATCAAACGACAGTCTTATCACAGCTTTGGGCACACTCCAGGATTTCACTGTGTCCCCTGGTAAATTAGAGCAGAAATGAATTTCCAGACCAACGATATACAAAGTGTTTGGCACCCAGGGCTGTGCTCCCAGAGAGAAGACCAACAGTTGGAAATGGAGGGTACAATTAAAGAGCTTAACCAGCCATTAGAGAGGTGTTAACTCACTGCTGCAATTACACAGCTGTTTGTTCACTAAAGGAGAAATTTAATACAATAATAGTGCAATTATAATTGCAATTCTGCACACTAAAAGCCAAAACACAGAGTTTTCAGGAGCGATACAAACAGTCCTGTCCCCTCTCCAAAAGGGCCTTCAGGATCTCAGAGCTTACAGCGTGCTCTGGGCGTTACCACAACGTTCCCCATTTATATTGTTGAGTCCAGAAGTGGGAACAGCACATGAGGTGTGAGAACACTTCCCTGCACCCGGCTCTAGCCTCAGAGCCTTCATCCATTCACAGCAGGCACTTTTTCTGTCTGTAAAGCTCAGTCCCAAAACCTAGTCTTCAAGCAAGTGTTGGAGCTTTTTCAGTTCCCTCAGGAAATATTTCATCTTTTTCACTTTAACCCTGGTTTTAGAAACAAACTCACTGCTGCATTTCATCAGAATTTACTCACAGTTTCACTGTACTTGAACTTGAACTTCTGAAATCAATGAATTGTTTCATAAAAAAATTAAACCAGATATTGCCAGGAGGTGTGGGAATGGTTTTTAAAAAAATGCTTCTTTATAGACTGTTGTTTATTAAATCTTTGCAGCCACTGCTGAGCTACAAGATTTTGTGGAGGTGGTGTGGGGAAGATTTCTACACAGAACAGACGTGATCTGGTGTTCATGCACCATTGGCATTATTTATTTATTACCTCACTTGAGGGTCAGGGAGATGACTGTGGTTTATTAACAATGCAGAGACCAGACACTGCTCAGGTTGTCTCTGCAGGGTGATGAGCTGGTCCTGTATCCCTGGTAAGGCCCTCAGAGGGAAGGGAAGAGCTTGGAGGCTCAGGCAGGGTCAATGGTACTTATTAGAAATGTTCCTGTTTGACATCTAAAACCTCTTTTGCTGAGAGGTTGGCTGGACCATTCCATATTTTCCAATCTGGCTTAAAGGCAAAGGGGAGGAAAAGGAGTTTCCTGAACATTTCTACTCCTGTTTGCATAGTGGAAGACACGCCAGACACCTGTTCTCTGACCCCAGAGATCACCCAGGAAGTGCAAACAATGAGTGCTCAAAGGCTGAGCATTATTAAACATTATGGGCAAAGAGGAAGAGACAGAGAAATGTGAATAAATCAAATTATCAAGATTTACCACCAGTTTTTTTTTGTTGGGTTGGTTGTTTTTTTTAAAGTGCAATTTGGCATAACAGAAACTATTACCAGGAGATTGCATGGTAAACTGAGGAAAAAATGGAACTGTAGCTTGGACTGTTGTGGTATTTAACAGCAGTTACTAATGAAAAAGTGAAAATAGTTGCATGCTAAAGGTTGCACTTGACCGAGATGGAGTGGATGTAGATAGAGCATTTCCAGTACATCAGTCAGTCCTGAGCCCATGCTAACAGGAAATCAATTAATTTCCACCAACATTTGCTCCTTCTATTGTGAAAGAGTTTTAATTAACTGATTGTGAATGGTCAGTAGCTGCTTATTCTGGAAGAGCCTTACAGATTTAATGAAGCACCATTCTTTCTGAATTTATGCTGGAAAAGTGACAATGACAAATTTTCAGCTGAATTGCTTGCCATATGTGATCAGTTGATGGAAAACCTTCCTCATCCCAATTATTAATTCCTGTCCTGTTATTTTCCCCATTAAGCAGCAGTCTTCTGACTTAGGCAGTGAGTCCAGCAGCAAACACACCACTGTCACTTGGCAATAAAGCCATTTGGGCACAGGAAAATCCCTTTGGTCCAGGTCATGTCCATCTACTACTTGTTTGATGCTTTCTACAGATGTTACTGTGTCTGACACCAGTAAGGGCCAGGAGTGCAGGAGTGGAGCTGAGGGAGGAGGGCTGAGCTCGCCCCAGCCACACTGTTTTGCTTTTGTGTTCATTTCCTCAGATAACCCCAAATATCCCTGAGTTTTGGAGGCTCAAACAGATGAGATTTTTGTCCTTAAGGAGAAGACAAGCTCAAAATAAGAAGACGAGCCCAGTGCTAGCTGCACTACAGCCCCCACAGAATGAGCTGTGGAAGAGATCTGAGGAGGAGGCAGAGCAGCTGAACTTGTTTGCTTACCTGGACAGGTATGAGATGGTGGTGAGGGCCGGCTGCTCCACTGGGTGATGGAGCAGTGCCAGAACCTGCCCAACTCACTCCCCTGAGCTGTGTGGCAGCAACATCACAAGGACAACGAGCAGAGGACCTGGCCTCCCTTTGAAAGAGCTGTTTATACCTTGTTCTGCATTATCAGTGTTCATTACTTCCTCCTGCACCACCTTCAGGAGTGGCCTCCTTCCCACGTGAGCCAGAGTTTCGTACTGGTATAATCAGGGGATTTCTTAAGCACAAGTTCAGAGGTTTCTTGAAGATGGTGATGAAGGTGGGAGTACACACAGCTGTCCCAGTTCAGGGGGACTGAGGCACTGGAGCCCCTTTATACCTTTCTAATGACATTGCTTTATTTATTTACTTATTTTATTTAGTTCTGTACTGATGATGTCCTTCAGCTTTATGTCCCATGGGTGATCACTGTGTGGGAGGGCTGTGCTTGGAGACCAACACTGTGTAACAAACAGGACATACACATAGAGGTTCACTGTGGATTCATTAGCACCTTTGTACACTTGAGGCAGCAACATTAAACAAAATAGTAAATAATCCAGCCCCCTACAGCCATGGGCATCTGCCAGCTCCCAGTCTGGCTTCCCAAAGGAAAGCATGTGCTTATTTCTCACTGTTGCCAGTTACGAGTCAGAGAAATGACCTGGGTTCCTTGTAAAAGAAGAGACAGGAAAAGCTGCAGCAACACAGGACAAAATGCATCAACATTTTCCTAGCTAGAACTTAGTGATGGCAGGAATCACTGATGGGGAAGTACTTTCAGGAGGAGTCAACTCCATGGTTTTCAACAATGACTTCTTTCTGAAGATGATCTGTGCACATGCTGCAGTTAAAAACTTCACACAGTTAACAGGACAGTCAGCAGTTAAACACATTATAGAGACTGCTCAGGGAGATGAAAGGAGGCATTAAAACCACCAAACCTTGTGTAAAGGTTAATTAAAACATTAATAATGCAAGGTTTCATTTATTCATGCATAAATAAAATGACATTTAATGGTAGACACACACTGAGCATTACTGTGGTGGACATGACATTGGGATAGAGAGGGAACACATGGGAGCTTCGACTCAGCACAGGAAATTACTGTGGAGCACAGGAAATGCTGGGCAAGAGGATGGGGTGAGAGTGGGGATCACAGGGTGCAGGGAGAGATGGCTGGGGGGTACCTGCCCTGATCAGCTACAGTTCCACAGGTCTCAAGGACAGTCCTTGTGTCCCCAGCCCCCCAGCAACCCCAGGCTCAGGAGCCAGGAGAGTGTTGGCTCATATCTGAGTGTGGGGTGTGAGGGGCATGGGATGGGCAGGACCACCAGATTTAATCCTCAAATACAATGTTTTTGTACAGTAACAACTGAAAAACCCCATAATATTTTTATTCTCTTATTTTCTGCAGATCATAGAATCATAGAATCCTAGAGCAGCCCAGGCTGAAAGGGACTTTGAAAGATCACCTACTCCAATGTTTTCTGGGAAAGGAAGCCCAGAGTGATTTTCTCACACCCTGACCAGCTGCATGTGGAATCCTCCAGTGATGGAGGCCTGTCCCTGCGAAGGTTGTTCCAGCGAATGACTGTTCTCGTTAGAAGTTTCTTTCATATTGAGACGAAACCTCTTCTGGTGCAGCTTGTACCCATCACCCATTGCCTTCTCCATGGGGCTCCTCCTGCAGAGAGACCTTCCATCCTCTTCAGATCTCCTGTGTATGTCCTGGGGTGCTGTGATGGGTCCCCCCCAAGTTGTCTTCTCTGGGAGAAGGGACTGAACTTCTTCAGTCTTTCTTTGCAGGGCAGGTTCTCCAGCCCTTGAGTCTTCTATATTGCCCTCCCTTGGATCCTCTCCAGTCTGTCTGCTTCATTTTTGGATTGTGGGGACTAGAACTGTGCTTGACCAGCAAGGCTGGGGGCCAGGCAGGTGACACTACTCTCTAGCCTGGAACCCACAATGGCCTTCACACAATGCTGCAGGACTGTCATCCCTCATCTGTTCTTGTTGTGACCTCCTCAGATGCTCAGAGCATCACTTACAGCCTGCTGGCTCCGGACCTGCACCTGCACCTCCGACACATCTTCCCCTCTCTGTGCCCCCACCACCATGTGTCTGTGCAAACACTGTTTCTGTGTGGCCGTAATTATACTCTCAATTTCTCTCTTTAAGCTGTCTTTGACAAGCCATTTAGAGTTTGCCTGCTTTCATCAGCTTTTACAGTGAAGGAAAGTTGGCAGGCAATTCTCAACTACCTGACTTGTCTCTTGTCTGATGATTGATTTCCAGTGGGAGTAAGTTTTGATATTTGAAAAGATCCAACCTATTATTATTGAACATTTGAGTTGTGTAATGGAAGTATCTGTCTGACAAACCCAGAAGGATATTTGAGCAGAAGGCTCAAAGGCTTAAGGAAATTCTAGATCATGTATAAAATATTGCCAGTGCATTGTCTCTGATGTCAGACAGAGAATGGAAAGAGGCCACAATGTCAGGAGAATGCAGCCAGATTGAGGAAAAAAAAGGTGCAAATGGAATATTTTTAAAAAGTGAGGAGAAATGTTAGCTTCTGTGAAGAATGAAAGATATGGCAGACAATGGGATGAAAAGGACTGATTTTGACCTACATACCCAGGCAGAATCCCTGCTGACAGAGAGGAAAAATGATACCTTTGATCTGCAGGTGATATCAAGACTCTGGGCATGGAGAGCTGATGAATCCTGTTGAAAAGGAAAAAAATCATACCAGCCCCAGTGGAGCCTGGGCTCTCACCGCTGACAGGTTAGCAGCCCACTTGGTGTGCAGCCTGGGCTCCAGCTGTGGCTTGGGGACAGGAAAACAGAAATATCCCCCTTGGGAGTGGACAAAGATCCCCCTGGGGACAGACAAACCTTCCCCTGGAGGATGAGACCCTGATCATTAGTTCAGGGATGGAGCTCTGCTGGCCAGAGCCAGGCACTCAGCTGAGAGGGCTGCTGAAGGAGGGTGACCAGACCATGCCCTGGGAGCACTGCCAAGGGGCTGAGCTCCCGTGTCTTGCAGAAACAGGTGTGTTTTTCCTGGAAAACAAGCAAAAATTGCTGTATCAGCCATAGAAGCGTCCCTTGGTGCCTCACAGCCTGAGCCAAGTACCAGCTGCACTGGTATGAGACTCATTACAGAACATGTGCTCTTAAGGGTGGAGCGCGTGCTCAGCTGTGAGCTGGTGCAGTGCCTCATGTACACAGGAAACCACCTGCAAGTTTTGGATAAGTCCCTTCATTTTGGGGCAAATGGTAAAAGACATTTCTTTTCTCCTTTGGTGCTGAGGAGAAGACCCCATCGTCCCTCACCTCATTTCCAGGCACAGTCTTGCCCAGGTCATTGCCATTGCTCCCCTGTGTCTGAGCCCAACCTCACCTGGGTCACTGCCATCTCTCATTTGTCCCCAGGCACAGCCTCACCTGGGTCACTGCTATTGCTCACCTGTCCCTAGGTACAACCTCATGTTTTCTCCTGCTCTTTGGCCTGGGAGTTCAGACCGGCCACAGCCCTGACAAAGAGCAACTCAAATATACATGTGTGTTCCAGACACCAGCAGATTTTGAGACCATAGGAAGGAGGTGGTGTTTTCCCACAGTGATGAATCCATGTCCAGAGAGCTGTAATGCCATGTTCAAATGCAGGGAGAGACACTGCCTCATTAGCATATTATTCTCTTTTTACTAATCAAGTCAGCGTAAATAATTTTGCTTACAATTGTGTTTGATTGTATTAAGGAATTACAGACTTGAAAAAACTTTTTTTCCCAAGTCTGCAGAAGGCAGCAGCACCATTCCTGCACTATTTTTCGTGGATGTTGCAGAGAGTGTGCTCTGTGCCTATCCTGTTTCACCGCCAGGATTGTACACCTGGAATTTCAAGGGGAAAAAGAAAACTGAGCAGTGTTAAAAGGAAGTTGTACACCCATGCACGTGTTGCCTGAGGAGGTAAAAGGCAGCTCCTGACTCCATTCTGGACTGACTGTAGTGCTTCTAAATGAACCCAGCAGTGCCATGATGACTTTAAAGCTCATAGATAAAATTGCATTTTAAAAATCACGCAACTTGCCTTACCCCAAAATGGAGGGGAGATGTTTTCTGCTCCAGTGACAAAGAGCAATTTCCCTGTCATGCCTGAGGTTATAATTACAGGTGAAGGCTGGGTGAGTGTGGGAAGTGAATTTCCCTGTAACACTAAACCCCAGTGATGGTCCTTTCAGGTCACAGAGCTTCTGAGGCCATCACATAGCACGGCTCCAGCCCTCAGGAAGATTTATGGGTAGCTGCCCTTTTCCCAAGTGGTTTTCCAGATGGGAGCTGCCAGAGCAGTGAGAGCCCTACAAGCTGCTGGAGCAGCCACACCAACCCCAAGCCCCTGGGTGTGTGGCTCTGGACCCTTACTGTGGGCTCAGCATCTCCACTGAGACTCCCTGGAGATCTGTGGTTGAGGAGCAAGCGTATCCAGGGAGCAGGCAGGAGCATGGGACAAGCAGTGGGAGTGAGGAGTACCCCAGACCTGGCAGTGCTCTGTTCCATGCTAGCAGCTAAGGATTGGTCAAACCACACAGGAGAAAAAGAGTTCTGGCTACTCAGTATTTGTGATAACCCCCTTGGATGTGATATAAACCCAGCACCTGTGTGGAAAGCTCTGACAACATTACAGTGCTGCTCATGCTACAACCACAGAGTGACCTGACCCACCTGGGCCAGGGGCCCCATCCACCTCAGAGCCACTGCCCCTCCAGCACAGGGCATTTGGGCTGTGTAGGGAGCAGGGCTGGCAGCCTGTGAGTGGGGGATGGCATAGCCATGGGCTTCTGATGTGCCAGGGGGGCACTGGGAGGAAGTGGGGGCCAATTTTCCTCTTGTAAGGCTCACACTACTGGCATCTGTAATGTTCTGTGTCTGTGCCTTACAGAAAAATGCTTCGAATAAATCACCAAAACCATTTGGGGGTAGGAAAAGAAATCCTTGTCTGGCAAGAGTTGAAGAGCTCCACCTGGTTATCTTGCCTGAAATACAGCAAAATGGTGAGTTTGGTATATGTTTTCAGCGAAAGATTGTCTGGTACTAAGAAACTTTTTAATCTGGTTGAAGAAACAAAAGAGTCTGACTGCAAGCTAAAGAATTAAATGGATCAGTAGCAAGGCAGGAGCTCTTTGAAGAAGAATCCTTGAGATTGAAGTTGGGTCACACAACCAAGCGACTGGTACCTGCCCCAGCTCTGGCAATGAACTGTGACCAGGTAGAACTTTTTAGGAGATGGACAATGGAAAGCCCCTGCTGTTGTGGGGATGCTGCAAAGGGAAGAGGTCCTTCCCACAGTGCGGTGCTCCACCCCGCTGGTGCCAAGGGCCAGACAGAGCCTCACTCCAGGCTTGTGGTGCCTTATGAAATGCAGGAGCAATGGATCCCCTGAACATCACTAACCCTTGGCTTCCCATGACCCCAGCCCGTGTTTGCCCTCCATAGGGTTACCGCAAAAACCCTGCAGACATGGCCCCTTGTTACAGAAGGGGCAGGAGCTGCTCAGCTTTGTGGATGCAAAAGAAACCGTGAACAAGTGAGATGTTACCTGGCTCTTCAGCTGAGTGCACACGCTCCTGCACACACAGACAGAAAAATCACATTTTTCTCCAGTGGATCCTAAGGAAGAGACTATAATAAGATTTTGTGCATAGCCTGTTGTTCTGCATTTTGACACCAACAATTCCAAGGCACACAGGGAAAGCAAAAGGAGATAAGATGCAAAATGATTCTGTAATGGGTGCTGAAGATTTTCTGGGGAAGGGATTTTTTTTCTTTGTTTGCTAAGCTTTCAAAACTAACACTGACATTTATACAAAAAGGAGCTTTTTATTTTCCCCTGGAGGTTAACAGCCTGCTGTCTCCCACAGTGAGTTATCCTGTGGCATTGCTAGCACAGGTAGAGGAATTGCTTCTAGTCCAACTGTCAGCACCCAGCAAGGCAAAAATATTATGGAGTTAATAATGGATTTAATAACAAGCCATTATCAATAATTCCATCACTGCACTCTGGTTCATGGTGGGTGGCGTTGCTGGTTCGCAGTGCTGGGCAGGGAGAGCCTGGGTGCCTTCCCAGGCACCTTCTCTTCGTGCCCAACAGATATATTGGCTGGCACTGACCCAGCAGGATCAATCACTAATTGCCCGTGTTTTGAGCCCAGAATTTGCCAGACACACCCTGTGCCACCTAAATACATGTGACAGCAGCAGTGGCAGTGTTCAAATGACAACAGCTCCTGGAGGGAGGAGGGAACAGAAGGGCCATGAGCGTGGGGGTTGGGATCCATTGCAATAAAGGTGGCAGACACAAGACCAGGACGTAAAACCATTCATCGAGTAGTGATGCTGTCTTTGTCCAGTCCATGTTCAGCTGGAACATTGGGTCTTACACCAGTGACAGACCAGTAAATTAGTCATTCTGCTTGGCCCATCAAGGAGCTAACAGGACAAGCTACCATTGAAATGGTACAATATACTAAAAATGTGTGCAAGCCTGCATTAACTGCTGCTGGAAAATACACCCCAAACATGTCCATGCAGTGTCCTGCAATGTGAAATGGGTGTCAGATTAAGGCTTCTCTCAAAGTGCCCCAGGGCTGGAACCCACAGTTGTATCTAATGGCATCACAGCCAAAGGAAAAACCTCTGAGTGTTTGCCAGCCTTTATGCAAGGCTCCAGCTGATGGTTTTGTGCTGAATTAATAAATAAGTTTTTACTCTGCTATCCTACAGAAGGCAGATAAGAAGCCAAAAAACAAATGCGAAGCACAGCAGAAGAGCAAACACATTTGCTTTAAGGAGGGAAAGCCATGGCTAAGTTTCTAGACCATGAAGCTACAGGCTGCCTCAAATTAAATTAATTTAATGGCTTATACATTTTCTCTGTAGAGATGTGGGCACTGAAATGTGCATCTGCAGGTGAGGCAGGGAGGTCTGGCAGACACTCGTGTCACCCCTTGGCATGGTACAGATGCCATGTCTGTATCAGGGGCAGCTGGGAGAGGGAGGGATGCTCCAGGCAGTGCCCAGCATCTGCAGCCTCCAGCCACCCTGCCTGGCAGACCCAGGTGAGCCCCTGTGTGGGAGCCAAGGCTGCCCAAGCCTCATGAGGAGGGGGCTCTGTGGGGGCCAGCATGGCACCAACTGACGTGGCAGCAGCTCCTGATGCCACCCGAGACGGACGGCAGGTCACGAGTTCTTCACTCTTTTTATAGGTTTGGTTCATTTGCATATCAGGGTTAATTCTCCAATTAAAGCTTCAGTTTTACCCTCAGCACACCCCCCTCTTAGCAGCTCTTTGGTTTATACTTTTTGCCTAGGACAGTCTAAGTGTCCCTGAAGAGCATGCCCAGAGAGGCTTTGTTATGTCTATCTAGCACGAGAGCAGAAATTAACAGGCTACAAGGAACTTCAGAGTTACACACTAAGAAGTACAGAATTTGAAAAATATAAAAGTTAAAACCTAAGGCATCATTTCCACCTTCTCTCCACTCCCAGCTCTGCTTCCAAACGAGGACTCTGGCTTCATTGCCGGGAAGGTTCTGCATTCCCATTCTCCAAATTACTTTTTGCTCATTTGGCCAAGCCCTAATTCATCTTGTCAAATATTTTTTCCTCCTGCCAAAAGCACGGCTCCTATTACTGTTTCTCACATCCACTTCAGCCTAACAGTGTCTGTAAATAACGAATTTGCATAATGAACAGGATTTATGAAAACCAGTTGCTCTCTGTAGGTGACCTTGTGACTCCAAACATGCCAATGCGCAGGGGTGCAGGGCAGTGCTGCAGTAGCAGCGGCTTTGGGAAGCTGCTCATTGGGTGTGCAAGCACCTCGCCCATGCGTGCCTTCCTGGCTTCTTGCTGCACTTGACAGCCCAAAATATTCACATAGAAATGCTCTGGGCTCCCTCAAAAGTGATGGTGAGAGCGGTTGACCATCTCCAGTCACAGCAGTACCAGTGGCACCACCTGCTCACACTGGGGACCCTTCTGGCAGCACCCAGCAAACCTGCAGGGACAGAATCAAATCCAGAAACAAACCATTCTCTCCTTATCATCTATTAATGATCACTGTGCAACTGCATTCCAGGGAAAGATTAGATTTTGGGGATGTGCACAATGCAGGTCAATAATTAATGCCAATATTATTCAAACACTGAGACCTTGTTGCTCTCTACAACTCCCTGACAGGAGGTTGCAGCCAAGTGGAGGTCTGGCTCTGCTCCCAGGTAACAGGCGACAAGACAAGAGGTAATGGCCTTAAGTGCTGCCACTTCTCCCCGTGACACTGGTATGGATGGAGCAAACACAGAGGGACAGGTCTGAGCAGCCCTGACATCGCAAGAACAGCAATGGGAATGTGGGAAACTCCAGTTTGGCCAACTCTAGGAAGGAGGACAGCTGGCTCTGATTTCTTTGCTTCATAATGTGAGAGTGTGAGTGTGACCACAAAAGTTAGAAGCCAGAAATAACTGAATGTAGTGATAAATGAAAGGCAGTGATAGAAAGTTTGATGGTGTTTCCCTTTGAGGAAAATGCCCCTAATTCCTTGGACAATGATGGAATCCAACATGCTCACACTTTTATTGGGATTTTTAAAGAATTAGGATAAAAATTTGGATGAATAAAGAGAAAGGTAAAGAAAATTGTCTGGTAGAAAGCTCAGTATTTCAAACTCATTTTGGCTTGGAATAGGAGGAAAAATTTGCTTTTCACATCCTTTTCCAACAGATCTAGTTTACTGAATTTCCATAATGAGTCCACCTCACCTTCATTTTTAAATAATTCCAGAGGTGATACGGAGAACTGCAAATGTGATGTCATATAAAACCTGTTGAGACGATAAAACTTGGGCTGAAAACTTAAGTCACTGTGCAAATGCAAGGTTTCTCTGAGCTTTGCTGAACATGTAGAGCTGGCAGCAAATGAAGGCCTTGCCCCTACAGGTTACCCAGAACAACTTAGTCAGCTCACCAGTGGATATCTCAAATACTTTGTAAAATATCAGGCTTTTCCATACATCACTGTAAATTTCCCACTTAATTTTATAACATCAAACCTGCCCTCATTTTTCCCTCCTCAATCTTCCATTTGCTCATGAGATCATGGAGTCCCTGCTGATAGCAAGCTGTGATAAATTAAGTTTATCGCTTAAGAAAAAGTATATTTGAGTTATAACTGTTAGCTCCAGCTGAAATAATTCTATGGATTCTCCTGAATGCAAAGAAAATAAATCAGGAGATCAGAACTCTGCAACTATGTGATTTATGTGTATAAATATTAAAGGCATCAGCTAATCAGAGAATTAAAACTGCCAGAAGCTCTAGTGTGGCTCTGTGGTAACACCCAGCACAAATTTTCTTGCTCCAGGATTTTATGTGCAAAGTCAGCCTGTGTTCTCCAGACCTGGTCTGTTATTCCCAGCATGAGGCCTCAGTTCTTCCCATGACATAATAACTGATTTGCACAGAGTTTTAGGATCTGGGATTTGGAAGCAAACTCCTTTCTGGCACCATTCGTGCTGGATAAATGCTTATATGGACTTTTGGTTGGACATGGTGGCTGTTTTTGTCTTCTGCTGTATCTCTCACATTGGGAAAGGGGATCATCTTTCATCTTGCAGAAATAATAGACTTACAGCCCTGATAATTTGTATATCTAAGGTAAAACCTGCAGGTAGAGGTTATATTTTTAGTAGAACCACTGGTATGGTAGGTGAAGCTTCAGATGTGAAGTGCTCTTGTTTTTGAATTATTGTCTTTTCCTCCAGCTGTATCAGGTGTTGAAGGATCATCTTCTCTGCCATAAATCTCCCTTACTCATACTCTCAGTGCCTCGTGGCTGCAGCAGCCACCCCACCCCATGTGAGATGAGAAACATAATTTCTGTCCTTTGAGGGAAAATATGGCAGGCTTGGAATCCCCCCAAGCAGTAGTTTTAAAAACAGTCTCACTAAGCTGCTTATATAAAAATTAATTTGATAAAAAATCCCCTATAAAATGGAAACTTCCCTTGGATTTCCATAGCAAAGCATCAGGAAGGAGCTGCTTTCACACCTGGTGCTGCACTGAGCTGTGGGTTATGCAGGTAAGCTGGACACATAGGAAGGATTACTCTGGCTACCTACGCTCTTCAAGCTGCTTTTAATTGCAAAGGATAAAACGTTAAAATACCATAAATATAAAATATAAAATATTTTGAATATTTTTTTAACATTTGCTCCTCCATCTGCCCCTCAGAGGAAGACTCCGCTCCCACTAGGAGACATCAGAAGTCATGGGAATGGGGAGCGCTGGGCGCAGCCGTGCCTGAAAACCTGCCAGGAGGTGCAGGCTGGCGTTCCAAGAGCCCAGCTTCAGTTCGTGCAGCCCGACCTGCGGAGCAGCACGGCCACGGCTGGGCCGGGAACTGCGAGCAGCAGCAGCTGGAGCCTGCGAGCTCTGCAGGGAGAGGGGAAAGCCTGGGGGACTCGGTGGGTGGGTGCCTGTATGGGTGCTCCTGGGCCAGGCCGCACGGTCGGGGCCATGAGCATCACCAGGAGAGAAAGCTGGCCACGGATAACGTTTGGGGCAGTGCCTGTGGCACATCCTGTGGCACATCCTGTGGCACATCCTGTGGCACGTCCCACGGCACATCCTGTGGCACATCCTGTGGCACATCCTGTGGCACGTCCCACGGCACATCCTGTGGCACATCCTGTGGCACATCCTGTGGCACGTCCCACGGCACATCCTGTGGCACATCCCACGGCACATCCTGTGGCATATCCTGTGGCACGTCCCATAGCACATTGCACCAGCCCGGCACGGGCAGTCCTTGTCCTCCTCCTGGGGCATGGGACAGGGCTGCTGTGGCTCTGCAGAGGTACTTGGCAGGGAATTCGTGTCCAAGAAGGCTCAGAATGGATGTGGTATCAGTGGGACCTGTGCCATCACTGAGGGTGGCAGGATCATTCTGCTGGGACTGCCCAGCTCCCAGGTACTGCAAAAGGGGATCCCTTGCAGGCCTCGTAGGGCCCCTCACCTTCCAGAAACCACCATTTGTCACATACAAACACTATTTAGGTTTCTGAGGAATGAGTGGCATAATTAATGGCACACAGCAAGCCGTGTATCACGTGATACACCACACACACCTGATATGTTGTCAGAGAAACCATTCCTCATTGCAAACCAGTCCTTTTTGAACCTCACAGCCTGGTTTACAGACCCCATACTGTGGGGTATGGCCTGTTCAGGTGTTGCCTTCAGGTTTAATTACTTTTTTTCCTGTGTTTTATGCATTTATTCAGTCTTTACTAAATAGTGGTCATTATTTATCACTGGACCACCTGGCAGTGATCTCTGCCTGGAGTTCGGCTCTTTGGAGGTGCCTCATTTGTCTTGTGTTTGCCTTGAACATAAGTCATAAGCCACCAGGACTACTTGGAAATGCACTATTTTTCTGGAAGAAAAATCAGTCCACAAACCAAACACACAAATAAAGTGTAAATTGTATGGGGTTTTCATGGCCAGGCTTTGGTAGTGGGGGGAATTATAGAGGTGGCTTCTGTGAGAAGCTGCCAGAAGCTTCCCCCATATTGGATGGAACCAATGCCAGTGGCTATGAGAGGGATTCGCTCCTGCAGCTGACATCGACCCAGCTTCCTCATTGCATCCTGCTGCTCGCCACCTGTTGATGCTAATGGATGTATTCCCAAAATGATCACTGAACAGGGTAACAAGCAATTTTTAGGGAAGAAATTGCCATCTGGTGTGTGAAACAATGAAGGGAGAAAGCAAACAGAAGAGAAGAGAGAAGAGAGAAGAGAGAGAAGTACAACGTCAGGGCTGGATTTCTTTTCTTTGTTAGTGCTGGGTTTTGGGAAAGTGGAATTGGAAAAAATTCCCTTAATTTAAATTTTATTCAATGTCAACCTTCTCACCATCAAAGAACAGTAACAATACTGGTGGGTTGTTTAAACAAACCACAAAATGCCCACAAATCTGCTCTGAGGAACTAATAGGGAATCTGGGGGCTCCAAGACATCGCTTGAGAAAAATAAAAAGCCAGACTGTAATGGTAATTTGCTTCAGAGATGTTGCCTTATCTGCTTCGACAAGATTCTCTCAGACATGTTTCCATCCTCACCATCTCAGCCATGGGGCTGAACTGAGATTTCCCGACTCATGAGAAGGTGCCAAGTCACTGAGTTTGACTTTGAGATTGAAATGCTGCCTCTGTTCAGACTCTAAGTCAGCAACTGGCAGGCCAGTGCACAGATTGGTTTTTGTAATGGAAACAAGATCCTCATAAGTCCTCCAAATGGAAGCCCTCCAGTCTTGTTACACAAGTCTTAAATTCATTATTAAGTGTAGAACTGCTAATTGTACATTTGTAATGCAGCATTTGGTAATTGCTCACTATACAAACACTGTAAAGGCCTTAGAGAATGCACCTAATTATGGGCTTTTGACAGAAAGCAGGCGGGAAATCAGTCCACAGCTTGTGAAGTGAGTGGATCAGCTTCCTCATCCTCATGGAGCATTGGCAGATGGAGTTATAAGCCAAGAGGATGCACTAGCCGGTGGCCACCAAAAGGGGAAACTTTGTTCACCCCCTTCTTCCACATCCTGCTTCCACTTCTGGGTGTGCTGTCCTGCTTTTGTAGCAAAGGTCTGAATGAAGTGCCAGGAGGCATCTGTTGGTGCTATTTTCTGGCCTTAGTGGGGCTGTAACTTCAAAATTAATCAAAGAATAGACCTTGGCTTTTACTGATTGCATGGAAGCAGTGTTGAGCATTTTGGAGTAGCTGTTGTGGTGATTTTTTGTTGGGATGAAGTTGATTTTGTCCCAGTAGCTGGTCTGGAGCTGTGTTTGGGATCTGTGCTGGAAGCAGTGGGGATCCCACGGGGATGTGTCAGGCCCTGCTGGGCAGCACCTGCACCATGCCAGGGGCTGCTCTGCTCCTCACCCACCCCACAGCGAGGGGCTGGGGGCACCAGGGTCTGGGGGGACACAGCTGGGACAGCTGATTCCGACTCTCCCAAGGGATGCCCCAACCCCCAGGACATTGTGCTCAGCACAGAGAGCTGAGGGAGAGGGATGGGGGCACATTTGGGGTGATGGGGTTCATCTTCCCAAGTCACTGTCATGTGTGCCAGAGGCTGGCTGTCTTGGGGATGGCTGAGCACCTGCCTGGTATGGGAAGTGGGGAATGAATTGCTTGGTTTGTTTTGTTTGTGTGCATAGCTTCTTCATCTGTTAAACTGACTTTACCTCAACCCACCAGTTTTCATACTTTTGCTCTCCCAGTTCTCTGCCCACCCCACTGAGTGTGATCCAGCAGCAGGGTGAGCCGAGCTGCCAGCTGGGGTGAGACCAGGGCACCTGAGGGGCAGGGGCTGCTGGTGGTGCTGGGCCACTGCAGAAGCTGATGGTGGCTCTTCCAGCCGCCTGCCCCAAGCCCCAGCCATGGCTGGCAGCAGCAGGCACAGCCCTGGGGCCCTCTGTCTCCAGCAGAGCCCCTGGCCCGTGTGCCTCCTCCGTGTGAGCCAGCACAGCCCACTCAGTGCTGGTGGTCAGCAGGAGGGGCTTGGGGCTGCTGAGCCCCCGGCCCAGCCTCGCTGCCCTGAGCATCAGCTCTCCAGAGCACGCAGGGCAGCAGCCCAGCTCTGCCTGTCCAGCAGCGTAGTTGTACGCGTTTTTCATTAAACCTATGTTGGACATTGAAAAAACTGCAAAAAGGAAGCTTGGTATTTCATGTGTGAGCTCCTTAATACATTTTGGTGTTTCTCATGTTTGGAGAAAAAAACAGGATTGGAAAAGCTGTCTTCTGTCATTCTGCTGGAAATGTATTGAGGTTTTCTGAATTGACATGATAAATTTGCTTTAAAAAACTAGTCTAAAATCAGATGGAATGAACAGGATCTCTAGAAATGCTTTTCCAGTCAGAGGGGCAAGGCAAAAGGTTATTTCTTTTTCCTTCTTCTGTTTTTTGAGAAAGACAGTTAATTCACTGTTGTTGTTTCAGAGCCAGAACTCTCCTTGCAGTGCTGCTCTTGGATGTGACCAGCAATACAATCCTGCCCTGGACTGTGCCAGGGACTCAAAAAGCTGTCTCAGACATGACAAGTGGTCATACATGAAGCAGATTTTTGGTTCTACTGACTGAGAACGTCTTATCCATGAGTATCTGTAGTTTTCCAGATGGTAAAAAGCTTTTCTGGAAGCAGGTCCTTTTGCTGTGCAGTTTGAAACTAGAGAAGGGAGTGATGAGAGGGAAAGCTAAATGGAGACAACAGCACCTATCTCTTCATTTTGTATGAGGTCGTTCCATTGGAATGAATGAAGATAAAAATCTACTTGAATATCAAAAAATGCATCTCCGAAACAGAGCTGTGCCCAGCTTTATTTAAGATTCCTCTGCACAGAAACCAGGTCTTCATCCCAAGGTGCTGTTGTGACAGACCAGAAGCTGTGATTATAGTGACAGCCAAATTGGGAATGGTGTCATGGGTGGGGAAAAGAGGTACGCTTGTTCCTCTAGTTTAAGAAAGGGTTGAAGTGAGACAGAAAAACAGGAATCTTGAGGTTAGTCCTTAGCAGTGTGCAAAGTCACAGGAGAAATTGGGAAGAAATAGCAGCTGGAGACAACTGGATAGGTAGTTTAGGAGTAAATTTAGGAGAAAATTTTAGGAGTAGGTAATTTAGGAGTCAAACAAATCGGGTTTCAGGGAGACAAATTGCAGCCAAGTTCCTCAGCCAGGAATATTTTCCTGTTGCCTGACTCCCAGGCAAGATTATCACAGACTGCCCACCCGGGCTGTGTGAGGCTGGCCAGGCGGAGCTGCACAGAGATTCTTGCACTGAGCTCTCATGTTTCTGCACCAGCAAGCTGAGCTGCCTTGTACCCAGAAACCAGGAAAGCAGATTTCCAGGCCGGTGCCACACAACAGCTCCTGCACAGCTCAGCAGGAGGATGCTGAGTGCAGGTGGGAGCTGCTGTGGCAGGAGGTGCTGCCAGTGAGATATCTGCCATGGTGGTGCAGGGCTCACACTGGGCTGTGGGGCTCAGCAGGTGCAGAGCCTGAGGCAGGGGACCCCACTATGGTGGGGGCAGTGGGTGAGGCATTTCTGAAGGGTGTTACTCCCAATGCAGAGGGGAGCGTTCCCAGACCTGTCTTTGGCTTGGTGCACAAGGACAACTGCTGCTCCACACAGATCCCTGAAGGGCTTGGTCACTGCCATGTAAAAGATATTTTCTGGACATACAGTTCCCATTTCCTGGATATTTTCATGTGTCTATGCACACTGAATTCCCGTTCCATATTCCTGTCTCCCTGACCTCCCAAGGGCACCGCCTCTTTGCAATCTCACTCCCTGAGTCTATAAAATAGTCGTGGTGGAGGTTTTGGGTGTTTTTTTTAGAAGTCAGAGCATCAGATTAACTGATATTTACACATCTCCTGGAAAGCAGAGCCGGGCAGCCAGCAGCTGTGATGGGCAGGCAGGGAGTAGGACAAGGAGCAGAGGAGGGTGATGCTCAGAGAGAGGAGAGTGGTGGCAGCTCCAGACCTCTGTGGGAGCCAGGCTTGAGCTGATGCAGGCACCCATCCATGGGGACCAGACCGTGAGCGGGGGGGACAGGGTTGGCCACCTTCCTGAGGGTGCAGGGGGTGCGTGGCTCTTGGGCTCTGTGCCAGCACAGGAGCCCCACACCTTCCTGGGCAGCTCCAACACAAGGAGAAAAGCACCTGTTTTCCTGCGATTTTCAGCATTCCTCAACCTGTTCAGACGACCAAACCCTTTTGGCAGCCACATTTATTCAAACCCATGTGGCAGCACCAGCCTTTATCCTTCACTGTCCTGTGTGAGCTTCAAGGACCAGCAGACACGTGGCTACTCAAGGCAGCAGCGTGAGGGTGGGAAGACAGGGGTTTGGTCTGGAGGTGGCAGCACGGTTCTCAGTATCCCCTGATCCCCTCCCGTTAACCCACAGACAATCCCAGCACATTAGGAAATGTTATTCAGGGCCTGAGGAACAGGAAAAGCAGGAAAACATTCCTCTTCAGGGACTGGACTTAAAAAAAAAAAGAAAAAAAAACCCCTGTGTTTGGAAGCTACAGTGGGAAACTGAAGTTCAGAAGTAAAACATGCATTTTTGTTGAGGACAGCAAGAGATTGAAGCACCTTACCCAGGGGGACAGTTGAGTTTTGCCTATTGAAGTTGTTTTTCTTTAACCCAGCCTGGGTTCATTTCCAGAAGAATTTCAAACAGCAGCAAAAGCCAGGACCCTGTGGCTCTCGGTCTGTGCCCTGTGGCAGGTCACACTGGCATGATGCACCTACCACTTCTTAAGGAATGGCACCCCACAGGACAGAGGATCCCGTCCTTGAGAGGTGACACTGGCAGGAGTTGCTGAGAGCTCCTGTTAGCAACAGGAGTAAGAGGGTAATTAGCAGTGACAGCTCCTGACCCAGGCATCCCCGATCTCCCTGACTCCTGTAAAGGGAGTTATTAGTCAAATACAGCACCTTCTTGGGAAACAATTACCACTAATTACCATCAAGTCATAGCATCCCGAGATTTTAAACACAGTGTGGAAGTCTTGTGTGATTAGAGACCGTCAGGCAACTCTCTAATGGGTTTCCATGCAGTATATTCCTGACAAGATGGTTCATGCCAAACAGGTGACTTTCACTGATGTTTAATCTGCACTTAACATTAATAAAAATAAAGCAGGCTGGCAGACTGAGACACTGCCGACAGCCCAAGCCCTCCTCATGCACCTCAAAAACCAGAATCAAAGGGAATACCTGGAACATTGTGAGTGTTCCTGTGACTCCTGATCAGATTTTTGACTAACCCAGCCTGTAGCCCACCAGCCTGGTGTGTGCTGGGAGCAGCATCACTGGGTCAGAGCAAGAGCCCCATGGTGGCAGGAGGTGGACAGAAGGAGCTGAAGATCTGCAATGCAGCCACTGTTCCCCATTCCCGCAGCCAGCATCTCCACATATCACCTGTCAGGAAGCTCTATCAGAGTCTGCTGTCTCCTGGGAATAGAACAGACCAAGCTGGGATGCTTGAGCTGTAGAAGTCAGCTCATCCCAAAAGCCTTTGCAGTGGATCCCACAGCAGTGGGACTGCTGAGGCTTCCCTGCCTCCTTTTGTGCTGGAGGGGACGCTCACTCCATGATGGAGGAGGAGAAATGAACACTCGCCCCTGGATTGGGATCTTCTTTGCTCATAGGTGTGTGATTCAGTTATGGCTTATACATTATGGACTCTCATTACTCAAGTAGTGAATAAGTGAATCCATGTGAATCCCTTGGGGAAAGGGGATCAAATCCTTGTTTGTTGTGCTTGGTTCTCGTATCTCCTAATGAGCTCATTAAATAAACCTAATTTACAGAGCACTTTGTCCTGTACATTTGAGAGATCCAAACTACCATGACACCTCTCCTTTGGCTCTTCCTGCCAGCTGCCAGCTGTGAGGAAGTGTGTCCGTGGCCGGGCAGGACACCAGCGAGGGCCAGAGCAGTGGTGCCCTCCTGGGAGCCATGGCTGCAGAGCAGCAGGGGCTGTTTGTGCTGCAGAGCCTGTTGGGACAGTTGAGAAGGTTCCCACCTGCTTGGAGAGGTGTAGCGGCAATGCTGAGCCCGCAAAAACAAAAGGAGTGTGGGCACCAGGAGCAATGAAGTGATTTTTAGCATCTCTGTATGTCTGGAAAGGGTTAAATCCAAGTCTGAGTCAGGACCTTGAACCTCATTTGTGTTAGGAACATACACAAGACCCTGGTAGCGAATGCACAGACCAGAGAGAAGAACAGATCCTGGGCTGGAAACATCGTGTCATGGCTGAACTGAGAAATTCAGCACCTGGAAATTGCTGAGCCCCTGCCTTATTAGATTATCTTGCTGCTCTTCTTTTCTCCTCTGTAGGGTTCTTTATTCAGAATTTGCTCAAATATTTTCCTTCAGAAGATTTAATATCTCAAAGTGCAAATATCCAAACCCTGTATCATTTTGTAATTTCATACTCTGTGGTTCTTTCATATGCATATCAATCATTTGCCACCCTTTTGAAGGATGCAGCTTGAGTAATGGAAGTGAAAGAAAACCCATTCAATGTTGATTTTAATTGAACAAGCTCAGAAGCAGTGGGGATCCATGCCAGACGCCAGTTCGCTCTTTTTGAAGAGTTATTACTAGAATTCTTTTGCTTCTGTGTCTCTATTTTTTTTTCCAATTAGCAGCTTCTCAAAAATATTAGTTATCTTATTATTTTCCTGGTTCTGCTTGTTTGGGATGCTTATGCATAATAATCACTAAATTCACTTTCTCCTCCTCTTCCAATGGAATATTGTATTACTTGGCTGGGGAGCAACACTCCAGCCTGCATTCCAGAGTAATTTTTGCAGTGAAAATTAACTCCTTTTTGGTGCAACCTTTTCATTGTGGTTATGGCAGTGGTGAGCTCCTGCATAGTCTACACTGCAACTGTAGAGGCCGTAAATATTATAAATTGAAGACTGCAAACACTGTAAATAAAAGTTTGTTCTTTCTTCTGTGTACAAATGAGGTGTAGGGTAGCTCTTCATTCTCCCACCATGATGAGTTGAACATTAGCCCTCAGCATGTTTCTTGGATATAAGAGAGGAGATGGAACATCCAGAAGAATAATAGCTTGGATTACTGGACACTATCTTCCATGCAAAATTTGGCTTAAGGAAAGGACTTAAATCAGTAACTGGTAGAACAACAAATTCCCGTCTATTATGGAAACGAGCTCTGCACATGGCTCTGAGGGAATTGGGGCAGGCTGGTGATGGAAATTTTTCTGTTTTCTACTGAGAAGTCATCTGAACAAAGAAGGAATAAACTGTGTAAGAAAGAAATGTGAATAAGGAAGAATTTTAAAAGACTGAGACCCAAAACTCCAATACGAAGAGAGTGCAAGTGTTAAGAGAGCATGTTATTAAAATTCCAGAAACAAGGAGGAGGAGACAGACAATGAAGCACGTCTTTGGCTTAAAACAGGCAGCGGGAGAGGTGCTGAGCCCTGGTGGCAAAGGATTAGGTGCTCGTGCTGTGTGTCAGGTGATGCCCATCCTATCTGCACAGCACCCAACACTTCTGCCTGCTGAAATCATGGAATCACAGCATCATTTAGATCAGAAAAACCCTCTGAGAGCATCAAGTCCAACCATTCCCCCAGTACTTTCAAGCTGTTCAACGATGTATGATTGGAAGCTGCATTCAGGGATGGGCAATTATTGTTCTTCAGCCCAGGAGGCTTAATGTCACCTTCAGAAAGAAATGTAGAGCTGTTTGCCCCTGAACCAGCTCACCAGACCACAGCACTGCAGTGCAGCCCTGGGCCCTTCCCTGGGATACAGATTGGCTTTGCCTTCCACGTCCAGCTGTGCTGGGCCCTGCAAGAACACAAGTATGTTTATAGAGACGGAAAGATGGGGCTGCCCATGGTGCCAGCAGCCCTCTCCTCATGTAAGCTCTGCCCCAGCTCCATCCCACACATCAGCACTGCCTGTCAGTTGCAGTGAGCCCCTGGCAGTCTCCGACTGCTCTGGCCTCTCCCTGCCTTGGGAACACCAGTCCCAGTTCCTGGAGGCGTCAATGACACCTGGCAGAAGGAAACGGCCTTTTGCAGGTAACAGGTTTTTTTGGACAGGCTGTTTTTCTAAATTATGACTGAGCTTAGTCTCTACTTTTTATTCACAGCCCTACAATATACCTGCTTCTTCCTGTTTCTTGTGTAGGGTCTCCATCTGTAATATTTCCTCCTACCCCTATTTCCAAATCAAACAAGCCATGCTCCAGGTGAGATCATGTGGCCCTGCCAGGCCACCATGGGGGTGAGAAAACCCATTGTGTGGGGTGCAAAGCTGGCTAAAGAGAGCCCTGAGCTTCTGTGCTGGCTCCAGGGCAGGCAGAGCCTGCCCACGAGGTTTGGGGTGAGGTGGACAAGGCTCCTCATTAGCACAGCAAACTTTTCCCAGTTGTGCCTCCAGGTCTTCCCCAGACAAAACTGGGCTCACACAATGCAGAATTGTGGCAGGTATGCGATCACCGCAGGACAGTCAGTGCTCATCTGTGTTCATCCTCCAGCTTGTGTCTGACACTTAATGCACTTTATAAATAAGCCAGGTACCAACAGCTGGAAGTCTTCATATAATCATGCAAGAAATTAAAAAAACAAATCAGCACATGATTTTATTTCTCAAAGAACAAATTTGTTAAAAGATTAAGCAAACAGACACTACAATTACTGTCATAACAGCTTTTAATCTAAGTTATTTTTTGATTAAAAATGCAAAAAAGGGCGCACTCCGGCTATAAAGTATTGCTTTACTTGGTTTGG
The DNA here is from genome assembly GCF_965178545.1 of Coloeus monedula. Lineage (NCBI taxonomy): Eukaryota > Metazoa > Chordata > Aves > Passeriformes > Corvidae > Coloeus > Coloeus monedula. The sequence goes on along the minus strand of NC_138786.1, from coordinate 64,740,189 downwards.
TTCTACCAGATGAACTGAGTCTGTTTGAGGATAAGCCTGTCGCTGGCCCCCCACCCCCTGTGGAGGTTTTGAGTGATTCACTGGCAGTGCCAGTGGCAGGGTCCGGCAGTGTGGGGCTGGCACATGAAAACCAGGGCACCAATATGAACAGATCCTAGGGAGAAATGTGACACCAGTTCACCTTAAATAAAATCAGAAGGAGTGCTAAGGGAGCTCTGTGCCTGGGCCAGGTTTAGCACCAGCTGCCCTGAGCCTCCCCGGCCAGCGAGGGCGAGAGCTGGGGACACCAGGACAGCTGGGGAAGGACCTCACCTGTGGCCTGGTGACAAGGAGGCAGAGGGCTCCAGAAGGAGCAGGATCGGTCCCTGCCATTTTTTGTACAATGCAACAGCTCCCCCATCTTACAGACTAAAGAACTTAAAATGAAAAACATCCCCAGGAAATGATCACTGGGTTAACTCCACATGCTTCCCTGGTTCTTCTGGAGGAGAGGCTGGCGTGCACTGGCACCTGAGGCATTCTTGTCTCCAAGGTGCTCCAGGGACAAGAAATCTACTTCATGCAACGGGACATTTGACATTTCAGTGATTAGGGCAGTGAGTTTCCTCCTTGTAAGGATGAATAAGCATTGCCGCTTCCAGATGCATTTTGATGAGGTACCAGAGTCTCTCTTAAGGAGTACCATGTACTGCCTCTTGACATGTTTTTCGCCAGGCTGTCAAAGCCTGCAGTGCCTGGAGCTGCTCCCCTGCACTGCTGCTGGTCTCCTTTAGGGTGTACACGCAGCACGCGGTACCAGCGTTCGGTGCCTGGCGAGGAAGGGCGCCTGTGCTCATGGAACACTCTGCTCCGTGCGGAGTGACGTTATGCCTGAACAGTTCCTGCTCCAGCCCATGGTACAGCTACCACCGCCACACACACGGGCATCCCACCCCTCCTGCTGCCCAAGCAGTCCAGCAGCAACTCCGGCCACAGCTCAAAGGATGGCTCCGGGCTGTGAGGTCGGGCTGGGGAGGAGGTCTGAAGGGATGAGGGACAGGCAGCCCCCTGTGGCACCGTGGGTGTGGGTGTTGTGGGCAGCAGGCTGGGGGAGCATGGCACCCTGTCGCCAGCAGCTGCAGCACAGTGGCACTGTGCCTAGGCCCCAGGTCCCTCCTTCCGGAGGTGACTAAGGGTTTGAAAGTGCATAAAAGAGCTCTGTGTGCTCTTTGAACAAAGAACTCTCCTCAAGGTCTCCTTATTTCAGCCAAAAAAAGAAATGATGAAATAAATTTAAAATTATACCTGTGAGGGAAAAAAGATCTCAGTTTAAGGAGTTACCAGCTCTATTAGGAAAAAAGCATTTTAACACTGGTTGGTGAGACCAAGACAAAACCCCCAGCAAGAGCTTCTTCAGAGGGGTAAATGGGGAGGTGACTGAGCCCCAGCAGGAGTGAGAGTCCCCAAGGCAGGGTGAATCCTGGCCACAGCTAGGTAGGAGCTCACCTGAGTAATCCTGAGCATCCCCAGTGCCAAGGCTGTGCAGGACAGTGCTGTCCATGAGGTACACTGCAAGGCATTGGGAATAACGATGCCAGGACACAGACCTGCCCCTCCCACAGCACTGAGGTTTGTCCCAAAACAGCCTGTCTCAGGGCATCGAAGGGAGCATTCAGGCACAGACACCCCCATAGCATCACAGGGGGCAGCCAGGAACACCCCAGGAGAGACCCCAGTGGAGGGGTGACCAAGAGGGAGGGGAACAGCTTCAGGGTAAGACCTGAACAGCATAGCAGCCACACACCGTCACTTAGGTCAAGGTCCAGGATCAGACAAGCAGTCTTTCCATCTCAGCCATCAGTGAGCGAACTTCCCCAGCACACCCCCAGTTACCACAGTCCTAGAGGCCCCAGGGGGGAGCAGTTTTCCCACTGGGTACATAACTAGGGGGTGTTGTTGTCTCACTCTTGTCTCAGTCTCACGTCCAGGAGGGATTTCAGGGTGACAGAGAAGATGCAGCAGCCCTTGCTCAAACGCCTGAGGCCGGACAGCACAGGACATTGCTTTAGCTGCAAGGTTGTGGAGCTCCTGGGCTGTGCTGTACTGGTACCAGTTCAGAGGGGTCCTGAACCAGCCCTCACAGTGTGTTTGGGCTGGATGGTGCAAACCAGTGCACCCCCCAGTACCTACCAGGTTCTGAACACAAGCTTCCACTGAGTTTCCACTGAGCTTCTCCATGTTCCCATGGCCAGGGAAGCCATACCCCGATGTTTGCCTCCTCTCCCAATGACAGCCACACTGCTGGCATCACTGGCATGCCAGGTCCCCTGCTTCTGGGGCAGCAGAGAACTGACAGAGCGCAAATGCTTGAACCCGAAGCCCAAGACACTGGTGGATGTTAGCCAAGACCACAGATGTTTTACCAGGGAGCATCTTATTGTCTCTCTTCTTTCTCCACAGGGGAGCACACTGTGAACGCCAAATCAGGGCCGAGCACGACACTGCCTCCAGCTCCAAAGGAGATCAGTGCTAGGACTGAATGTGGGGCAGAGACCACCCCAGCAAAACCAGCCAACATGAGTTTTCCTTTGAGGGAGAGAACATTTAGACTAATTTCCTCCTGCCAGCCTCTATCCCCCTGTAACAGCTCAAACCAGCTCCATGAAATAGCAGCTGGTACTTGGAGATAAACGCTAACTCAGGCCCAGCCTGGCAGCCCAGCCCTGGACAGATTCAGAGGCTGTCAGAAGGGCAGCGGATGACGTGGCTCTGCAGCTGTGTTCCTTGTGAGAGCAGGGTAACAGGCTGCTTTGGAGACCACTTCAAAGTTCTTAAGTCACACGGACAGCCCTGAGCCCAGGAATAGTGATGTGCTCCCTCTTCTCACCCTTACTGACGAAAGACGCTGCATCCCAAGGCACAAAAAACTTTGGCATGGCATCAGCAGAGAGGCATGAGGACTGTCACTGCATCTTCCCGTTTCTTGAATGGGGCTCCTACCACGTGCATCCCCAGCGAGAAGACGCCAGTGTATCCCCAGCAGCACTGCTCCCACTGCCTCCAAGCGTGCCGAGCAGTCCAGGGGTTTTCTCCTGCACCGTCAGCAGCGGTGGCCTCGCGGGCTGGTCCGGCTGCAGAGAGTCCCGGGGCAGCCCCGGAGGAGTGGGCAACTGCCTCCCGTCCCAGCGGAAGGGTGTCGGGGGAGACGGGGCCATTGCCCAGTGGTGGCAGGGCACGTGCCTGCACATCCCTCCAGGTGCGGGGTCACTGGCCGCTTACGAGGTTCGTTAATTAGCTCCTCTTCCAGGCTCTCCAGGCAGTGCTCCTCTTCTTCGGGTCCTGTAACATCCGCGGCGTTTTCCCACAAAAGAGCATTAGAGAAGGGTGTCAGTGTTCCATAGCACGAAATGCACTCTCCTCCCTGTTAGAGATCCAGGAGACAGGTAACGATCGGAATCCCCAAAAGCGCTCCAATTTACTGCCCCCAAACATGACCCAGCCTTTACTTCTTCTGCCAGGATCATCCCTCCTAGAAGTCCGGTGTTGCAGTCCCTGTCCTCGGACCGGCAGGGCGCGGGCAGGATGCGGGCAGCTGCGTGCCCCGAGGGTGGACAGGAGCCCTCGCCAAGCCAGGCAGCGCGGAGCGGAGCTGCCGCCGCGCTCCCACCCCGCGTGGCCGCTCCGCGCCGCGGGACGGTTCCGCCGGTGCATCTACCGGATCCATCGTCAGGTCAAACTCTCGCGCACCCCCCGCAGCCGCGCCGCCCCCGCCCGCCGCCCGCTCCGGACCCGGGGCCCCGGGCGGCGGCTGGGGAAGGGCTGTGGGGTGCCCCGTGGACCGCGGCCGCTCTCGGTTCCCGTCGCCGCAGCCCGGCCCCGGCGTCGCGGGGCAGGCGGAGGCGTGTCCGTATCCGTGCCGGTGCCCGTGCCTGGTCCCGCCCGGCGGCGCGCAGCCCTGAGGCCGGCGCGGCGGGGGGCGGCCCGGCCGCACGTCTGCGCGGCGGCGGTCGGGCGGCTGCGGCTCAGCCGTGCGTGCGGCGGGGCGGGGAGGGCCCGGCTGCTCCAGCCCGCCCCGGCGCGGCGCGGCGCGGGGGAGGCGGCGGCTGCTCCATGCGGCAGCGAGCGGCGCGGCTGCCCGCGGCCGGGGCCGGGCGGAGGCCGGCGGCGCGGAGGATGGGCGCAGCTGCCGCCGCCGCGGAGGGCCGAGCCGCGGGCGCCGCGCTCCCCGCTCTGCCCCGCCGCAGCGCCCGCCGCCGCGGCTGCTCCGCCTGAGCGCGCCCGGCGCGGAGCGGCGCGGAGCCACATGGCCCTGCCGGCGGCCGCCCCGCGCTAGCGGCACCCGCACCCGGGAGGCGACGGCCCGGCGGCGGGGCTGCCCGCGCCTCGGCCACGTCCGTCCGTCCGTCCGTCCAGTGCAGCGCCTGGCGCACAGGATTCCGCAGCGGGGTGCGGAGCGGCAGCGCTTGGCGAGGATTAACCTGGCGCAGGTACACGACAAGGTCAGCGCCGGCGGGCGCGGAGCAGGGCGGGCTGCCCGGTGCGGGGCGATGCGGGCGGGCTAATGCAGGCGGGTTGTCCCGCGCCTCCCGCCCCCGCCCGCGCGTGTGTGCATGTGCCGCCACCCGCCCGAGCCGCCGCGTGGGGCCGTCCCCGGGCCGCCCTGCCCGCCCCGGCCGCGGGCAGCTCCGCCGCGGACCCGCGGTAGGATGCGGGTGGTGAGCGCCGGCTCGGGGCGGAGCGGCGGGCAGCCCGCCTGCCGCCAGCGCCCGCAGCCCGCCGGGGCCCGGCCGCGGCCGCACCCGCAGGGGACGCGCTCCGGCCGCCGCCCGTCCCCGGAGGCACCAGGTAACGCGAGGGGAGTCGCGCCCGGCACATCTGCATTGCACCGCGGTACTGGCCCAGGGGACGGGGCGGGGGGGGCGGGGGGCAGCCCGGCCGGTCCCGAACGTCCCGGTCAGGACGACCCCACGGCGTGGCGGGGGCGCCGGGACGACGCCCTTCCCGGGAGGGCGGCGACCGGGGAGAGCGCGGAGCGGCGGGCGGGTGCCCCGCGGACGGGCCGGGCCGGGCCGGGCCGGGCCCGGCCGCGCTGCCGCCGCTGCCCGCGGGACGGCGCCGGCGGCCGCCCGCGCTGGGCTGGGCTGGGCTGGGCTGGGGATGCTGCGGGGCCGGGGATGCTGCCAGGCTGCGATGCTGCGGGGCCGCCCGTGCCGCGGCCGCCGCCCCCTCCGCGCCGCGGTGCCGCTGCCGCCGCCGCCCGGTTACCCGGCACCGCTGGCGCTGCGGCGCTGCCCGGGCGGGCGGAGGCGCCGCCGTGCGCGGAGCCATCCCGGGGCGCTCTCGCGGGGGGCTCAGGGGGTGCGGGGCTCTGCCAGAGGACCCGGCAACCCCGCGGCTCCCCCTTCCCCAGTCCTCCCGCCCCGTCCCACCGCCCCTGGCCGCCACACACACACCGCTCTCCCCGCGGCTCTCTCCCTGGGGCTGCCGCGGTCCCCTGCGTCCCGGGATGCGGCTGCGCCCCCCTCTCCTCCGTCCCCCCCGCCCCGTCGGTGGCGAACACCGCTGTGTGCGGGAGAACGAATGTAGGACAGGACGGACCTTCCCCGCCGGAAGGTTCCCGTTGGGGAGATAGCAGAGCAGCGGCGGAGGAGCCGGCGGAGCCTCGCAGCCATGTTGGAGCATCAGCCCTCGCGGCTCCAGGAGCGGGTGTTGGAGCGCACAGCCCTCCCGGCTCCAGGAGCCCAGCTGCGGCCGGCAGCGGTTGTGGGAACGGGCATATCTGGGCCAGGTGTACTGGGGAAGCCTCTTCCCGGGCTGGTCCTTCGCAGCATAGACTGGGGAACACTGGCTCTGGGGTTCCTCTGCATCCTGGGACAGCAGCTCTTTCCTTCCTGCACTTTCGCCTCCTCCCTCCCAGTCTCCTGCATCTCCGGGGCACTCATTACGTTTTGTGTGTGGAGCAGAGGGATGTGTTGGTAGCTGTGGTCAACCTGTCCTCACCAGTCCTGGAATCCAGGGGTGGGACAGAGGTGCCCCCAGCCAAGCCCAGTCCTGTGTGGCCTTTGACTGACTGCCATGGAACTGGACAGGCTGGGAGTCCCTGCCCTTGACCATCATGCTGTCGTGCTGGTGATCCTCCCCACCCACACTTCCATTTCACATGTTCCTGTGTGACACGTGGTGTCGGCTTGTTCCTTCTGAGCATCCTCGGGTGAGCGCTGCATGTGCGGGGCTGCTCAGGCCAGCACAGCCGGACAGCACACTGGCAAGGCGAAATGAATCCGTCCTGGACTTGAAGCCTAATTGGTTCCAGCTGTGCACCTGCAGATGGAGGGGCCTGGGCTGGCTCTGGCAGCACTGACCCTGGCCATGGCTGTATCCAGGAGCACGGATGTGCTGCCCAAATGGACTGCGTATGCTGGCACTGGTCTGTCCTGCTGTGGTGGGACTGCATCCTAGCTGGCTGGACCTGGGTGCTCAGGGCTGCGTGTGCTGCTGCAAGGACTCTGACTGGGCACCCTGGATCTGTGTACAGGCCACACCTTGGACCCGGCCCGTGGACTCTGTGGTATTGCTACAGTCAGTCCTGGCAGGTAGAGGTATGCCAGGCCTGACAATTCCACTGCTGGCCTGGGAGTCAGGTTTGATTTTGCACAAGCAGCCGTACCAGAGACTGAGTGTTCTCAGTGCCCAACACCTTCCCAATCCACGTTGCTAAATATATACTGCACTCAAGGGATTATGCATTTGTTTAAATGCATAATAAATGTGTTTAAATGCATAAGATTGGATCATAATGCACACCAGAGCTCGCCAGTTTGGCCTCCAGTTACAAGCCTCTCTAAGATACATCTGGCATATTACCTCATCTTTCTGCTTTCAGAAAGAGCAGCTCCTGGTTTTATCATGGCAGGGCAGTCAGTGGAAGCAAATCCTGGATATCTCAGGTGCCCAGTGCAAGTTAAAGCTGAACTAGTTCACCTCTTCACCAAACACTTCCATCTGCAGGAGGGAACTTGAGATTGTCCCATTCCACCAAACACATGCAGATGTGGGAGTGGGCTCCAGATTGTCCTATCCCAGGGAGATCCAGTGGGCTGAGCGCTCATGTCATGCTTATGACTGAGAGAAGTTGCTCTTGACTGCAGCACTGCTCAGGATGGTGTCTCAGGAGCTTGGTTTGAATTTTTCATGCAGCTCTGTTGTCTGGAGAGGCTCCTGTTGGCCGTTGAAGGTGTGAGTGGGGCTGGGGGAAGGAGGATGAGAGGTGTCTGCCCAGCCCAAGATCTGGGCTGGCTGGGAATGTGGGGAACCCGAGAAGAGATGTGGCTGAGCAGCATGGCAAGAAAAAACAGATCTTCCCCAATTTTTTGAGAAAGATTAGAGGGGACACGAAGGCAGGTGCATCAGGAAGGATGGCCTTGCCGTACAGGGTGCCTGTCTTGGGAAGTTGGAGCATCCTGAGGTGCCTGCAGGGCTTGTCCCTCTGCTGGGGCACGTGGAGATCAGAGGCTAGAGAGCTAATGGCTTTCCATTGCTGATCGATACAGCCTGTGCTTTCAGATGTGGTAACGGGCTCGGTTTTATAGAGCAATCTTTGCATATTCCCTGCACAAGCAGCTGGGCTGGAGCACTGCTCTAATGGCCCTGCTATTAGCGGGCTCAGAACCTGAGCCAGACTGAAAAGGCTGTGTAAGTGCTGCTCAAGCGTTTTGGGCCAGGCATATTCCATGCATTAGGGAAGATTTGTACTCCTTGGACCAGACATCACTGAGTGTTGTCTATTTATACACATCTAAATATATCCTCTGCAGTCTTCAGACTTTTCTAGCTAGTAGTAAAATTACTTTTCAATATCATGCTACTAAAACATGCTTGCTGACACTATCCGATGAGGTTTGTGCTAAGAGAGGCTTATGTATGTGTGTTTGTTTTAAATAAAAACTGCTCTTGAGGTAGTTACCTAAAATGCTTTGGAAACAAAAGCTTGTCTGCGTGGCTGGGTAGCAGAGAGAAATGTGGTCAAACAGAAGCAGCAGTGGAGACATGCTCAGGCCTGGAAAACCAAATCCAAACCTTATCCAAAGTATAAGGTTTTGTTGCTGAAGAGTGAACCATTCTTTCTAGAAATATGTATCAAATAATCATGCACTTTGCAGCAAAATAGAAACATTTGCTTCAAATTAGTCAGATACACCTTCTGGTACTCTGGAGTTTGAGATGTCATTTTGAGAACAAAATGACAAATCTTGAAGAAGTAACTTAGGTTATGGAATTCCTTTGCAGTGCCCAGATCCAGGCTGTCGAGGGTGTTCCCACACAGCCCTGCTGTGAGGGTGGTCTGTGTCCCTGTATTCATTTCTCTGGAGCTGGTGTCGGTCTTAGTGGGGCTCCCGAGGAGGGGTGGAGGCCTCAGCTACATCCCCAAGTAATCCACAGGCTTGCTCCCTGCCTGGTGGTGGCAGCGATGGCTGGCTGAGTGCCTGCAGCCCGACATGGAATAGTGATGGCCATCATTTTGTTTTCTGTGGCAGCTCTTAGTGTCAGTTCTTGGAGAGCTAAGAGGCTTCAGAGGAAGGGAAAGGGGTTGGTATTCATGGGGGAGCAGGTGAGGAGAGGAGAAGACAGGGCTCTTGGAGGAGGCCCTGGCCTGGAGCCCCTCAAGCCAAAGACAGGTGCTGATCCCCTGGACCACCCCAGGTCCCTTGGCTGGGGCTCTGGGCTCCACGAGCAAGAGGTCCGTAGTGTGGTGAAATGTTGTGGTGCCAGGAGCTGTGTCCTGCCCATGACTGTGGGTACAGGTTTACCTGGCAGCTCCTTTTATTGCCTAATTGACCTATTATTTAGGTGTTTGAGCATGACTGTGGTGTCCAAGGGGCTCCCTGACCATGTGCTCCATCCCGCCTGGCTCGCTGGTCACTAAGGCACAGGCTGGGCACCCTGTGCCTGCTGCCTGAGCTGGGCAGCAGCTTTTGTGTTTCCATGGAATAAATAGCTCTACAAGTCATATTTGTTTTGAGCAGGCTGGGTAATGTAGAACGTGGTTTGTCAAATGGCTAACTGAGATGGTAATGGGAGCCTTGGTGGGTGCCTCTAATAGTGTAGCACGTGGCCAGTGGGACCTCGGAGTACTTGAGCCGGTTCCTGATGCTGCAGAGCTCGTGTCCAAATACTGTGCTTTTGAGTTTGCTCTTGTAGAAGGAGCTTCTCCCCAGGAACTGTCTCATGGCAAAACATTTCCATGAAAACATATGATTAGGTAGCTTTGCATTAAAGTGGAATATCTTTATTCCCTTGAAGTTTTTATTTAGGCTTCTCTGTCAAGATCATGTTGGAATTCTTTTGGATTGGAGACAGATAAAACTCTTCAGTTTTTGTTGCCTCAGCATTGTTTCATTGCCAGACAGCTGATATTCCCTCCGTGTTTATTTCCAATTACTTGTACTTCCTGGTCTCTGTAGTTGGCTATGGGGGATAGAGAAGCAGGAGCCCACCACAGAGAGCTGTGACAGCTCTGTGACTCCTGCAGCAGGACTCACCAGCTGTAGGGACAGCAGGTGTACAAGGAAAACATACAAAGAGGAAAAGGCGCACTGGAGAAAGGCACACTGAGAGGAATCCCCAGGATGTTCTTAGTCCCCTGCTGCTGCTGGTCCTGGGATTGGGATGGGATTGCTTTAACACCACTGAGGAGTCATGCAAAGACGTTCTGCTGCACATGGGTGAGGTGGTAGTTCCCTGTGCTTAAGCCAGAGTTAAGAGTTTGCCTGGGATGTGAAGTCTCTGCCCTGGCACAGGAAGGCAGGTGCTGTCGGCAGCGCTGCTGGGGCTCTGGGAGCTGCGTCGTTCTTGTTTTCTCCAACGCACTTTTGAAACCCTTGATGTAAAGCTCCCTGATAGGGCTCGTGGGAGCGGGTCTGAGTAAGGCGAGCGGGATTTGTCGCCTTGTCAGCTGTGAGTCAGTAGTGCTGCCGGGTACGTGGCGTTTCACAGGGAGCCTTCTGCTGCCGCCTGTGATTCCATGAGGAGCCAGTGTTGCTGCGCTGTGTGTGCGGTGGGCAGGTTTGGTGTTGCCGTGGGCAGGTTTGGTGTCGCTGTGCCGTGGGCAGGTTTGCTGTGCTCGTGGCTCCTCCTGACACGTCAGCCTTGTGTCTCATCTCTGCCGGTGCCCAGCTGCAGTGACGCTGCTTTTGGGGACCAGGCTCCAAACTGCAGTTCCCAAGAAGTGACTGCTGTTCTCCTGCTTCTGACCCTCAGCTTTTGCTGCAGCTGCCTTTGGGGACAGTCTGCTGTGTCACAGGTGTGCAGGGAGGGCTCTGCACACCAGTAGTACCCTGGTCAGGAGAGCAGCATGGCCCTGAATTCCGTGGCTGAGCCTGGGCAGGCTGACACAGAAAATTGAGCCTCTTTCAGCTACAGTGTAAAGAACCAGGATAACAGCAGAAGCCCCAGTCTAGGCTCCAGTGGTGTCTGCCAGTGCCCAGTGGCGGGGTGTCCCAGCAGGCACTGTGCAAGGGTCCTTGGCATGGCCCGTGGTGGGTTGGAGATGTGTTCGAATGCCTCCAGGTGATGACCTGTCCTCATAATGTCATTTGTGGGTCTGGTAACATTCAGGCGCCATGTGCTGTGCTGAGGACCAGGGCTGGGGGTGAACATGGAGGCAACCAGCCACCCTGGTGACATGTGACCTCAGAGGCTCAGCCAGCAGAGCACTTGCATGGGGTCTCCTCTGTGGGCTGGTCGTCACCTGCTGCCCTGACGTGTTGGGCCGCTGCAAACAGATGTGTCCTGTTCCCCAGGTCCATGGCAAGGATTGCATTTAGTGACTGGAGGGTGCAGCTTCCTTTCTAGTACTCCATGTTCCTTGCAGATGAGCCCGCTGCTCATCTGCAGCTTGACCCCACAGATGTCCCACATACACCTCCCCTCTCTGCATTCCCACATTGGCGAGCAACGAGGATGCCTCCATCGGGGTCTAGTGTTCTGATGTGGTTGAAATGAGAGGTTGCCTCCCCAGGGGCTGGCATTCCTGTTGTGTTCATTATTGCCCACTCCTGCCCTGAGTTGGACACTAACCTGTGTTATTTAAGAAGCATTCTGCCAACACACAACTTCTGTGGATTGAAACAATCCCCTGTCCTTCCCTGATCTAGAAGGAAAACATGATAAACACTGTGGAAAAAGACACAGTAGGTCAAGATGGATGGTTGCAGCTGCTGCTAGTGCCAGATGAGGGTTGTGTTAATTTCTAAGGGAACAGACTAGGACAGTAGTTTTTAAATGAGCGTTCCTGGGTAGCCTTGTGCTGTGTATCCAAACGGGTAACAGCCAAGCTGCTCAGGTGAATGCCCTGTGACTGCGGCGCCGCTCGGCCGCGTGCCCACAGCAGCTCCGTTCGGCACCGCGGCCCCTCCGTGCTCGCGCTGGCTCTGCCAGGGCCTCCTGTGGTGTTGCCAACAGGTACAAAGGGCTGAGCTGAATAAGCTTCATTTCTTCTAAGAAGCCAATCAATGTACAGAGTGTGTGACTGCACTTAAATTCCATCTGGAAAGTTATAATAACAATAAATAAAGAACAGTAATGAGGACTGAAATTGTGTGGCCAGCAGAATGTGAGACTTGGAATGCTGGGGAGAGGCTGGACTTGCTCCTTGCCTTCTGGAATTTGGGTGTAAGTGAAATCAGATATCCGTATGGTTCCCCAATGGTCAGGAATGCTTCCCTGGTTGGTACTGGGGATGTGAAGAGAGGTGAAGGCTAAAGGAGGAGAGTGAAGGACAGTAGTACCGTTACCACGTAGGGATCAGAGAAGTCACTTGTACTCCGAGGGCACAGCATGGTGTTCCTGTGATGCCAGGCACAGAAAATCTAACCCAAGCATCTGGGGAGCAGCACTCATGTGCGATCCAGGTGTCCCTATGTGGCAGGAGCAGCATAGAGCATGTGGGGTCCCAGCCGCACTCCCATGCCCCATGCTCTGTTCCCTCCACGCCATCGGTGTGGCCAGCAGTGCTGTGTGCTCTGTGCCCTCCAGTGTGGCCAGTGTGTGTCCGTGCCCCATTCCGTCCTTGCCCTTAGCGTGGCCAGCAGTGCAAGCTGGAGCAACAGTGTTGGTGTTTCAGATGCTAAAGTGGATTTTGCACAGCAGAGACTTGATCCTGAGCTGACATGTGTGTGCATGAGGTGGTATGGAGCAGGACACCTGCCTCCTGCAGAGCGTGGTTTCCCTGTACCAAGGCTTTTGAAGTGTGCTGAGTTTCACCGATAAGGTTTTGCTTTACAGCTACAGTAGCAAGTTGTGTGAGGCAGAAGAAGGTGATTTCTATGGTGAGATGATGGATGAGGAGGACCCACATCCCCTCCCTGTGTGTCTGGGGAGTCAGGTGGGACTGTGTTGGCAAGGCTGATGAATCAAGTGTGGACGAGGGGCTGGAGGCACTGGGGGGCTGCAGTGCTCACCTGCCCACGACGTTGTGCCTGGAAGGGGCCCTGGGTGCCCTCTGGGGCAGTGGGGGGGTCACCCTGCACCCTGCACAGTGGGGTGGGCAGCAGCCTGGGAGGGATGGGGCCGCAGGGCTGGGGGGACTGGAAGGACAGGGTCTGACTGCCAGCTCCTGCTGGTGGAGGCAGCTCCACAGCCCTCAGGAGCAGTGCTGGGAGTACTGGTGCTGGGTGTGCTGGTGGTGTGGAGCAGAGCAGAATGCTGGCTCAGCTCCCTTTCCAGCTCAGCCCAGAGCTGACTGCTGGCATATGACACTCGTTATCTCTCCAGCTCAGAAACACAGTGCTCAGGGCATCCTGATGGATTTGTGACACTTCCCATGGGACTCTGTGCTCATAAACCTATTAAAGGATTACATCCTTGTAATGTGGAGAGTATTCTTTGTTTATTAAGTAATGCAGGTATAATTCAGTTAGTGACAGGCTGACCTGCTGATGTCAAATGTGGATGCCAGTCAGGTTGGTCTCAAGCTGCCCCCCAGATCGGAGTAGCAGGAGCTGAGGGGAGCAGCTGCCCCTCCTGTAGCTCCCTATGCCCGACATGGTACTGTGAGAGTTTTTTATGGCTTTTACTGATGTGTTCCTTTACAGAGTCACAGAATCCCAGAATCATTTGGGTTGGAAAGGACCTTACAGCTCATTCCACCTCCTGCCATGGGCAGGGACACCTTCCACTGTCCCAGGCTGCTCCAAGTCCTGTCCAACCTGGCCTTGAACATTTCCAGGCTGGGGCAGCCACAGCTTCTCTGGGCAACCTGTGCCAGTGCCTCACCACTCTCATAGGGAAGAAGTTCTTCCGTAGAAATGAGATGGTTTGTTATTATGAGACGGTTTCAGGCTGGGCTGAGCATTTACTGTTTGTCGTGGCTCAGAAAGCCCTGTGTCACCAAATAGTGTCCAAAGCATGATGTGCCTGCGGGCACAGCCTGTGCCCCCCACGCCTCCATGTGGGTGACTGTGTCCCCATCTCAGGCTCTGCCATGTGCTGCTCTGTGTTCCCGTAGCACCGCGCTCTGGGCGTGGGCACCGCTGCTGGAGTGCTGTGGTGTGGAGGGGGTGAAGCATCTGCTCCCTTTGGTGAGATCCTCAGCGCTGAGAGTCTTGTCCACAGGGAAACCCCTCTGCTCTGGGCCATGTGACAGCCCAGGGGAGGCAGAGGGCTGCAGGTGTTTTTCCCTCTGGAAAGGGGAGTTCAGGGGCCTGTGGGTGACTCATGGTGCCTTGGCATCAGGTCAAAGCACTGGCTGGGCACCAGGAGAAGCAGAAATATAAAATACCCTGTACATCAGTAAGGCTTTGCAGGAGTGACTCTGGAGTAGAACAGGACTGGCTCAGCAGATCTGGAGAATAAATTGAAAGTTCAAATCTCAGTAAGGGGTGGTTTGCTGCTAGGTGACAGACAGTGCAATTCAGACAGCACAACACCAGTGCGTGGCTGGGACCAAGTGGGTGCAAAAGGTATTTCCAGACTGCCAGAACTTTCCAGAAAGACCAATATGTTTCAGTGTCCTGAACAATAAATGCTGGTCAGAAGCCCGCTCTGGTTTTCCATGCAATCTCACGACAGAATTGCGCTTAGTTTGCAGCACAGATCAAGCAAAACTTTATGTGTTGAATGCAAATATAATGTGGAAAAGAGGGATCTGCACATATGTGGGCTAATAGAAGCACAAAAGCAGCTCGTGAAGCCTGGCAGTGCTGGAGGAACATGAGCACCTGACAGCAGAATTATCTCTGAGGACCACAGACTGACTTGTAAATTGTGGAATAAATTGCTCTTATTTTGTAGCATTTACTTGCTCAGCTACACTTCACAGGATTTTGCTTGTCTGGCAACTCCCATTTGTCAGGAGGAATCCCTGGATTGGTGGGGGCTGGCAGCTAGTGAGCTCTGAGCTGGGCAGAGGGTATGGCCCTGGCAGTGAACTCTTTCCCTGCCCAAAAAGTAACAGGTAGAGGGGCCAGGAGGGTGATCTTGGCAGCAGGGCAGAGAGGCTGAGGATGCTGCAGAGAAGGAGCTATCCTGATCCCCTCTGCCCTCTCCCACAGGGCAATGGAAGCCCCAGCCCTCAGCAGACCATTCCTGCCCTCACGGGCAGTGGCACAGGCAGCATGGGCTGCCTAAAGCGTGGTGCCTGCTGCAGCAGCCTTGTCCTGCTGGGGCTGCCGCCTGCCACTGCCTATCTGTGATACTGTGAAACCTCTCAGGTGCTGTTTCTCTCGGTGAAGCTTGAGCAGCTACTTCAAATCCTTCCAAAATGACAAGATTTTAATTGGTTTTCTTAGCAGACAGAAGTGAAAGCTCAGGATTTCCATGCTCAGTCACAGCATGGCAGCTCTCTCGTCACGCTCGCGCTCACAGTGATCCGCTCTCCTGACGTGTTTCCTGTTCCCGTCCTGGTGCGATGCAGTGCCTGACTTTCTGTTCACCTGTGCCCTGCTGCTGCTCCCAGGTCGTGGCACTCCAGCCCTTACGGGGGTTTGTGCACTGACGCAGTTGAGTCATGTGGCTGTGGGATGCAGTTCCAGTCCTTCGGAACGTCAGATCGTGTCGATGCACAAACACTGTTTCCCATGAATTTAATTGCAGGTACGGCACTTCTGGGCATGCAGAAACAGCAGCCACTGCCGTGCTCCCTGTGCCCAACATCAAGATAACAGAGTATGAAGGAGTTCATGGTAGTTGGAGGGGCTGGACCTGGGAGGGTACGGATTAGCAGTTAATGAAGGGGAAGGAGACAGCGGAGGGAAGTCCATTCCCAGCACATGAAGACAGTAATGGAAACAGCAACCTGCCCACATCTCTGGTGACTCAAAGCTGATGCAAATCCTTGCGAATGTTGGCTTCCTCTCTGCATGGTCTGTGGTGACCTGTGCTCCTGGAGGGGAGGATCCCTGTGTCCTGGAGCTGTGGCAGGGCAGGGCTGAGCAGCAGGTTCAGGAGGATCTGGATGTGTGCTGATGGATAGTGCAGGCTCCCAGCAAACGGGGAGGAGGAGGCATTCATGGCCTTCCTTGCGTGCAGTGGTGCTGGGCTGCCTGCAGGAGGGGTATGCTGAGAGTGCCCGGGTGGGTGCAGTGCTGTCGGGACGATGCGCTGGTGTGTCCCTGTCCTGCCCGTGCTGGGCATGGAGCGAATCCTGCGAGAAACGCCCCTTTGTTGGTCTCATTGCTGCTGCAGAGGTGTCGATGCCTCCGTCACACACAGGGCCCCTTTGTCACATTATATCCATGTGTTCCCAAGTGTTATCACAGGGTACAGAGCTGATGCCTGGAGCCTTCTGCTATGGGTGTGGGCCAGGTTGCTGTTCGTCAGCCTTGGTTATGGGTGCACCAGGCTTCCAAACAGGATCACTTTGCGTTGCAAAAAGTTTGTTTCAGTATAATTCCAGCTGTGCCCTGGTGGGTGCATGTGTGGAATGCCCATGTGTGGTAAGGAAATTGCATGTAAAAATAGCTCTTACACTGGGAGGATGCAGTGAGGACAGTTGGATCTCATTTGGATGATGTGAAGGAAAGGCTGCCTGGGAGCGAGAAGATCCTGCTGCAGGAGATCCTTCTTTACGAGACCCTGCTCTGGGAGATCTGGGGCTTTGTTTGTTTTCTTCTGTGTGAGTCTAACTGACAGCACATAGCAAAGTAGCACATTCCCTAATTCACGTGGGTGAAACGGAGTGAGGCATTGACGTATCCCTTTCCAGTGGTGTGAGCTGTCCTGTGCTGTGGCTGTACAGAACTGCTGGATAGGAACCCATTGTCCCCATGTCATCCCTCAGTGCCAGAGCCAGCAGAGGAGCCGTTCTTCTGCCTGGTACCATCCCAGTCCCCTGGAACAGGGAGTCAAAGATGTTGGCCTCCTTCCTCTCCCTCAGTTCAGAGTGGGATTTCATGTCTTAGAGGCTTCTCTCCTGAGACAAGGGTCTGAGTTTGCCTGGGCATTACTCCTGGCAACTCTCCTGCGCTGCCTCTGACATAACCTGTTGGTGGCTGTGTTCCTCCCAGCATCTCCTGGGTGGTCCTGATGGGGTTTTGGCAACCATGGACCTGCTGGTGATGCCTCCAGGTGCTTCCTCTGGTCACAGTCATTCTGAGAGTGGCAGTGTCATGCCAGGATGCTTTACTTTTGCAGATTTACTCTTGCGCCAAGCAACCTGGTCTAATGGAAAGTGTCTCTGCACATATCAGGGGATGGAGCTGGATGGTCTTCAAGGTCCCTCCCAACTCAAACCATTCTGGGATTCTGTGGTCTTTCAAAAGATCCACAAGTCCTGTTCATTGGAGGTGTGTAAGGTCACTCTGCCCACATAATCAGTGGTGCTGGAGCTGCTGCCTGATGAATGAACTTAAAAACGAGTCAGTCCTGTGAGCAGGATTGGAAGTGCTGCCCAGGGCATCATTCTGCTCTGCTCTGTCCCCTTGCTGGGACACTGAAGTAATTTAGTTTTCTCCAGCTCCCCCACCTCATTCTTAATTACAAAAGTGAGCAAGAGGACCAGACAGCAAAAGAGATAGGCTAGGAAGAGCTTAGATAGCAAAGCTGAGAATACAAAAAAGTATGGATTCCTTAAAGTAAGATTTTTTTTGTCCAGTGAAAGGCTTTCTTATTAAAAGAAATTCAATTGGCATCAGATCTTCGCAGCAGAAGTTAAGTGCTTGCAAAAGAATTTGTGTATCGCAAGAACCTCCAGTACAGCGGGAAGGGCGTGATGCCTTTGCTTTTCCGTTGCTTTCTTTAGTATAAGAAAACTTGAATTAAAAAAACAGTGAAAAACTTAAAAACCAATCAGCAACAACACAACTGTTAAAATGTTGGCAAATGGCTGTGGTACTTGTCCAGCACTGGGACCTGCTACAATGTCCCCCCACACTGTACCAGGACCTGCCCCCTGTCCCCTCTGCTGCTCTGGAACCTGTCACCTGTCCCCGTCCCTGGGGCCACTGGATCCATATTTTAGCTCAAGCCTCTGGGTGCTTCCTGAGCTGTAACCAAGGAGCAGCTGCCTCTGTATCAGGAAATAAGCAGAAAATTGTCAAGGTAAGCTTCCCTGCTAAAAAATGCCGTTTTTTGAAATACAAAGTGCTCTTCTCAAAATGTTTCACATTTGGTGACTTTTCCTTATATTTAGGCCAGGTTTTGGCATGGCCTGCCTGGGGCAGGGGGCTTTGTGGGTCCCTGAGTGTGCAGTGCTGAGCCAGGCATCCTGAGCCTGCGGGGATGGGTGCATGCTTGTCTTGTGCCACCAGCGCTGTGGACACTGCTGGTGGTGCTGAGCCCCGGCAGCTTGGGGTGTTTGGGCTCCCCAGGAATAATTTTGAAGAAAAAGATGGATTCTTGATCCATTCAGAGTGAAACAAAAGTTAAAAAACTTGCAGTGAGATCACCCGCCATTACGTCTGTGTTTGTCTCTCACTTTCTCTCATCTCCTTGTGAAAATCCAAGGAGGGTCTGAGCAGCAGGAGTGGCTGCGGGAGATTTGGAGTGACTGGGAATGGTGTTTGGGTCTTGCTCCCTGTGTTCGTGGCACCTGGGACCCTGTTTTGCATTTTGAAGCTTGGAGCTCTCCCTTCTGTCCCCTCCCTCCTGTTCCGTCCCTTCCTGCCAGACCTGCTGGGGTCAGTGGGTGGGATGTGACAGGGACACGTCACACAGACACATGTTCCTGTGCTGTGGAGCCAGGAGATGAGCAGTGATGCATTTTTAAAGAGGGCAATGTGTGGAGGGCAAAATTTCTCTCTCTCTCTGCTTTGATTTCTGGGCATAATTTGAAGATAACTCAATTAGCTGCAGTAAAGTCATGCTGATTTACTTGAGGTAAGAGTTTGAGGTTCTTTGTTTTGTTTCTACAAGCATTACCCTGCACAATGCTGCTCTGCCTCCTCTTGTGAGAGGGAAACGGCATAATTTTCCTGATATTAATTAAGATAAGAGAGAATTATACCAAAATGCATTCAATGGGAAATAAATAAATTTAAAACATGCCTGAACTCCAGATCACAGTCCCTGGCCTGGCTGCTGGCACAGCTCTGGCACCGCAAGCAGGGGCCTCTGTGGGGAGCAGGTGTGGGGGCGGATTGGGGGGGTCAGGCTGCGGTGCCACTTGGGATCCACCTGGACTTCATTTGCCTTTGAAAATCGTGTGAGTGGGGAAGGCTCACACAGGGAGGGGATGCAGCAGAGTGCCTGTGCTGTGGCCACTGTGAGCTGTGTCTATGCTGGAGCTCCTGGAGTCCCGCTTTGCTGGCCCAGGGGCTGCACAGCTCAGGAGCCACGCAGGGCCCTGCTGTGCCCCTGCTCCCCTGTGTGAGCCACCGGCTCTCCCGGTGCAGGTGCACGTGGCCACGGCTGGCAGAGCCCTGTGCTTGTCCGAGTGTGGCACCGCATGGGCTCCATCTCCTCGTGGCTGGGAGCTCTGAGTGCAAGGAGGTGCTGTGTGCCGGTGCTGTGTGCCGGGAGTGGGGGCTCCGGAGCGGGGCTGCTGCTGCTGCTGCGCCACGGTGGTGCCACGCAGGGAGCCTGCGTGGTCAGGGGTGAAGGCGCTGACTCCGCAAGCTCCACTCCAGAACTGGCAGGGCTCGAGGAGGCTCGAGGTGTGTTGGAGCTGGCAGTGCCCAAGGATGAGCTCCGTATGCCGAATTCCCTTTTGCTAGAGAGTGAAGGATTCTGTTGTCCTGAGCGGGCACTGCAGGTTTCTGTGCAGTCCCAGCCAGTGCTGCTTACACCTGGTGGGACTCAGGAGCTGCCTCTTAAATCGGTTCAGAGCGCAGCGCTGCTCCTGTGAGCCGTGGTGAAGTGGTTTGGGTGTGTTGGTGTGGGAAAAGATCGTCAGGATCTCCCAAGATCTCTGCCTTCTCCAGGCCACGGTTGGAATGCAAAATGAAGACTCCTACAGCATGGCTGCAGGCATGTAGCGCAATGGGCAGAGCCTGGCTGTGCAGCTCCTGCACAGCTGGCCCACAGCTGGACTGTGGTGTGAACAGAGTGGTTGCAGGTGTGCATGCAACCCTTGCAAGGCATTGCTGTGGCCTCGGGGCAGGATCAGCCTCAGCTGTACAGCTGGATTTGGGGTGTGGGTGGCCATCTGTTGGCATCCGTTTCTTGAGTTCTGTGAAAATCTTGCCATAGCAGCACGGTTGATCAAATTTTGAAGTAGCAATTAAAATCTAAATTTCTTTGCCAAAGCCTTAAGTATGTCTCTTATCTGAAATGCTCAGACTCTTTACTGAGTTAAGAACATTAGGACCAAGAGACCCATTAAATTTTCTGGCACAGAAGAAGGAGATAAATCCTGCAGACTAATGGGATAGCACGTGGCAGATCTGATGGTATCTGCTTCATGCACTGAGATGTAGAGGGGGAAAATGACCTTTCAGAATAATTTCCTGGGTTAGAAGTTTTGAAAGTGGCTAAGGATGTCTTTTCTTTTTCCAGAAATCTGTATAAAGTAGTTCTGATCTTGTCCAGCTGAAGGGAAACCTGTTTTATTTGCTTATATTACTTTTCCTGTCTTACAAGGTGTTTGATCCGTCTTTCGGAAGCAGAGGAAAGGACGCAGTGCCACTCTGTCTGCTCTTGCTTGAGCAGTTCACACCATCCTGGTTATCATGTTTGCAAACTTCTCAGAACTGTCATTCAGATGTAGGTGAGGTCACAAATGGTCATGGTTTGTTGCTGTTGTCCGCAGGGACAGCGAGAAAAATGACACAGAAGTCCAAGTCCAGGATAAATGGAATTATTTAATTAATTACAGACTCATTTATATAGCATTGTTCACAAAGTGATATAACATTATTGGGTGCTTGACCATACAGCTCCCAGAGTGATTGGCTGAATGCCACAATGCCCATTTCAAAATATTTTCTTCAGTGTGGAAAAAAAGACTGTGCATAACAAGTTTGCACCTGTGAGATAAAGTCTTGGTTTACAAAAACCCTCTGTTTACAGCTAGCTTGTGTGAGAAAGGAGACTTTCCAAGCAGCTGTAAAAAGCTGGGAAAATAAATCTGCCAGCCTTTTTAGCATCTACAGTGGTTCAGCTTCTCCTGGTGTCAGTGATGCTGTTCTCCACTAATCCATGGTGTGCAAGTTTGGGAGCTGCAGTTCATTAATGGGAATAGCTCCACTCAGCTCTGAGCTCTGCTTTTTAGCCAGAGCTTCCATCTTAACAACCAGCAAACACCAGTGTTGGCACTACCCGAGTGGCCCTGACAGCAGGGCTTGTTAATGTGAGGTGACAGGGGATGGAAAAGTGGCCAATTAACAGATGAAATAATGAGGCACTTGCTTGGTGGCGACTTGTTTAAAGCCGTGGGTCTGAAGCAGCTGCTGGGGAGCTAGCGGCACTGGGCTGAGGTGCTGGAGGGGTGCTGGAGGGGCCAGAGTTCCTGCTGCAGCTGCCTATCTCACCACCCTCTCATGACCCACCTTTCTGCAAGACCCTTGAATCACAGAATCATCAGGGCTGGAAAAGCTTTCCAAGATCCTCAAGTCCAACCTGTGCCTGATCCCTACCTTGTCACCCAGCCCAGAGCACCAAGTGCCATGTTCAGTTGTTCCTTGGACACCTCCAGGCATGGGGACTCTACCACCTCCCCAGGCCGCCCATTTCAGTGCCTGACAACCCCTTCCATGAAGAAATCCTTCCTGTGTCCAAGGGGTTTAATTCTTTGCTCCACTCCCCAAAAATGCTTCTGCAAACTGAGGGTCTTTTTTGTGCCTAAATAGCTGTCTTCTGAGATGGGTGGAAGTTTTCTAATTAAAACGTTCAATATCCTTGGGTCATGTACCAGGTGCAGGAGGAGGACTGCATTTGGGATACAAACATAAGCCTGTTGCAGGGCTGGACCTCACAAGGCAAAGCGGGAAATACATTGGGGCAATACAGAAGTTTTCTGTGATTATTTCTGTTTGCCGTTTGCAAAGGAGCAGCAAAATGCAAATTCATGGCAGCTGTTTTCTACTGCTACAGGAGCTGAGAAAAAGGTTAAAAAGTGGCAGTTTAAGTAAGCCAGTTGAAAAGTGGCGGAGCTGGATAACTGGTACCCAGGAGTATTAGAATAATTGACCAAGGAGCTCCCTGAGACAGTAATGGTTTATTTTTAACAAATCCTGGAATGCTGAGGGTGAACCAGAGACATGAGAAAAGGCTAATGAAAATTTATAGAAAAATTAAATATGATTTGGTCTAGGGGGAATTGTGCCATCAGCTCCTCCTGGGCTGGGTCCCTCTCCCACTGGCTCTGCTCTTTTCCCATTCGCATCCTTCCCTGTTTCCACCACAGGCTCTTCCTGCAGAGCTGGACATAGAAAGCAGTGAGATCTCGTGTTCTTCCTGCTCCTGCTGGATGTGCTGCTGGGACAACATGGCCATGCTCAGCCCCTCTCCCACTCTGACCTGGCACATTTGATGGCTGGGCAGTGGTTTGGCTGATGCTATCAGAGGCTGTGTGACAGATGCTGATCTGGACACTGGTCCCATGGCAGTCCCGCAGCCCACAACCTCTGCCACCTGCACCAACCTCTGGTGTCCCCAGCCTGGGAGGTGCCAGCTGGACGCCTGTGGGATGTGACCATGTGATGGTGTGGTGACGGGTGCTGACCCAGCAAGTGACCAGTCCCAGTCCCTGAGCGTGGGTACACCAGAGGCCAGGTTGATGTTTCCACATCCTGATCTTGACTCACCAAGCCTCATTCCAGAGCCAGGCTATGCACTTCACAGGCTTCTGAGGTCCTCCTGTCTCCATCCCGCCCAACACAGCTTTCTTTACACGTTTCCTTGTACATAGAGGCCTCATATCATCTCCAAAGCAGATCTTTATGCCCTTTGGCATCATTACTCTGTTGCCTCTCAGCAGTCAGGCGGCAGTAATGGAGAGAGCCGAGGTGAGCCGGCAGCACAGGCTCACGTGTAATTTCCTGATTGGGACTTTCTGCTGCCTGTTATCTTGTGCTGCACGAGTGTGCTTTTCACTCTTTGTGAGAGGGTCAATTCCCTGAGCCTGGAGCCCAGCGGAGATGGAGTGAGTTACGTTGTGCCTCACCCGAGGGAGTGATGCACCGGGTCCCGCCTGGGCGGGGCTGCTGGCAGGGGCTGTTGGTCATCGCAGCCCATGAGCCAGAGCTGGTGCACCGTGCTGTGCTGAGGACCCCGAGAGACCCACCTGAGCACCCCTGCAACTGAGCATCTTTGTGCCCAAACGTCCCTGCATCCAAGCAGCCCTGTGCTGGAGCATCCCTGTGTCTGAGCACATCCCTGTGTCTGCAGCTGAGCAGCCCTGTGCCTGAGCCTGTCCTGTCCTTGGCCAGAATCCCTGGGGCAGTGCCTGGGGTTCATTGCCACCTTCTTTTACTCCTGTCCTCCCCCGACTCTGCCACTGATCCCAGTTTGCTGTCTGTCCTGCTGCCAGAGCTCTGTAACACTTCCTGCAGCTTATCATTACTTTCTTCTGTTCTTATTCCCTATATCAGGAAACCATAAATATGTATTTTAGAGCCGTCAGTTTTTTAGAGCGTGTGGAGTGCTGCCTCCTGAAAAATCCCAGCAGCAGATTTTGAGCCAAAGGGAAGACTGCAAAAATAGTTTCTCCCTTATGGCACATTGAAAGTTTCCCTTTTAGGCGAAATTGCCCAACCCTGACAGATGTATCTGAAGTTTTAAAAAATATGAGTCCCAGTATTTCACTTAAACTGTCATTCTTGGTAAAGGAAAATATTCCTTTTGGTATGCCCATTGATTTCCTTTGGATCTAAATACGGACTGAGGTCCATCGGGTTCCTGCTGCAGCTGTGTGGTCAGTGAGCTCCGTGAATGTGTGTTGAGCAGCTGTTCCAGGCTGGCTCTATGGTCAGACTCTGCTCTGAGTTCCTATGGCAGCTGGAGGGACTGCCTAGGGCCCTGTCCCCTTGCCAGCCCTGGACAGTGGCCGCCTCTGCTGGGGTCTGGAGCCCCTTCAGCACGGACACCGCAGAATGTGCAGGGGGAGGGAGGGCGGGTTCTGCTCCGTGCTCGCTCTGTTGGGGACTGCATGACCCCCACTTCTTTCACAACCTTCAGCTGAGGGGAGGCAGGTACCGCTCCCTGCCTCCTCCTGTGTCTCCAGAGTCCCACTGGGCAGGGTGCTGGGATGGGACGTGTGCTGCTCCTCCTGCCCCGGCTGCATTGCCAGCACATGGAAACCAGGCTGGGGCCGGGGCCCGGCCTGGCTCTGCCCCTGGCCCTGCACTGCCCCTCATCTTGGTGCTGTCGGTGCTGGACACAAGCTGTGTGTGTGATGGAAGTGCTTGGAATTTACTCCGGGTTGGGTGAGAGCCTCTGCCGGGGGCTCACCTGCTTGGGCAGCATCACCTCACATCATCCCTTGGGGAGCTCCCTCCTGGGGGCACACGGTGCTCTGGCTGTGGCACCACGGTGTGGGACACTTGGGGCTGGAGCGGCAGCAGCAGCAGCTTTGGGGTGCCCGGTCCCAGGGCAGTGGGTCCTGCTGGGGCTCCCTCTCTGGGGTGGTCTCAGCTTTGGCTTCAGTCTTCTCTAGGGTTTCACAGTATGCCAGGGGCTGTGCCAGGGGCTGTGCAGTCAGTGTGTGTCCTGCCAAGCAGGATTGCCTGGGTTTCCAGACGAGATAACACTGTGGATTAATTAGATAGTGAAGTGCTAATAGCGATTGAAAAGAGATGTGCTTGCTGTGTGCCCCAAGTTTGGATTTATTACTTCTACTTTCTGTATGGCCTATTAATTTTTGATGACTTTAGATAAATTGCATTCAGCCTGAAATAAATTAAAATAAGTGCATATAAATCATGTTCTATTCTTGGCTTCTGCAAAACAAATTTCCATTTCATCTCTTGTTGTCCTTCCTTTATTACATGTATCCTGCCGGCGCATGTCACCCGTTATTGTGATGGAAATGTTTTATCTCCTTGAGATTCCCTGGGTTTGCCTTTGAAGTGTCAGGGCTGCTGTAGACATGGCACATCTTAAATCATCTCAGTAGCTAATTTGGCCACATCTGTTTGATTTACCAGTTAACAAGCCAGACCTAAATACTAAATAGGTGTTCTTCCATGAGAGCGATCTACAGTTTGTACCCAGTACTCCTTGACATTAAATTAAACTTCAGAACTTAAAATCCAGCTTGTTTTATGACTCACGTCCTCAAGTGATGTTCAGGCAAGTGTAGAGACAACCCTAATAAATGCCTGGATTTAGATGGTTTAATTTACTATACATTTATGTAAGAGAACAGTGACTAAGAAAAGAATTGGCCTCAGTTAATTCTGCGACGATTGCCAGATATTATTACGCAGATAATAAATGTCCATCTGGAGTAAATCATTGTTAGTTTACTTTTCATTTCATTTGGTGGGCTGTGCAGAAGCGAGGCCATGGAAGAAATAAGTTACTTTTACGGTGCTTGATAAAACCTATGAACTGTTCAGGCTGGGGGATCTGCTTATGGTTAATTCCCCATTTTGCTCTGGTGTGTCACGCTGACAATCTCACCCTTCACAGTGCTGTTCCCTCTGCTTCTGATTTCCCCCAGTTAAACTGTGTGTGTTTGGTGGGCACATTGGGTTTGGCCACAGTGCCCTGGCCAGTACTTGGGTCACCCTTCACCCCCATCCCTCTTCCCAGTGCCTGTTGGGGACCGAGAGTGCTGGTGCATTAAAAACGGTGGCATTTGTTGGCAAAGGAAACCCTAAGAATAATTTTATTAATAGACTCATAGAATCCCAGAATGGTTTGGTTGGGAAGGGACCCTTAAGGTGCATCTTCTTCCGTCCTCCTGACATGGGCAAGGCCACTTTCCACAGGTTGGTCCAAGCCCCACCCAATCTTGCCTTGAACATTTTCAGGGATGAGGCATCAATTTCCACATTTTTCCATTATTACATATTTATCACAGCAGTAAGTTAGAAATGGCCAGTGCTGGGTACCCCATAGTGCTTTAGGGTGGTGTCAGGGATGGAGAGTTCCAGGGAGTTTGGGGTGTGTGGGAGGTCATATATGCACCTGTGTGTCCTGGGATCTGTCTGGTTACCATTTCTGGAGTCACTCTCCTGTACCCTCCTTGCTCCCCTCAGCACCTTTGGACATGACACACAGCTGTGTGGCGTGGTCAACACCTGGAGGGAAGGAGTGGCGTCCCAAGGGGCTTGAAGAGGCTGCAGAGGTGAAGCTCAGCACCACGCAGCCTCATGGTGGTGGGGCCTCGAGCACTGGTCACTGCTATGTGAGGATGTAAGGGCACAACCAGGATGTGGCCAGGGAATAGTTCGGCTGTGCTGTACCCTGGAGCAGCTGCTGCCCTTCCCACCCCCACTGGTGATGCCTGACATGGGCAGCCCTGGCAGCTGGCACTGGCCAGGTGCTGGTGGGCATTTGACAGTAAGAGGAAAGTCCCAGATTTCCTCATTATGTGGCTCACCAGCATGTGGAGCGCTGCTGCCGGAGTGCTCGGGCAGGAGGAGCTGCAGGGCGAGTGTGCAGGTGAGAGCGAGCCTGTGCCAGGACAGGAGTGGGTGAGTGGCTGGCATGACTGGCACAGCTGGCACTGCTGGTGTCCTGCCGCAGTTAGCCAGCAGTTCGGGTGTGCACCCTGAGCTGGGCTGCGCTGTCTGCCCGTGCGAGGACGTGGCCAGTGCCCTCCACCCCAGGGCCCTGGGTGCCTCTGCCCGGGCAGGCTGTGTGCCAGGGACTGCGCCAGGGTGGGGGTGGCCCTGAGGAGCCTCTTCCCCCACACCAGTGCTCCCCACATGTCCCTCTGAGTGGACGTATGGCTGGAGGGTGTGGGGCAGGTTGTGCAGGGCCACCATGTCTACCTCACCTTCCTGTGCCACCTGGGAATGTATGGCTGTGGAACAGAGGGATAGAAGAGTGGTGGAGAAAATCCCTTCACATTTGTGTTGTGTTTTGATGTCGCAAAAACAGTTTTTAAAATGCTACAATACCCCAATTCAATAAAAATGTTTTGGTAAGTTAAAAGCTGCCTTGTTTAAACAGTTATTCACTTAGGCCTGCTCCTGTTTGGAAGCTGCATGGCTGATGCTGATGTCGGTGTCAGTGTTTGGCATATCTGTGTAATATTTGGTACAGGAACTCCGTAGGAGCTGGAGAGCTTTGTATAGAATCACAGAATGGTTTGGGTTGGAGGGACCTCAAAGGTCTTGCTGTTCTGACCTTGAAACACAGTGTGTATGTACCACCATGCCTGAGATGCTTTTTGGTCATGTCTCCCTGTGAGGAGCTCTGGCCCTGACTCCTGTCCTGACTCCCTGCTGTGGGGTGCAGGGGTGATGGGTGTGGGGGAGATGGGTTCAGGGGGATGGGGTTGGAAGCTGTCTCGGATGGCACCGGCAGCCCCGGGCTGGGGTTTGGGAGGGAGCTTGCAGCTGGTCTGGGAGCTCTTGAGTGCAGGCAGTGGGGACTGTGCTGCTTTCCCTTGTTGCATACCACTGCAGGGATGATTCTGGGAGGCTGGAGGAAAGGAAAAGGATGGAATTCATAATGCACATTTCATAGAGGGGGCCAGGGAAGTGGAGCAACCTGTCCATTTGTCTGTGCCTGTGGTGGCCACAGAGCCTGGCTGGCCAGCACATGGACCAGCAACCCTGGGTGCTGGTGGTCGTCAGGGCATAAGGACAGTCATGTGAATGGTGATGGACGGTGCCAGCGGTGTGTGCTGCTTATACATGGGTTAGAGGTGCCTTGGGAAGCTGCTGCTCACTGCTACTGGACTGAGAGATGCATTGCTGAGGCTTTCTGCCCCAAGGAGCGGGAGGATACCGTGAAAAGAGCGCACATAGGCTCTCGGCTGTGCCTGCAAGGCCCCAGGTAGTCACACAGCTTAAACAGAGCTTGCTGGGTTTGACAGTGGGCGACATGGGAGTGCAGAGTTGTCCCTCAGAAATGGGAGATGATCTCTCCATGTGTGTTTTTATCACAGGATATTTCCGAGGCACTGCTCTGTTTTGTGCTTGGTTCGGTGCCCTCTCCCCCATCCACGGCAGAGCAGCGGGAGGTGCCCCCAGCCCGGCGTGCCGGGGGCCGTGGGATCATCCGGCGTGGTTTCCTCACGGCACAGCTATTAATACCTTACAGAGCTGCAGTCGTGCTCTGCACTGCCGTGTTGACTCATCCCATGGATCACTCTGGGCTCTTGTCTGTGATACCAAAGCCTTGATGAGCTGCCTCCACCGCAGCCCCGTGTTTGTGGGAGCCCCCCTTGCGCTCTGACTCGCTCAGCCTTTAATCCGGGGCATGGCAGGTGCATTCGGTTCAGCTGTCCGTGTGCGGAGCTCTCACGTGTGGCTGTGGGCCTGGGGCCACGCCAGCAGCAGGTGTGCAGGAAGAGTGCTGGAAGTGTGCAGGAGGCACACTGGGAGTGTGCTGGAAGCGTGCTGCCACCTTGCCGGCCACTGTCACTGCACGGCAGGCAGCAGTGCTGGGAGTGCTGGTCCCCGTGTGCTCAGAGGGGCTCACTGGGACACGTGTGTGAGGGAGACAGCATGGGGCGTGGCAGGGAGCAGAATGAGAAGGGAAAGAAATGAAATCCCTGGAAATTCCATGTCTGCTGTACTGGCTGTGCTGACCCCAGGGTCACTGTCCCAGGGGAGCCAGCAGCAAGCGATGCTGGAGTCCAGGGCCTGGGGCGGGGTGGTGAGCGTTGGGCATTCCCCTGAGTGCAGCGATCCTGACCCTGCCCATGCCTCTTGGGAAGGCTCCAGCATTCTTGTGAAAATGCAGGACACAGGATGCTATGTCAGCAGAAGTGAGGGGAGAATGCCTAGAATGTACCCGTGTCCCTGCTTCTGCTGGAAACACTCCAGCTGTGATATGAGCACTGCTGCAGGAACCCCATGGGTTTTTTACCTTTCCGAGCACTTGGCATTGTTGAGTGTTGTCTGCTCCAGACAATGTGAAACAATTCTAAACCAAAGTGCTTTTAAAAAAAGGGTATTCCATTTTTCTCCTCAGTTTCTGAACTTTATGGGCATGTTTTTAAGCTGTGTGTTGCAAGGGCAGGTGCTGAAGCCCTTTGTTGTGTAGAAGACAGGGGAAACACAGTAAAAATCCAGAAACTAAGCTTTTGAGGAAGGAACATACATTATGTCAGCAGAGGCATCATCCCCGTAGGAGCTGGCAGCACTGCCCCTGGCCTTCACTTTGAGCCTGGGTCTCGCCTTGCTCCTACTTCTAAGATTCCCAGAGGACTGAGGGGTGGTTCATGGCTGTTTGAAGCCCTTTAACAAGGACCAGGATACAGGATTTGCCGGTCTCATGGCTCCTCATGGGGATTCACCCGTCCAGTCCTGCAGCAAGTGCCAAACATGGTGGCCTTGTGGTCCTGGCTGGTGATCCATGGCCAGCTCAGCACTGGGTGGCTAGCACAGCCCTCAAAGCAGATCTCTGGATGAGTTTCTTTGATATGATTGTTTTTTTCTCAGGTACTTTGTTTCCAATTCAGCAAAACCCTCCGACCTGTTTACAAGCCACTGACCATTGTGAAACTGAAGCTCCTTGTTCTCCACTTCACTGGTCCCAGCAGCTGGAATGCCACAGATCCCAGCATCTCCTTTTACATACCACATTCTGGCATGGCTACTGGGTGCCTGTGGTGGCTGTGATTTCCCTTTCTCCATCCTCAGCAGATGAACATCATCATCTTCCAGACTATTTTTCCCCCACCACGAAACTGCATTTGCAAAGACCTTGAGAATCCTGACTTCTGGAAGGGTGGGAAGGGCAGTCAGTAGCTCTGTTGTGACCTCAGCGATGACAGATGAAGTCTGAACCAGGCCCTGCGTTGGCAGCTGGCTCCAGCAGCTGGCTCCAGCAGCTCCCAGTGTGCACACTGGGCATCCCTGGCATGCTGACCATGTGTAACACCGACCATCCAAACAGGAACTGCATGTAGTGGAAGTTGGTTGCTAATTAACAGCGGTTATGGATTCTGCTGCTCCCATGTGTTGTGTGATCCTCAATATGTAAATGACCCTTTGGAGCACTGGGCACACTGGCAGATGCTGCACTTCATATCCCAAAGAGGAGGGGCAAAACCCCCAGCATGCAGTATGTTGGGCACAAGGAGCCATCACAGTCTGTAGCATTTCAGTCCTGGGTTCCTCGATCCATTCCAGACAGGAATTTCAATTTCATTAGCCCTTCACCTGACCTCTGTCTGTTGCTGGAGCAGGTGGGTAGTTATTCCCATGGCCTGATGCTGACCTAGTGCCAGGATGTGGCTGCCTCTTGCCCTGGCAGTGATGGCATGTGGCTCTGAACAGCTGTGCCTCATGGGGGCTGGGGTTACTCTGGCCGTTCCCCAGCACCTGTCAGACCCTGCAGAGGTTTGTGGTGGGAGTCTGCCCTTAGGAAG
Source organism: Coloeus monedula (assembly GCF_965178545.1). Classification (NCBI taxonomy): domain Eukaryota; kingdom Metazoa; phylum Chordata; class Aves; order Passeriformes; family Corvidae; genus Coloeus; species Coloeus monedula. Next base: position 64,710,338 of record NC_138786.1, on the reverse strand, counting down.
TGCTGGCCAGAGGGTCTGTGTGTGCCCCGGGATTCACCAGGGGCTGTTGGGGCTGTCACCCCCTTACAGGAGCAGGTGGCTCCTCTGGAACCAGTGGAAATCCTCTAGTGGGTCTTGCAGAGCCATGTGTGGTGCTGGAGCTGGAGTGTGCCCCAACTGTCCCTACACCTTGCCTGTGTGTGGGCTTGGTCCCAGGTGGGCTCAGGGTTCCTCCTCCGTGCAGGGATGGCTGTTCTGCAGCTGCCAGGGCTGGGGCCGGCGGGGTGCCTGACATCCACACCAGAGGGGAGCTGGTCCTGGGGTGGAATTGTGGTCCGTGGTCCGTAGCTGGGCTGGAGGTGGTGTGAAGGCCAGAAGACCTGTGGGAAACGCCTGGCAGGGCAAGGACCATGGGAGAGTCACCCATTGCGTGGGCACGTCCCACTTGAGAGTGGCCAGGGGAAGGTGGGCAGGGGATGACAGCGCTGAGGGGTCCCTGCCTTGATGAGCCCCGGCCCTGCCCAACCACTGTCACACCTGCTCCATACCTGAGAAATGGGGGTAGGAAATGAGTTCCTCTACTCTGAGACAGGAGCAGCAGTCTGGGGACGTGCCCCTGGTCAGTTCCCTCCAGCCGATGGGGGAACGGTGGAGGGGCTCCCAGCCCCCGGCAGTGTGTGCTGGGGCTCACAGGTTCTCCGCTCCTCGGAGACACAGTTCCCACTCTGTGGCCATGAGCTGTGCAGCCCACAGCAATTCGAACTTAGGTTTTATAGGCAGATGAGTAACTCAAAATGATCAAATGTAGCAACAGAATGGATGTAAAGAGTAGTATATATGAGAGGCTTTTTTTGTGAATCACAAATGTCACATGGAGAGCTCGACTACCCTGTCCTATTGCAGGCACCAAGCAGTAATTGAGCAGTGCTCACCTTCCTAGGAAGCTGGCATTTGTTTTATGTATGAGTGCACTTTCCTTTCGATTTTTTATCTTTTAAGCAAGTAATGAGAATCACTTTTTGCTTTCATTAGTCAAAAAGGTGTTTTCTGCAGTGAGCTCTAAGCTATGTCAGCACTGCTATCTCTGCAAATTATCTGTGTGGGGGGTGTGGTATGCTGGGAGAGGAGGGGACACATGTCCAGGCTGACTTTCAGCAAATGTGTTTTTTGATGGCTGTCCTCCTAAGCCACCAGGTCCTGAAGTTCATATTGTCATCTAGAATGTCTCAGGGGTGGGGCACAGCCACAAGACTGCTGCACCGAGCACTCTGGGAGGAAATGCTCTGTGTTTTTTCAGCAAGGAGATGAAATGTCTGTGCTACCCCTGCAGCAAGGGATGATGCCCAGGCTGGGGAGGATGGGCTATCCCCATCCCTGCACAGCCTGAGGCACCAGCTTCCTCATGTCGATCCAGGTGTGGCTTTGCTGTTGTCATCAGTTGAGGCATCCAGGTGCCAAATCCGCATTTGTCTTCGTTGCACTCAGGGCTGGTGGGTGCTCAGCACTCTGATCCACCAGGACCTCTCCATAAGCACCCCATGCTCCCGAGGGCTCAGTCCCTCCTCCTAATTCAGTGTCATTGGCAGATATACGTGGGGTGCACTCACCTCTTCTGCCCAGCTCACTGACACAGGAGAGGACTGTCCCTAAACCCAAGCCATGGCAGACAGTGCTGGCAACTGGCCACTGGCTGGTCCATTTACTGCAGTCCTTTAAGCCTGATGTTCACTGATCGTGTTGCATCCAGCTCTGGCCATGTGCTGGGCATTTGACCAGAGGATATTGACAGAGACAATATCCAAACTCTACTAACATCCAAAAAACCCACCTCTGCTGGTAGGTAACTTTGTGGTAACCTTGTCATCCCAGTTGTTGTTTAAGTCATTTCATCTTGTAATGGTATTTCCAAACTTGTGAACTTGCTGATTTGGGTTTAAGCTTGTGGTAGTCTTGGGTTGCTCTACCAATGGACTTGGCTGAATCCAGGCATGTGACTTAAATCATAGCCACGAATCTAAATTAGCAGCATTAAGTTAGCAAATTTAAATGAGTGTGACATCCCCAGCCAAGGCTGTCTAGGGACCCCAGTGGCTGTGCTGCAGATGCCCTGAGCCGCTGAGCCCAATCCAATCTGGTACATAGCAGATGTAGATTAAAGGAGCAAAGTCCCACCTGGAAAGGAGAGGTGACAGTCCCTGGCCATGACTGCAGCTGCTGAGTTGGGAGGTGGCCAGTGGGTGACACCAGTGGGGTTTGGGGGCTGCAGCAGGCAGTTTCCTCCACTGCTTGGCATTGCTGTTCTCCTCCAGGTCCTTGTCATCTGCAGGGCCACCCTGATCTGCAGTGCTGTCCTGAAAGTGAGTCCACAGAACATACCTGAACACTGCTGTGGCACTTTGCTTTCTGCCACAAGTCATGGCAGCAAGAATGGTGATGGTTATACTGGTTATGGGAGCAGCTCCCAGCACTGCCCACAGTAGCAGACTCCACTTTGGACCGCGGTAGCACAGTCTTTTATTTTTCCAGTGGGAACTCAAAAGTTGGAGTAGTCCTGAATACTTGCAGTTCCCAGAAGTACCAGGAAAAAGCACATTGATAGTGCTGAAAAGCAGGGTTTAGGGCTGGTATTTTCACTAATCCTTTTGTTGCCTCTGCTTGCATGGCACCATGGATTTGGTTTGGGTTATGGACAGACTGGACAACAGGAGCAATAATTATTGTTCTATGTGTCTTTAAATATCGATAATGATTCCAGACTTCTGCTTCTGGCTAGCTGTGAAACTGTATTTTAGCTGAGCTTTGTTAATGCATCTCTGGGATGGTAATGGGTCTGAGTAATCTGATCTGAACACGTATAATTGTGCCAGTCCCAAAGGGTGCTGAGTGCTCCAATTGCAGCGTGGAGCCCCTCTGAGCACCATTGCTCACAATGGCACAAGTTCCCTCTGAGACACGTGGGTGCTTCTCCATGGGACCGTGCTCCCACCTGTTCCATGGAGGAGCATCCCCCAGCCCTCCCGCCTGCCCGTGCCGCGAAGCCTTTGGCAGAGTCACGGATGGATGATCTCACTGAGCTGGCGTGGGCACTGCTGCTATCGGCCCCGTTCCCACCTGCCATGAGGAGCCGGGCCTGGCAGTGTGAGCGATAAAGCTGATTGAACCGCTGGGCTTTCCAGGGGGAGCACAGCGCTTCGGCAGCCGGAAAGCTGCAATCAGCTAAAATTAGCCCAAGATCCATTTTTATTTAGATCTCTGTTGTGGGGGCTTTTCTTGGGTTTTGTTTTTTATTTATTTTGTTTTATTTGCATTTTTGGGGTTTGAATGACATAAAATTAGCTCCTTCTGAGTTTATTCTGAAAATAGCATTAAGAGCTTAAATGTTCAGTGGAGATGGCTGTAAACCCATTGAGCTGCTGCGATTTCAAGGCTGCTGAGAGTTTCAGCTTAGCAAGTGAAGCACACATGAACCTCTCCTCATTTTCTATACCTGGACATTTGTCATTATGGCCAACCAGCCTGGGAGGTCAGGGGCTCTGCCGGGATGGGCTCTAGCAGGAGAGGCCTGAGGGGCGGCAAGTGCAGTGGCAACAGTGGCTTCCCAGTCACTTTGTTACTTGTATGCAAGTGTCGGGGCATGTATAATTGCATTTGCAAACATCCCTGTCTCTCAGCTGTCCTCCTGGCAGGCAGTGTAGGCACTCTTGTGTCGGGATGGGGGAATGAAGAAGAGCCAGGTAACACAATGAGGGTGACTCGCCACTACCTGAACTTCAGTTCCACAGTTTAACCACAGTCTATCTGTCTTGGCTCTTTTATCATGTCCCGTGCTTTTCCTCACAGAGACTAACCACCATTTGCTCTCCCTTGCAGGCTCTTGAATCTGTTCTACAATGGAAAAACTGCTTTTGTTTCTGCTGTTCATTGGCGTAGCGGTGCGAGCTCAGATCTGCCCCAAGCGCTGCGTCTGTCAGATCTTGTCTCCGAACCTCGCCACCCTCTGTGCCAAGAAAGGGCTCTTGTTTGTTCCTCCCAACATTGACAGGAGGACCGTGGAGCTGCGGCTGGCAGACAACTTTGTTACAAACATTAAAAGGAAAGACTTTGCCAACATGACCAGCCTGGTGGACTTGACGCTGTCCCGGAATACAATCAGTTTTATCACACCTCACGCATTTGCCGACCTGCGCAATTTGCGGGCTCTGCATTTGAACAGCAACCGATTGACTAAGATCACTAATGACATGTTCAGTGGGCTCTCCAATCTCCACCACTTGATACTGAACAATAATCAGCTGACTTTAATTTCTTCCACAGCTTTTGATGATGTTTTAGCTCTCGAGGAATTGGATTTGTCTTACAACAATCTGGAAACCATCCCTTGGGATGCCGTGGAGAAAATGGTCAGTTTGCACACTCTCAGTCTAGACCACAACATGATTGACCATATTCCTAAGGGGACCTTCTCCCACCTCCACAAGATGACCAGGCTGGACGTCACATCCAACAAACTGCAGAAGCTACCGCCTGATCCGCTCTTCCAGCGTGCTCAGGTGCTGGCAACCTCAGGAATTATCAGCCCCTCAACATTTGCGCTGAGCTTTGGTGGGAACCCCTTGCATTGCAACTGTGAGCTTTTGTGGCTGAGGCGCCTTTCCAGGGAGGACGACCTGGAGACCTGTGCCTCTCCTACGCTCCTGTCTGGCCGGTACTTCTGGTCAATCCCTGAGGAGGAGTTCCTCTGCGAGCCCCCGCTCATCACCCGGCACACCCACGAGCTGCGGGTGCTGGAGGGGCAGCGGGCAGCCCTGCGCTGCAAGGCCCGGGGTGACCCCGAGCCAGCAATCCATTGGATTTCACCTGAGGGCAAACTGATTTCCAATGCGACCAGGTCCACGGTGTACGACAACGGGACGCTCGACATCCTTATCACGACGGTGAAGGACACGGGCTCCTTCACCTGCATTGCTTCCAACCCAGCAGGGGAGGCCACGCAGACAGTGGACCTGCACATCATCAAACTCCCCCACTTGCTGAACAGCACAAACCACATCCATGAGCCTGACCCAGGCTCCTCGGATATCTCCACATCCACCAAGTCGGGCTCCAATGCGAGCAGTAGCAACGGGGATACTAAAGTCAGCCAGGATAAGAAGGTGGTTGTTGCGGAAGCGACATCCTCCACGGCTCTGCTGAAATTCAATTTTCAGAGGAATATACCTGGGATACGTATGTTTCAAATCCAGTACAATGGTACTTACGATGACTCCCTTGTTTACAGGTAAGGCAGCCCCAGCCTGCCCATGTGGGACCATGCTGGGTGCTCCGTGCTGCCGTGTGGCCCCTGGCCTGGGCAGCCCCTCTGCTGCAGTTCCTGTGCTATGCTGTGCCGGCTGAGCGGAGCCTGGCCCCGGCAGCTCATGGTGGGAGCCTCAGGAAGGACTCGTGCCATTTCCTACTTGCAAATGGGAAAATTACTTTGAACAATGTTATTTTTAGATAATCCAAATGGACTTCTAATCCTCTGAACTCATCTGAGAAAGGTTGTGAAGGTAGATGGATTAAATGGATCCTAATGTGCTTGGCTTTATGGAAGCACAGGGAGGACAGAGTCTGTGACCATGTTCCTCACAGCGCTTTCTGGCTGTGCCCGTGCTGGGGAGGTGCACAGGGGCTCTGGGCTGCCAGGTGTAGCTGTTTCACCCTTCAGCACGGGCTTTGCTTGGTCATTTCTTCTGTGAATTTCTTTATCCATTAACAGGACAAGGGATGCTGGTTTAAACTGAAAGAGGGTAGATACAGATCAGATATTGGGAAAAACTTCTTCCCTGTGAAGACAGTGAGACTCTGGCACAGGTTCCTAAGTTGTGGGTGCCCCATCCATGGATGTGTTCAAGGCCAGGCTGCACAGGGCTTGGAGCAACCTTGTCTAGCGGAAGGTATTCCTGCCCATGGCAGGAGGGTGGACTAAATGTTGCTTCCAACCCAAGCCATTCCCTGATCCTGTGATTCCATGTTTTTGACATGTTTGTTCTAATGGGGGCTCTGCCATGCTGAGCCATGCCAGGGGGCTTGGCAGTGACTGCTGCTACATCAAAGGCTAGGTGGGAGCTGCTGGGGGGGTGGAGATCAACCCCACGGGGGCTCTGGCACAAGCAGGACAGCCAAGCTGTGGTGGTGCCCAGCATGGCCTGGGCTGCCCCACAGGGTGGGAAGGTGCCAGTGTGTCCACCAGGTTCATTCACACTGATTTCCTTCTCCCTCAGAATGATACCTCCCACAAGCAAAACCTTTCTGGTCAATAACCTGGCTGCGGGGACGATGTACGACCTGTGCGTCCTGGCCATCTACGATGATGGCATCACCTCGCTGACGGCCACCAGAGTCGTGGGCTGCACACAGTTCACCACCGAGCAGGATTACGTGCGCTGCCACTTCATGCAGTCCCAGTTCCTGGGTGGGACCATGATTATCATCATTGGTGGGATCATCGTGGCGTCCGTGCTCGTGTTCATCATCATCCTCATGATCCGCTACAAGGTGTGTAACAACAATGGGCAGCAAAAGGCCACCAAGGTCAGCAACGTGTACTCGCAGACGAACGGGGCTCAGATCCAGGGCTGCAGCGGGGTGCTGTCGCAGTCCATGTCCAAGCAGGCTCTCGGGCACGAGGAGGGCATCCAGTGCTGCAAGGCTGCCAGCGACGGTGTGACGCAGTCACCGGACACCGGCTCCAGCCAGGACTCAGCCACCACTACCTCCGCTTTGCCTCCCGCCTGGACTTCCAGCACTTCCCTCTCGCAGAAGCAGAAGCGAAAGTCGGGGCCAAAGCCCGGCAGCGAGCCGCAGGGTGAGGCTGGCGGCAGCACCGAGCCCCAAAACTCGAACAGAAATAACTCCACGACCCTGCAGTTAGCAAGCCGCCCCCCTGACGCGGCCCCCGCGGCCCACACGTACAAAAGAGCACAATCAAAGCCAAGTAAGTTCCTCACTCTGCCGGCCGACGCGTCCCGAGCCAAGCGCCGGCGGTCGCTGGGCGGCGAGCTGCTGGAGCCCCGCGGCGCCGGCGCCGGCGGACTGCGCTCCAAACGGAGCATGTCCATGAACGGGATGCTAGTCCAGGCAGACAGCGCCGGTGCGGATAGTGGAAAAGCAACTTTCTCCAGTTCAGAGTGGATATTGGAAAGCACTGTGTGACCTGCTTTTTTTTCTTTTTTCTTTTTTTTTTTTTTTAAATTTTTATTTTAACTAAAAACAAAACACCAAACGTTGTGTGAAACTCCCTTTCCCAGGGAATTGGATTTGGAAGTCCACTGCTGTCTCGCTGATTAATGGGTTGTTCATGCGGGGTTCTGTATAAGCCACCCAGTGCACACAGGGGTTCATTTAGTTTTCGTTTGGTTTTGTTTAATATCAAAACCGAAGGCAACATTCAGAGATTAAAAAAAAAAAAAAAAAAAGGAAAAAAAGTTTAAGGGGTGAAAAAAAGCACGAAACAGCACCAGTGCCTTCCCTGCTCTAGGACTGGCTTCCTGGTTCTGCAGTAGCAGAAAACAAAAGAGAGAGTTTTCACAGAAAAAGCCTTTTATAAAGGAAATGCAATTTCCTCCAAGCTAACAAATAACCACTTCTGGATCAATCAGTAAAATGATATTTTTTAAACCGGTCAGACTGTATATTTCTTTTCCGTGACAATGGTGTTGCCTTTGTTTTTAGGCAGATGCTGTACAGGAGCAACAACGCTGTGTTGTTATGTTGTGTAAAATAAAATATTCACTCGGTACGCCAGCCAGCCTCGCGGTGACTGCCCTGCCGGAGCCGGGCCTTGGTGCTCCACAGCTCCCACCGTGGGGCTGGGAGGAGGGCAAGGAGGTACCAGGGTGAGGGGTCCATTCCCATGTGCCGGGTCCGGCTGGCTGGGGCTGGGCCCTGGTGAAGCAGTGGGATCCCACACCGGTTCTCCCTGAGAAGGTGCCTGACCCACAGCCCCAGAGCAGCCACATCCCGCGGCGCAGGCATCATCCCGTCCTGCAGCCTTCGGGGAGGGAGCGGGCCTGGGCGCCTCGGGGTGCAGGGCAGAGCTGGCAAGGGCAGCGAGCGGGGCCGGCAGGCGGCCAGGCGTGCAGGCAGGGCTGCGGCCGGCAGGGACGCGGCCTTTCGGCACCTCGGTGCTGGCTGGTCAGTGATGATGGTCATCTGCTGCTGTCCTAGACATCTGGGGTATATTTCCTCTAAACTTTATGGTTTGAATCCAGTTCTTTTCAGTCCCTGAGCACGGTGAAGGGCCTGGAAGATGGTGGTCTCGCCTTTAAGCTGCTCTTAATTGCAGTGCCTGTGGGATAGAGTGATTTTGGGCCACTCTGTAGGGACAGAACCCCACAGCAGTAGGGGACAGCAGGTGCAAATTCCATGTTGTGTGGATGGCAGCTGCTCTGCTCACTGTAAAGGGAAGCCTGCAGTTAATATTAATTAAACTCATATGGTCATCATGTTCGAATTAGAGACAGCTTAACTCTGAACATTTGTGCATTGTGCATTCTCAGATGCCAAATAATAGGTTTAAGATGGGCTTTGTGGCCATAAAAGTGAGAGAACAGTTAAATTTTATACCCTGTGTGCTTGTTCTTGGGGGCACCATAACTAAGGCAGGTGCCTGAGGACAGCCTGGCTCTAACGAGGGCAGCAGCCGGCCCCTGGGCAGTTGTGGGGGAACATTCACGGTGGGGAACGGCCCCTGGCACCCCATCTCTGTCTCCGGGACCCTGCAGCGCAGGGCTGATGCTCTTGGCCATTGTGGGTTGCTCAGGGTGATTTTACTGCCTGTCATGGAAGAACAAAGTCAATGAGGGCGGTGTAAAGGACCTAAAAGGAAGAGGCTGCTTCTTTTTTAGAAACCCTTTTTGCTTCCCTCAGGAAATGCAGAGACCAAATAGGAAACAAAGCCTCAAAATGAGAAAACCCGCTTCCTGCTGGAAAAGTTTAAAAAAATACAATAAATCCCTCCTCGGATTGCTCTGGCAACCCATGAGCACTGCATGAACAGAAGGGAGCTCTTAAATACTGTGCTGTCAAGGAGAGGGGTGGTCTGTCCAGGGTGTGGCAGTCTGATGGCAAGGGCTTTGCCCAGTGTGGGTCAAACGTGAAGGTCTGAGTCCCAGTGAGGGACTGTGCTGGCAGAGGCACCTTTCCCCCCATGCTGGGGTAGAGAGAGAGTGTCAGAGGTGTGCTGTGGAGCGGTTGCGTTTAATCATGCATTTTAAAAACATCAAATGAAAATGCTTTTATATGTTGTCTAAAACTGGACCTATATCTGTGTGATGTTTTGTGAAAGTGCTAAAATACTAATGGTGTCTTGTGGTTTAGGGAAGTTTATTTTTATATTTGTAATTTTTCACTCAAAGGAATAATTTTCTAAGCACTGCAGCTGATGTTCTGTCCATGGTGCCTCTGTGTCAAGCAGCATACGGGGACCATATGGCCCTGTGTTTGGTTTGATTCTCTGCTGGTAGTGCAGGAATGGGGATCTGGGCAGCCGGAGGTTCCTCTCGTGCTAGCTTCTCTCCCAGGCTGAGAGGATCATCCCTTGGGAATGCCCTGGGCATGGAATCATCTGTTCCCACTGGAATAACTGTGCAGTGGGACATTTTGTTTTATTTAGGCTTGATTCAAAGTATGGGAGGCCTCATGGAGGAGGAAATTCTCTGTCCTTTCTGTTCTGCAAAACCATAGGTTGCCAACAGTGTGAGACAGAAAAAATGATGAGATGCTCCTGGATCAGAATAACATGAGGTTATTTCCCCCAAATTGGAATAACTCCTCACCATAGGAGGTGATGGAATGGGGGGTGTAATGTGCTGTGACCCCAGCATCACCCCCAGCTGTAGAGGGGTCTGCAGGGACATGAGCCCAAGGTGCCTCCCTGCCCCTCAGGCATCACCTGTCTGCAGCTCGGCTCTGTGTGCTCCTGCTCAGATATAGATTACCTGAGACTTTAGCCATGAGAGGGTCTTTGTTCACAGGCGCTGGTGGAGGAGGAGAAACTACTTCAGAAAGTTCTTTGCTCTTACGGAAATGGCTGGAACACACAGTCCTTCTCTGGAGATGGTGCTCTGTTAGAGGCCGGTGTGGCTGTGCCTGGGTGGAGGAGCCGGCTGTTGTGTTGTGTCTCTTGTGTCTGTGCTGCCTTCCTGCTGTGTCCAGGCATGTCCTTACCATCAATACATGGTGCTGCTTCGCTCTGGTGCCATCGTGGCTTTATTTCTGCAGCGTGTCCCCATGCATTTGCCAGCCCTCCCCTTGCGCCCACGTGGCCCTGCAGCCGTGGAGAGGGAGCTGCGAAGCACAGCCGTGTGTCCTGTGCATGGGAGAGGGGACACAGCTCCTGGGCACCTGCTGCTCTGGCTGGGAAGGGCCCGGCACCGCTGGGGTGTGCCACCTGCCCGAGAGCTCCTGCCGAGGCACTGGCTCGAGGTGGTCTCCTCCCTGCTGGCGGCAGAGCTGCTGGAGGCTTGGTGCCAGCGGCACAGGGATGCTCCTGCCTCCTGGGGACCATGACAGCCCTGCTGGGCATTGCTCTGGGAGCATCCCAGACCAGTGGAGTGACACTGAGCTGTGGTGGGTGGGCAGTCCTGTGCAGCTGTGTGTGCCCTCTAGAAAGTGCAGTCGGGCCCTTCCTGTGCCATGGCGAGACTGTGCCCAAAGCCGTGTGGGCACCCAGCACAGGGATGGGCATGCTGCTTCCCTGGGAATGGCTTCAAACCAGGAGTAATGGCTACAGCTACTACCAGGATCACTTCTCTTCCCATCAACCAAGGGGAAACAGAGCCTCAGCGATACTGGAGCTTTGTGGTACTGGAGCCTAAGCAGTACCACTTGCAGAGTGGCAACACGTGTGAGCACTGTGATCGCTCAGGAACATTCACCTCCCTGTTCCATGATGCTGCTGCCCACTCGGAGTGCAGCATCACTGCCCAAAAGCCACTCTAACAGCAGCCACCCAGTTGCACGGTGCCTTCTCCTGGCAGTACTTCTAATGTTGGTCAGAGTTCTGGTTTAAAAGCAGCAAACTGTGACCAGTGTGCAGAGTCCTGCTTACAAATAACGTGGTTCTCCCATTTCCCCTTTGCAAATGTGTCCCTGTGTGCCTGGCTGTGTGTTGGGGTGCTGGGCCTGGGGCAGAGCCTGTGCTGCCAGATCACGCCGTGCTGGGGTGGTCGCCCACCATGGCCCCTCAGCCCAGTTGGGGCTCCCCGCAGGCCAAGCTCCAAGTCCTCTGCCACTGGTTGTGTGGTGCTGCACCCCATGTGACTGTGGAATTGTCCCTGCGGGCATCAGGCACGGCAGAGGGGTCTGGCTGGTGCCAGCCTACCTATTCAGCAGCAGCTTGTCCACCCTTCGCTGCTGACTGCGGGCAGGTGCACAGCAGCGGGCACGGAGTGCCAGGAAAACCAGCTCTGTGAATAGGAACACCTGTGCCCAGTGCTGAGTGTCTCTGGTGAGTGGCTGAGGTCTGGAGAGTGGCTGAGGTCTGGCTGTCACAGCAGCACAGAGCCCGTGGAACAGGGCTGTGCCGGGTGTGGGGCAGCAGCGGTGCCCGCTACAGCGCCTACACCCCGCACCAGTAACGCAGCCCAGCAAAAGGGGAATTGCACTGGTTTTGCTGACTGTGGACTTCTAATGCAATAGATTTATTTGCAAGAGCCAATGTCAAGGCTGCTGCTGGAGAGAAAGAGAAGCTTGGCTTTGAAGGAAGGAAACTTGAAAAGGAAGGAGCAAATGTGGCACATGGCTGGCTGCAGACCCCACATCAGGGACTGTGTTTATATTAAAATGAACAGAATAAGCTCCAGGTTTTGTGGTGCTGTGTTGTTTCAAGAACTGCACTTTAGAAGCATCTGGCTCAGGAACGGTGCGCCCAGGCTGGTGTGCCTGACTTGGTCTGAGCTGGTTTTCCTCCTGCACTGCCAGGTTGCTGCTCTCAAGGCACCTGCAGTGCTGTGTGCAAGCTGTGCCATCTCCTCTGCAGGGGAAATTCCCACTGGGAGAGGGAATGAGGAAGAGCAGTCAGGGTTGGAGCCCAGTCCCCTCGGTAGGCACACAGGGACCCCCACCTGGCCTAAGCCTGGGCTCCCCATGGCCAATCTGTAGTCTGGGGGCTGTACCCCACAGCAACCCAAAGATGAGTTTAAAGTGGTGCCTGATTGGTATTTGCATATGGCAGCGGCACGTCTGCTCTCCCCGAGGTAAGTGGGGCCGTGCTGGCTGGCAGGAGAGGCCGGTGCAGTGGGACCAGGCGAGGCGGTGGAACAACTGCCCCGTGGGCTGTCCCTGTGCCCTGGGGTTGATGTGGGGGCTCGGGGCAGGACAATGACACATGGCACATCCTCGCTGCAGCGGCCTTTCCTCGTGCGTGCAAACCTCAGGGGAAGGCGAGTGCTGTGTCTGTGCCCATCTGCTGCTCTGCTCTGGTGTCCTCAGCTCTGTGTGAACCCCTGGCAGTGTGTGGAGTTGGAGTCCCTGCCATGGGCAAAGGCTTGGCCTATGCAAGGGCAGAAGCGTATCTGGAAAATGGAGAAGTCTCTGGTTCTGGAACAATGAGCTTTGCTGGTTCTGTTGGGGGTTTTGGGGGTTGTCTTGTTAGTTGGATTTTCCCTGAAGCAGCAGCAGCAGCAGTAGTGCTGTGCCTGCCCTCCCTGATGGTGACAAGGCTTGTGGCAGAGGTATGGGTGGGGGACATCAGGTGCTGCTAGCCCAGTCTCCCATTAGCCCAGTCTCCCGTTAGCTGCCACGCTCTGCTGCTGCGCCCCAGCCCCTGCAGTGCACATGGCACCGAGACAGTGGGTGCCAGGGCCGAGGGCAGGCTCTGCTGCTGCTTCCTGCCTGGGCTGGCTCTGTGGCAGCTTCTGGGACCCTTGGTGTAGTGCCCAGCTGGCTGTGCAGCCGTGCCCGGGACTGTCAGTGGGAGCCGTGCCCAGACTGGCCCCATGGCAGCTCCTGGGGCTCTTGGTGTGGTCCCACATCAGCGTGGCTTTGGCCATGGGAAGGGCTGCTCTGCTCCTCGTCCCCTCACCGTCTCTGTTCTGTCTCTTTGCGCAGAAGCCGGGGCCTCTCTGCAGGACACCAGCCCTTCTCCACTCCCTGAAAACGCTGCCACCGATGTTCTTACTCGGCAGAAAACAATACGGTTCCAACTCTCCGAGGATTGACGTGTCGCACCGCACTCACCCCACCGAAACCTTTACTTGAAGCTGCAGCCGAGGCCACGTGGCCATCAAGGTCGGCTGCCTCGATAAACTGTCTTCCCCCCTCACAGGCTGCCCATCTCCCATCTGCCACTTTAAGTCTAAAATACCTGTTTTTTTCTGGTGTCCAAGGTTTTTATAACTAGAAATTATGATGAAAAATCTGGTGGCAACAGCTGCAGTCCCAGGTCATGTTCCATGTTGCCAGTGGTGAGGTAACGAGCTGTAAACATGGTAGCTTCAATCACCTGAACAAATAAATGTTTTACTACAATGGCATGGGCATGTTGGTTGATCCAGGGGGTTGTGCCTGGCAGATTGGTTGATCCAGAGAGGCTTTGTGCTGCCTGGGGCCCATGCCCATGGAGAGGCCCCATGCTGCATGGGATCTGTGCCCACAGAAAGGACCCCATGCTGCCCGGGGTCCATGTGCTCAGGCGAGCTGTGTGAGGTGGGGCCGGGCACTGCAGTGAGCGATTCCTGTGTGTCTGAGTGGGAGCAGTGAGCTGTGCCTGGCTGCAGGCCCAGCTTGGGGCTCTTGGTGCCACTGGCCCAGGGTGACCGGCTGGGTCAGGCAGCCGTGCCGCCAGAGAGCTGCCTGGCTTTGCCCCATGGTGCTGGGCAATGACACGGGCTTTGGGCAGAGGGAGCCCTGTCTGCCCTTGGGGGAAAGCCCTGGGGCACCAGGGTGCTGCCCCACAGAGCCCCCTTCCCTGTGGCAGGAGGGCAGCCTGGGCTGTGGTGGGTGACAGCACTGCAGGCTGCTCCAGCCCCATGTGCCAGGGGTGCCATGGAGCGGGCAAAGCCCTGGGCACAGTGTGCCAGGAGCTCTGGTTCAGTGTCAGCCCTAACAGCATGGCCTAGGGTGGGGAGACAGCTAAGGACCGGCCTGGGACTGTTCTCTCTCATGCTGCCCCAGTCCCTCAGTCCACACAGCCTCACCTTGCTGTTCTAACAAGACCAAAGGGGTTTTTTGGATTTTTTTTCTTTTTCTTTTTTCCCTTGTCAGCATTCCATCTGGCTCACAGATAAAATTAGAGCTTCTTCAGAACCACAGTGAATCAGCCAGCCTTAACATAACTTCAGGAGAACAGATCACAGCTCTGGTAAGTGTGTCTTGTCACCAGGACTGAGCCTGCCCAGGTGGGGGTCTCCTGGGCCCACTGCTCCTGGTGGAGGCTGGTCCCGCTGCTGACCCCTGTCCTGCTGTGCTGATGATGGACCTCAGTCTGGGCAGCTGGCTAAGTGACTTGCCTGTGGCTTGTCTGTACCAGCAGAGACATCAATATCTCCCCAGGACACAACAGTCCCTGGAGGAGAGGCTGAGCTGAGCCAGGAGCCTCACCCATCAGGTCCCCTCCTATGCTTCCTTTTCTGATGCTGCAGAGACAGGATCCACCCCATGACATTGGCAAGGAGACCCCAAGTTGGCACCCAAGGCTTGTGCCTGTGTGAAAAATTGAGTACTGCTCTGGCTGCACAGACCCTGGGGCAGATGGCCCATGGTCCATCCAGTGCATGGAATGCCATGCCGGGTGGTGACTTCAAGGGGAAGAGCCATGGGCTCTGATCAGGAGCTGGATCATCGCTCTTTCTCTCACGAAGCCTGAGCAGTGATCCTGGTGCTGCACACAGCCTGGATTTCATGTGGATTATAGCAACAGCACATACTGCTCTTCCCTTTCCTTGCTGTGCAGTGCAGCAGGGGTTTAAATTCTGGAAGAGACTGAGCCCCAGATAAACTACTCTTCAATAAAATGTTCAGTGGACGTTGAGTCCACAGACCCATTCCCTCTCGCACTACAGACTGGAGTGACTCCCCCGGTGGAATTCAGGACAACTGACTTTTCTTGGAGCAAGCAGGTGACACTGAGGTCTGCAAAGCAGCTGGGCAGAGCAAATACATGACCCAGATGTGTGAGGTACAGGAGTAACAGAGGCTGCAGCTTCCTTCAAGCATCCTGCATCAGCTGTGCTGCTGCCAAAACCCTTGTTACACCAACATGCTCCAAGTTCCAGCTGCACAGACCACATCCATGCTCAGGATTTCATTCCACATTACTATCATGTTATTCCCCTCATTCAATTTCAGGCTTCCATGCACAGAGCAGAGTGCTGATTCCTTTCTGTATCTTCTTAATTAATTGTCAAGCTAAGTTCCACCTCTCCGTTTGATGTTAATTGGAAATACAGCTTTCAGGGGGCAGAATTCACTGCAGTTGTGAGTCAGATTTGGGAAAAAAAATCTTTAAAGTCCATGGAGTAGAGTGTGCTTGCTTGTCTGGTGCCGTGAGTGATCCTTTTGTTGGGCGAAAGTGACCTATTATGAGATCCAGAACTTACTGAAGAATCATGCAAATCATCTCAGTTGCTAAAGCTGAAGGGAATTCTGGCCCAGAAACAGCACTTCCTTATCTCCCTGTGGGTGCCGCACCAGTGTCCCATGCCAGCCCTGGCCGTGGGTGGGCTCCTTGCCAGGCGGGTACTGTGGTGCTTCAGGGGCTTCTTCACGAGTGGCCCCATGGGCCTGACCCTGCTCAGTGGTCACTGACTCACCACTGGTGCTCATCACAGGACTGAGTGGATTATTATAGGGATTGCTTCTCTTAACAGGTTAACAAAGGCTGGGAAATGTGTCTGTACGCACTGAGGATGGTGGGCAGGGGTCCAGGGGATCCCAGCAGCCTCCTGGGGACTTGGACAACCTGACACACGGCTCACAGGGTCTGTGGGGTGACCAGATGATGGTGGTGTGATGAGTTATGTCTTGTGCTGTTCCAGGGCATCCTCAGTCAGAAAAGCCTGGACATTCCAGCCCACCAGCATTCCTCACTGCACCATGTGCTTGGCTCTTGCAGTCCTGCAAGGCACCAGAGACAGCGAGTTGGGAATTTTCAGATTAAACCTTGTTTTCACAGAAATACACAGATTCACCATGGTCTAGTTCTGGTTTTGTTGGTTCTGTTTTCTTCTTTTTTCAGTAGGGGAAAATTAATTAAAGAAAAACTTTCTGTTCAGAGACAAATGACACCCCAGAGCAGATTGACGAACATCACCCTGGGAAGAAGGAACTCCAGATGGGGCTGGATTTGCAGTGGGCATGTAAATCTCCCTTTCCTTGTCTGATGCAAACAACACTCAAAATTAGCAGACAGTGCTGACAACTTCCTTGGTCTTTTTCATTTGGGTTTTTGTTTGGTTGTTTGGGGGTTTTTTGTGTGCTTATAATCTCATGGAAACATTATGAAACCATGGTAGCATTTCCAGGCAGCAATCCCAGTTGCTCAGGATGTCCAGGTCTTGGGGCAGCACAGAGGTGGCTCCTCTGAGGTGTTGCCAGCTGGGCAGGGGATGTGGTCATGTGGGAGCTGTGTTTGCTGCAAGCCGGGATTTCCAGAGGCATTTTCATAGAAATCTGACAGAGATGGCAGCCAAGGGCAAGCTCATTGCAGGGCACTAAGGGGGAACTCAGGGACTGGGAAAGCTGCTCAGTTGGGCACGTCCTGCTCAGCGGGCAACAGCACACTCCGGGAGAAGTGGCACCAGCACCTAATGGAAGCTGCAGACACCCTGGCAGTGCCTTCCTTGGAGCCATCTCACTGTGTGACCGCAGGCTCGGGGTCTGGGCTGGGAGCTCTCCCCTCTCAGAGTCCCCGAGGCTGCCAAGGACATGCCCAAACAGAGGCAAGTGAGCACCCCCCCAGGTGTCCCCCGGCAGAGGCACGGGAGGAGTTTTGAGGCCAGTGGGAAAAAATATTTGATGGTGGGCCACCCTTTAAGGGATCCCGGTTTCCTGTAATTTTTTTCCATAAATTCTCTCGTGTACACAGGATAGGAGCTGGGCTGGTTCAGCCTTGGCACACACCATAGGATGCCGTTGTGAGTCTCCTAAAAGAGACTTTCCCTGGCTACCAGGCAGGAAAAGATGGGTGAGATAAGGAGGATGTCACCACACTGCCTCTGCTTAATGACAGCAATCCCTTTTTCCAGTTGTGCTGGAAATAGCATCGTCCTCCAGAATGATTTCAGGCTGCAGTAGGCACCACCATGTCTGTGCTCATGCTGCCGAAGGGCAGTAATTACACTGCTCCTAAACACTCATTCATTTGAAGTGGCCGAATATTCATCTTCATTATTTAGGAGTGTTCATCCCTAAAAAATTTTCTGACCCTTAAAGTCCTAAAACCCTACTGAAATTTGAAATAGGTGGAGTCTAATCTGTACCTGGGCTGATGTTCTGTCACTGTCTTGGAGGATGAATGTGAGTAATTTGCTGTTGGGCCAGAACCTTCCCTGAACATTCGAAAGATGAGGAGTTTCTTGTGTCAGCATTTTGTGCCACGATTCCTGAAGAGGCAGGGGAGGAGTAGGATTCTGGTCCTGATGCCTCTCCAGCTGCTGGCCAAGTGGCTCAGGCTCGATGTTGGGAGAAGCCTCCCCCCAGGCAGGGAAGCAGGGAGGACAGTGTGTGGCACCTCTGTCCATGGAGGTTTGTGAGAGCCAAGGGGGTAAAGCCCTGAGTAACCTGGTCTGAGCCCAGGGCTGGCCCGGCTTTGAGCAGGGACCAGAGCAGAGCCCCCTGGGGGGTCCCACCCAGGCAATTCCATGTTTCTGGGATTCAGCATGGAGCAAGGGAATGGGGGTTCACCCAAACCCCTGCAGAGGAGGGGATGGCCCTGCCTTTGGGAACTGACCCCTGCCAGGGCAAGCTGAAGTGGCACTGGAGTTATCTGCCAGGGACCAAACAGGCCTCTCTCTTCTCTCCAAGTGTTTCACGCTGCCTGTGCCATGTCCAGGGCGATGGTGCCCCGTGCCAGCCAAGGAGTGATGCCTACTGCAGCAGGAGAGATGAGGGCGATGGGAACCAGCTGTCCCACCACAGAACAGCCCATCAGCCACTGGTGTGACACTGACCCAGCTGGGGCTGGGGAGGGAATGGGGAAGCAGGAGGGGAACAGGGGCTGCACCTGGTTTTCTGGGTGAAGCTGGTCCAGGACTGACAGCAAGGTGAGCCCACACTGGTGAGAGACATCTGCCTGCTTTGCTGGGATGAAAGAGCAGGTTGTAAGAAGGAAAAGTTGCAATGCTAGAGCCTGACTGGGATGGCTATTCCTTTGGGGCAGGTGTTGAGGGCCCTGCAGCAGTTCTGCCTGTGTCAGGGAGGGATGGCAGGTGGTGTTGGAGGGTGGCTCTGCCATGTGCAGGTGGGCCTGCACAGGGAGGTGGGGATGTGTGTGTGTGTGAACAGCCTCCAAGGGGACACCCTCCCTGCAAGTGTACTTTTTGTTGTGCAGTTCACTGAAATGAGAGAAAATTTAAAGTCAAGTATATTTGCCTAGTGTTTTTGTAGGGTTGAAACCCCTTACAGCAGGTGGGTGGAAGGCAAACCCTTAGACAACACTTATTTTGTAGTTACAATAAAAGCCATTATTGAAAGAAAAAAAGTCAGTTGTAGCTTTCCCAGAAGGCTTCTTACAGTAACCCATCCAAACCTGGGCTCGGGCTGACCTGAAGGTCGTGGCTCAGGGGGTCACCAAATAATGCCACAAGAGCAGAAGAGGGTGGGCAGCTGGGGAACAGTGTGGCTCTTGGGGTAGTGACAGTCCTGGCTGGATGCTCCACAGTGCTTGGCCAGCAGTGTGCTGGGTGGTTTTGAACTCGTTACACAGTGCCTGTATCTGACACTACAATAAGAGATGTCTCTGGTGAAAAATGGTGCTGCAGAAGCATAGTGGGGAACACTGCTATTTGAAAATATGCTGCATGGTTTCTTGTGCTGGATAAACTTCTATCTGGAGCTCTATGGAGCCTCAGTACTGCTTCTTAAACAGAGTTGAGATCTGTTTGTGTATTTTTGCTGATGTAGTAGATAAATGTGGTGCACAAGTGTCCTTTCTGTGCCCATTACTCTCTCATATTAACTGAACAAATACCTGGTTGAGCTTGGCTGAGAGGCTGCTAGTTGTGCTTTGGAGTGATGCAGCAGGGTACAAATTGCAAAGAGCATCTTGACAGGTTGCAATAAACTGAGCTTAAAAAAATTCCTGCAATATAGGAGGGCTGGGATTCTGTTTCTCATTTGGGCACAGAGGAAGGTTATTAATCGTGCACTGACACTGCCAGAGGCACACGGCATGCCTGGTTTGTGGTGGTGGAAGTACCTGCCCTGTGTCCAAATTCCCAGTGGCCCTGGGACTTGCTCCCCTCTCCCTAAGGCAAAGGCTGTCCTGAATTGTGCAGGGAGGAGGGTGGTGGATTCAGAGGAGACCTTCTGGCTCATCATCAATTGCAGCTGATGGCAAAGGTTGTGTCCATAGAATCACAGAAGGGTTTGGGTTGGAACGGACCTTTAATCCCATCTCATCCCACCCCCTGCCATGGCAGGGACACCTTCCACTATCCCAGGGTGCTCCAAGCCCCATCCAGCCTGGCCTTGGACACTGCCAGGGATGGGGAGCCCACAGCTTCTCCGAGCACCCTGTGCCAGGGCATCTCTGCCTTCATTGTAAAAAACGTACTTATCTCTAATTCCTGTTGCTGGAGTTAATGGTGGATCATATGTTTCTTTCCAGCCTTTACTGATCAGAGATCTGAATGTAGATGCTCAAATAAGATCTAAACCACGATGCTGGTGGAGAGAGGAGGCTTTGCTCCTGCGCTCAGGGTGCGCAGGTTTCGGGTTGCTGCGCTGGAAGCGGACGCGCCGGGCCCGGCCGGGGCAGCAGCGCTGGCGTTCCCTGCCTCGCAGCGCTGGCTCGGCCCCTTGGCCCCTGCCCTGCGTATCCCCGTCAGACGGAGCCCTGGCCCGCTCTGGTTCTGCGCCGCGGAAGCTGCGCGGGAGGAGCAATGGTGCGGCTCGGCCCCCGCACGGGTATTTCTGTGCCGCAGGGACGCGTGGGCTCCCGGAGTGCCGACAGCTCGGCTGGAAAGCGCACCCTGCTCGGGGGGACGGCTTCGGCTGGGGTTTGTCCCCGCTGCGGCAGGACGCGGAGCCGTCACCTGCGGGATGCCCGGCCGGCAGCCCCTCTGCTGCGGTCCGTGTCGCGCTGCTCTAGCCAGTGCGGGTGGGCAGCTGCAGCAGGGCTGCAGAGGGACATTTCTGACTCCCACACCAGTCCTGAGCTGCTGCGGGCCCGAGTGGGCACAAAGCCCCTGGCCGCGAGCTGCACTGGCACTGTCTTGGCTCCGGTGTGGAGAGGGATGGGTTGACGATGGCTGGAGCTGTGTGCTGTGCCAGCCAGTGTGTCTGAAGGACAGACCCTCGGTAAGGAGCAAGTGAATTAATATTTGCATTAAATATAAACCGCAAATAAGATTTCAGGAGGGAGTGGTATCAGATATGCTGATAGTCTTCAGACGTGTGCTAGAGAAAAGGGGTGTGTATGTGGGGTGTGATTAAAGGGGAAAGGAAGCATCTACCTGGTGTCTGTGATGGATGGGGAAGCACACGGTGGGTTTGCAGGGCAGGTGGCCTGAACGAGAGCCTGCCGGGGTGGGGGATGGGGCTGCTCGCTCCGGGCGTCTGTTGTATACTCAGGAAGGTTCTCCCAGGGCAGACACCTCTGCTGGGAATGGCACAGAACTTGTTTAGGTGAGGGGCTCCAAGGACATTTCCCGTGATTCTGTCAATCTGTGGTAAGAGAAAGTGCGTCCCTCTAAATAGAAGTCTTCTAATTTTGGAAGGAAACTGAATGAACTGGGGGACTCTCACTCCTATTCATAGCCCGTTGCACTTGCCTTTGCTCCTTCTAAGCAGCTGTTTTGCCCAGCACACAGAAGAAGGAGGAAGTTCGCGGATGAAGCCTCTTGTCCCACTGTACCACCTGCAAAGCTTCCTTGAGGGGGATCTAGGGGAAAAGAGTCCTAAATCACACTAGCAATCCCTTTTGTGGCGTTGTGTGGAAGAGGGAAGTTCAGCTGCTCAAGGAATGGGAGTTTCCTCTGTGTAAGACAGATGCACACAGAGACACTTACGGAGCAGTAAAACAAGACCCCCTTGCCCAGGCATCCTCAGAGGTCTCCAGCCCAAACCATTCCATGATTCGGTGTACCAGGCACATGCTACCCTCTTTCCTCCGTGTTTCATTTTTCCAGTTGCAATATGTCACCTTGGGCTGGTTTGGAAGATGCTGACAGTGACTACAAGCATAAGGAAATCGTCGCAGGAAACCCTTCAAGGGCTGGATGTGGGTCCCGGAGCCCCTTTTATAATGCAATTAAACCTCAGTTACAATCGTGGGACAGCCTGTGACGTTCTGCTGTTGGACTTGTGGTCACCACGCTGCTGGACTTCTCCAGACTGATGACTCCTGGGCTCTGGGGTTTATCCCTCTAAATGGAGATTTTTTTCTGGACTGGCTGAACTGCGCTGGGCTGTGCTGGCACAGTGGCTCCACACTAACCTTGCCCAGGAAGCCACCTCTGCTCGCTGTGCTGTCTGTCCCGCCGTGGCTGCCAGGTTGGGATGTGCCCACTCCACTGAGGAGCGACTTCTCTGCCTCTCTTCCCACTTGGTTCTGATGTCAGTAACAACTGCAGAGCCAATGAACTGTCCTTAACAGGGTCTCGTGGGAATCTGCTCGAAAAGCATTTGCAATTCTTCAGGCATTTTCCTTCTGCTTCGCATAAAGTGCATTTGTAGCATGGAGCAAGGGTCAGTGACTTAGGATAAAATCCCCATCGCCGTTCACAGCAGCTCCGGCCGTGGTGGATGGATCCACAGCAGGGGTGGGTGCTGAGCGGGTGCTCTGTCATGATGATTTGCTATCACTCACCAGACTTCACAGTGGAGCTGCCCAGGATTTCTCTTTTAACAAGCTCCCTCCTTCTCTCCCCTTGGCCAGTGCCTTAAGAAGGATCTCGGGCTTGTCATATCTCCAGCCTGCGGGAAGTGCAGTCCAGCTCTGTCAGGACCTTGTGCTGGCAGGGTACCCCCAGCCCCAGGACCGTGCCTTCTTCTGCCCTTCCTCTCCTCAGGTGACTGAGATGGAGGGGGCCTTAGGAAAACCCAACCCCCCCCAATTCCTCAAACAAAATCAGAAACCTCAATGTAATTTAAGAAAGGAATGGAACAGAGCTGAGCAGAGGTTTCCTTGTTGGTAAATTTTTTTGTGTAGAGGAACTAGGGAGGGAGTAAGAAATGGTTTGGGGTTTTTTTCTTTGATTGGGGTTTTTTGTTTGTTTTGGGTTTTGTTTTGGTTTTTATTTTTCTGTTGGATTTCATCTTTGCATGGTGAAATAATAAAACCCAGCCCTGCTCTGATCCAGGCAAACCTTTCCAGTCCCCAAACATGTACTGATGCTTTGAAGGAGGATAAAAAAAAGGGGAGGGGAAGGGAATCTGCAACACATTTAACAGGGTTTTACATTAAATCTTCATTATCTTTATCCCACTGGGTGTGTGTGATAGCACTTCATTTGCCAGCTGTGCACAGCTGGATGCTCTGGAGCACAGCGGAGCCCCAAGAAACACGGGAGGGCTGCCAGTGTCGGAGGGAGGATGGGAGGGGTTTGGGGGGTCTTGGTTCCCTCCGGTGCCCTGCTGAGGCCCAGCCCATCCCACGGGGTGTCAGGGTGAGGACGAGGCCCCACCACGCTGGATCACTGCCTTGGAGCATCCCTGGAGCCGCGGTGCTTCCCTTTGCCAAGGCAGAGGGTGGCGGTGAGGAAAGCATCCGCCACCTCCGGGCAGAGACCTGCGGCTGCCCCGCTGTGCAGCGCCCGGGCAGGACCAGCTTCTCCCTGGGGCCCTGCTCACGAGCAGCTGCTGTCAAGCAGCTGCAGCCCTTCACGTGGAACCCCTTTCCCTTCTCCCCTGGCTGTGAGTCTGTGTCCGGAGCAATAAAAACACCTAAGAGTTAATAAAGGGAGAGGGAGGACCCGGTGTTTCCTTCTGCTTTCCCAAATTATTTTTTGTATAGCTACAAGAGTGTAACTATTTGATGTGAACAAAGAAATTGTCTTAAACAGCTCATTTTCATCTCATCTATTTGTTGTTAGTTTCTTCCTCCCTCACAAAAAAAAAGGTTGTTTACTTTTCTCTATTTAGTATCTCTGCCTTTGCTTTAAATTCAATCTTAGCGTCTTTTGTCTTTATCCCTATTCAGAATCAATGAAGCAGTGAAAAGGAAGATTTGCATGTGAAAGAATGTGTATTTTAGCAGTGCACTTAGAGTGCTGGTGTGTTTTGGTTGGTTTGTATTTGTTTTGGTTTTTTGGGGGGGCTGTTTTGATTTTATTTTGCTTTGGGTTGTTGTGTGGGCTTTTTGTTTATTTTTGGTTTTGTTTTTTTTTAAGAACCTGCTTTTTCTCCTGTCCCTTTTCTGGCTGGAACTTCTTCAATTCTCATACATTTCCCAATGTTGCTCTTGCCAATACCAAAGCAATTTCAAATATATTTTTCCCATCTAAATGTGTTAAGAAAACAAATCACCTCTGAAATGCTTTTTCATGTGTGGTTTTCCTTTGGTGGTTCCACTAAGCGGTGTGAGGTGTTCCCTAGCACCTTTCCTGGTGAGAGGAGACTCAAACCTGGCAAAAAAGGTGATGGATGGGAGAGACCAAACACTCTGGGTGCTGCATTTGTCACCTGCCCTGTTAGTGTCACTCACGGGCTCTGCGGATGCCTGGCAGGGGAACTGAAGTGCTGCTGCCTGGACATCCATCAGCAGCGAGACCTGGGCAGGGAATCCAACCTGTCTGGTGAGAGCTGACTTGCCAGTAGTTGTTGTTCATCATTTCTGAGGAAGTCACCAGTTTATTTCTAATGTTCTAATACAGGGAAGAAGGGAGGCCATGACTGCTGGACCTGTTGCTCTGCACAGCTTCAAACTTTACTGCTGCATTTAAGTCCAAGAAATAAATCCCAGGTTTCCACCTGGTCCCAGTGTCAGGGCAGGTGAGTGCAGAGGGAGCACCTGGTGCATCCTTGGGTGCAGTGCTGTGGCAAAAGCAGCGCCTGGCTGAGCCGAGGGTGTGTCTGGGTTATCGACTGGTCTGCAGTCTCACGTGGCCTTGGATCAAATGTTCTGGGCTGCAAACAGATTGTGATGAATTGCTTCGATATTTTGGTTTTAGTTCTGCTCAGACACTTTGGGCAGTCCTGCTGTTTGTTATGGATGTTTTGCTGTAAAACACTGGAAATGCTGCATTCTTGGCTGTTTGCCCATAAACTTGGGCTAAAGAAGTTTCCTGACCTTGGAAAGGTGAAAAAAGAGGCAGGCAAATGCATCCATGTGATGTTTGAGAAAGTCATAAATCCAAGCTGGAATGAGAAGCAATTTAGTCATCCCTTTGGAGTTGTTTTCTATAAGGAAATATGTACTGAGTATCAAATTTGCATCCAGTTGCTTTGATATCAATGGTACGAGACAGTATGAATTTCTTAAAAGACAAAATTTGAATTTACCCCTGCATTTGTGGGTAGCCCAGAGCCACGCTGGCAGCCAGAGCTGGGATTGGAGCAGGTTCCTCTGGGCGGCTCTGGAGGCTTTGCTTGGGATGTGACAAGTTGTTTTGCACAGAGTGTGTCCTTTGAAAAGCTGCTGCCAAGACAGTTGGGCCAAAAACTGTGAATACGTTGCATTTTGAAGGTTCTAAACCAAAGGAAACTCTTAATTATTCCAACAATGAGCTCAGGTGTGAGATACAACCCTGCAGCACCGAGTACCCTGGGAGAAGCAGTGTGAGGTCCTGTTGCTCACCCGACAACGCTTGGCTGGTTGTTTAATTGTTATCCACCACTAATGGTGGATAAATCCTGGAGGGCAGGGCATTGGCTGGTATCTGTGATGCTGCCAGCCCAGGGACATCCTTGTTCCTCTGTGCTGTCCCAGCCTCACCATCAGGGTGATGTGTCAGGGGATGTGCAGGGTGAGAAGTGGGAGCCTGGGCACAGCGGTGCTCGGTGCCCCTCTGCACTCACTGCTGAGGAGCAGATCCATGGGGAGCTGGAAGGCATCTGCCCTCTCACCAGCAGTTCTCAGCAGTGTCCCAAGGGAGCTGTGTCCCAAGGGAGCAGTGCCACGAGCAGGTCACTTCTGTTTCCAACAAAACCAGGAGAGGGGTGGTGGGCATGGCTCTGGGCCAGCTGGTACCTCTGGCCATTGCTTCCTGGGTGCCTCCTACTCCCTGAGCATCTGCTCCAGTATTTTATAATGGCTCAGCTGCTTTTGACATTTTTCCTCACCAAATGAACTATCCAATATCTCATTAGTTTTAATTTTGCTGTTGCTAGAGAGCACTGTGGGCTCCATGCTGGTCGGGAGGTCTCATCCCAGTGTCAGCTTTGAGCTTGGGGCAGTGCTTTTCACTGGGGCAGTGCCTGCCACCGCCATGCGTGGGCAGAACAAACTCCTGTTGCCAGAGTTTGTTTTGGCTGTCATTTAACTTCCTTTAATGAAAGACTTGCTCGTGCTAACGAGGAGTTCTGCTGAGTGGTGGGGCCCCTCTGTGACCCCACAGTTAATACAAGTGCGATGTGGAGAAGCGCAGTGCAGAAGGGTGCCAGCACCCGCAGTCCCTGTGCGCCCCAGCTCCAGAAGCTCCTCCCTCCAGAAACGCTGGGGAATTCACCTAGGGAGATTTTAGCTGTACTTTCAGTAACTTTTAAAATAATGGTTAGCTAGTTTGGCGTGTAAATGTTAGTGCTGCTGTAACTGGTCCAATAACTGCTGCTCTTGTTTCAATGAGGCTGGTAAAACGTTAATGGCAGCAAATCCAGCCCTTTGGACTGCACTGCCTCTGCCCGTGACATGACTCGAGTGTAACAAATTAAGTGGATATATTTTTATGGCAAGCCGTAACACTTCCTCCAAGGTATCTTGGGTTTCGCTGGATGATTCCAGCTAATTGTCCTTGAGTTCATTATTGAGAAAACTCTGCTGTTATTTGAAATGATGAGGATTTTTAGGCAGGGAAAGTGACTGTTCAGTGGCGATACCCTGCCAGACACCCTTATTGCGGATCCAGGGTTGGCTATATGGCGTTCTTCCATTGTTCTGCTAATGGAGGTAAGAATTATCACTACTGTCGCCTTCTGGAGTGGGGCTTGTCTGCTAACTCCTCTTGGTGGGTAACTAACTCCACATGGCCCTGTGGGGACCAGGAGAACTCAGTGGGGACCATCCAGCTGAGTGGCCCCAGCATTCCTTGGAAGAACAGTTCTCTTCAGTCCACAGCAGCTTTGGTTTGTAATCCACACACCATTCACAGAGATTATTTTGCAAACATGGGAAAGTAAGTTTATGTGATTATATACACACATGGAATAAACAAACAAAAACCGAAGTTTGTAGAGGCTGGTGAGACAGCTGGACCAGGGGCACGGCTCCTTGAGCTGGCAGGTTTTTCTCCTTCTTGTTGGCACCTCAGTGAAGAACGGATTTAAAATGCAGCACATTTTAAGGGTATGAATAATCATTCAATATCTGATTTACATTGACTTAAGTAAAGACTAAGAGCTTAGAAAAGTCATTTGTCATTTGAGGGTGTTTTACCCTGATTTTGTGGAAGGTTTTTTGATTGGAAAATGAATGCAAAGCAGAGACCAAATAAGGAGCAGACACAGCCACTGAACTGATGTTTTGCAAATCTTTTAAAATTTTCCATTCCTATTGATGTAAAACCCGTGGTCAGATTGCACCAAAGTGACATGGATCAATGCTGCCCATGCCTGTCGAGAGCACAGGAGATGGCACAGGGAAACAGCAGAGCCCTGGTCCCAAGAAAAGGGAGGATAAATAAATTTATGGGATGGCCTGTGGGAACCCGTGTTCCCCCTGCTCTGGGAATGTGGGTGGGGCTGTTTACATGGAGCGACTACTGAATGATCAGGGCGGGGAATGGAATAAAATAAAAGGGGCAGAAAATGCAGCTCCCTGGCTGTGCCAAGACCCCGCTTAAGCCTTAGTGCGGGGATTTTTCTGGTGCTGCTGGTGCCTTGCAGGTCTCACCTCTGAGCCAAAAAGGACTTTACTTGAGCCTCAGGTCCCTTTGTCCACCTTGACTCACTGACAGAGTAGAGCACTGGCCCAGCCTGGGCAAATTGACATCTCAAGGTGGGCAAAATCCGGTTTTGTTTTTTCTGAAACATCTCTGACTGCAGAGCTGACACTTCTCACCGGCTTTACTCTGTGCCCATGTGCAGAGGCGAGCCCTGGGCTCCGTCCTCCCAGAGCAGCCCTGTTCATCTCTAGACATGGTCTTTGCTCTGGCGTGCAGGACACCTGTTTTGCAGAAATTGAAGATGGAGTTCTGTCTCAATTAATATGAAATTTTGCAGTTTGTTTAAAGAGTAATAACTAACTTGGCTCCACCTGATTTGGATGCCTGGCATTGCTTTGGTACATCCTGTGCCAGTGTCTCATTGCTGTTAGTATGAGGAAAAAGCATTTTCCTCTGTCTCTTGGAAAAGCCTTCAGATCAATCTGTTGCCATAATGGCACAGGGGAGCAGCTGTCCTGCACAGGCACATAAACTCTGGAGCATTTCTGGAAAATTAACTGATTTACTGGGACCTTGGCACAGGGTAGTGCACAGGCTGGGTGGGAAATCTCTGCTGAGCCCCTGTGAACCTGCCCCAGGCAGCCTTTCCCATGGATAAAGGGCCTCTGGCGCAGCTCAGGGGGTCTGTATGAGGGTCTTGTGGGCCATGGGAGGGTGGCTGTGTACCACAGAAATGTCACCAGCACTGCCCTGCTGACTTCAGCTTTGCTCTGGGATCCCTCTCGCTGCTCTGGCCCTGCCAGCAGCTCCTCAAAGGGATGATGGTGAGGAAAAGTGTGGCTGGCACAGAACACGGCTCTGCAAGTTGTTCCCACAGGGATGCTGGGTTTGAGTTCCTGTATGAGGCACATCAGGAGACAGCAGTGATGCCCTGTGCTTGTATGAGAGTTTATAAGGCCCTGCTCACTCTCTTGCCATCTGGGAAGCTGACTGCTGGGGCTGGAGAGGGCCTGGCTCTGGGCAGGGATCAAGGGCATTCCTGAAACAAACACTGCTGTGAGCTGCCAGGCTGCAAACTCAGCGTATATGAAAGTAAATCAATAAACAGGCTGAGCTCTGCAGGGCAAAGCTGTTTCATGCCATGCAGATGGGCTGGAAGGCACGAATGCTCTGTGGTATCTACTGTCAGGGTCCTGAGCAGATGGTGTCCACCAAAAATTGCCTCTAGGTCAGGCAGGGCATTCCCTTCTGCACAGGCAGAACAGTGCTTCTCCTCTTCCTTTATCCTGCGTGAGGAAAGGGAGGGAGCAGGGCCCCTGAGCTCGGTGACACCAGGCCTTCCTCCTTCATGGCCAGCAGTGCATCCATGCTTTGGATTCCAAACCCCAGGAATCCTTTGTTGGATGGGTTTTGCATAGGAGGCTGGTAATTCCTGCTGTGGGAATAATGCTCTCCCACGTACACAGCGGCACAATAGGCTCCAAACCTGTGGTTTAACTGGATTATCTCCTTCCCCAACTAAAGGGGAAAAATCTCTGCTCAGTTTCAAGGCACCGAGTGCTGATCAAATGATACCAACCCACTTCAGAGGATTTGTTTGATCCTTTTCTAAGTGGTTTAGTCTCCTTTGCACTGAATATACAAAATCTTTTCTTATATCCAATTAAGATTTCTTCTAGGTCCAGGTGACACTTCACTCCCTGTTCAAAGGCTCCTCTCCCTGCTGCAGGAGAGCTCAAGCTGGTGCTTGGAGGTGTGGGGAGGGGGCAGGTACCTTGCTTGCTTTTCTGGTCAATTTGTCAATTAAACAGTGTGTTTCCCACAGACACAGACACAAAATAATTGGCTATGATGCACTTTCCTGGGTAAGTACCTGGGAATCAGTGTGAGAAAGATGCCTTGTGTGCTGGAGTGATGCTGCATGTGGGTTGTGAGCCCCAGTGGGGGCACGCTGGGAGCTGTGGGGTTTGTCTGCCAGCTGCCAGGGCCAAACGGGGTGTGGGAAGTGTGGGGAATTGCCCTGGCAGGGCCTTCCATGCGCTCCTATTCCCTTGCTTCTGCAGAGGGGTGATGTTGCTGCACCATCCTCGTGCAACCCTCACTTTCAGGTGCTAATCCCACATCCTTGTTGGCTGTGGATCACCTCTTGATCAGAGAATTGCATGCTAAAAGGACATTTTTTAGAGATATTTATTTCCTGTGAGGAGTGTCCTGATGTCCAAGTGACACAAACCTGTCTGAGCTTCTTTTTTCTGCTGCAGCCCTGGCACTGAGGGAGCCGCAAACTGAGCTGTCTTCCTGCATCTCTAGTGGCTTTTGCTTGTGTGACCGGTCAATTATATTTTAGCGATGCCTTCAAAGGCATTTTGTTTGCACAGGTGTCACTGAAAATTAAGTTTGGCATATGAAGTCTATTATTATATGGTTCCCCTATTCCCAAGAAGAGACTTGGCTCAGTTGTCACAGCCTTGGAGAGGTTTGCAGAGCTGGCAGCCAGAAATACAAACAGCTTCTAACAGCTCTTTTAATCCAGCAGAAATAAAGTCCAGAAAAGCCAATCAGTGAGAGCTGAAACCTGACAAACTCAGGTGTGATGGCACACACAGGACTGGATGGATGGCTGGGATGTTACTTCTGTGGGGTTCAGAGCTGTTGGGACTCAAATTTGAGGACATGGTTTGGTGGTGAAGATGGTGGTGGTGCTATGTTGATGGTTGGACTTGGTGATCTTGGAGGCTTTTTTCCAAAATTAATGATTGTGAGACTCTATGAAATGTCAGTAGAGGAAACTGTACCTTTAGTTTTCAGTGTTCCCCTCTTCCCTTGGGTTTAGTGATCAATAACATTAGTATTGGCAATTTCTTAGAATGATGGCTGAAATGTGCATTGGGACAAACTGTTCATTCATCACTCATCCATGACTGGTAAAATTCCTTATGTGATAAATTTCGTGGGAAATCTTTAATCTAGGGCTTTAGGAAAGCTCCTGCCCTGCTAGCGGAGCAGAACTCCTGGGATGGGGTGGCCATGCCGAAGATATCTCCAGTGTAATGAGGCACCACCACTTCCTCCCTCTGTGCAGGAGATGCAGCTCTCCCGCTGCACTGCGCCCATTCCAGCAGTTTAATGGCTCTGCCTCGGAGGCGGCTGGAGCATGACTCAGTTGGTTTCCCTGCGGAACAGCACCGTGCTGGAGGCTCGATCAGCCTCTCCCTGCCCTGGTACCGCGGTGTGTTCTCCTGTCTCGATGGGACGGCCCCTCAGGGTGGCTCTGCAGGCAGCTCCCCTCAGCAGCGCCCAGGGCTGCTGTCCCCTGCTCTGGAGCCCCTCCCGAGGCGGGGAGCGGGCTGTCATCCAGGCCAGCATGCAGTGCTGACAGGGCCCCTGGGCTCTGGTTTTTCTTGGAGCCTTCAGTGTTTCGTTATACGCAAAAGCTCCTCCTTTCGTGGTGGAAGTGCAGTGACCAGAGCCTCGTGCAGGGCTGGTCTGGTGGCTGGAATCACAGCCAGGTGGAAAACACCACGCGTGCTTGTGCTGAGGGGCTCCAGCTCCTCTGAACGTTGCGATGTGGGAGCAGGGAGCTTTCTCTGCCTTCCAGTGTTACAGCAGGAGAGAGAGAACCAAGTGTGTGAAACAAAGATCCTTTTTCTGAATCACAGAAGGGTTTGAGTTGGAAGTGACCTTAAAGATCATCTAGTTCCACCCCTTGCCATGGGCAGGGACAACTTCCACTATCCCAGGGTGCTCCGAATCCCATCCAACCTGGCCTTAGACACTGCCGGGGATCCAGAGGCAGCCACAGCTGCTCTGGGTGCCCTGTGCCAGGGCCTGCCCACCTTCCCAGGGAAGAATTTCTTCCCAATATCCCATCTAAATCTCCTCTCTTTCAGCTTAGAACTACTTCCCCTTGTCCTGTCACTTGCTTGCCCTTGCAAAACATCCCTCTCCAGACTTCCTGGAAAGGTTTGCCTTTTACAGCTTTTGGACCAATCCTGCAGCCTCAGAGGTGCTGATGGGACTGTTCCAGTTTTAAGCAACATTTTGTGGACTTGAATTCACGTTTTTCAAGGCTGCTGGTGGTGCAGCTGCTCTCAGGTATTACCTTCTCAGCTGTGCAGAGGTTAAGTGTACATTAACAACCACTTTCCTTGGGCACTCTCTCCAGACTCACCTCTGAAGGAGTTTTTAAAAGAACTGGCTTTTCTGCAATGTGACCTTTTCAGCTGTGAAATTACCGAAGCAGCAGAGCTCTCATCACACTTGCTTTTAAGACTTATTCTTTTTGCTTGTGAAATAACCCAAGTAACGCTTCACTTTCTGTCTTAAATCATTGCAAGGAGCTTCCTGGTTCCCTGTGGGTTGTGAGCTGCCAGCCCGATGGATCTGCACGTGCAATCAATATCTGACCCTGGACCTGCGCATCCCCTCGGGCTGCCCTTTGTCGCTGTGGGGTGCCGTGGAGCGACGGCAGCCAGAGCTCACGGGTGCCAAGGGCGGCTGAGTCGTCAGAGCTCATGTGTATTGCCTGTGGTTTATTTGTGGTAACTCACGAGGCAGTTGTGTTTCATATCTTTTTCCCTACAGGAAATCCATAGTGAAACAGCAAAATCTCATTGCTCTGGAATTGAAATCTACTTTACCTTGGGCTCACTTTTGGGCTGTTCCTTTTGTACCTCTGAGGAGTTTCCATCTGACACAACATCAGTGCTGCTCAGAGAGGCAGTGATGATGCTCTCAATGTCCTTTTTCTTGTCTTTTTAAATTTTTGGCTGGGTTTTTCCTTTTTTTCTTCTTTATTCCTTGAAATGAGGCACTGATCCACAAGACTTTTGGGAGATCTGATCTTGTGGAATATTGATCCTCAGCCAGGTCTGTGCCCTCAGTGGCCATGGAATCAGGAGGGAATCTCAGCTCACCCACATCATCTTTTTCTCACCCCAGGTACCATTAGCTACTCCCACTCCTCCATCTTCTGTGCAGCCTGGGCCCTGCTGAGATCTCTAGGGAGCAAGTTTCCCTGGCCTCCATGGATTTTCTGCCTTTTCCCCTATCCTGAATGTGGCTCTTGGTCTGAGTCCAGCCAGCTGCAATCCCAGATTTGTTATCCCAGAGCTCTGCAGTGCAGCCCTGCTCCTCCCCAGCTGCTGCCTGAGCCTGCTGTCCCTCCCTCCCAAGGGCTCTGACCACAGCCCTGTGCCTCGTGTTGATTTTACTTGGGCATTTCACCATTCACAGAGCCTCAGAAGCTCTGTGTGAGCTTGTGTGACTTGTGAGTGTGCAAGAAATGTCTTTCTTAGGCAATAAAGCAGAGAGAGAGCTGGTGCTGTGACAGGCAGGGCTGGCACATGGCAGGGCAGCACCGGGATGTGCGGGTGCTGTGGATCCTGTCCCTGCAGGTGACCGTGGCTGGGAAATGTGCAGGGCTCTGCTCCCTCATGTTGGAGTGGGGATGCTTCTCGTAGAATCATGGTTTGGTTTGAAAGTGACCTTACACACCCTCCTGTTCCACCCCCTCCCACTATCCCAGGCTGCTCCAAGCCCCAGTGTCCAGCCTGGCCTTGGACACTGCCAGGGATCCAGGGGCAGCCCCAGCTGCTCTGGGCACCCTGTGCCAGGGCCTGCCCACCCTCCCAGGGAAGAATTCCTTCCCAATATCCCATCTAACCATGCCCTATGTGTCCCTTGCCAAGGCACCCTTTGCTCCTTGTCCCTTTGATGCTGGGCTGGGATCTGTTCTTCCCCATTATCCTTTTGCTGCAGCTCTGGAGATAATTAACACTTCTTTGGAGCGCAGAGGCTTCTCGAAGTGTTCACCATCTGGTCTCACTTACCACATTAATCGTAGTCCAAGCAACAAACTAGCTTTGAGTTGAGGTTTCCCGAGTAACTAGATTTCTCTGTTTTAGATGCTATTATTGATAAGTCTGAAGTTTTGCAAGATACCTTATGTTCCTGTCATTTCTTCAATGGAAGAAAGCAAATAAAAGTAATCCAAAACCCCAAAATCTGAAAACAAAACTTGGACTCTTCTGATTTTGCAGCAAAGCTTGGGAACACAGGATGCTGCATTTCTGACAGTATTACAATTTAAACTTTCATGACCCAAACTGAAAACATACCTCTGGCAATATTTTAATATTGATAGGCAAAATTGTGATTCATCAACATCAAACTGTTTAATTCATTACCCAACAACTTCTAGGCAGTGTGGGAATACATTTAAAAGAGAATGAGATGAGACCACGTATTAATTATGCAGTCACTGCACAAATTGATAATTGTATGTCACAAAGTGCTCCTCATGTATTAACACTTTAGAACCTGCTTCCTGCCCTGATTTTTAAGTTATTTTGAGGTATACGGATATGACGTATTTTTAAATCAACTTTTCTCAAAAATGGTAGGCAGAACCAAGCATGAAAGACTGACGTAACTAATGCATGGTTTTGGTGGAGGTGAAGTTTTGAAGTTCTCTGATCCCCATATGTGTGCGATTCTCATGCATAATTGTTATTACGAATTGTCACAAACAGTTTTGTGCCATAAAATGCTTTTATTGCCTTGTATAATTTTGGCCTTGACTTTCAGGGACCGAGGCTGGAGAGCTGGCCAGAGTAACGACACGTACACCGATACGATTTGAGCATCGTTCTCCCTTTATTGTTTAACTATGCCAACTTATATCTACTTTTGCAAAGATTCACGCCCAGTCCCTCTAGACGGCCTCTAATCCATGGGGGAGCCAACCAGTGTATAACTTTGCCAAGGATTTTCAAGGCTGCCTGCAGCCAGGTGCTTTCCAGGCTTGCCTGCAGCCAGGGGCCTGTTCAGGGGCTTTTCCTCAGCAACCCTGGGTTGTCCAATCTTTCCAGGGGTATCATATGCCCCTGTTCCACAAGGAATCCCTCTACACTTGACCACATGGATATGTTAATCCTTGTGTCTATCCTTCTGAAAGTCAGATAGAGGAACAGCAGCAGCTGTGGGAAGTGCAGAGAGTGTGGGAGGCAACGGGTGGAGAGAGCTGGGATACCCTGGCTGGGAAATGCACCATTGTGCCCGAAGGTTTGGGCTCGTGTGCAGGTGTTGCTGCAGCTCATCACCTTCAAACAGGACCACTTGGAGTGAACATCTTGGACTTTTCCAGGACGTGTGCAGGAGCTGTGTGGTGCAGCAGAGCTGGGCTGCCCAGGCTCTGCTTCTCCCAGTAGCATGTGGGCTGGGGCTTGTCCAGCGCTGGGGCTCATCCGGTGCTTCTCTGCACATTGCACAAGGGAAGCCTTCAGCAGCCACAAGAGCAGAGAGGTTTCTGCAGAAGCTGCCACAGCCAGGTACAACGCAGAATGATTGAATGGTTGGGTTGGAAGGGACCTTAAAGCTCTTCTCATTCTCTACCCCTCTGCCACATGCAGGACACCTTCCACTAGACCATGTTGCTCCAACCTGGCCTGGGACACTGCCAGGGATCCAGGGGCAGCCACAGCTGCCCACATCCCCACCCTCACGGCCAGGAATTCCTTCCCAATATCCCATCCATCCCTGCCCTCCTGTCAGCCTTGTCCTACTTGACCCCTCTCCCTGCCTGTGGATGGACGCTGGCTGTAGAACAACCACGCTGTGCTTCCCTTGCTGTGAGCAGACCGGAGCAGCCCCGTGGGCACACAGGCCGTTGCAGGGAATGGGAAACTCCATGTGTTTTTCATCAGGCCCACTTGCATCCAAATGCCAGTGCTCAGATGAGGGGAATACCCAGCATTCTGGGATTATCCAGAGAGAAACCCACAGACCTGCTCACTGTGACCCTGAAGCAGAGACCTGTTTTCTGGGGAAGGAGCCATGTATGGCAAAACATCTTGGAATGGTGGGGAAGTGCTGTCTGTCCCCAAGACAGAAGCTGTAGATTTGTCTTTGCCATATTGCTGATGTTTAATGTTTAATTGCTCTGCAATGTGGCAAAGCATAAAAAAAAATCTAAATTTGTCCTGGAGCTATGAAAGCTGCTGGAAGTTCTCAAAGCTGGAGCTTGAGCTGGAAGCCAGAATGAGCCAAGTGAGAGCCCAAGCTAAGGCAGCCACTTCTTAGGGTGCAGGACACACAGAATTGGGCTGGAGGACTCCAGCAGTGCAGGAGCTTTTGAGAGCAGAACCCTTCTTAGGCTGGAGGGACACACCAGGGCCAGACCCCTCAGCCTGACCGAGAGCTCTGGAGAGAGAACTGAGCCCCGAATGGCCCACGGATCCCTCACCTCACACCATCATCCCCTTAGAGGCACTAAGGGTGGCTGCCAGCCTGAGAGGAACTCCAGCTCACTAGTTTTAAGACTAAAGATCTCTAGTTCCACCCTGCCTTGCCTGTGACATATTGGTTTAGGTGAGATTTCAGTCAGAGCCAAATGTTATACACATTTGGCTGGAGCAATTTTTTCAAGAATGTTTTCCTAAATTAGGGTTGATGGTGATAATGCTCCTACTTCTTGGCTCTTGCCTACTACTGGCTGAGATTTCATCTGCTAAGAATCATGTTTCTAAAAACTCACAATCTGCTTTTGCAGCTACTTCACATGGTATGTGAAAACACTTTTTAACAACACTGCAGTCAGAAGCTTTGCTATTTCCATGGTGTAATTGATTTTGCATGTTAAATAATGGTGCTTCTTCTCCTTGGCAAGAGGTGCAATTTTATTAAACAGGTTCTTTTTTCCTTCATATAATCTTTTCAGTGACTTTTATGTTTTTGAATCTATAGTACAAGGACTAGAAGAGATCTTTTCCCCCCAAATACCCAAGGATGTGGGCAGGCATGTCATGAGGGTGCCTCCAGCTCCTGGAATATTCTGCTTCCACTTGCTGTTTTGCAGGCTGCTGTGTGGTTTTTACAAATTCTTTTTGTAAACTCATTCTTCAAATGTTTCCAGTAAAGTGGTGAAAACATTTGTGAATGCCAGAAAATCTAATAATTTGTTTTTAAATTAATGAAGAGTCCTCATTTCTTTCACCAGGAAGAAAGTTAAGGAAAAATTTCTTCATGGAAAGGGTTTCCAGGCATTTGAAGGGGCTGCCCAGGGAGGTGGTGGAGTTTCTATCCCTGGGGGTGTCCAAAGAAGGACTGGACGTGGCACTCAGTGATCTGGGCTGGGAACAAGGTGGGAATCAGGCACAGGTTTGACTTGATGGTCTTGGAGGTCTTTTCCAAAATAGGTGATTCTGTGATCAAAGATGTTGGTTTGTAAAGTTTTAACCATAGAAGTAACGGTGTGCAGATATGGGGGTAAAACCCAGCTGACTCCGACACAGATGTCTGTGTGTGACTGTGAAGCCGTGAGAGTCACAGCCTGCATTTTTTCTATTCCTTTACATACTCCAAGATACATAGACCTATTTTTAATAGACCTCAGAGCACTGCTGTCAGGGTGTGTCTTACTAGACCCTAATACTGTGGGTGGGTTTTAGTCTGTTATGCAAAGCACACACAGAGCACCTTTCCAGAGGTTAGTTCTCCATCACCTCCCTGTGCTCTGTTGATCACCATGGGGGTACTTAGGCAGGTGTTTGGTCCCTGCTGCCGGTGGGACTGACAAACCCAGCCTTGTCTGCTCAGTCCCCAGCTGCAGGTTCGTGTTTGGGTGGGTGGGGTCGTTGGGCCCGACCACATCCTGCTGCGCACGGACAGCACCGAGGTGTCCTGTGCTGCTGGAGCCCTGGGCAGCGGGGCTGACAGGGAGCTCCAAGGAATGGCAGGGGCCAGCTCTGCCTCCTCTGTGCCCTGAGGGAGAGCTGCTGGAGGTGAGGGTGATGCGTCCTGTCCCTGCAGTGCTGGTCCTCCTACTGCCATCCACACCAGCGCAGCATCATCCGCCCCTTCAGCGTGCTGGGCTCTTTGGGGGGCTGTGCTTTGTGGGGTCCCTGTCAAGGAAAGGTGCTGCCCTCCACGTCTCAGCAAAGCAGGGAAGAGCAGAGAGCTTGGGCTCAGTCCTGCACTGGCTCCTGAACAGCTGCTGGAGAGGCAAGTCACTGCCAGCTCTGGATGAGAAGGGGAGCCAGGTGCCCATCCAGGGATGAAGGGGCAATGGCTGAATGTGTGTCTGCCCTGGGAGAGATGTGAACTCGGTAACATCCCCAGCTTCTACGCGCAGGAGTGCCTGGGAAGCCTTTGCAGAGCAAGGATCGGTGCTGCCGCACTGGGGGTCACTCTCCGTGGGGAGAGAAGAGCTGGGATTGCACTGCCCAGCACCACCTCCGGGCAGCCTCGGCCTCCAGGGGCTTAAAGCACTTGTCAGGGACATGGGACACCAGCAAAGGCCCTGTGCCTCCCTCTGTGCCAGGAGCAGAGGTGACCTCTGTGTTCAGCAGCACAGAGTTAGGGCACTTACCTTCCTTATCCAAGTTCGTGGGAAGGGATTGACACTTTTAACTGACCTGAATATATGCCAGGAAAAGTTTTTCGTTACTGCAGAATTGTTTCTGAGGCTGGGGCAAATTATTATGACCCTAACCTGAAATTCCTTGGCAAATGGGTTCAGCACTGCCCAGGGAACAGCTGTGAATGCCAATATGAAAAATCTGCATTTCTGGTCAGGTATGACGGTGCTCTTTACCAGTGAGGGCAGTTCATGGGTTCACCAGATCAGGGAATAGTCTGTCTGCATTAGACCCCAGGAACACATGTTCCAAAAGGCACTTGAATGCTCAGAACAGACATTTTTATCACAGCAGGGAGAATCATGAGGGTGGCCCAAAGACACAGAGCGAATGCAGAGGAAGAGCCCTGTGACAGACACCTCTGTCTCCTGCCCCCAGGCCGGTGGTCACAGCCTGGAGAGGCTTTTGCTGTGACAACCCAGGCAGAGCAATCATAATATATTTTGCTTGGAAAGGATAAAACCAAATCAGCTCATCTGTAACTTGCTGGCAGCAGGGAGGAAACTGCCTGGTACTCAGCTTGTGATTCTCCAGACTATGTGTAGATGTTTTGTGTAATTTTAGATATCCTAGCAATTGGCAGTGATTCATACCAGCTCTGCTGCTGCCTTCCTCCCCATCAAAACAGCTCCCCTGCAGCTGTCATTTCTACCCCCTGACATTACATCAGCACATCCCATCATAAGCTCATGGGACCTGGCTCTGTCCATGGGTTGAACTCAGTGAAATCTTATCTTGCTGGGGTTAGAGGAGAAGAAAGACTCAAAATCTGGGGAGAAGGACTCCACATGCTCTTGCACAGCTGGCAAGGTCAAAAGCAGACGGGTCTTTATCCACTCAGCATCCTCTGCAGGAGGACAGAGAGAGAGAAAATGGATGATGCTGGCAGTGGTTTTCTGAGCTTGGAAGAAAGGCTGAGCTGGCTCCAGGCTGGCCACGGCTCAGGAGATGGAGCTGAGGAATGAGACACAAAAGGGTGGGCAGAGCTTATTACATGGAGGAACATTTCTGGTGTTCTGACCCAGAGCAGGGAAGAGGCCAAGGTCACATCTCTGTGTTAATGGGTGCAGTTGAGCATCCCTGGCCTTAGGTCACAGCTGGACTGGTTTCTCCTGTGCTCCCGTGCCGACTTTGTGCAATTTGTTATTTTCTTGACTTTTTTCCTTTCCTTTGGTTGGTTTTTCACAGCTGTCTGTGGGGACAGAGGTCCCCCTGGGGCAGGCAGAATGCAGCCCTGAGGCAGCGAGGGTCTCCCCACCATCCCAGCTCTGCTGTGAGTGGACGGGCGGTCACCAGGGCCTGGCCTGCACACTCCCGCAGTGTCCATGGTAGCTGCAGGGGCTGGAGGGAGCAGGGGGCAGTCAGAGGTATCCACGAGCAGAGCTGGGGCTCCACCTCACTCTACACCAGCTCCACGCTGCTGCCTGGCCAGGGCTGGGCTTGAGCCCTGCGCTGCCTCACGTAACGCTGCAAGAGCTGGGGTGATTCCCTGGGGAAATCATGGCATGACAGGAATATCGAACTGGCTCAGGGGCAGCCAGGATCTGCAGCTACTGCTGCTGTGGTGGCTGAGCCTGCTTCTCCCATTTCATGATGCACAAATGGTTCAAGTAAAGCAGCATCTCATCTCAGAGTCTTTTGGTATAAAATTGTAGTAACGTAAGCAATGAATTGTTTAACTCCTACAAATGCACACAAAAGCAAGAATGCAGCATGTGGTGGCTCCTGTGGGGTGCTGGAAGGAGACAGACTCTGCTTTGACTGGGTGAGAACAGAAGATAAAGGCCATAAAATTAAGTAACACGTGGGATAAGGCCCAGCTTTGCAGGGGTGCCCTAACTGGGGGACACAGGCTCCTCTCAATCCATTTCCTCTCCCTTGGGAGATCTAAAGTTCTATGTTTAAACCATGTCTTATTCCAGCTGTCATTTGCATAAAACCTAACCACTAGTCTCTATTTTTAGTGATGTTGGGATGCTCATCTTGGAAGGGAGGTGGAAGCAGTCTGACAGCTCCGGCTGAGCAGGGATCCCATTGCAGATGAGGTGTTTGGGTTTCCCACACACAGCTAAACCTTCACCTTCCTCCAGAGAAAATGTTTCTCCACTCATCTTCTGCTGGGAGAAGGAATTGTGCTTGTTCAGAGCTGTTGTGTGAGGCTTCATTCTACATCTTGGTGTGACAACACTGGATTTCTCTTGACTTGAAAGTTGTCCGCCCAGGTTTACAGTGCGGGAGTGAGATGTGGTTCCAGAATATTGTTTGTTTCAAATGAAGACAAGTTGCTCAGAATGAGCCAGCAGCAGAATTTGGTGGTTGAATGCAGTATTGACAGGAGGCGTTTGGGTTTAGGTTGAGATGATTTTGGTGTACAGGTGCTTTTTCATGGATATATTCTGCTCGTGTTCTGTTTGGATGAATGAGAGGCAGGACATGAAGAACCAAACAGGGGCAACTGTGCTGTCATGTCCTCCCAAACTGTGTGAGTCAGAACACCCCAGCTGGCAGAGGGACAGGGTGGTACATGGCAGGTTAAACATTCCAAACCAAGGCTTTGGTTATTTTGTTTGTGTTTTGGAAAGCAACAGTAAGACCCAGGGAGACATTGAAAACCTGCTCTGAGCCAAGAAGATGTTTACAAATCCCCCTGCAACAACCAAATCGATAAATCCATTCATCCTCCTCTGGCTTATCGGAGTCAGAAGAGCCACAAATAGTTGGTGGTTGGTGGAGGTGTTTGTGGAGAAGATGGGATTTTGTTTGTTTGTTTGTTTTCTTCTTTTTTTCTCTCTCTGGATTCTATTTCACTGCATGGGGAAGCTATTTATTTAAGAAGAAGTGAAAACCCTACAAAATGTATTTTGGCAAGAGCAGGATGCTACAGAATTGCTTTCGTGAGCATTGAGGTTGGTTTAGCCTAGAAAACAAAACCCAGGACTTGTGAATTACAGGGCAGGTGGGATTGCATCGCAGACAGTGGCAGAGGGGTCTGGAGAATGTTGTGGGGTACTGCCATGGCTGCTCTGCCCTGCAGTAAAAGGCAGTACGGATGTTTCTCGGGGGCAGCAGAGCATGGCTCGAGGTGCTGGGAGAGGGACGAGTGCAGCTGAGGCTGCAGAGATGTGCTGGGGATCAGGTTTGACCACTTGCCAGGTGTCCTCCCTGCCCTCTGCCGACACTCGGTGCCAGGAGGGGTTTGGAGCTCCATGTGCTCCTTTCTT
Organism: Coloeus monedula; assembly: GCF_965178545.1. Taxonomy (NCBI): domain Eukaryota; kingdom Metazoa; phylum Chordata; class Aves; order Passeriformes; family Corvidae; genus Coloeus; species Coloeus monedula. The sequence continues at coordinate 64,669,538 of NC_138786.1, read as the reverse complement.
CCTTTGCCAGGTGGTTCAGCCCGAGCTGAGAACCAGATCCTCCTTGTTTGATTCCTTGTTTGCTGGGCTGGCTTTTGACCTGACTTGGGCTGGTGTGTGAGGAGAGGCCGGACAGGAGCTGCAGCAGCTGCACAAGGCCCAGGACGCTGCTGCTGCCCGGCCAGCTGCGTGTGCAGTGCTGGGGCTCTGCTGCAGCCCCCGAGGGTGAACCTCTGCCTCAGCGTGTCCCCTACCCCCGACAGGCTGCCCCAGCAGGTGTTTTTGTGCCAAGTGCCACCATCCCCACTCTCTGATCACCACTGGCTGTGCTGCAGCAGCAGCCCAGAGCCACCACGCCCTCCTCAAAGACAAGGAGCTGTATCTCACCACGCCTGGCACCGAGGCCATCCCAAACGCCTCCTCACTCGCCTCTCAGGATTCTGGTGCCCCTTTTGCTTGTTGGCTCAGAGCCCCACCCATGGGCCCTGTGTTCACCTTCCTCGGCCTCGCTTTCCTCAGGACCAGGTCATTTGTGTCCCTGTGTGAGGTGAGTCCTGGTGTGAGTGCAGCTGTGAGCAAACCAGCCCAGCTGCCAGCACGCTGCTGTGCCACCCTGAGCCGGCCCCTGTGGGTGGGTCAGCCTTGCCCCCTGCCCAGCGCCCAGGGGGTCTGGCCAACACGGGGGCTCTTGGTCTCCTGGTTTGGTTCATCAGCTCCTGGACCAGGAGGTGCACCTGTCTGAGGCAGCTTCTGCACCAGGAAAGGGCCTCTGGAGCCACCAGGACATGACGAAATCATGAATGGTAATTTGTTGCTCCAGGACAGCCAGTGAGCCAACACCAGTGCTATGCTGGAAAGGTAAATGAGGAAAAACTGGGCACTCCAGTTTGGATAAGTGACTAATTATAATTTCTAGATTTAATTATCAACAGTGAACTCTTAAATACCCACTGCAGACAAGGGAACCTCTGTGCTTTCCTTGTGTTTGATGTGCTAAGCATAAATATTCAGCTCAGTCTCTCAAGAAAACATGAGGTTTTACACAAGAACAACTCTCCCAGATGAGCAGGATTTATAGCTCCAAAATGGTCTGGTTTCATCATTTGTGAAAGCTTTAACCTTTCAAGCATTTCCAAACCTATTTTAGCATGCAGGGAGTAGTGATGCAGAGACATTAACATTAAAACTTTGTGTGTCTCCAGTGAATATTCTTACAACAAGGAGCATAACATATCTTTTTGCTTATTTCCTTTTCTAATATTTCAATGCTGTTTGCCTCCATGAAGGAAAAAAAAAGAATACTCTTATAAAATTAACAAATATTGCAGAGCTTTAGATACCAATTAAGATGAATAATTTAATGTGTAGATATCAGTGCATGACAACTCTGTGCATTGCCTGCCTGCTCACCAGCTCGTGGTGGAAACTTGAGGCAGAGTTGCTGGAGCATTTCACACCGCCTTGAAGGGCCTTTTGATGGATTTTCAGATTTCCTTTCAATCTTCAGGTGATCCTGTTCATGCCAACCAACCAACCAACCAGCCTACAGGAAGCAAGAGCAGATGGAATAAATTGTGGCATCCTTGGTAACTTGAGGTCGCGCACACCAGCATGGATCAGGCGTTTATCTCGGTTTCCATCCTTACAAGCTGCAGACATCCCAAATACTGAGCTCCCTCCTCAGGTGCTCCCAGTCTGTGAGTCCTTGGGCTGTGAAGCAACTGCTGCCACCTCCACCAAGCGAGCATGGCACAGGATCCCTCAGCTCCTCCTCAGCTGTCATCCCACTCCACGGCAAGGATGCACAGAGCCGGCTTCCAGCCTGACTCGCACGTTCCAGGGCAGCCAGCCTGGGGGCTCAGTGCCTGGGAAGCATAAGGCTCACTGCTGTGGGCCTCCCCTGGGCACCAGCTCCGTATGGGAAGGTGGCAGGGCAGGAGGAGATACCCTAGAGCCAAGGCAATCACAGGTCTGGTGAAAGAAAGGGACTAAAATGGATGGGAAGGCTGACATTTCCCTGAAGATCCTTTGGTTTGCACAGCTGGGCCCCACTGTTTGCTTCCCCTGCAGTGAGCTGAGGATCCACACATACATCCCATGTCTGAAAGGTGGGACCTCAGTAACTGACTGTGCTCCTGCCTTTGGTTGATGTGGTCTTTGTACAGGATTTCTGCATGTGAAACCATGAAAACAAAATTGGAAAAATATCTCTCTGAATATGTAAATAACCATAATGCCTGCCTTCAGTGAAGAGGCACCTCTCAAACTCCTGCCTCCTATCCTGATGTGTGATCTCAGTACCTGCCTTCAGCCTGCCAGAAGCTCTGGGGGCTGAGTACCAGTGTAGAGCACAGGTAGCCTGTAATAGGTTGGGCAACTCTAACTACATTGCTCCTTTTTAAAGCAATCTCTGTTCAGGTTTGGGAAGGGTAGCCTGGTACAAAAACTGCTCAATCTCAGACATCTGCTGCACTTGGGAATTATCTATATCTGTCATTGTCACCCTGATGGGGCCAGTGGCACCACCAAGTATTGGCAGCCACGGGCAGAAAAGATCCAGCATCATGCAGGTGTTATCTTCTGTTGTCTACTAAACTCCCCAGCTCCTCAGCAGTGTGGTGCTCCTGGGTCCTCTGGATAGCTGAGGTGCCTGGGCAAAGGTGAAGGGCAGACCTTGCTGCTGAGTTTTCAGTCTCAGACAGGTCATCAGGCGTGAGCTCAGCAGGCACCTGGTTTGTGGAGGCAGGTGAGTTTGGGCCTGAGGACAGCCTGGGCTTTCCCATTGGAGTATCTTTGAAAATGCTTCTTAGCTTCCCTTTGTCTAGGTCCAGGCAGTCCTGGGAATTTCTCATCACTGCTGGGGGAAGTTGGACTGGATGGTCTCAGAGAGCCTTTCCAACCGGAACCATTCCGTGGTTCTATGAGCTGGGTCACCCTGTGCTGCAGGAGCATTATTGAGGGGAGAAGCAGTTTGAGCTTTGCACCAGGGAGTGCCCAAATGCCTCCTGGCCCTGGAAGCAGAGTTCCAAATGACCCTTTGGGCTCCTGATCCCAGCTGGAACAACTTGTTTGTAAAACGCTTTGGGGTTGGGCGTGTGGTCTGATTAGAGATGGCAACTCCCCTTTGGAGTGACTGTTGAACCAGTGCCAGGGGCTGAGACAACAGACACACTGTTATTCCTCTCAATATATTCCAGCTTTGTGGCCAAAGCAGAGAACTGTTTGTTCCTGCTGGCCCAGGGAGATTTCTCAGGCACTGACACTCTGCAGCCATTGTCACGCTCTAGAAATGTGGCAAATGTGGGTGATGTAGCAGCTGCTTGATAGTTTTGGTGACGATTCTGATGTGGGGTTTGCCTCAAATATCAGCATAAAGAGAACAGTGGTAGAGTATCCACCTCACTTTGGCAGAGAATGTCAACCAGGATGGTGCTCTGAAAACACGGCAACAAAAATCTGTAAGAAAATGTCACAGCAGGACATTTATATTACCCCGACTGCTGCTGAAGGTCAGCTGGGGAGAGTCATGACAGCAAGTCTGAGGAGATGTCAACAGGGCCTCTGGAAGGATGCCTGGCAGCCCCTGACTTGCCCATGGAGCTGGCGTGTGCCATGGGGCTGCCAGCCCACGTGTCCCAGTGCTGGGGCTGAGGGTTGTGATTGAGTGTCTCCATCAGCTACTCTGAGATATCTTCATGTCCTTGCAGCAAAAATCAGCAGGAAACCTGGGTCCTGGAGTGATATCAAATATTCAGCACTGAAATAACTATTCTACTGACTCACTTAACTGGTCCAGGCGAGTGTCAGAGCTGCCCTCTGTCAGCAGTGGAGTGGTTACAGTGATTTTTGAGGACAGCTGAAATAAACTGAATGGATAATAAACTCCTCGCTGCCATGATACACTGTGCAAAAACAGTGTGAAACCTCTGCTGCAGTGGAATTCAGGAGGAAGGAAGCAGCTCTAGCAGAGATCCATTGGAACTGCTCAAGATTCTGCTCCAGGAGAAATCAATGCTGCACGGCAGGAAAGGCTCAGAGGAAATGGGGCGTAGTGAGTACAGGAAGCAACACCTGTGGCACCTGTAACCACTAATCACTGTACAAATTTGGCTAATTCCTCACTGTCCTCACTTTCTGCTGACTGAAATCTTAATCTTTGTGCACTGAATTGAAAAAATTTTCTGTCACTCTGTAACCCTTGCAAAAAGAAAGGTTCTTCCTTGAACAGTTGCACCCTGACCACTCTGGGCAACCTGTGCAGGGCCTCACCTCCCTCACAGGGAAGAATTTCTTCCCAGTATCCCATCTAGCCCTTCCCTCTGACAGTGGGAAGTTATTCTCCCTTGTCTTGTCACTCCAGGCTCTTGTCCAAAGTCCCTCTCCAGCTCTCTTGTAGTGAAATCTTATAATCTGATTTTTTTAACCCATTTAGAGAAACAGTGTGTCCTGCCTCAGCCATGTGCTCTGCTTTGGTGTAGGAGGCTCTGGAGGAAATTTTCTGGCCTGTTTTCAAGGATATGAACTGAAAAATAGGTAAGAAAAAGTGGGGACAAATGGAAAGTTACTGATTTTGTGGAAATATAGAATAGCATAGCATAGCATAGCATAGCATAGCATAGCATAGCATAGCATAGCATAGCAAAGCAAAGAATCACCTGAAAGGTAAGGCTGGTGAATGACTGTCTCAGTAGCAACTCTTCAGAAAAGGATCTGGAAGCTCACATGAGCTGCAAGATGACTGGAATTCAATGAAATAAGTGTGATAAAGCCAGTGTTTGGGCACCTGTGAAGAGAAGGACAAGCTCCGAGTTCCTTTCATAAAGCCTCAGCCTTATCTGACCAAGTGAAAAGCCACACTTGGGGTCACCCAATCTGGTACTTTCTTATCCCTGGTGTTTGTCATCGTTGTGAGAGTTGTGATGATGCTGCTCCACTAGAGATCCCTGGGGTTACCTCTGGGACAGCAAATGGCTGTGCACCAGGGCTCCTGTGGGCAGGGGAGGCTTGTGAAAAGGCAAGGACAATACCATGGCTGTCACCTTCTGCCCATCCCAGGACATGCATCCCTGGTCAGTGAAAAGGGAGAGTGCCACGTTGTGCCCCGCCTGTGCCCATAGGGGTGGGAGAGCAGGGGTAACCCCAGCTCTCCAGCTCATCCCTCTGCAATCCAGGGGTGCAGGAGGGGACCCCGGGCAGTGATGTGCCCAGACACCTGCCAGCCCTCCCTCGAGCTCTGCAGGACCCGCCACTGCTGGGGCCAGAGAGGACACAGGAGATGGAGGCAGCCGTTCTCATGGCTTTTCTGGAAACTGGCTGAGAAGATGTCTTGAGATCTTAATGCCTTCCCATGATGCCTTTTCCTGGTCTTAAAATCAAGAGTCAGACACGGTTAGAAGGGAAAAAGGGATTTTACCTTGGTATTTATTTTAAGGATCCTTAGGTGCACACGTCCAGGTCATATGCCTCGAGATGCATCCCGCCAAATGCCCACCCCAAAAAGATCTGGTATCACATTAGAGGTGTTACTAATTAGCAGATCTATCAAAGGTTTCCCAATGAGAGGCTGGAGTGAGCCCCCCTCCCCAAGGAGCCTTCCCCTGGATGGTTCTATCTCAGGTTACAGAATGTGTTCTGGAGAGGACCTTGGGCTCTGGGGCACACTGATCCCTGGCTACGAAGCTTCTGAGATGTTGAGTCTCTCAGCTTGACAAACAAGTCCAAGAATGGAGGCAAAGAGCACTGAGAATACAGAGGTTGTAAAAAGTGTAACAGGGGTATAAAAGAAAAGGCAAAAAACCATCATGGCCTCACCCACTGCCAGAGGGCAGGGTTAGAGGGGATATTGCGCGGGAATTGTTCCCTGGGAGGGTGGGCAGGCCCTGGCACAGGGTGCCCAGAGCAGCTGTGGCTGCCCCTGGATCCCTGGCAGTGCCCAAGGCCAGGCTGGACAGGGCTTGGAGCATTCTGGTCTAGTGGAAGATGTCCCTGCCATGGCAGAGGGTTGGAACCAGATGAACTCTAAGATTCCTCCCAATCCAGACCACTCTGTGGTTGTGTCCTCCTGTGATCTCCAGCTGCTTGCTGACCTTTCCCCACACTGAGGGCCCCTCTGGTCCTCCCTGCTCCTTTCATCTCACGGAGCATCAGAGTTATAACATGCAGCTTATTCTGACCTTCCAAACTGTTGGCACCTCCTGAGGTACTTTGTCTGGGGAAAGCTCTGTTTTATTTTCTTTGTAACCCATTTAATGATGAAGGATCCCAAAACAGGTGGTATTCAAAGTGTTCAGATGCAAGAGGCATATGTTTTGCTGTCATAACAGTTCGGCTCATTACATGGGGATAAAACTCAAGGAAGTTGATGTATTGCCTACAAAGGGAGCAACAGCAGTACCGAGTGGTGCAGCCCCATTTGTCTGTAGCATGTGAGAACTTGACTGAATCTCTGCAAGTTCAACTGAGGCCAACAGAAGAATAATAATATTAATTATTTTGTTGTAAAAGAAACATTGTCTCTGTGCTTTTTGTATCTTTTTACTGTTTTATAGCCTTAAGCATCTATTTACTAATGCTTTGTGCTTTACAAGGTTGAAAATATAATGTTCCTTTTCTCTTTGTTTACCTTAGATTTTTCAGTTTGCTTCTGCTCATGCTGGTGGGGATTTTTTTGTGTTTTATTTTCCTGTTACCCTAAGGCTCTTCAATATTTTAAATCACATGTGTCACCTGGATTTACACATATATCACCTAGATTATCACATACATCATTGAAATTTCTTTGCAAAATTCAGCTGTATCTGCAAGTGGTAATAAATGAGTTACCCATGGCCTACTGTGCACCTGGACAGCCTCCTCTCGGCCATCTGCCTGAGCCCCAGGTCTGCAGAGCTGCTCTCACAGGTGTGTTGATTTGTAGGAGAGGCTGCAGGAGCATGTGGGTGGTGGGGCGGGGTGCCTGTGGACTGTGGTGGTCTTGCAGGAGGTGGATGGTGAGGGTGGCTCTCCCCGAGCCCGGGCAGAGCATTGGAGGCAAGAGGTGAGGCAGACCAAGGCCGTGCTGTGAAGCAGAGCTCAGCACACAGCCAGGTCAGGGCACAGCACCCTGGGACCCGCACGTGGCTGGGGAGCTCAAGGGGAAGAGGATGTAACACGGAGATGGCAGCGGAGGCTGGCACAGCTGGCGCCCAGCGGCTCAGCCCCCACCGCGTGGCGCTGGGAGGAGCAGTGCCAGCAGGTTCAAAGGCGTTCCTGCAGCACAGCCTAAAGTAAATACTGGATGGAAGTGGGGTTTTGCTTTCTTTGCCTTGTGAATGCCCTAAAAAGCTGTTTATGAGGAAGGGAAGGTAAGCAGTGGTGTCTGAGCACCGGGCCTGCTCGTTCTGCAGTTGAGTTGGCGGGGTAGGCGCGCTGTGAGCAGCCACAGCTCCACAGCCACAGCAAGTCTGTCGGGGCTGCGTGGCCATGCCCTGCTCTGCACCTCCCCAGTGGCCTGGCTGTGGTTGGTGTCATTTGTCCTTCGCAAGACAAAGCATAGGCAATTCCTTCCGAGACTTCTGGGTAGAGAAGGAGGTGCGGCTCCTGGGGCGGGAAGGGTGGGAAGGCAGGTGGTGATCCTACCCTGTGGGATGGATTTGGAGCCTTGCTGCAAGGTCAGTTTTACTCAAGCCTAAGCACAGAGGAATGGTTGTTTGAAATTTGGTAAGTGATCAAACCAGCTGTGGCTGAGGCGACCAGCCTGACTGACCTCACCCCATCCGTAATATCCCATAGTCTCGTCAGAGAATCCTGGCTGAGGTGCTGCCTCTGCTGCCCGAGGAAAACAGCTGGAATGAAAGGCTTTCCAGGCAGGCTACTGGGGACCCAGGTTTGCTGCAAGTGAAGTAATTATATTTTCATGACTCCAGGGCGGCAATAAGAAGAAACTCTGGTTATAGCAATTCTGCAGCCGCTTCACTGAGGCTCCAGTGGCCCAGCTCTGTGAAACAGGATTAATTAACTTTCTGCCAGCAGCAGCAGCGAGCTGGCCAGTCCTGTCAGGGGTGCTGTGCTCCACTGGGACACTGAGGGATGAGTGGTGACACACGACACACTACTGCAGAAACTGTCCTTGGGTGGACTGGATGACCCTTGTGGGTCCCATCCAACTCAGCATATTCTGTGATTTTGTGATTCTGTGAAAATGAACAAAAAGTGAAGCAGACATGCACACCTCAAGCAGAATAAACCAACCTGAGAATTGGGCTCCTGCCATACCTGTTGTTTATCAGGTCAGATCTTAATTGTGGTACTTAGACGTGATTAACAGGTGTCTTGATTACCATGCCAGAAATAAACCCTGCTCTGCAGAGAGGCTTATGTGTCCCAGAAAGGGGAGGGAAGGGAGTGGGCATGGAGGAGGGGACTGGGCACAGCATTGCCCAGTGCCCCCCAAGTGCCTGATGAGTTCCTTGCCCAGAGCTCTGGTGTGGTAAATACTGGCACAAACCCCTTTCAGGACCCTTGCTGGTAGCAAGGTTAGAGCAGAACCCAGCATTTGTCCTTCTGTGCTACAGGACAGGGGGCTGGCGGGTCATTCCCTGCAGAAAGGGTTTTCCATTAAGTAAGTAAAAGATCCAAGCAGAAAACTTCTGACCTCACACTGTAATTCCAGAGGATTTCCTTAACACTGGGAACTGGGAGATCAGTGTCCTGTAGAGAACCATAAAGCCGTGCCAGTAAGGGTCCTGCCATCCTGCACCCACATCAGGGAGCACTGTGAGGATGAGGAGATTTCCTGCTGTGGGATGAGGGAGGAAGGAAAGGAGATTTTCTGCTCTCAAGGCTTCCCATGCTGCACTTGGATTTCTCCTGACTGAGTTTCTGCTCAGCACTGCTGGAAAGGAAAGTGCAGCACTGCTTGTTTTCTTGCTGGGGGAGGAATGGGAGGTGTTTGCTTTCCCTTCTTGCAGAACAAAATCCAGAGCTTTCAGTTATATGTTGAAAAAAGCCCACTCAACAGCCAACAGACTGAGAAGCTGCATCCCCTGGGCAGTGCTTGGCTGGGATACGGGAGGCTCCTGTCCAAACCCGGGCCGTGAGCCAAGCTGAGCCCTCACCGTCAGCCTTGCCCTGTGGAACTTTGGAGCAGGGAATAGTTATTTGGGGATGGAATAAAAAAAGCATGTCATGAAGTACTAAGTACTTTTTCTTGGAAAATACTTTGTTGGCAGGAATTTTGACTTCCCAAAACATCCCTTCCCAGACCACCAAAAGACCTCCCATACCCAACACCTAACCCCAGTACTTATTTTGAAAGGAATGGATTCTGCTTTCCCGGTGGAATAACCGCAGAATACCAAACTCTGATGATGTGTGAAACTGTAAGTGGACACTTTGGAAAACAGACCCTGACTCCTCAGGATCCATATGGTGTCTTTCCAGCCCAAGGAAGCTGGGTGGGCAGAGTGCCCAGTGTGTGCCTGTGGCCGTGTTGCGGGTCCCCGGCCGGGGCGCGGGCGGCAGCTGCTGCGCACGGAGCAGATGGGTCTGCTGGCCGTGGGGAGCACGATGGCTCAGGGATGGGCTTGGCTGCCCGGGACTGTGCCCTGCTCACCCGGCTGCGGCAGGGAGCAGATGGACCGGGCATCCTCGGGCGGGTGCTCGGCTCCCGGTGACCTCGGCTGACCCGCTGTCAGCTTTGCTGCAGAATACAAAGGAGTAGGGGCTGTGCCAGGAGCTTTGCAGCATGAAGTCAGCTAGGAGAATACAGGCGTGTGTGAGAGGTGAAGGACATTTCCTGGGCTAGTGGCTGCTGCTCTCTCCTCCCAAGCCGGGATCACCAGTCCATGGGCTGCACTGCATCCCTCTTGGCTCCGTAGGATCATGGTTTGTCCAGGCAAACCCTTCATGGGCAGGAAGGGCCTGAAACACTCTGGATGCTTAACACATCTGCCACTGGCAGAAAATGTAAAGAGCATATTGCAGTCTGGGTTTATTTTTTTATTAAGAATAATAATAATAATCGAAAAACTTAGGTACTTTTTTCCTAGAGACTCATAACCATTTGAAATTCTAATCCCGTTTCTTACTTGTTCCTCTGTCCTCTGTTTTAAACCAGCAGCTTTTGGCTTGTCACTTACAGCTGAAGCTCAGGAGCCCCTCGTGTGCCCACCAGGGATGGCTCTAGTGCTGCCCCCACTCCGGGCAGGGATGGGTTGGTCCCTGGCCCCTCGCCAGCCACCTCCTTAAGCAGGGTGGGCTATTAGAGACCACACCAATGGCAGGAGTTTTTCTGCTGTTCTCAGCAAACAGGTGTTCCCAGGAGCCTTCATGTGCAGGCAGAGAGTGAGCAGAGTCCAAATGAGCTGTTGCTCAGCCTGTGCTGGTCCCTTTGCTCCCTTCCCTCATGTAAAGGCAGCTGTGTGATCACCTTGGTTCATTAGAAACCATTCTTATTAATCCACAGTCTCTCCTCCTCATTTCCCACAGACAGGAACTGGATTTCTTTCAGGAAGGTGCCAGTGGTTCTCTTTGTGGTGTGTCCCTCATCCCCTGAGTGTAGCCGCCAGCAAATGGTCTGTTTTGGGAAGAGCAGTTGTCTCATCTTGACACTCCCTACTGCTCTTCCCAAAGTCAGGATTAAGTCTCCTATTAACCATGCTTTTCCTCATTCTCAGTTAAGCACAATAATTCGGTTTCTACTTGGCTTGTAACTGCTCAGATTCACTGCCTGGGCTTTATCCACAGATTGAGGGATTTACACTTTACAGAACCAGAAGAGACCAGTGATGCTTTCCTCCCAACAGAGGCCCCAAGAGGTCCTTCAGCACACTCCTGGCTGAGAGGACTGCTGAACAGCAGCAAAACCAGCAAAGGCAATCTTACCCTGATTCCAAAGTTCCCAGGCCCATGTTAAGTTTGTGGGTTTTTTAATGACTCCTGTAGAGCAGAAGCCTGTCTGGCCCCTTGGCAGCAGTGCCTCCGCTTCCATCGGCGGCCGGGCTGACCTCCCTGGGCCCCCCCACACCAGCAGCTGCAGACTCCCCATCCCTGGAAGTGTTCAAGGCCAGGCTGGATGGGGCTTGGAGAAACCTGGTCTAGTGGAAGATGTCCCTGCCCAGGGTAGGGGGTGGAAAGAGATGAGCTTTAAGGTCCCTTCCAACCCAAACTGCTCTGGGATTCTGTGGTTCTATGAAAATTCCCCTTTCCCCACATTTTGGCTTCCTTGGGAGGTGTCCCCCGACTATCCCATCTCCCCTTCTCTCTCCCAGCAGCAGTTCCAGCAGGATGTGCCTTTGACCCTGTTTTATGGCTCTTCCAATATTCCTGTTCCTGCAGAGCTTCTCCAGGCTCCCGCACCCCTTAGGGATGCTGGCCCAACTGGTGGGTGCTGCTGAAGTTTCCTTGAGCACCGTGTGAGACTTTTAAAATTGGAATCCTGCCCAAAAAGAAGGTAATTATTCTGTCAAACCAGCCCTGACTGTATCTTATTCTTTTAGCTGTCTCTTGATTAACTTCCATAGCACCTGCTCTGTTCCATTTCCTTGATGTTGGACTGACAAGTCTATAATGATCTGGGCCATCTTGTGTGTTCTGTGTTGCAATTCTGATTCCTTTCCTCTCACCGTGAGCCAGACATCCAAGCAAGATTTTGAGTCAGCTCTTACAAAACCCTCTGACCATTACATTATGTATATCTATATATCTTCTTCCATGCCAGATGCAACACTGATTGGTTTTAGACAAATGTAATCTAAAACGATTATAACACCTGATGATAATTTTTGTGAGAGATGTTACTGTATTTTTGCCAAATGTGACATGAGTTTCCCAGAGAGAGACCACCTGACACTCGAGGAGCACCATGAGCCATCAAACACCTGATCCATATCTTTAGCTGAGGGACAATGAAATATTTAAATCTGTCTGGGAAACACAGGCTGGGGAGCAGATGGGGTTGTGCTGCCGGGACCTTGATGGGTTTGACCTCAGCTGCTTCACCCACTGCACAGCCTTAACATTTGTTTAACACTACCTTTGTCGATCGAACTCGACCAGATTTGAACTTTGAGGGAGTTAATTGCTTTTCCCAATTCTGTGGTAGCTATCGCTGTGATCTAATAGAAAACTGAACTTAATTAGGCTTGTTCCACGGAGATTAAGAAGGTCTTTTCCACCTATCATATTCATAGCTTAATGAAGTGTGGATGTGAGTGTCTTACTGGATGTGCTCACAACAGCCTCTGGTCCCCACAGCTGTACCCAGCTGTGCAGTTTGCAGAGCAGCCTCACTGCTGACTGCTGGTTCCAGAAGTGCAAGTGACCTTTAGTGTTTGCGGATGTGAAGTTTGACAGTCCGACTACATTCAAGCGTCTGGCTCTGCTCCTGGACACACACCGGAGACAGTTTCCTGCTCTAAGTCACTGTCTTGGCAATTCAGTGAAGGAACAGAGGAGGTTCAGGTTTTAATTACAAACTTATCAAACAGCAAAACCACTTCAGTTGTGTTAGCTTTACCTGCATCTTGCTAAGAATAAGCAGAAAATATCTTCAAGAAATAAAATGTTATGACAAGAATGTCTCTAAGCACTCTCACCTAAAGATAAAAATTAATATTTATTTCAGTGCTTATATCTGTACAGGTAAATATTGCTTCCAAATCTGTCACTACAGGTCCATCTGACTAAGCAGATGTAGGTGCCAGTTCCTGGTGTGTAGGATTTCCACCTGAGCGTGACAAGTTTAGGAAAATCAGGCTGTAGTATTCATTTGAAGTCCTGGCCTGCCCTACAGAGCTTCAGGAGTTATTCAGAAGAGAGATTGAGGCTGCACAGCGCCGGGTCACTTCTGGATGCAGCGAAGGGAGGCAGGAGGCTCCCGGAATTTCCCAGCTGCTAATTAAATCCCAGAGGATTTAGAGGAAATTGTGGAGAGCAGAAAAGATGAAAGAGAAACCCAAATGAAGCACTTCAGCATGTGTTCAAGAAACCCTTTCAAAAGGAGATTTAAATTAAAAAAGCGTCTGTAAATAGCCTTTGTGCTGAACGATTCACAAGGTCAAAGAACACAAATACCTCGATTGCCCACTTTAGCTGTAAAAAAGGTCTGTTCTCTCCTGCTTTGAAGGACCGAGTGAAGCACAAGCTCCTTGGGAAGGAGAAAGTCCTGCAGTGCCAGTACCTGAACACTCATCACCCCTGCCTGGGTTTTCTTTTCACTGCTAATTCCGAAGTGGGACTGGAAAGGGTAAGTTTTACCCAGATGTCATTGAAAGCAGCAGTGCCTTCCAGCAGTGTTTAAACCAGGAGTGAGAGTGCCCCGGACGCGGCTGCTGGAAGGTGTGCGGGAGAAAGCCCGGGAGATCTGTGCCAGTTTCTGCCTTAATTGCATCCGAGCCGTACAGCACATTGCGAGCTTCTGCAGAACCCCGGCGGCTTCTAGAGCCTTCTGCTGTCTTAAAAGAACAGTGTGAGTTCTTCCTCCCTTCTCCGTCTCCCTAAAAGCAATCTCAGGACCCCCGTGAACCCACAGCTAGTGACCAGAGTAATGCAAATACTATGCCAGAGTAATGCAAATCCAAAAGAGAAGTAACAGAAACCTCTTAGTGCCTATTAGTTAATTATTAACCTATTAACGCTGGGCCATTGCAGGAATGGTGCATTTGTTTCTCTGAACCCCCCTGCAGCACTTCACTCTCCTGAACTCAGCCATCTTCTTCCTCCACTGCTCAAAAATGTTATTTATTGTTCAGGTGTGCCCAACCTGCCTGGTGTGACACCCTGGCTGGCGGCCCCCTTGGCTGGGACCCTGCCCTGCCTGTACCCTGCCTGTTCTCCTGGCCCAGACCATGGAATCACAGACTGTTTTGGCTGAGAAGGCACCTTAAACCCCATCATGTTCCAGCCCCTGCTCTGGGCAGGGACACCTCCCACTGTCCCAGGCTGCTCCCAGCCCCAATGTCCAGCCTGGCCTTGGGCACTGCCAGGGATCCAGGGGCAGCCCCAGCTGCTCTGGGCACCCTGTGCCAGGCCCTCCCCACCCTCCCAGCCAGGAATTCCTTCCCTATATCCCATCTATCCCTGCCCTCTTTCAACCCATGGCTATTTCCAGACCCTGCCCGGGCTGTCCCTGCCTCCCTCCCTCCATCATCCCTGAAATGTCCAGCTGGTGTGAGCTCATTGCCACTGTCACCACTGCCAATTTGTCTGCAACAACCAAACCTACACTGGGATCCTGCTGGAAGGAAATCCTCCCATTTGTAGAAGCAATGAGACAGCAATACGTGTTGCCTCCAAGTACACACACCCCTCATTGCAAAGGTAAGAATGAGGGTTTGCCATTTAAAATGCCCTTTTCTTCAAGTTTTCTTTCTAACTTCAAAGGCAATAGTGAAAAAGTACCCAGAAGACAGGAGAATAAATTGATGTTTAAGACCTTCATATTGAAAACCAAAACTTACTCCATTGCAGGTGATATTTTTATTTATCATTAGTAGGCTGTTTGTATTTACTACAATTTATTACAATGTATTTACAGAAGAACAGCTAGAGTCAACCCTTCACTCCTTTCCTGAGGCTTCCTCTACACATATTTAGTTCAGGGTAATATGATTTAGTGAAAAATTAAAAATAAATTAGGATATTCCCTCTCATTAATGTTTCTACCGAAATATTCAGTATATTTATAATTTGCTTGCACAATTATTAGGACAATTTCTGAAATGAATGCCAAACAGGGAGGCAGTGATAAAGAGTTGAGCATACTGAAGCACTTTGAATGAAAGTCTCTGGGGAGAGCTCAGAGGCCCTTCCAGGGCCTGTGGGTGCTCCAGGAGAGCTGGAAAGGGACTTGGAACAAGGATGGAGGGACAGGACACAGGGAATGGCTTCCCAGTACCAGAAGGCAGGGTTGGATGGGATATTGGGAAGGAATTCCTGGCTGGGAGGGTGGGCAGGCCCTGGCACAGGGTGCCCAGAGCAGCTGGGGCTGCCCCTGGATCCCTGGCAGTGCCCAAGGCCAGGCTGGACATTGGGGCTGGGAGCAGCCTGGGACAGTGGGAGGTGTCCCTGCCATGGCAGGGGTGGAACATGGTGGTCTTGAAGGTCCCTTCCGACCCAAACCATTCCTGGATTCCGTGATTTCCCAGGATGTCAAACAGATCCCTCCCTGGTCTCTGCCCTTGGGGCAGGCAGATTGCACGGGGCAGCTCCGTGCAAACAACACATGGAAGAAATTTCAAGAGCTGCTCCCAGCTCAGTGGCTGTCCAGGCTGACACGGCCTCGTGAAGGTTGCACAGTCCTCTCACACTGACACGGCAGCCTCGGGGATCCCAATTATCACATGGACTCATAATGAATGGAAAAATCCATTTCCTGTGCCGCCAGGACGCTGGGTCCCGTGCCCAGGGGCTCCAGTGCAGCAGCACCCTGGCAGAGAAATCCATTGCCCTGGGGAGGCAAATCTACAGGACAGTGAGGGCTGTCTTTGGAAGGCAGTGATTAGTGCTGGGTGTGACGGTGGAGCTCGGCAGATCGGCCTCACCGCTCTGGTCTGCTGCCTGCAGGGACATCCCATGGAACAGAACCTCTGCCACTCCTCTCCTCTTTCATCTTCTCAAATTAATGCCAAATACACTATTGTTCCCTATTGGACTTAAGAAACTGAGAAGCAGCGCAGAAAATTTTTGTGGCAAAAGAATTTCACATCAGCATGCCCAGAACCCCCTGAGCCCCTCCATAAGCAGCTCAGAATCTCCTCTGAGGATGTTGGTGCAGGAATGGAGTTGTCACCTGTGAGGGAACACACACTGGCATCCTGAGGGATGGTGCCACCGGTGTGTCACTGCATGTGCTCCAGACAGACAGCCTGCTTCGGGAGCAGGGGACACGGTCACTTGGGCTTAGAGCAATCCAAATGACAGTGCAGAAATGCAGGCAGTGACGTGAGGCACACAAGGTTACCTGTGTCTGCCTTTGGAGCAGGGAACAGCTGATGGCCTCCCAGGCAGGGCTGCCATGCCTGCTGAGCCATGTCCTGGCCTATGGGAACGCCCCCCAGGGTGGGGGTGAGAAGTCACAAGGGACCATCCCCACCCTCTGCCACCTCCCTGTGTCAGTGCCCACTGGTGGCTGTCCTGCTCTGTGGCAGGGCCAGCTGAGCCATTCCAAGGGCGTTCCTGGGGTCTCCTCCCCACCTAGGTTACCTGTGCTGGGTCACCCAGGACTCCCTCCCAGCCTTGTCCTGGGGGTGGTCTGACCTGTCTCACGAGCATCCCCACGGGTGCTGACAGCTCGGGGAGGTGGCCCTCTGTCCAGTTCAGTCTGTCCATCCACCTCTGTCTGCAGTCCTGCTCCCCAGCCCCACCAGTGCTGCGTTGGTGGCTGGGTCCTGCATGGCCCTGCAGCTCCTCAGGGACCTCGTGCTGTGGGAGCATCAGAGCCAGAGACATCCCTGGAAATGTGTCACATTGCCCTTCATTTACTGATTCCTACTCCTAGTCCTCCTCTTGCTTTGATGGGGAAGTGGCTTTTAATCAATTTAAATGGTGTTCTCTGAGGGTTGATAAAATATTAGACTGTGGAAACTGGCTGATAAAGTGCATTTCAGTGTGTAACTGTGCTGTGTGCCCGGCATATCTCTGAATGTCAGAGGCCATGGCACCGCACTGGATCTCTCCCTCTGTAACATGGAGTAAAAATGCCTTCAGTCTTTGGAGCTTAAAATCCCATCTCCTCCTGCAAGGCCACGTGTAGCTCAGGGCAATCCTTCTCCTGTCTCTCCAGAGATGGGCCCATTACTACAGTGCTTAAGCAAGTGTTTATGGTGAAAAAGAGCACAGTATAAAACTAAAAGGTTAAAAAATAGCCACAGGGTTTAATCTCCTTGTAAAGGCGAAGATCATGTATGTTTTACCTCTGGCTTGTACTTTGTTTGAAGATAAGGCTGCATGGACAAGGTTATAAAGCATGAAAAAGCATTTCTAAGAAACACTGATTTAAAAAGTGATGGAAAAATGTCTAAGTGAGCAAACAATCCTGTATGGCTTATTGCATGACATAACTATTAAGAAGAAGAGAAAATGTGGAATAATCTATGTTGTCTATGGAAAGAATATTTTCATAGATTCTTTCACATGGAAATAATAATAGCTGAGTCACACATTTAGATTTTACTTGCAGATTTTTGTACATAAGATTAATAGGCTATTGGTGAATTATTGCCACTATTACATTTAATATGAATCCTTACAGTCAATAAAAAGTGAGGACAAAAAGCCTCTGCTCCTCTACAGCAAGTCAGAATATCACTGTAATTGGTCCTGGAAGCCTGAAGACAAGATTTTTATTTCCCTGCCCAAGGAGGGTTGATGTTGGTCCAACAGTTTGCTCATGGCTGGGGGATCCCGTGTGCAGGGGTCTGTGGGGGCTTGGCTCACGGAGCAGAGGGAGGAGGCCCAGTGCCTTGTGCACTGCTCTGTGGGGTGGGTGCAGGAACCTCCAAAAGGGCTGTGATGTGGGTGACTGATCCTCACCGAGAACGGTGGAAAATGCGTTCCTGGTGAGCAGCACAGGCACCTCTGGAGAAGGAGCTTGGTCAGCTCTGGTCTGGCCATACCTAAAGGCAGGGAGGATGAGCGGGGTGATTTTAGTCTTTGATTTGCTGTAATAGCCTCCAAATATTGCCTGAGACCAGGCAGAGATGAAGAATTGAAAGCAGTTAAGAGGCAACCTGAGGCAACAACATTCCTCTGCCTGCCAACGGGTGTGCTCCACATCAGCCACCAGTAGGAAGCAGCCATGCAGCAGTGCCCTCGGCTCAGCTCTGTCCCCAGGTCCCCATCCTCCTCCTATCCCATCCCACAGGCCACCCCGCCTCTGCTCTGCCACCCACAGCCTCCCACCCTGGAGGGGAACAGGGGGAAAACTGTTCCAGGAGTGTAAACTCAGCGCTCAGTCATAACCAGAGACGAAGTCGGAGGATGCAGGGAGCTGAGCCTGTTGGTGCTTGTGGGCATGTCTAAGGTTCTGTGCAAAAGCAGTAGGTGGGGGGGGGGATTCATAGCCACTAGTGTAAAAAGAAAAAGAAAGCGGAAAGTCCTCCCAGGAATACTTGAAATCTCTTTTAAGGACAGGGTACCGGCTCAGGCAGCTGGGGCGAGTGTTTGCAGGAGCACCTCTGCCTTAGGGCTACTGGGGCAGGTAATGCTGAGCTCACTGCGCTGAACTTCATTTCATCATTAGGAAATATCAGGAATATTACATTGGAAATGCCAAAGATTACCAGCCAACCCCCTTTCAAACATAACAGAGCAGAAGCAGGATTTCTCCCCCTTATTTGTGCAGTAATGAGAAGAAGAAGCCGTGCACTCACGCACCCAATGGGCACATCAAAGCGCCTGCCCCAATCTTTCCATCTGTAAATCTTGGAGTGTGTGATCCTGGCCCCTCTGTTGGACACACAGGATGCAGAGCAGCGTGACGTAGCTGAGTGAAGGCTGGCAGAGCAATCTCAGCTGATGGTTTAGCAAGTGGTACTCCCAGATGGGTTGAAGAGGGCTTTATGATGCTTCTCACAAACTGTAAAGCTTTGATTACCTGCCCTACAGAAAAATGAAGTAATGGGGCAATTTTTATTTTACTTTTGCTGTCATTATTTTATTTGCAGTGCCAGAGTTGAGGGGCTGGATCTATGGGAACATCTTATGAAGCTTTGGGACTCCCAGCAGCAGCCTCCGAGGCTGTGCTGCAGCCCTGAGCGTGGGGCAGAGGCGCTGCTTCCATGGAGGTTTGGCATAACTTTCTTCTAACCCAACAGCAAATTGTTGGGTCACTGCTTCAGATACAAAAAGTATTGGTATCTCCTGGGACACAATTCTTTGTTAGATATACAGCTTGTATCATCAATTAAGTGATTTCCTTGTTCAGATCTTGTTGTGAAATATCCTCAACCGTGAAATGGCTTTTCCCAGAGAAAGATTTGTGTCCGATTAAAGACACCAATACTCTCGGTGGGCAACAAATTAACTTGGAAGACTTCTCTGGGGAGTGGGGTCCTGGGAGCGTGGTGTCTCCAGAGGGAATCGTCCTTGATCCAGAGAACAGCTCACGCTAACATCTGCGAGAATGTGGTGCTCCACAGGGCAGCACCCCACGCAGGGCAGGAGTCAGCTCCAATACCCACTGCAACTTATGTCAGAAAACCAGGCGCTGGGTGGGAGGAAGGACAAGGCACAGGAGCAGAGCAAGGGGTGCCTGGCAGCACCTGCTTCCCTGTGCATTGCTGGCAGGGATTTTGGGAGGTGCTGGCAAAAGTGGTGGTGGAGCACAGGGGCTGTGCCAGCCGTGGTGCATGGAGGGGAGGGAAAGGCCAGGCAGTGCAGGTGTGGGGACACCTCGGTGCCCACCAGCCGCAGCACCCGGCTCCCCTCAGGTGTCTTTGCCACCCTTCCCAGCCCTGGCTGTGGTTGTCCTCTCACCCAGTGCTGCCTGCAGATGCCAAAACATAGCTACAGCAGCCAGTGGTGGCTGTGTTTGCATACAATGACAATTTGCCCACCAGCCTTACTGCAGACCAAGAGCAGAAGAGGTGGAAATCCATTTATTTTTGGTCAGAGAGGCTCTCCGAAACCCTGGAGCTCCACAGGCTGAGAGCAGCAGTGACAGTGCTGTACGCTGGTGTGCGTGTGGCATCGCTCCATCCCTGCACCAAGCATGGGACCAGGGACAGCCTGGCTTCCACAGCTTGCAGAGAGGGAGATGATGGTGCTTTTGTCCCCGTGTCCTTGTGCCACAGGTCGTTACCAGGGATTGCTTCCAGAGAAAGTGCCTGTCAGCAGCACCGCTGTCACTCACTCTGTCCCCATGCCCTGTGGGGTCCTAATTGGTTTCACAGGTACCTCTCACAAAATTGCCTGTCACTGACACCGGCTGTAAAAATGGGCAAAACCTTTAGAGCTAGAAGGAACGTGATGGATTGCCAGCTTCCCTGGGCCACACACCCTGAAGGATGTGCATTTCCTGGCGATTTAGAACAATTACCCTTGCCCGTAACCTACATTTTCCATGAGTTCTGACTCCTGCCCTGGGTGGAAGAGGCAGTGAGCTTTCATTCTAAAATGAAATAATTTCTCAGTGTAGTGTTGACACACGTGACTGATGTGTGTGTTTGTGTTGGACAGATGCTGCTGCATCCATTTCCAGCCTCACCATTGGGGTCATCTCTGCCCTCTGTGCTGTGAGTTGGGAAGGGGAGCATCCTGTGCTGGCACAGCTGTGTTTATGTTTTGGCACGGTTGGTAAGGGGGACGAGCAGGACCTCGGCGCTGGGACAGCCTGGGGTCAGACCCATCCTCGGCACCAAGTGGTCCCTGGGGGTCCTCGTGGCTCTGCCAGCTGCCACGGCACAGCCCAGACAAGCTTTGCAGTTCCCTGCTGCCACTGGAAACTGCCTCACCTTGTTCTGGAAAGTGATGTGTCCTTTGGTGTGAGGGTCTGGGAAATGCTTTCTTGGAAGGGGGAAGGCAGGGAAGAAAAAGGAAAGCAAAGTGATGCTGCAGTTCTGAGCCTTGAGCCATTCTGCAAAGGGAAACAAAAGCCAGGAAGAAGATTCCTGGGCTGGTAATGGCACTCCCACAGAGAGGGGAGTCTCCAGCAGTGCAAAAAGAACGATGGGGAGAGACCCTCAGTCGAGGAGATTGATTTGGTAATTTTCAGTCAGTGCTACAGGCTCTCAGCACAACTGCACTTGTTTCTTTCAAAATCATCAGCAAGACAATTATAGAATTTAACGCAACCCTACAAATGTTTGGGTGACGCTCCAATTGCAAGGAATCAGGAATTTTTATTTGTTTATTTGTTTGGTTTCTTATTTATTACCACACTACCTCTCTCTCCCTTTGAGTCAGGGGAACCAGATGGCAGCACTTAGAGAAAGTCAACAGCGGCACTTTGGGGAAATAAAGTGTGTTCATTTAAAAATAAATAAATAATCTGTGCAGTCCATTAACCAGAGCTCAAGGCAAACAGCCTTAATGGTTTCCTTAGTTAAAAGGAAAAGATCATTCTGGAGGCCTGGCAGATTCTGGGACACACCTGCTGGGGCCACACAGTTGTCACCCCATTTCCCTGCCTCTGAGTGCACCCAAAACACCCACAAGAGTGACCTGACCTCCTGGACACGTGGGTCTGCAGGGAGGCATTCCCTGGGTCCGAGCTAACATCAGTGGGCAGATGGTGTGGCTGAGACAGAGGAGGAAGACAGTGGTGGTAATTAATTAATCAAATAATTAGGTGTCTACATGCAAAAATAAACAACCTTCCCCAAGTCTGTATAGAACCCAGAAGTATGTGCATGGAGACCAAAATCCTGCATGTTTGGACAAGCTGAAAGCTCCATTCAGAAAGGATATTATCCTTCTCCTCTCTTGGGGCACAAAGTGTTTTGTTTGGCAGACACTACACTGCTGCAGTTACTCCACACTGTTGGGAGCAAATCTCAGCAGGGAACAAGAAGAAAACCCCGTTGGCCACAGCTGTTCTTTTTTCTGAAGCCCATTTGTACCTGAGCAGTGGATGGAGATGTTCTCCCTGAAGAGCATCTGCTGAAGGTACAGATCTCTGTGGGTCACCTGCTCTTCCCTGACCTGCCAGCATCCCACAGGATTTCAGCATCCCACAGGATTTCAGCATCCCACAGGATTTCAGTATCCCACAGGATTCACCTGGCTTTGCACCACACGCCCTCCACACCTGAATGTCTCTGGATTAGACACCAGGAGAGGACGGTGATGGGGCCCCAGTGAGAAGCTTCCACTGTTCATGGGCAGAGGCTCTCTGCTGGAGGATCTGGTGATGCTTGGCTGCATGGAGCCATTTTCCCAGAGCTGAGGACCAGCACAAGAAAGACACAATGAGGGAAATGAGCAGGGGTGGTTTCAGAGAGTTAAACTCATTAAACTTGAAAATAATACTATCCATGATAATAAACATTCTGGAAAAGCCGGATGGTTTGGCTTGAAGGAGACATCAAAAAACTCCAATCTGAAAGCTCAAGTGAAAGGGGTTTTCTCTATGTATGGAGTTTTTCAGAAATCTTGATTTTTACATTGATGCTGTTCACTCCCCCATCCTTTATTTTTTGGAGCAATAACTTCATTCTCATGCAAAATTTAAAATTGATGAGTTTGAAGCCCCTGGTGACCCAAAGCCCCTGGTGACCCATAGGTGGACGCTATGGAGATGTGTTTGTTGCCAGAGTTGCTGTGGCTGTGTCATGCTGCGATGGTTTCACCCACTAGCCTTCATTCCTGGGGGCTCTGAGCGGGATCCCCCAAGGAGGGCAGAGCTGTGCCTGCAGTACAGGGGCAGGAAGAGAGAGAGGAATAGCAGCAGGGATCTGTGTGGATTCACTCTCAGATGTTTTCCTGCAACCACATTCTGCCTTAAATTCCTCAGAAACTTCTTTCTCCCAATGCCAATGGATGTGTTTTCTGTTCTGTCCAATGACTTTTAATGTATCATTGAACTTACTTTTATAGTGAATATTATGTGGTTTAAATATTTTACTGCCTCACATCTTCCTCTGAACATTTGTATAGATTTTGCTCTTGTTTCTGCTGAGAAGTCTAATTTCCCATGGATAATGTCTCTTCTGATTCTCCTTTATATTTTCATTTTATGGCACTGTGAGAATCAAGTGCTTTTGCTGTTAATATGAGCCTGTCATTAGACTTTCCCAAGACTGATTAATTAATAACTGAGCTGGCTAGATGGATTAAATAAATTGAGCACCATCGCCCTGCCAAAGCCAGAACTCTTAGTAAACTTCACAGGAATTCCAAAGGGGATAATTTTCACTTGCATGTTTTTGGTTCCAGCCATGTCCTAACTGTGACTCTGAGGGAACCATGGCAGAGCTCCTCAGGAGATTTCCAGATTGTCAGTGGAAAGTCAACAGGTCCTCCAGAAAAAACCCAGAAAGAAATCCTCTGTGGGTGCTTGAGCAAACCCAGCACGAGCCTCCTCTGAGCTTTGCTCGTCTCAAACCGTGGTGGGGATTTTCTCACTAAGAGCCCGAGCTGGCTGTATCCCGGGAGGGACACGAGCTGCCCTGCAGGGATGCTCACTCCCAGTGCGGTTCCCGTGACCCGGCGGGGTCAGCACGGCGAGCTCCGGGCTCGGCGTTCCTGCTGAGGGATGGTCTCAGGTGGGGCAATGAAAGGTGAACAGCTTCCTGAGGGTTTTCTGAGCTGGATCGGCTCCATAGGATGCAGCAGGAGCAAGGGGGGCCTGGGACCCCAGAGCTGGGCAGGAGGAGGGAGGAGAGGGGTTGGGGCAGCCCGGGCAGGCTGGGACAGCGCTGTGCTGGTGCCACCGTGCCCGGCTCAGTCCCTGCGAGCTGGCACCGAGGGGGACGTTCGCTATCCGAGCTGTCAGCCTCCAGGAGAATGACTGGTGCTCCTTCAGTGACCTTCCACTCCCAGCTCGGTTTAACACCTTCCCTGCCAAGCCTTATGTGCCTCCAGCTCACTTCATCACATATTTAACATCAGTTCAGGGACTTGGCAGAAAGATGTCGAGCTGGAAAGCTCAGCCATGTCTGCCTGCTGTTTCAATTGGTCTAATGAAGATTGTTACCTGGTTCTACAGGGCTGCACCTTTTCTGGCCCCAGTCCATCACGGCAGAAGGAAGGGTACTGGTGAGGACATCTGAAACCAGAACGCTTTCCAAAGAAGCTCCTTGCTCTTCTGGTTTTCAGTCTAGGGCAGCAAGTAACAAGCAACAGGTCAAGGGATAATGGCCTCAACTTGCTCTGGGGGAGCTTTCGGTGTGCTACCAGGGAAAATTTCCCCAGTGGAAGAGTTGCCCACCCTGGCACAGCTGCCCAGGGCAGGGGTGGAGTCCCCATCCCTGGAGGGGTTTAAAAGCCCTGTGGATGTGGCACTTAGGGACATGGGTTCATGGTGGCCTTGGCAGTGCTGGGGGATGGTCTGAAAAGGTGTTTTCCAACCTAAACATTTCTCTGATTTTTTGATTCAACCCCGCCCACACCACCCCTGCCATTGCCAGCAGCTGTCACCCACAATCTGCTCCTGGGAAGCATTGGAGGCAGTGAAGACATCCAGCACTTCTCTCTCATACATATAAAAATATTTCTTCCTCTTCCAATAACAAAATTAAAGAAAATCAAGTTTCTGTGAAAACCTCACAAAGAGAAAGATGAAAATCACAGAAAACTCATTAGAAAACACATTAGAAAACAAATCTTATTCAGCCTCATCTGCATTTAACATTTTAAACTTGGTATTTTTAATATGCTTAAGGGCACAGTTCATTTAGATTTAAGGTAAACACTTAGCTAAATATCAAACATTAATAGAATTTTTGTAAAAATATTGGTTTGATGCTACTTGCAGAATATGGTTTTTTATAGATAGAGGTGCAAGCCTTGATATGCATAATTACTCTGCAGAAAGTTTTAAATTAGGAAGCAATTGAAAAAAATGCATCAAGTTAAATAATTATATGTAAAATAAAATTAAAGAAATGAATGGTTCATTATCTCTTTTAAAAGCTTTTATTTTTCCTCCAGGAATGAACGTTTTTGATCTTATCTGCACCCTCGTAGGAATGAAGTGCTCTTGCTCTCATCCATGGCACATGGCTTCTCTTCCAGCTCCACAAGTCTCCATGAGGGAGCAGTGAAGGGGGTGTTTATAACGCCGAGGTTGGATTTAAGGAGTGTGTGCGTGTGTGTGCTGCTTCCCTTGCGAGCGAGCTTTGAATCTCCTGTGATCACACAGAGTACTCCAACCCACTTTGCCATATTTCTGCTATAAATGGGAACCAATTCATCCCTGCAAGCTTATTCCTTCTTCTCTCAAACCAAACAGACATGACTAGAGGGTAAAAAAACCCCAACGCAGTGCCACCAGTGAGTGGAAAGAGGCGTGTGAGGGGTGTTGGGGTCAGGAGACATTTCCTGCACACTTGGCCATCATTCACTGCCTGACTCAGTCATTGACATTCAAGTTTACCACCAGGAGAGCATCAGTGCTGCAGGCAGGAAGCTGGAGAAATGTTCAAACAACCATCTCAGGAGGAGAGTTTAGGAAATAATCTTGTGCAATTAAAAGAAAATAAAAATCTTCCAAGTGGCAATGAAAGTTGCCTGTAGAAAATCAGAGTTGTCTTCCTTTTTATAGCAGAAGAGAAAGCTGGAAGCATTGGAGCTGAGGTACTTGAAGTGACTTTGATATCCACCCTGCTCTCAGCGGGACACTGGGTTGGAGACCCCACAAGTCTCCTCCTTCCCATGCTATTCCCCACGCTGTGGTTAGGTGCCTGTCCATCCCAGCAAGGCCAAGGCGAGGGCAGGATCTCAGCACGGATCTTGCTGGGCCTCTTTCAGGTGCAGCTGGGCAGGGTGCTGGGCAATCCTGTCTAGACCATGCTTTGGCCAGGGAAGGTTGGGCCAGATGACCTCTGAGGTCCCTTTCTAACCTGGGACTCTGTGATTCTCTGGTTTCTTGAGCAACAGCAACTTCAGTTACCATTTCGTGTTCTGTTTCTTCTGGAGTGAGAAGCAGAGAACTCTTTTGGTAGCTGAAGATTTCACTTTCTTAAAACCCAAAGATTATTTTGAAATAAAAAACCAAAAGAGTCTCTTGCTTCTGTCATAATAGACAATAAAATTTCAGCTTCTTTCTCTCATCCTGCGAGCCCTGCTGTATTTGCTGTTATTGTAGCTGATCACGTGGACAATAATCAGTCTGATAAGTATTAGCATTTTTTTGGGAAAAAGATGGCTTTAATAACCAGTTATCTGCAGAATTTAGTGTCCTCTGTACTCAAATTAACTCACCTACTTTTTTAGGGGCTCTTCTCCTGGACAGTCCATTTCCTGCCTTGAGGTCTGTCCCTGCTCCATGCCCACGCTGGGACAGAAACCACATGTGTCTCATCTGGCTTTTTTTTCCCAGCCCCATCTGACAATCCACTGCATGTTCTGTCTAGCCAAGAAAACTTGTTTTACTGAAAAGTTTTAAATCTCTTCTTGCAGGAACCTTTTAAGATGAACTGAATAATCGTGCTTTGCCTATGTTTCTGCCAGTTTATCTGTAAAAGTCTGCTATGTGTATATTATCTCTCCATATTTTCTTTCTGCTTTGCATCCGGTCCTTCTGCAGAGCTGCACAAGAGGGAATCCTCCCTTCTCGGGAGCTCTGAGCCGCTGTAAGGACACACAGCCCAGGTCTGCCGGCTCACTGCACCCCTGGCATGCAATCCCCAGTCTTCCTCCAGCTTTGCTCTGCAGCCTGGACGGACTAATGGGAATATTTGATGTCTGGAGACAAACACAACCAAGGAAGCTGAGAGCAGGATGGACACTGGACATCCTCGGACCTCTGTGCAGCCAATGCCGTTGGGATTTGCTGCTGCAGTTCTTGCCTGCAGTAACACTTCTGCAAGTGTTGCTTTTGAGCCATGCTGGCGATGAGATTCCTTTGGTTCAGCTTCTTTCTTCTGATTTGTTCTGAGGACAGTGGTGTCCTTCATGGGCTGAAGGGTCCCTCCTGGCTCCTCTCTGCTGTCTGTCCCCACCCCCTCTCACCAGAGCCAGGCCAGTGCAGGGGATCTGGCCAAAGTTCGTAATTCACCCCAGTGTGATTTTCTGCTCCTGAGGGTGGCCTGGGAGTTCTGTCTTTGTCACCATCTTCATTGCATTTCATTAATTACTGATGCTGTGCCGAGCACACCCTGTACTGATCTGTGCGTGCATGTGATGGCTGAACCCTTCACACAGGCCTGGCAGGTTTGGGTCAGAGTCTGCTGTGCCACGGCTGCTCAAGCAATGTGCTGCGTCCCATCAGCCGCTGCTGCTCACGGAGGATCTCCCCGGAGCACCGTGCAGCCCTCGCAGGCCGTCCTCCTGCAGAGCTGTCTTCCAGCTCCAGCTCCCACGTCTCTGCAAATACGGAGTTGTCTTTGCCAGTACGATCTGCAGTGCTGAATTTTGTGTCTAAGCAGAGAGCTGGGTGGGCGCTGCAGGTTTCAGGTGTTGTGGTGGGGCAGCATTGCCGCACATACATTGGGGAGCCCAGAAATCTCTCTGTTCCATCCTGCCCGTTTCAGCCCAGTGCCAGGACAGCCCTTGTGCTGACATCCCACCTGCACCTGCCCTCCCAGCGCCAGCGCCGTGTGCTCGGGGCTGTCGCACATCCCCGTCCCGGTGCCTGCCGCCACACCCCACCTCTGGCGGCGGATGTCTGGCTGGGGACGCTCCTGCAGGTGGCACCTGGACTACTTTCCCGAGGGGTGCTGAGGTGTTGTGTGCTTCACTTACGCTTCAGCTATGCCGCTGCCTTTCCCCACCGGCTTTACATTATCAGACCAGTTTTCCAGTGTTTCTTTGGAGTTTGATGCTATTAAGTGCTGATCCATCAATGTTTCATCCGTATCTGTAAAATCTGCTTTAGGTATTGACTGTCCCTGGGTTACTCACTTGGTACTTATCTCAGTAAATCCTTCACTTGTGCCACAGAAATAGAAAACTTTGATATTTATATGAAAATACTTTTGTTTAGAAAACAATTGCGATTTACAGCTCAAACAGGCTTTCTCTATTCCTATTTAAATTTATGACTCCTTTCTAGAAGTGCCTTCTGGGGACATTTCTGTCTCTTTCAGTGCATCTTCATGCTCTGAATACATAATTTAGTACGAGATCCTTCCCAACGATATCCCCCCAGCAGCTGGGGAATTGAAGATGCTTGCAAAGATTTGAGTTTGAAATGTTAAACTGTCATTAATTTGCAGATTACAGTCAGAGAGCTTTGTAGATTGTAATGTGTGATGCAATTACACTCTGCTAATGTAATATATCTAATTTTTTGAATAGATGATTTGTTTTCCTATTTCCAATGCTGAAAGACAAAGAGATTTATAATCCAAAATGCTAACTCAGGTGGGATAATTTTCTGCTATGGTTATGGTGGGAACATCCTCTGCCCAGACTTTCCTGTTTGCTGGATTTCACTTGGTCAAGCAGAAAGAAGGAGTCGCTGTGTTCTATGTTAGCAGGGTATTTTATTATTTAGAGGCACAGTCCTATCTCTGCGTGCAGGAATGCTTTAATATCACAGACTGGTTTGTGTTGGAAGGGACCTTAAAGACCATTCATTTCCTACCTCTGCCAATGCACACATTGTGTCAACCTCTCTGTTACAACACTTTCACTCACATTAACTTGCATAAAATAAAAAATGCAAAACGATCTATTAAATGTCTTATATTTAACAGCTATACCTCAAACTCTCAGATATGGCTGCACTAAGAGCTCGGAGTGTAACCAGTGCTGCTGGAGAACCCCACACAAGTGCAGTGGCTGGGGGTCTCTGGTTCCTAACACGGATGATGCACTGGTGTCGCCCCCACCTGACCACATGCTTGGTGGAGGAATCACTGGCTTTGATCTGTTGGATGTGATCCCTGTCCTTCGAGGCGTTTGCTCAAACAGGATAAAGACTTGGCTGGGAAGTGATTCACTAACTGTGGCTGTGATGAGACCATGCCGTCAGCTGGCAGTGAAACCCTTCCTAGGACACATGACTTGCAATTTAGACAAGCACCAGAGCTGAGAACTTAGCAATGCACCATTTCTGAAAGCTCTTATCCTAAAACACTTTCCTTCTTTGACAGAGGGGTTGACTTGCACTGGGGATGACTGGGCAGAAGGAAAAGGTGCCAGCTGCCTCCCCAGAGACACACAGGATCTTCCAAGCCCTCAGGGAGGCTCAGCCCTTTTTTCTCCTCCTGAGAGTCTTAGGACTGCTGGGTGCAGCTCTGTATTAGGCATTCAGGTCTACCTCTGATTTGCATAAGAAGTTCAGAGATAATTCAATAAATGCCATCACAACCTCAGAAAAACTTGTTGAGGTTTAATTGGATAGAACAGTAATTTTATCTGCTATTCATTGTATTAAACGTTCCAGCAGTGTATTTATTTTTAGTGGAAGGAATTAATTTTGTAATTATTAGCGTTGGGTTCTTTTGGAATCTCTGAATATATTACCTGCTCTGTTTGTGTCTTTTAGCATCATTGTGTGCCAGATAGTTCTGGGCTCTGTCTATTGTTCCTGTTAAATCGGATCTGACACTGTGCTGGGAATCAATAAGCTGTTAAAAAAGGGTTAATTGCTCTGTTTGTCTCTCCCCATGGCTGCTGGAGTGGTGCTGCAGCTGTGACACACTCCTCTGCACGTCCTTGTCCTGGTGGTGACCCAACCTCGACAGGCAGATTTACGCTTCACTGGTGTTGATTTCATCCTGGAGTGCTGGGGTGGCGTGTCTGGTGCTGTCCCATGGGGTCATGGGCCTGGTGCTGCCACAGGGGATGGCGTGTCTGGTGCTGTCCCATGGGATGGTGTGGCTGTGCTGCCACAGGGGATGGCGTGTCTGGTGCTGTCACAGGGGATGGCGTGTCTGGTCCAGTCCCATGGGATGGTGTGTCTGGTCCAGTCCCATGGGATGGCGTGGCTGGTCCAGTCCCATGGGATGGCATGCCTGGTGCTGTCACAGGGGATGGTGGGCCTGATGCTGTCACAGCTGCTGACAGTGCTCCATGAACAGAGTGCTCCTGTGCTGGATGCTCGAACTGATGTGAAAATCCTGATGGACTGATGGGCATGGCCCTCACCAGGCAGTGCAGCTGGTGCCTGCTTTTAAAAACGGCTGAGAAGTGAGGCAGAGGAGATCCTCGGTGACCTGCTCAGTGCCTCGGGCCTCACAGATGTGTGGCTGACTCAACAGAGACACTGGAGTGGGGGACAGTGGATGCTCTTCCTAGGATGTGGAATGACCAAGCTTTTGGGACTGCCCAGGGCAGGGGTTTGGGCACACCAGCACTGGCTGGGGGCACAGGGAGGCTCCTTCTCTCCAATCCCGTGGCACAGCAAGCTCTCCTGTTGAACTGGTGCATCCCAACAAGACCTGTTGGAGACAGAGTTCATAACATCCCTGGAGAAAATGGAAGGAAAAGGGAGGAGCTTTCCTTACAGCAGCTCAGGGGTCTGCAGGGTTGACACAGAATCAGGGAATGTCCTGAGTGGGAAGGGACCCACAGGGATCACCCAGCCCAGCTCCTGTCCCCGCACAGACCCCCCAACAACCCCACCCTGGGCATCCCTGGCAGCGCTGTCCAAACGCTCCTGGAGCTCTGGCAGCCTCGGGGCCGTGCCCATTCCCTGGGGAGCCTGGGCAGTGCCCAGCACCCTCTGGGGGAAGAACCTTTCCCTGATCTCCAGCCTGAGCCTCCCTGAGACAGGTCCTAGCTATTTGGGGCAGGTATTTTTAAAAAGGAACTTGTGGAGAGGACCAATTCCTTCTTCCTCGGGTATGTCAGGGGCTGGGCTCAGCCTCACTGGGCCCTTGGCTGTGTCACTGAGATGTGGCCGTGCCCAGCAGACAGCGCAGTTCCACAGCTGCTGTTCCCATCCTCGCTTACCAAGTGCAAGTTATGATGGGGTACTGTTATTACCATTGTTATCACACTGTGTGTGGGACTGAGTCTGTCAGAACAGATGATCTTCCTTATTAATCACCTCATATCCAAAATTCTGGAATCATGGCATCTAAGAGATTGCCTTTGCACTCAACACATCCTTCCCGTAACATTATTTTGGCTGTGGTAGTCCATGACACTTGTTAATGAGAAGTAATAATGTTTAAATATGATTGGCAAAATATTTTATACAGCAACATTCAAATATCATTAATCAGTCTTTTAATAGCAAACAATATTTTAAATGTATTCCCTGCTACTGCTAATCACCTCAAACTCAAAAGTTGATTTATCCTTGGTGTTTGAGTTTCACCATTTCCAGTTCCAGCTGAAGGAACCACATTGCTGGGGAAGTTCTTCCCTCTGTGAGCTCCATTTTGTTATTGGTTTGTTATTGTTGTGTTATTATTTCCATCAAAACCCCCTCGGAGGTAAATCACAGCCACTGACGCACCACTGGGTGTTGAATCTAACGGCTGTGTGAACAAACACCCTCCAGCACTGGTGCACATTCCTCAATGCAAGCAACTCCTCACCCTCTAAACCATTACAATATTTAACAGCACATCATATTTTGGAATGAAAAATCTTGATCTGCTTGGTCAGAAGTCATTATCAATCAGTATTATATTTTTCTAATACCTTCTTTTCCTATCCCTATTTAGCAGAGAAACTATTTCTGAGGATCGCAGGTCTTCCCAAGGATTTTCAGGGATGAAGCCAGCCAATCCAGGGGACAGGAGCCATTTGCAGAGTGCAGAGAGAAAGCGGAGGCAGCTGCCCAAGCAGAGGGGTTGCAATATCCTCCCTGCCAAAGTCTGCATTACACAGTAATAATATTTCAAATAGAGATTTAAATAAGAGGCCCAATGAGAACAGTTTAGAAAATATAATTTTCATATGGATTCTTTGTTTTATGACAGAATTTTGAAGTCTATTAGAGGGTTTGTTTGTGTGGCAGAACCTGATGTACCCACCTGCTGCTTTCCCTGGATCTGAATCAGCCCCAGACAGAGGACAAAAGGGCAGCCCATGTTTTCCCCAAATTACACGCTTGGCTTTAGTTTTTTTCTTCTCTCTCCTATTAAATATTTTTCCTTCTCCCTCTCCACCTGCTTTTTTCTTCCTTTCCCCACTTTCTTCTTCCCCATTAGCTCAGAGGCCCTCGTGCACTGGCTCGGATGCTCCTGCTGCTCTTTGGTGCCTTTCCAGGTGTGTTACCTATGGCTCTGCCCCTGGAGCTGCAGAGCAGGGGGACCATTAGGAATAAACCTCTGAGAGCAGCACAGAACACACAAAGCCATTTGCTGGGGGAATTCAGTCCTGGGCAGAGGCTCTCCTACCTCATTCAGTGACAGGTGCTGGCATCTTTGTGCCAGATGAACGGTGTGTCCCTCTCTGCCCTCCCTTCCCAAGGAGCATCCTGCATCCTCTTCGACATGGAGGAAGCAGAATCTGTGAGAACACCCCAAAACTACCTGCCATCACCTGCCAGCTGTCTGAGTCATCCTCCCCAGCCTGCCAGCTGGCTGGACATGCAGAGCTCTGCTGCAAGTTATCTCCTCACAGACCTGTGAAACCAGAGAGCGTTTTAAGCACAGCTCAGTAAATGCACAGAGCAGTGAAACAGCCACAGATCCAGCTGTTCCAGCTCCTCTCCTGCTGCTGCTCCCGAGAAGTGTGCACACACACACACACACACACTGTCACTGATCTGGAGTGGCTGATGTCTGCAGAAAGCCTCCAGGCTCCCTGCATCCAGCTGTGCCCTCCCTTCCCATTATGAATCCTGCTACTTCTGCTAGCAGCTTTTAGCCATGGGTTTGGCCTGTTTTGCTCTCCCTCCTGCCTTCTCTATGGATCTGCCTGCTGGCAGCATGAGGAAGCTCCAGCCTGCACTGTGCAGCATCGTTACCATTCCGCTCCTGCCCTCAGAGAAGCCAGCGGTGTGGCATGGACACACTCCAAATCCACCAGGGCACCAGCGCCGGAGCCAGGCCCTGTCCCCTCAGCAGCTGGCCAGGGGCCTGTGCTGTCTCTGAGACAGGAGCCTCAGTGCCATGGCATGGGGACCCCCACTGGGGGCACGGAGATGGGGGTGACATCTGCGGGTCCCTGGAGTGCTCTGCCCGTCAGAGACCACCAACCCCCAGCCCCATGGCCCCATAGCCCCGGCTCCAGCACACCGGCCCTTCTGCAATGGCTCTCCATCTAAGACCCTCTCCCCCCAGGTTAGAGTAGATGCCTTCATCATGTAAATATTTGCCCAAATGGTCCTATATTTAAAAAAGAGCCCTAAAGTCTTCTGGAGATGTGCCTGACTCCAGAGCTCTGGCTGCCTGGCTGTGTCTGGGACACCCAATGAGCCCGGTGGGCAAAGCCCCTCTGAGGTGAGCAGTCGGTGTGGGAGCTCAGGCTTCACACGCTCCTACTGAGTTTTTATTTTTATACTTCTGATATGCAACGATCAATGAAAATAGCCCTGATAGCACTCGTTTGGAAATAAGGAGCATGCACATGAAAATGAATACAAAGTAAGTTTGTTAATATCAGTGTTATTACAATGAATACTTAATTAACTCATCATAGCAGCAGACTCCCAGAGAAGTGTTCTCACTGATGATAAAGTGCTAAATCTCCAAATGAACACCTACGGACACATGTATGGCAGCACAGCAATAAACAAGGAATCAATTGTCTCACATTTATAAAAAGGAACTCTTTCAAATAAGAAGAAATAAATTTAAAAATAAATGAAGAAGCTATTTTTAATCTGTCTCTGAGCAATCTGGTCTAATGGAAGGTGTCCCTGCCCATGTCAGGGGGTTGGAATAGTCTTTAAGGTCTTTTCCAACCCAAATCAGTCTGTGATTCTGCGATTCTATGATTTTAATTTTTTTCTGATGCCATCACATCACCAGCCAAAACCTTGAGAAATTTTGGCACAAGAGAAGGAAACAGGCCCTTCCAAATATTCTACTTGTCGTGGTGCATTTTCACCTGGGCACGATATTTTCATTAGTAACCTTTACTGGTGGTCTCCAGTCAGCACTTCACTGCCCTGGGCTGGACTTGGCACTGTTTTCATAGTGAATTTTGTAAATTCTCATACAGAAGATAATTTTACCTGAAATCTAAATTTTACCAGTCAAAATCAAAGAGCCTGGTTATAAGGGCAGGAACCACACGGCAAAACAGCTACTGGGGAACAGCTGCTAAACTGAAGGTATTTCCTGCAGTGCCAGCCCCGGGGGGAGAGAAGAAGGGCTCACCCAGCCGGCAGGGAGAGCAGCCTCCTTACTTGCCTGGCTCCAAAGGCTGCAGGAGTGGCAGAGTCCTCGCTGCTTTATTGGATCCCAGACCCGGGGAAAATAATGCTAGAAGAAGATAGGTGACTTACCACATTTCCTTCCTAAAGGAAAAGAAAAAAAGCTAAAGTACCCCGAAGTGTGCAAATACCACCAAAATAAAGTAAAAATCCCATTTTTCTCTGCAGCCAGACTGTGCTGTGTGGAGACAGACACGTCTGCCGGCAGGAGCGGTGTCAGATGTTGATGGCCCCGGGCAGCGCAGGGACAGAGCAGCGCCTCGCGCTTGGGTGCCGGAGCTGTCCGGGGCTGACGTGGAACGTCAAACACCGGTGCTTTCCAAAATCTTTCAGAGCTAAACCCCAGTTATCCCCACAACCATTTTTTGCTTGGACAATGTTTACAGCCTCATAAGCACTAAGGAGTGGTTTGTGTCCAGGCTGCTGCTGCAGAGAGGAATTTGCACTGCTGGCTGTGCGCTCGGAGCCCGGCAGGGATCGGCTGCCCAGAACAGCCCGAGACCCCACGACAGAGCCAGGGACGGACCTCAGAGCAACGGAGTGATTGTGATGGTGACAGCAGGAACACAGCAATCGTGAGATCACCAGAGAGCTGCAAATGACAGCAATTCTTGCATGAATTGAGGAAAGAGTCTGTGTAAGACTTGAGTGCAAAACATGCACTAATGTGAAATTTCACTCAGACAGAACCGGAAATCTTAGAATCACAGAACCACAGAATCTCCTGAGCTGGGAGGGACCCACAGGGATCACCCAGCCCAACCCCTGTCCCTGCACAGACCCCCCAACAACCCCAGCCTGGGCATCCCTGGCAGCGCTGCCCAAACGCTCCTGGAGCTCTGGCAGCCTCGGGGCCGTGCCCATTCCCTGGGGAGCCTGGGCAGTGCCCAGCACCCTCTGGGGGAAGAACCTTTCCCTGATCTCCAGCCTGAGCCTGCCCTGGCCCAGCTCCAGGCGCTCCCTGGGTGCTGTCCCTGTCCCAGGGAGCAGAGATCGGAGCTGCCCCTCTGCTGTCTCTCGGGAGGAGCTGCAGGCCCCAGGGAGGTCTGACCTCAGTCTCCTCTTTTCCAGCTGAACAAGCCAAGTGTCCTCAGCCGCTCCTCCTATGGTCCTTTGGACTCTTCACCATTTTTGTGTCCCTCCTTTGGACTATTTCCAACAGCTTTAGATCTTCCTTATAAAAGACTTGTCCCTGGGGACAGAACATAGAGAACTCATCAGCTATGAAGGCATGAAGAAATTAATAGCCCCTCCCTGTGACTGAGTGGCCCAGCAAGGAAGGAGAAAAGAGTGGTTGTGCCATTTTTCAGGGCTTGGTTCTTTGTAGACTGTGCTTTGGGAGCCAACCTCATTGCTGCTAGAGAAATGTGGAAAAGAGGCACAGGGACTGTGTTTGGGGAGGACATAGAAGTGCGAGTGAATAAAAATGAGTTTGTTTTCTGCTGCTGGGGCAGCTACAGCCCATCGGTGCTGCCCCACCACCCCTCTGGCTCGATTCAGGCACTTGAGGCACATCCTCATGCTGGCGAGGCTCAGCGAGCACGGACTGTGCCACCTGCTGTGCCCAGGCAAGAGGTCTGGCTGATGTCACACAGCCTGGCATCTTCTGCATCCGCTGGGATGCAAGATTGTTTGTGATCCCCTTTCTGCTTCTCCTGTTGTCCCCCTCCAATAAGACATTTTAATCAAATACCTTACAGGGTCAAATACCTTCCTTGCTGGGATCTACAACAGACCTCTTGCACCCATGAGCCACTCCCATCCCCAAATCTATCTGCTGTGCATCCCTCGGACAGGACAGGATGTGTGGATGACTCAGCAGAGTGATGAGACCCCAGCCTGGGAAGCGGAGGAGCTGGGGTGTGTGCTCAGCTCAGAGCACGTCTGTGAGCAGTGGGAAAAGGTCTCCCTTTGGGTTTCTGGCTGCTAGTCAAGCATAGGAAGGATAACTTCACATCATTCTCACTCCTCAGTATTCCTGTTTATACCCAGACTCAGAGAAGCAGAAGATGGGAGCAGCAGATACGGGTTATTAAAGGGACCTGCTTCTCCCTGGCTGCCTGACCTCCCGTGAACCATCATCTCTCTGGGCCTAATCTGACCTTTTCAGATGTGCAAGTAATGCCCCACCTCGGGCCAGTGTTCACAGGTTTGATTTCCTGGGCAGCCAGCTCCTGCTGCTCTCAGCTTTTGCCGTACATTTTCTCACATGTGTATGATCAGATCCATGGGAACATCTGATGACTGACTCTGTAATTTGCCTGTTTTCTCCTAGGGAAAAAACCCACTTTACAGATTAACAATCAAGCTAACAGCTTCTGTTGTGGATATGAAAGAACATTACCCTTGTGGCACACTCGAGTCCTACAGTTCTGTGGCTTCATAACCGTATGACGCTGCCCGTCTGCTGGCAGACAGGCAGGGCAGCCTCTGATGTGGACTCGGTTAGATGTTTCTGAAATTAAATTTATTGTTCCTGAGAGGAAAGAAACCCTATTTTTCCCTGTGTCAGATCAGAACCAAAGGTCTGTATTCCTCTAGGTCTTGTGGATGAAGCAAGCCCTTTATTTTCAGCCTGTTTTAATTTTGTGGCATTTTGGGAGCACAGGGCAGCATGGGGAGAGCCAGTGTGTGCTGAGCTGGGGTGGGGTGATGGGGAGGTTCCCCGAGGTTTGCTGTGGGGGGCTGTGGGCAGAGCCCAGAGCAGGAGGATGGAGCCCTCCCAGCCAGAGCTCTGCTGTGCAGGGACACTTGTCTGCATGTCCTGGCTGGCTGGGTGGCAGTCCTACAGAAATGCCTCTGAGCTTCTTGTCCTGCCAAAACTGGCCCTGTGAAACCCTGTAGCCGTCTTCATGCTCTGCAGTCCAGTGACTCTCGCACGGTGTTCCTGTGCTGCAGGGAGAGGGGATGAGGGAGGCCCTTGACAGGGCATGGGCAGCCTTTGCTGCCTCCACCAGCACTGCAGGGAAGTGTGACCTGGCCAAATCCCTGGGAAAGGCACCTTTAACAAACCTGGTGTTTCCTGCCCTTCCAAACACCGCTGTTGGGAATGCAGATAACAAGAGCCTCTCATGGGGGTCAGAGCTCTTCCCTTCTCTGCTCCACTGTGCTCCAGCCATGCCCCTCAAGCCCTTTGCTGCACATTCCACTGTCCCAGGCTGCTCCCAGCCCTGTCCAACCTGGCCTTGGGCACTGCCAGGGATCCAGGGGCAGCCACAGCTGCTCTAGGCACCCTGTGCCAGGGCCTGCCCATCCTCCCAGCCAGGAATTCCCAATTCCCAATATCCAATTTCAATCTGCCCTCTTTCAGCTCAAATCTATTAAAATTCATCCCCTCTCATGTCTCTTCCCCCAGAAGGATCAGATATTCTGAGCCATCAGTGCACTGGAAGCCCTGGACTTCATTCCTGAGCTCTTGGGCCAGGCTCGATGCTGCAGCTTTTAGTCCCGAAGCAAACCTCACTTCCTTCAGCATGGAGTACTCTGGAGTGCTTTTAGAAAGCTGAACAATCTGATGGAAAGTCTTTCCCAGGCATTTTTAAATCTGCGTTTTTGTTCCTTTAGTGCTGACACACCTCCAGAGGAAGTGTCTAGATGATTTAGTGTCTCCTCATATCCTCACAGATGTGGTGCTGTGTCATCCTCCAGAAATCCTAGAAACATCACTTACCTACAGCTCCCAAACCTGCTACTCCCACTGTCACACCTGCCATCTGAGCTGCTGGTGAGTTTAGAGATCCTGAATCCCTCTGAACCATTCTCCAGTTCTCCTGCACCTACTTAAAAGGGGGTCCTGCCCCATGGGATGCGGGCAGGGTTTGGGCTTGGCATGATTTGTGAGGTTAAAAGGCAATTCATGTATCCTTGTCCATGAGAATACTGTCAAAAGAATGAAAGGCAACATCAATAGCACCACAGACAAAATATCTTTAAGAAACAAATTGCTCTCTCGGTGAAGATACGTGCATGGCATCCACACACGTGTCCAAAGGCACACACTTGCCCTTCCCAGTTTGCTAATTCATCTTCTCCAGGACAGGCTACCACAGTGCTGGTGCTCATGAGGAAGCCTTTCCTTGCCTTCCCCCCTGCCCAGGCAGTGCCAGGCTGCCTCGTGCTTGTGTTATCCCATTCTGGAAAGGCAGGATGCTGCCTGGGGATGTTCCCATACATCATCCTGTCCCCAGCCATGTGTTCAGAGATTAGGTGGAGGCAAGGAGCTGCTGAGAGGAGACTGCAGCCAGTGCTCAGTGGCTTGGCCCTGGCCACAGAGTGTCCTTTTCCCTCCCCTTCCTTCCCATACTGATTTGCTCGTTTTTTACATGGGCTGTAGGATGCAAACATGATCCATGACTGATGATGGGCTGCATTCCCTAAAGGCTGGGTGAAGAACAGGAGGAGTTTATAGACCCTTGAGCTTCTTTTGCTGGTAACACATCTCCTTTTACCTTCTCTCTGCTGTTTTCCGTTTTTGATCCCTTTCAGGAAGGGCAGAAGCTCTGCACGTCTGATCCCTGCATTGTCCATGGGGCCAGGCATGGGTATTTCTGGAACTGAGCTTGAACTTTGCCTGGGAATGCAGCCACTGCCTGATGCCTCCCCGTGAGCCTGGCAGCAAGTCAGGCAATGGATGGGAGGAGAAAGGTCTGACCTGTTACTTCCCCCTCTCTCTGGGCTGATCAGCTATTGCTGGCTCCTTCCACTCTCAGTAATGGCACTTAATGGAACCAGAGGACAAGGAGGTGTGTGTGGGAGAGGTAGAAGAGCTGGAGAAAGCAAACCTCAGGAGCCACCCTTTGTCTCATCCTTCAGGATTCACCTCCATACCTGGAAGTGTTCAAGGAAAGAATTCTATGATTTTGGGATGAGGGGAGGGGTTGGATTCCTACCCAAGACCTCAGGAAAACGGGCGGATGCTGCAGCAGGCGCAGGAGTGCTCATCGCAGGAAGGTACTTGCCAAGGGAATTCCAGAGATGGGGTGATCCCTTCTCCCTGCCTCTGGAGCAGTCAGGACTTGGCAGTGCTGGCCAAAGGACCCCACCCTGTGGACACATGGACTGGACTCACCAGCAGCCAAAGGCTTTTCCTGGCAGGGAGCACAGATTATTAAAATTCAGCCAGTATTCACTGTGGTCCCTTTCTTTCATCAACTCTCTTCTCCAATATTATGTTCTCTGTTCTTTTGGGAAAGCAGTGCTCTGTTTAATAAGAAGAAGGGGTTGCTTTGGTACACCCGAGAACTGATGATTGACTCAGACTTTTTTAATAATTCAGCTGCAAGACAGGCCCTGAGTACCCACAGCACCCAGAGAATGCCCTGGAGGAGAAAACAGTTGCAAGGTTTTCCTGCTGGGTGCTGCGGGCTGAGGCTCCTTCCAAGGCAGCTGGGAACAAACCTGCCTGTCTGTCCTGAAAAAAAGGTGGGTCCACCTGGGAATCAGCTCATTTACTGACCAGAGCCGGAGCAGGGAACAGAGTGAAGCCGGTAGTGAAATACCCAACACAGAGAGCACACGAGATGAAGACTGTTCCCAAGGATGCCTTTATGTGTGGAGCATATCCATCACAATGTGTTTGAACCTGACACTTCCAGAGCCAGCAGATTTCCTGCGGGAGCTGGTTTCTAAGAGGAGTTTAGCTTAGGGATGTGTAACCTCTGCAAGCCCACAGCAGCAGGAGAAACCCTGTGTTCTGCCCGTGTTCTGTCTTAGCTGATTCCTGGGTTGGTTGCAGCTGAGCTGATTCTGACCCAGAGCAGGAAGAGCACAGGGTGAGGCTCCACTAACATCCCCCAGTGACACTTCTCATAAGGAGTTTCCCAAGGAATGACACAAGGCACGTCTACAAATACCTTTCTCATCAGCAAACCCTGGCATGTTAGGCCAGCAGCACTCCTTGGATGCTATTCCAACAGCAGGAGATGATCCTCCACAACTCAGGGAGAGCTTTGGCTCTTCCCCACAGCTACAGCAGAAACTCCCTGTCCTGTTCCTTGAAGGGCAGCTGTGTCCCCCAGCTCTTCTCCAGCCCACCCTTGGGCCCATCTGCTGAGGGTGTGTGTTTCCTGCTGCTCCAGGAGGGGCTGTTTAATATGGGCTTTCAGGATTCTTCTTTAAGACAACAACACTTCTGCTGACTTGTGCAGTTCCACATTCGTGTATTTACAGGAATTTCAGAGGCAAGGCAGCCTGCAGGGCTGTGAACCACAGCAAGGCACTGAGCAGGTTGTCCTGAGGGGCAGGGTCCCAGTTACCCACCACAGACACAGAAATGTTCTTCACAGTGGCTTGGGGATGCCAGCACGTCCTGGTAACCACAGGGATTAACAATCTGCAGGCAGCACATGAGGAAAACAAGGATGGATGTTTCAGGAATGCAATGGAGTGGATACATCCTGAAGAATTTGGGGAAAATGGTTATTTTATCTTTTCTGACATTAGCAGCACAAGCACACACACACCCCCAAAGCCATTATTTTGCAGGAATTTGTTTCTCATCCTAGTTTTTTCACAGGTTTTGAGTTTCTTTCCATGTTCTCTTAAGTCCCTGGCAAAATTTCCCTGGAGTTCAGCAATAAATTAGAGCTTTTATGAATTACACACCTCTGACACCTCCTTGGAGAAATAAAACATTAGTGGGAATCAGTGCTGTGCTGGAGCAGCCAAGGGCTCTGACAATTCCTCACTCCATCATCACTCATTGCCCTTCACAGGGCTGTGCTGCCACAGCATCCCTACAGCAGCATCTGACTCGCCTGGCCCAGGTTTGGGTCATTGCCTTTGAAACTTGGGCACTGCTTTTGGTTCCTGATGTTTGCAGTGCAGGACTTTCACCCTGCCCCAGGAACACGCAGGACATGCTCAGAGCTCGCCCAACATCCTGCCAGAGACCAAAGCTCCGGGCAACCTTTGCTGCTTCTGACCTCACCCGTGAGTGCCAGAGGCTCCCTGGTGGTCACTGGAGCTCACGAGTCCTTGCAGACACTGACCAGCCTCCACCCAGGAGAGAGGTTCAGTCATGTCCTGCAAGGAATGCTGCGAAACACATTCCTGCTGCTGCCCTCTCACTGTGGCTCAGCACTGAGCCACGTCCTCACGGGATGACAGGAGAGCTGGATGGCCTCAGCCAGGCTTCCCACAGCCCTCGGACAGGAGCTCCTCTTCCTGCAATGTTTCATCTTCCATAAGCCTTCATCCATTGTGTCCTCTCCTGATCAAGGAAAGTCTGCTGGGAGAGACGGGAATGTTTGTTAGCTAGAAGTCACTTTGTCAGTCGTGATCTTATGCTGACAGCTTTGTGTCTGAAAAGCAATTTTAGTTTCAATCACAATGAATAAAATAACAGGTTTAACATTTGGAAAGCTCATTACTGGAAACTTTATAAAACTTAAGGCTAACAAGGCTGAATTATTGCTTGAAAGAGCAAATTTTTTTGTTAAAAATACAGACATAAAAAGATTTATAGTATGTAACCCAGTTATGATTGTGAAGTACAGCCCTGGTATTCTACACTCTTCTTGTTTTCCCTGAGTCTCTTCTTTTTCACATATCAGTGCATCCAGCTAAGCACAATGTTGTTACCACAGAGCATTTAGCAAAGACACTGCTCTGGGGATGGATTAAGCAGACTCTGGGAGCCCTCCCCTGCAGATGACACTGGCTGCCTGCATTCCCCAGGCCCCAGAAGTACAACAAAAAGGATTACATTTTGATGACTTAAATTTCCGTGTGGGGAGGAAGTCAACAAAGAACAGTATGGGTGATGTCAGCCTGTGTCTGCACTGATGCACATCATGGCCGGCGCCCACCTTCCCGAGAGCAAACTGCAACTCTGCTTTCTTTATTGGTTCATTTATTTATTGATTCATTTATTTATTGATTGATCAGCTTAAAAGCAGAGTCCTTACCCAGCACTTTTCTGCACGACATCCAAACCCCAGCTCGTGTCCCACATCCCAGGAGTGCTGTGTTCTGCGCCATAACACAGAAAAGCTGTGTGAAATATGGAAATATGAAAACCTGCTTATGACTCTGACTTGTCTGTTGGAGTATGGGGAGCACAAGCTCACCAGCCCAGTTTGGCATACAAGTGGTCATCCATTCATATCAGCAAGGCACACACAAGGCACACTTTGTTTGTTTTCCTCTCTAAACACACAGAGAAATATTGTAGCTGTTGAAAACTCGATCTATGATCTGGAAAAGCAAGGGCTCTGGTGCCTAGTTTGCCCAGAAATGAGCTTAAATATTGACAATTTAATGATGCATTCTTCAGAGTGCCCCATTTTCCCAGAGCCTCATTTTTAAAGGCTGGCTCTAAAAGGCACGGGGGAGCTGGAATTGCAGCACTCAGAACCTCTGACAGAAGACAGATTTTGGTAGCAGCACAGAGCCAGTGCCGAAGGGCTCCTCACAGAACCTCCCAGAGCTCTCTTTGATATATACTGGCCTCCACTGTTTTGCACGAGGGCATCTGGACCTGTGTGAGGCATTTGGCACTGTCCTGCTCCAAATCGTTCTCTCTGAAATAGAGAGACATGGATTTGATGGATGGACAAAGGGGAATGATTTCACACAGGCAGGGCAGGGTTAGATGGGATATTGGGAAGGAATTCTTGGCGGTGAGGGTGCTGAGGCCCTGGCACAGGGTGCCCAGAGAAGCTATGGCTGCCCCTGGATCCCTGGCAGTGTCCAAGGCCAACTCTGTCACCTTGAAGGGTTGCCAAGAGCCTCATGGTAGCAACCAGGAGACACCAGGGGAGCGTTGTGTGCGTGGAGCCTCCTGAGAGAATCCACAGGCCCCTGTCCATGAGGGTGCCACTCACCCCTGCTGAGCGTGAAACGGTCAGACAGACCCATAAAACCACACATTGAGCAGGAGGAGATGCACCAGCCTGGGGGAAATCCTGCCAGGACCTCCCAACCTTGGGAGCCTCAGTCTTCTGCAGAGTGGAAACAGGGTTCACCTCCAAAGCAGTGTCAGCTAACAGCTGGATTTGAAGGTGTGAGCACAGCTCCCGGCCTTTCTGCCTCCATCAAAGCTCTGCTCCCTCTCCCTGTCCTGCAGAGGAGCAGCCCCCCAGGCTGCCCATCTCAGGATGGGGATGCTCAGGCGAGCAGCACAGGACCTGCTGCCCAGCAGCCCTACCCTCTCCTCTCCCCTCCTCCAGCACCCAAGGAGGCCCATGCCCCCTGTGCCCCTTTTATTGCTCCTCTGGTGAGCTCAGGTGAACCCACAAGAGTTTTTCATTTGCTTCCCTGCTCCTTGGCAGGAGTTAGGGAGTGGCTGCTGCTGCTCTGGGCATCACCAGGCAGGAGACTGGAGACCAGGGCACAGCCCGCTGCTATAGTTATAGGCACACTTCTGTGGACTACTGGCACTAAAAGTTTTCTACCCATTACCTGGATGGGTATGAGGTGCTCAAATAATTTCCTTATTTTTTATAGCATAGATCTGTAGTCTCCCTGAATAGAAACACCTGTTGAAATAGATGTACAGGTACTGGCATTAGCAAATGGAAGTACTTGGATTAAGATGAACTTTTTCTGTTTGTCAAAATAAAAAGGTTTGTTTGTTTGTATCTTGTTGCTGACTTGTTCCCTAACCCACAGAGTTAATCATGGCTTTGTTTCTTACACACTAAAACCATTCTCATTTTTGAACTCACTAGCTAATGCTTATCGTCTATTTGGCTTTTTTGTTTGTTTTATGTGTTGAAGAGGCATAACTCAGACCCAGGGAAAGAGGATTGCAAAGGGCACTCCTGCTGCTGGTGTGAGGAGTCCTAGCCATTTTGGTAGCCAATTTAAACAATAGGCATTAAAAAGAGCATCCATAAAGTCAGAACAGACTGTGCCCTAGAATAGCAGAAATTAGAGAGTTTATTCAGGAATTGTGTGAAAATAGCTTGGAGGAAAGAAAAACCATCGTTCAATTAAATACATCTGATGTGCTTATAAAGGAAGAGGTGAATGCTGTTTAAACGTGAAAAAAACCAAACCCAACAACGTTTTTCAGGGAAGATACCAAACATAACAGCATCGCTGAAGTGATCAGGATTTACCAGGCTCCGTCAGTGGCCAGCAGCTGCACAGGATTGTTGGAGTGTGTGGGTTTATTTGTTTCTTGCGAATGTGATGTTCTATTTCTTGGCATTCATACACCAAACTGGCATTAGCCTGAAAGCAGTGACGGATGTGTTAGCTAATACAGCTGACAAAGCTAATGCTTTTCCTGGGTCAGCTCTGGAATGGAAACATGATATCCCAGCTTGTGACGAGTGTGAAAGCCCTGAAATCCATTGCTTTGGCCTTGAAAGTAATTGTAAATGCTTTGTATTGCAGATCTAGAATTCCTTTGGTTCAGTTCATCTCAATTCTGTCACTAGTCCAAAGTAAAAACCCAACAAACATAACCAAAAATCCGCCACAAGGAGCAACCCCAAACCCTGGAGCATGCCACAACACTTCTCCCCACTCCCAGCACATGCACAGTAAGGAATTCAGCTAATCAATTATGCTTTAAAGAGGAAAATAAATGATTGCTTTTCCATTGTTTTCTTGATAGTTCATTCCATGTGCAGTGTTTGGTGGTTGGA
The DNA here is from genome assembly GCF_965178545.1 of Coloeus monedula. Lineage (NCBI taxonomy): Eukaryota > Metazoa > Chordata > Aves > Passeriformes > Corvidae > Coloeus > Coloeus monedula. Next base: position 64,625,093 of record NC_138786.1, on the reverse strand, counting down.
TCCCATCAAGCTGGATGCATCTCCTGGTTTGGCTGGTGTGTGCAGCTCCTGGTCCTGCTTCAGTGCTGTCCTGGCACTGCTGACCTTGTGCTGGGGATGGAGCCGGGGCAGCTGACCTTGGACTCCCACGAGTTCAAGGTCAAAGTTGCAACTTTGATTTATTTGTTTTTAACAACTTCAGCAATAATGGGAGAAAATCCTGAAAATAACCCTGGTCATTGTGTTGTTTCCACCACGTTGATTTAAGACAGCCCTGCTGACATCGCTCCCCTGTCCTGTACCCGGCACAGCCCCGGCACAGGGGAGGTGAGGAGGTGAGTTCTCGCTCCATCTTCTCCTGCCGTGTCACACCCTGGGAGGATGACAGTCCCTTGCTCTTGGCTGTGACCAGCTGCCTGACACTGTGCTTTAGAGTAACTCCTAATATCACAGAATCCCAGAAGGATTTGTGTTGGAAAGGACCTTAAAGCCCATCCTGTTCCACCCCCTGCCATGGGCAGGACACCTCCCCCTATCCCAGGCTGCTCCCAGCCCCAATGTCCAGCCTGGCCTGGGACACTGCCAGGGATCCAGGGGCAGCCCCAGCTGCTCTGGGCACCCTGTGCCGGGGCCTGCCCACCCTTGCAGCCAGGAATTCCTTCCCAATCTCCCATCCAGCCCTGCCCTCTGGCAGTGGGAAGCTGTTCCCCCTTGTTCTGTCCTTCCAATCCCTTGTGAAAATTGTGTGTGACTCCCTCTGGAAGCAAACAGTCCCTTTCTGAGCAAGCAGAGGTAGTCGAGAGTTTGGGCCTATTTTCCTCCCAGTTATTTGGATAAAAAATTAATTACACCAAGATAATCTACTGAATCTCCTAAAACTACATAAGATTGTTAAGAGAGAGAATGCTTCATCTGAGCAGGTGCTCTGAAGGTGAGCGTATGCTGTGTTTTACTACTTTAAATAAATTACAAGAATTAAATATTCATAAAGCTCCATTGTTTGGCTTAGTGTGTTTCCTTCCTGTAGCATAATTCATTCAACACTTTTGTACAAACTATGTAAGTGTGTATTAATTGCTGTAATGTAATTTACAGATTTCCTCCCATATGGCTGATTGGAATAGTAGATACAGCAAAATACGGCAGCAGCATTTGCTAATAAATGGTGTGCCCGGGCAGGAAAACCGCCTTCTCAGGAGTTCAGTGTTTGTGATTGCATCACCTAATTTGGTTTCGGTTGGTGCTTAACACAAGCCCCCACCCCTTGGCATCACCAGTGTATGGTCAGGATGTCTTCTCCTGGGAGGCAAAGAGGGCCCAGTGTAGCTGGGAACATGAGCTTGGTTGTTATTCAAAGTCATGATAATTTTAAAAGAAATGGCCTGTTCAGTGGCTCAAATACGGTAGAGTCATACCAAAGCAAAGGACAATTTACAGCAGACAACAACCCTTTCATCAAAGGTTGGACTTGATGATTTTAGAGGCCTTTTCTAACCTAAATGATTCTGTGATCCTGTGATTCAGACAATCCCATAAAGGATGAGGGTGAGAATTCAGCTGGTGATGCCCGTCCATGCAGCCTCCCTGGCTCGGCCGCAGGAGGGACAGAAGAGGTGCTCGCTCCTTGGTCACTCTCCTGGGAATCAGCTGTGCCAGCACTGTGCTCACATCCACATGCACAGAGTCCTTTTCCATCCACACCTGCTGAGAATCTCTGGGTTGGTGCAGCTGCTCTTGGGGAGCTGGGCAGGCAGCGATGCCCAGGGGAGAGCCATCCCTCTGGAGGGTCTGGAGGGGTTTATTCTCTCTGGCTCAGCAAGGACTGGCCCTGGAAGTGCTGTCAGGGGCTGTCAGGAGCAGGCATGTGGTTCTGTATGTGTTCTGAGTCAGTGAAACCCAGACCAAATGCAGTCCATTTCCCAAGCCAAAACAAGGTTCCTCCTCAGGAGACACTCAGCTGCACATCTCTGCTCTCGGCTGGCAGAGCTCCAGGGAAGGAGCAGGCTCAGGGGCTGTTTGCTGGGGAGCAGGTAAGGCTGGAGCAGCCCGGGGAGGGTTGGGCAGTGGGGCAGGGGTGCCAAGGAGAGCCCCTGCTGGGACTGGGGACCAGCAGGGATGGGCAGCTGTGGAGCTGGGTGGTCAGACAGCTCCTGGGTCAGTTGGACGTTGGCAAGTCCAACCCCATAAGGTCCTGCCCTGCCTGCAGATGGCACGGCCAGGCAGCAGGGAAGGTGCATCCTGGTGTTCTCGGTTCATTCTTTACATCAGGAAAAAATGCAGGAGCAGGAGCACAGGTGAATCCCAAGACCCCAGGGGGCTTTCCCTGCCCTCCCTGTTGGCTCATCCCAGCTGAAGCCCTCCTGCTGCCAGTAGTGAAACGTGAAATGTGGAATATGATTTCCTTTTTTGCCTTTGGCTTTTCCCCCTTTCATTCAGCACTTGCATGTTTGCTGCTGTGAGAGAAGCACCAGTTCTTTGTGCTGGCACCAGTTCCTGGTTTAAGCAAACCAGTGCTGAGGAGATCTTTGCTGAGCTGGGCTGCTCTGCTGCATGGCCTGAGCTCGCCCTGGAGGCTGAGTTGGGAGGATGGGGATCCAGGCTGTGGGTGCGCTGTGGGGCCCGTTTGTTACCTATAAAGGGCTCTGATCTGTTAAATCAGTGGCTGTGAGCGGTGGTGCTGCTCTTAGGGACAGCTGGGGTGTGTTACAGCGAGGGCAGGGCATGACAGACCTTCAAACAGGAGCTGAAACAGCTGCAAACAAGCGGTGTTTGTGACTGTCTTGCTGTTCCAGCATGGGGGATGCAGGCAGCAAACCAAAAGTGTGAAGAAACTGTGTGAAAAGGGCATTTGAAAGTCTGTACGTGTGTGCATAAGACAGTTTCCACAGTCTTCTGTGACACTTTATTGACACCTGCACCGGCTAATCACAGTCAGCTTTAATAACACAGATGATTCTTCCGTGCTCAGCTCACATTAACGACATGTATTGACTTCTGCATATTGTAAATTGGGCATGAAATGACCCATTTCTGTCTGTGAAAATGGTTCTGGACAATTTTTGCCTTGCTACAGTTAGAGAGAGTCTCAAAAATGTTCCCTAGCAAAGGAGTGTGTCCAAGCCCCAGAAGCACATTCCAGGATCAACTTAATGAATTTCAAACTGTCTGTTAATGAGGAAAGAAATGTTTCCTTCACATGGCACAGCCTGAAGGGTTTAACTTTGAACTCCAGCACATCTGTGTGTGTTCAAACACAGGTGATGGGATCTAACAAACAACTGGAGATATCAGGGTGTAGGAAAAAGTCATGCAGTGTTCACAAATCAGTCATGGAAGCACAGAATCAAGGAATAATTCAGGTTGGAAGAGACCTTAGACCTCATCTTGTCCCACCCCTGCCATGGGCAGGGACAATGTCCATTAGACCAGGAGGCTCCAAGCCCTGTCCAGCCTGGCCTTGGACACTTCAAGTCACTGTGCTGTTGCCACTGGTCTTCTAATCCTATTGCTAGTATTTATTTAAAATGGCATTAAAACGAGGAAAATCAAGAATTTGCTGCAAATTATTCCAGTATTACGATTTTTTTCATTTTCCTCCTGGAAAAGGGTCAATACAATTTTAAAAAGTAATAAAAATGAATAAAAGTTCATGGCACAAATATGGCAGGGAAGTGCTGTGAGGTAGAAATGCTTTCCTCACATTTCTGCAGAGCACACTGAGTCATCCCCACCCAAAATGTTCCCATTTCAGGAACTGTGGACCAGCAAGGTAGAAAGTAAAACTACAAATGATAGAGCTGGAACAGTTTCAAAGCTTAATCCCCCAATTAATCCCAATAACGAGTATTTAGTACAAAAAAGCCTTTTAAAATCTTGCCATCCTAGAACACATCCGTGCTCTTCCTTAGCCCTTAAATAGCTCCCCAGCTGGATTTACATGCCAGTTCAGCTTAGCCTGCTTCCTTTTTCTTTCTTGCATTTTTTTTAAAGAGTTCTTTCTTTCAATAATTCCTTCACACATTTCATTAACATTGTGTCTTATTAAAATCTTTTTGCAGTGAGTAGAATTTTAAATGCGTGTTTAAAGACAAACCAAAGAGATTAAATTAATGTTAACAGAATTTAAGACACTCCATTAGCAACTTTTTGCCATATTTGTAAAATTCATGAAGCAACGTGTTTAATTATAGAAGCTGATGGACTCCAGGTTGTAGGCCCTACGAGTGAATTAACATCATGTGTTTAGTTTAAGGCTGAACAATGCATCAATCTTCATGTTTTCTGCAATAAGTCATTCATCAGCACTGTCAAAGTCTCGTGGATGCATTTATCAGCCAGTTAACGACCATTTATGGAGGAGATAATCAGAAAGTTTGGTCACCTCTCCCTGAGTCTTTTGCATCTATTCTCTGTTTTTCTGAATTAATGTTTTTGCAGCACCTCAGGAGCCTCATCGATGCATGTTCCTGCCCTTGAAGAGACTCAAAATAGCAGGGAAATAGAAGTCCATCTCATGGAAGAATTGAGGTAATTCAACCCCAAATATATTTTCTCTAGGATTCCAATAAAACACTTTAACTCCCTGCAGACCTTCACAACTCTTGACCCAGTGCTTCCTGGCCTTAAAACCCATCTTCCACGGTGGAATTCTGAGCTTCCTATCCCCAGTTTAAAGCTTAATCTAAATTTATGAGCTATTTGCGTAGCAGTGCTCTAATAGGAGAGGGACAGGTGCCCACTTGAGCCCTGGCCTAATGACACCCTGTGAGTGAACTCCGTCTCTGCCCACAGTAATTAGGATTTTGAGCAGGTGTGCTCCCATCATTCCCAGGTTATCTCACACCATTTCAGCCCGGTCATGCTGATGCCCAGTCACAAATCGCTGGGTCGTTGCTTTATTAACCCTGGGCAGGATGGATTTCAGTCTATACTTTGTGAGTTAAAGCCTCAGCTACCTGATGGCAGCTGGAGAATGGAGCAATATGAAGGTAATCACTTACGTTCTGGCTTTCAGGACTTTTTTCCTGTTTTTATATCTTTGTAATTCTGCTCTCAAAAATAAGTTTGTTCTGTGTGAGCCATGAATTTGGGGACTGCCTGTCATAGGTGGCTTAATGCCGGGTTTGCAGGCACTCTGTATTCTCCTGATCCTGATTAACAGTCTTCCTGCTACTGTTGCCTGGAAGTTATCCACTATAACAATTTCACTGGAGAATGGGATTTCATCAAAATGTATTACAGGAGTGTGCCCGTTTCAAAAACTTTAATCAGAAAAGGGATCTTGGAAGGTATTTTGTGTTGAAAAGAGACTGTGTTGAATGCAGGTGTATTCTCGGTTCATAAGCTCTTTTCACAATTTTCTTCCTACTTGGAAAAGCTACTGCTGGAAAAGTTTAGTTCCTCTTTCATCCCAGCTCTTGGCACAGCCACAGTGGGCACAGTGCAGGAGTCAGTTTTCCCTGTTGAAAGCAGTCCTGTGGTACTAGTCACACCGCAAAATCTGGCTAATTATTTAACAAGATCTTAAAAAAAAAGAGAGGAAAAGAAAAAAACCCCAACAATTAAATCTGCTGAGGCAAGTGCTGAACACTTGGTGCAAACAGAGCCTTGAGGCAGCTCAGCACGTTTGTGCCACTGTCCTCTCAGCAATGGGCAGCCATGGGCATCTTGCTGGGACTGCCCCACTGCTCCATATTTCTCTCCTGAAATAAAGAAAATCCTCAAATCCTCATCGACCATAGTGTGGCAGCAGGACCAGGGCAGTGCTTGTCCCCTGTGCTGGCACTGCTGAGGCACTTCCAGTCTTGTGTCCAGTTCTGGGTCCCTCATGACAAGGAGGACATGGAGGGGCTGGAGCGTGTCCAGGGAAGGGAAGGGAGCTGGGAAGGGGCTGGAGCCCCAGGAGCGGCTGAGGGGGCTGGGAAAGGGGCTCAGGCTGGAGCAAAGGAGGCTCAGGGGGGACCTTGTGGCTCTGCACAAGTCCCTGACAGGAGGGGGCAGCCGGGGGGGTCGGGCTCTGCTGGCAGGGAACAGGGACAGGAGGAGAGGGAACGGCCTCAGGCTGGGCCAGGGCAGGCTCAGGGTGGACATTGGGAAAATTCCTTCATTTGATTCCTCAAACAGTCACTGTGTTCAGTCTATGCCAAACCCAACTCATCTCTGGGTGCACTGGGGCACAGTGCTCGTGTTTTTGGGGCCAGCCACCAGCATTCCTCACTTTGGGCTCAGGCAGAGCTCTGCCCATGTGGCACAGTGGGGAGCTGTGCTCACAGGGTGTAGTGCTGGCGGGCTGAACTGGCATCTAGATCATACAAGAAGGAAGTATCAACAATACTGGATGATGTCCTTAAGATTTGGTCAGCTCTGAAGTGGTCAGGCAGTTGGACCAGATGAGTGCTGTGGGTTCCTTCCAACTAAAATGTTCTATTCTATTCTATTCTATTCTATTCCATTCCATTCCATTCCATTCCATTCCATTTTGTAATAGTGTACTGAACTGTTGTTCTCATTCTCCATGATGCTTTTTGTTTCCTCAACATCTTCTATAAATTAAAAAAACCCAAAACAAGCAACAAAATGTGAGGACTAATTCAGGCCAGAAGAGCCCCTTGGGTCTCTGGCTCCGCCCCTCACTCCAGCCCGGGCTGGCTCTGGAGTGAGCCCCGGCTGCTCAGGGTTGAGCTTTTGCCTCCCAGGCTGCTGGGCTTGGCCCAAGTCTGGCACCGCTGGAGACACAGAAAAACCGGGCTCGTGGAGAGATGGGCTCCTGACCTGATGCTCTGCAGAGCATGAGGATTTACAAAAATCAGGGCAGTTACATGAAAATCTCTGACTAGAATCCAGATTTTAGTTCCAGTTGGTGCTCTTCAGAATGAGCTGCTCTGGGTTCTGTCACTGCATTTGTTCCCATACATTGCATCGACTGATTTTTCTGCTTTCTGTTCTTGCCGGACTCCTGATTAGTGGTGACATCATTCTTTGGTTTTGCTGTTGAAGAACATTTTATAATAAAAATCAGTATCTCAGCCAGATAAAAATAATCCTTGGTTTAGCGCCCATGGATTTATTAACGTGGCTCCTTGTCTCTGCTATTGATGCTAAGCCTGATGTATTTTTAAAAATCTCTTACAAAGATCACTGAAGATGAGTCCCTGTCTGTTATGGATACTCAGTATGGGAGCATTTCAGAAGGAAAAGAGAAAGCGTGAAAGGCACAGCAGGATTTATTACCTGGGTACAAGTACCTGGCATGTGAGGGGATGGTCCCTCAGTTCTGCCTTCAGAAGCCTCTGCGAGTAGTGATGCTCCCAGACACTGATGCAGAGAAGCCCTTTCCTGTCAATCTCACCCAGTTTCACAGTAAATGCACCCAGAAATGGCTTTGATGGTGTTATCAGTGGATATATAACTACAGCAAAGAGATGGCGGTGCCTATGGGCTTATTTAGCACAAAAACTCAGTCTCTGGAAAAATCGTCTGGAGAGAAGGCAGGGAAGTGTGAGGCCAGTGGACATTGTGCTGCTCTTTAAACAAGGTTTATTAAGCACATATTTAAAGAAGAGTTGCTGAGATCAGTCATGGGCAGAGCAGTTCCCTGGGGCCCAGGTCACAGCCCCACCAGCGCAGCCGTCAACACCTCACTTTGTAACACACCCGAGTAAAACTAAGCTGTTGTTATTGCCTGTCCCACTGCTCCTGCTGTTCAACCTCCAGCTGCTGCCCTAATCCTCTCTGTCACTTAATTGCCAGCTGCTAAAATTGCTTCCTCTGAGCCTCTGCTCAGCCCCGGCTGTTGGCTGTCGCAGCACTTGTGCCTTTTGCTGCCCAGGGCCTGGCTCTAGAGGAAGATTTGGGGTCCCCTCTCGTTGCTGCTCAGCTTGGCCTGCCCAGGATCTCAGGGGAAGTGCTGGAGTGGGGACAGGTCCTAAAGGGGCACAGGTTGTACCCCACTGTTCGAATTGGCTCTGGTTGATCCCCCAGGGATGGTGTGTGTGAGTGCAGCTGCACCTCAGTGGTCACAGTGGTCAGCCTCATCTGAAACAGCCAGGTTCTCTTGCATGAAGAAGTAAAATCCCAAACTCCAGGCCTGCTGGTGCCACAGGGAAGATAAAGAGAGAGCTGGTGCCAGCTGTGGGAAGATCTCAGCTTTTGGAGGATGGGGAGGACACAAGTTGGTCAACATCCCGTGGACAAAGCTGCACCAGGCTGAACACGAGATGATGTGACGTCTGCCACTCCCCACATCTCCCTTTCCATTTTTGGAGCTTGTCACATTGTGCCCTATGTCCCCCTGGAGCTGTAGCATCTCAATCAGCTCCAGGGGATGGGAATGATGTAAAAGGAGAAGTGGATGGACGACTTCAGTCCTGAGCAAACCTGGTGACACTTTATCCACCCGTGTTTAGTGGGTACCCAGCCACTAAGACTCACCTGCACACGGCTGCCACTGCTTGTGCCGCCATGTCCCACAGCCGGCCAGCCACAGCCCAGCCCAGACGCCATCGGGGGTGTCCAGATGCCACCTGAGGTGGCCCGCAGGTGCTTTGGAGGCTCTTGAGAGCATCCTGTGGGTGAGCCTTGGCAAAAGCCCGGGGGTGTCAGCGAGCGCTGGAGGGTCTGGAGGTCAGTGGGGACAACCAGTGAATCTCCTCACCAAAGGCAGTCGGGCCAGTGTTGCCTTCAGAGCCGTTTGTATCCCGCCATTGACGTCAGCTGGGAGACGGCTCATTGCCTTAATTGGGCCGGTTCCAGTCCATATCAGTAGAAGAGATACTAAATCTGTTCACTTCCTTCCTTAGAAATACTGAAATAGGAAGAAGAGTACAAAATCTTGGTGCCTAATGAAGCAAGTAAGTTTCTGCTAAGGTGTTTTCTGAAATTTGGCCAAGGTTAACTCCTTAAAAACTGCTAAACAGCACACTCCACATTGTCTTTACCTCTGCAGGTTCATTTTTGCATTAATACCTCCTTTCATAAGAAGTGCAAATATAATCTTCTGTCTGTTTACAAAAAAAGAAAAAAATATTTTGTTCCAACATAATGTCATTAAAAATGAATATTTTACAGCCAAGCTTATTGCTGGAGGGGCTTTATTTTTGCAGGATTATTCTCTCTTGTTTCATAAAATTAAAGGGCAGCAAAGATATTAAGTACTTTCTAATACCATCAAAAAAATGACCGGTTTAATTGACATTTCTAAATAAGATTAATTTAGCACTTGAGAGAGATGAAAGATTGATAGGTCAGGAAAGTAAAGGCTGGAGTTCATGAACATGACAAAATGTGGGCTCTGAATGCCTGGCTGATCTCTTTGAGCATGGCCTGAGCAGACTCTTGAGACAATAATTCAGACTCGATCTCATTTTGTCTTGATCCTGGGTGAAATGGGGAATGACACTCATTACACATTTTGCTGAGCTGTGGATAGTTTGGGACGAAGGAGCCCAGTGCAATGTCAGAAGTGCTGAGGCCGCCACATTCCCGTGAGTGATCTGAGGAGTGTGGAGGTGAAAGTCCGGTGTCGAAGGAGACGCGTACGCAGAAAGTGAGATATATTATTTTTCTTCCCTGCCCAGAGGGCCATCGCCTGAGCTAATGCTTGCAATTTAAATACACCACCAAGGATTAATATCCTTCTGTTTTAGGCACGGGCTGCTTGCTATGAATGATGGGAGTATTGTATATTTGAGTATGTCTGAAATAGCACACTCAGATCGTCCTCAGAATTTAAAAGACATGACAGTGGTAGGAAAAGCAGGGCTTTTTCTGGTTCCCTTTTTTTCCCTTTCAGAGGAAAAATCATAGCTGAAATGCCGAACAACCCAAAATATTCCTTGAAGTTCATTGTAGATGGAATAAATGACCCATTCCTTAGAGGTCATGCCAGCTGTATGGTATCATCTGCAACTTTGTTATGTTTTCTCCTCAGCTGTAGAAGGATATTCTGGCTGATCTGTATTTTTCAGACATTGCTCAGACCAACTTGTCTTTGAAGTCTGTTATGAAGAGCAAAAATCACTTGTTTTAAATTCAGGGATCTGGGAGTTTTGCCATGCTGAGAGAGCAGCGGGGTCAGCAGAACTTGGGGTGGGGCCACCAGGGGAGGAGACCCCCTCTGCCACAGATGTGCCAGCACCTCGAATGCTGAGCGCCATTCTGGGCCCCTCATGACAGGAAAGACATTGAGGGCTGGAGCGTGTCCAGGGAAGGGAACAGAGCTGGGAAAGGACTGGAGCACCAGGGGTGGCTGAGGGAGCTGGGAAAGGGGCTCAGGCTGGAGCAAAGGAGGCTCAGAGAAGACCTTCTGGCTCTCTACAGCTCCCTGGCAAAAGGGTGGAGCCAGGGGGTTTGGGCTCTTTTCTCAGCAAAGATGCAACAGAACAAGAGGAAACAGCCTTGAATTGCACCAGAGGAGGTTTAGGTTGGGTATTGGGGACAATTTCTTCTGGCACAGCTACCCAGGGCAGTGGTGGAGTCCCCGTCCCTGGGGGGATTTAAAAACCCTGTGGATGTGGCACCTGGGGACATGGTTTAGTAGTGGGCTTGCCAGTGCTGGGGGAATGGTTGGACTTGATGGGCTCAGAGGGACTTTCCAACCTGAACGATTCAGTGTTTCAATGAATTATGAAGGGAGAGAGCAGTTCCCCATCCAGCTACACCTGTGAGTGATTATTCTCTTGTTCTGGAGAGGGAAGGTCCATGTGGCCAGCCCGGCCCATGGCCCTGTGAGCAGAGAGGAGACAAACTCCCCACCAGTCAGCAGTGTGGGATTGCCAGTGGTGCCCAGTGTGTGCCATGCTCCAAGGGCCTGCCAGGCTGAAAGGGACTGCCAGGCTGTAAGGGACTGCCAGGCTGCGAGGGATCACCAGGCTGCGAGGGATCACCAGGCTCCAGGGGATCACCAGGCTCCAGGGGATCACCAGGCTGCGAGGGATCACCAGGCTCCAGGGGATCACCAGGCTGCGAGGGATCACCAGGCTGCGAGGGATCACCAGGCTGCGAGGGATCACCAGGCTGCGAGGTATCACCAGGCTGTGAGGGATCACCAGGCTGTGAGGGATCACCAGGCTGCGAGGGATCACCAGGCTGCGAGGGATCACCAGGCTGCAAGGGACTGCCAGGCTGTGAGGGATCACCAGGCTGTGAGGGATCACCAGGCTCCAGGGGATCACCAGGCTCCAGGGGATCACCAGGCTGCGAGGGATCACCAGGCTCCAGGGGATCACCAGGCTCCAGGGGATCACCAGGCTGCGAGGGATCACCAGGCTGTGAGGGACTGCCAGGCTGTGAGGGATCACCAGGCTCCAGGGGATCACCAGGCTCCAGGGGCCTGCCAGGCTCGCGCGGAAGGCAGCATTTACCCGACGATGCACTGGAGTGCACAATGCAAGTGGTGATCTTTAAAGTGCTCAATGAAGTACACTGAACACCAAAACAACTGTTCTTAAGCGGCTTCTGGGGACATGGCTTTGAAAATATGAGTTTCATTTCTTCTGTGTGGTGTTCCAGGTCATCGGGCCTTTGTTCCGCTCCTGCGAGCCCTCGCTGGAATGACTGCCATTGCTCATCCTGCTTTGATTGTTCCCAGCTTTATTTAAGAATCTGCTCTCTGCAGATCATTTAATGAGGAGGATTTCCTCATGCAGGAAAGCTTCCATCGTTCTCTTTTAAGTGTCGGGGTGGATGTTTCCTCGGCTGAACTGGAACCATATTTAACTGTTGTGTTTATTTCTCAGCAGTGAAGTTCCCCTGCTTGGGTTCAGTGTGAGGTGAGTTGCAGCATCTCCCTTGGAAACATTTTAAAGAAAGCAGAGAAATACTTGCATCAGACCCTGTGCAAAGGGCCTCTCACCAGAGACGCATCCATCTCGCTCGAGATCCTGTTTGGCTCCTTTTGGCATGTTTTAGATTAGTGATTCACTAAAGCCATTGTCATTCCTTTTACAGCTCGTCTGAGGTTCTCACACGGTACCATCAGGAGTGGAAAGCCAGGCTATTGCATGAGAATTTGGAAAGAAATAAGGCTGAAGGTATTGGGAAGGTTTAAAGAGACGGTTTGATTTCTTCCTGCCCTTTGGAAGGGACGGAAGATGGAAGGAAAGGAGGAAAATGGGAAACACAGTAGCAAGGGGACTCATCCAAGGCAGGGCTAGGCCACCCCTCCTGGTCTTTGTGTTAGGATGGGTTTGTGCGGGAACGGAGCAGAGCCCAGATGCTACTTTGAGGTTGGTTCCGATTATCTTTTTTTTATTAGTAGTTTTTCCCCTTTTTAAAAAAATTTTCCTTGGAAACTAAAAGCCAAATCACAGCAACTGAAATGCAAACTGTCTTTGATCTTTCTTTTATACCCAGGTAAAACTAACTAAAATCAGTTTATTTAGTATTTTTCTTGCTTCTCAACAGATTTTTACAGTCCAGAATGCAAATTTAACCCTCTCTAATAAGTTCGGACAAAGCATCAGCTGCAGCTCTCTGCTATAAATGTTCCACGGAAAACAATGTTATTTCTATGCAAAGCTGCTTCAGACATGTCTCTGTGCTCAGTTACACTGGTTCTCACAGAATGAAGGAAAAAGAGGGTTTTTTAATCCTACTTAGGGCCAGCTGCCATCCATCCTCCTGCTGGCATGGGAGATTTTTGCACCCAAATATTGACTGCAGAGCTGTTAATGCAGAAGATACAGAATCGTAGAATCACAGAATCATTTACGTTGGAAAAGCCCTCTAAGATCAGCAAGCCCAACCATCAGCCAGCACCGCCAGCAGCACTAAACCATGGCCTCAAATGTCACACCCACACGTTTTTTGAATCCCACCAGGGATTTCACCACTGCCATATGCCAGGACTGGACAACCTTTGCCATGAAGAAATTTTCCCTGATATCCACCCTGGCCCAGCCTGAGGCCGTTCCCTCTCCTCCTGTCCCTGTTCCCTGGGAGCAGAACCCGACCCCCCCGGCTGCCCCCTCCTGTCAGGGACTTGTGCAGAGCCACAAGGTCCCCCCTGAGCCCCTTTGCTCCAGCCTGAGCCCCTTTCCAGCTCTCTCAGCTGCTCCTCATCAGACGTGTGCTCCAGCCCCTGTTATTATGGTGAGGCCCTGGCACAGGGTGCCCAGAGCAGCTGGGGCTGCCCCTGGATCCCTGGCAGTGTCCCAGGCCAGGTTGGACATTGGGGCTGGGAGCAGCCTGGGACAGTGGGAGGTGTCCCTGTCCATGGCAGGGGTGGAAAAAGATGATCTTCAGGGTTCCCTCCAACCCAAACCCAGCTGTGCCTCTATGATTCTATGACCGGTGCTACCACAAGTGTGTGGCCATGGTGGCACTGTCTAAAGAGGTTCTTGAAGTCGTTTTCAATCATTCTGAAGTACGTGGTAAAAATAGTGCCAACAGCTCAGTTTTCCTCCTTCATGTGGCTGCTTTTCTGCAGATTTTTGAGCAAAAGGAGGTGTTTGACCATGGTTACAGGTGTGATCTGACTGCTCTTTTCCAAATTGCAGTGGTTTATGGTGGAGACAATTTTCTTCCTATCTTCAAGAAGAAGTGCTCAGTAATGCTTTACCCATAAGGAGTATTGGCAAACACCACAGAGATAAGGGCCATTTCAGAAGTGAGGGCTGTTATTTCAATCCTCTCTTTCATTTTTAGGTCAAATTTTGTCAGAGGGATGGGAATTCCTGCTCAGTGTTGGACCACCGTGGTTTGGAATAGCATCAAATTTTCACCACTTCTGGCATCTGCTCTTATATCCCTGTGAGGGTTTGTGTTTGCAGTTTTGGGGGTTTCTTCAGTTGTTTCCCCTTTAATTTTTGTAATGTCTAGACCTCTTCAAATGATTTTTTCCCAAATTAAATTCCAGAGACAAGCAGGGTCAGTAGGTGCATGTGCTGTGCACAGCTCTGCTAAACTGCACAAGAGGGGCTGAGCTGCTCTAAAAGGTGCAGCCATCAGTAAATGGTTGTGGGTTTCTGTTCTTACTCTTTTTGTCCAGGAATGCAGCCAGTCTGGACGTGTTTCAAGCTCATTTTGAGGGTCAATACTATCACCTTTCACTTATATGATTGGATTTCTCTTTTCTCTTTTTTCTTTTATCTTTTATATAGAAAACTTCCTCTGCTACACTTAAACATTCAGATTTTTCCAACAAAAAAATGAAACCAAAACCCAGGACTGAAACATGTTATATACGCCTTTTATTTTCGACATTCACTTCTTCTGTTTTTCAATCTTAGGTTGTTTACTTGATTATTTTAAATTTTAAGTAAATTTTCTGGTGGAGAATAGAGGTTTTTGTGTTAAGCACAAGATGCCAGCCTCCTGCAGAGGTCTCTCTAGGGGGACTGAAATCATATTACAGTGAGACAACATGTGTTTAGGAGTGTGAAAAAAGAATATATTTGATTTATCAAACTTTCACAGTTTTGGAAAGCTCAAAATAAAGTGTCAGTGACCATTCCTGGCTCACAGAGCAACTCAGTCCCCTCCTGCAGCTTCACCCAGGGCACTGAGACATTGAACACCTCTCCTCAGATCCTGGCTGTCCTGGGATGAGATCCTTGAGTCTTACAGCAAGTGGGAATTGGGAGAAGGAACCAGGGAGACACTGGATGTTCCTGGGTGTTTGCAGTTCACACTTTGGTGTTAGAGCTGCTGCCCTTTGGTGTTAGAGGATCCCAGATGGTTTGGGTTGGAAGGGACCCTAAAGCTTAACACTGCCAGGGATCCAGGGGCAGCCACAGCTGCTCTGGGCACCCTGTGCCAGGGCCTGCCCACCCTCCCAGACAGCAATTCCTTCCCAATCTCCCATCCAGCCCTGCCCTCTGGCACTGGGAAGCCATTCCCTGGCTCCTGTCCCTCCATCCCTTGTCCCCAGTCCCTCTGCAGCTCTCCTGGAGCCCCTTCAGGCCCTGCAAGGGGCTCGGAGCTCTCCCTGGATCCTTCCCTCCAGGTGAACATTGCAGGAAGCAATAGGAAGGGAGGAAGGGAGGGAGGGAGGGAGGGAGGGATGCTCTGGCTGAGGTTGCTGCAGGGCACTGTAGCTGCTTCCACAGAAACCCGGGGCAGGCCTGAAAAGTCTCTTGGTACCATCTTGGCTAATCACAGTAAGAGGAGCTTCCCAAAGTGAGAAAAGACGTCATCCCCACTAATAGCATTATTAAATAATTTTCACAAATAGTGATAAATATATAAATATCTTGTTATTTGCCTGTCATGTTCCACCAGGCTTTCTAGAGTGAATGAATGATTTATTTTTCATTAAGTCAGTGCTGTAAATGCAGGTATGTGATTGGAATTATGGCAAGGTGACTGTGGTCTTTCATATCTGTATTCCATGCATTCTTCCTGGAGTTTTTATAGCTCTCATAAAGGCAGGAGGTATTTTCTGATGATCCATGATCCAAGCTCTCCTTGAATTTGAGAACCACTCTGCCACTGCTTGCTTCACATGAATTTCCTTTGCTAATGTCTAATTTCTGTTGAAAACACAGCAGAAATTTTGTGATATCTGTAGAAAGTACAAAGTGCAGATTTCTGCTGCCTGGCTCAGGATGCGTCACACTTGGTCACTGCCATCTTTTCTGGTGGTGTGGGAGGGTCAAACATTAAGGTCTCAAAACTTTTCTTCAAAATTATCCCATTGTATAACCCTCTGCCATGCCCAGAGGTCAGGAATGGTCATTCCTCTGCCCATGGTGGCACTTCCTCACCACCAGGAGCTGCCCCTCCTCTTCAATGAGGAAGGGAGCCTCTGCACTGTTTTCCACGAAACTCATTTGTCCTGTCTTAAATTTCCTTCTCATCCCAAATAGGCTTCCAAGTTATCCAGGAACCCACTGCTCCATCAGGCTCCTGTTTTGACCTAAGGAAAGCATATTAGTCTTCAAACTGGTCTTTTATGTGGCTTTGAGTCCAAAAGTCTGAACCTGCCTGTGAGCCTGGAGCCAGCACTGAGAGCTGCCTGCAGCTCTGTGAAGAGCAGGGGTGACTCCCAGTGCACTGTTACCTGGGACTGTGCTTTCCACAGGGTGGGAAAGGACGGCAGGAGGAGCAGGGTCTGGTGGAGAAAGGCGAGCGGTGTGTTGGGCCACCTGGCGTAGGAGCCTGTAAGCTTCCAGGGTAATAATTCCCTGCCACGGGGCTCCTGCTGTGCCTCTGGGAGGATGTCCCTGTCTCTCCCACTGGCATTCAGTGAGCATGGCTCGCCCATCTCCCCTCAGGCTCCCCGTGCCTGTCGCTGCCTGAGCCCAGTCCCAGCTCTCCTCAGCAGCACTTACCACACTGGGGAGTCTGTCAAGAGCAAACAAGAGCAGCAGCTTTCTGAGCCTTCACTCTTACCTTTCTGCTCATGACACATTTTTGCCAATGAGGTTCCAGGGCAGGAACATGGAAGCGTGGGTTTAGGAGACAGGCGGTGAGAGATAGAGCAGGGGCACTGCCCAGAGGCACAGTTACAAGGACGGGTTCAAACGCAGCCATAAGCCGTGGCTCTGCTCACCATAGGGAGTTCCAGCTCCAGGGGCTGGGCAGGTGGCTGTGGATTGGTCATTGGAGAAGTATTGCACAGTGGAAACATTATTTATCCCTGTGCAACTAAAACTTACTCATTTCCAAGCGTGTACATCTGTCTGGCTTTTTCCCTGGCTTCAGGAGGCAACGGCTGTTTGTGTGCCCAAGTGCATATTGGTTTTATGTGTACAAGCAGTAAAAAGTCTGGTTTTCCCTGGCATTTTCTCACTGGCATCTGCCAGCTGCTCATCCTGTCCCATCATCCAGGGCTTCAAGGAGGGGGTTAAACATCCCACCCACCCTGCCACTGACCCCCAGTCAGCATCACTTCTAACCAGCACTGGTCTGAACTGGAGTCCTTGGGTCCAGTTCCCCACACAGCTTTTCCTCTGCCTTGTTACCCACCCGTCCAGGGCCAATCTCCAGTTTGACCTCAAGGATGATGTGGAAGATCACATTTAAAACCTCACTAAAGAAAATAATTTATCCACCAACCTCATCCAGATAAGAAGGAACCTTTAATTTAGGAACCTGGATGCCACCACCTACTGAAGATGGATGGGGATGTTGTCACTGGAAAACAGAAGACACGTAGTTTCTAATACTGTATGTCTTATCAGAGCTCATGGCTGAGCCTTGTGTCTTTTGTACTTCTTTTGTTATTGTTTGAATTTTATATTGACTTGATTTAGGAATCACTTTATTCCTCCCAGCACCCTTGGCAGCCCATTGCAGATTTTGGGGATGACCCCCTCTCTCTTTCTTACAGGAAGCCTTTCTGCCCTTCTGTGATCGCTCTTGCTAAAGGAATGATTACAAAAATAGAAATATTTCCTTATGAGGCACTAAATCTGCTTCTTTCCCAGAGAGTGCCCTGTCCTTGACTCATGGCACCCAGTCAGCTGCTGCACCAGACGCTGTGTCAGTGGGCAGGGGGCTGTGAAGCCCCTGCTTAGCCCCCATAGCTGGGACTGAGAGCTAACACTCATCATTGTGCTGTGCCATTAATTCACTAGAACACAGAACTAAGTGGTAATTATTAGCAGTGTCTGTTTATTATGGCCATTTTCTTTTCCATGTCCCTCAAACGTTAATCATTCCTAATAGGACGAGGTTGGTTGAACAGATGTGGAAGAAGTGGCAGAGGTCTGTGTTCAGCAAATGTCTTTTCATTGTTTTCCTTCTTTTTTATATCCTCCCTATGCAAACACACCATTTAAGGTTATTCTGTGTGTTTAATGGACTCTTGTGCCTGCATGTCACAAACAGTTACCTTAAATAAATCAGCTGTGTTCCGTGCCACCAGCGCTTCTCCCCTGCGCAGCAGAATTCAGCAGTAGAGCAGGGATCCTGCAGGGATCTCTGGCAGGAGGAAGTGGAACTGTACCCCTCTGTAGCTGGCACACAGGGCAGGGAAGTGCAGTGCCTGACTAATGATTTTTTGTGGGATGGAAACTCTATTTGGACCTATATTGATGATATGTTTGGCAGTGACGTTCAGCCGGTCAGGTCACAATTACTTTTGAAGATTACAAAAATGATTTAATGATTTAATTCCCCTAAAGCTGTTGCATTTTCTCATTGGGAAAAAAAAAAACAGGGAAGGAGCCCTTTGGGTGCCAAGTCACCATCCCTGCTAGCCTCAAGGGTTTATGAATGTTTGGTCTAAAAAAATTCTGAAAGCAGCCACAGCAAACTGCCCCCCTCCCCCCCAGCTACAAGCCCCAGTCCAAGTCTGTGTGGAGCATCACAGTCCCTCACAGACAGGCACTGAGGCCTCATCTCTTCTTCCATGCTGAGGTATTTGCTTAATATCCTGTTCACTTTTGTCCTCCCATTATTTTGAAAGGTTCTCCAGCCCCTATATTGGGTTTTAATTCATTTATTTACTTTGTTTTCCTGGGCTACTAAAACCCTTACCATCATTCATCTTTTTGGGAAGGTAGGGAACAAAATGCTGAAGCAGGTTCTGGAAGTGCCTGCTGCAATAATTTGCAGATTGTCAAGTTCTGGACCATTTGTGCTATTAAATATGAGGGCCTGGGTCTTTCTGTCCTCTTGCCTGATGCATGGGAAGAATCCTCCTTTGTTCCTGGAGCCGGATTTGTTTTGTCAATACCCCTAGGAATTACCCTATTCAGTACCATGTAAACACAGTCCAATCCCACAAGCGAAGCCTCAAAGACTCCAAGGCTCTTCCACAGCCAATTTCAGACTCTGGAGAGTGAGAAAATCACCACATAGGCAACTGATTACTTGGCAATTATTTCCAATTCTTTCTATTTCTGCCGGCCTAGAAAATCAGGAAACAGGATTTACTTGGGAACAATTGCTGTAATAAAGTCAGTCAAAGTTTCACCTTGCTGCAAGATAGTTTGAGCTGGGAGCTGCAGAAGTGGTAATCCAAAATACTTGACCTTGGTGCAGCATTATCTGTGTCTAAAGCCTTAAACCACGACAATTGCAACACCTCAAACTCCTCAGTGTGCTCGCTTTGCTCAGCTCCCACATCCTCTCCCAGGAGGCATCACATGTACTCTTTCAGCTTCACATTCAGAATCAGCCTTTATTTGCACACGCGTGCCGGGAGGGCAGAGGTGGCTCACAGCAAATGGAGCTCGGGGTCATCCTGTGCAGGGGGTTCTGTTCCTGTGCGCTCCCCAGGTGTCAAACAGGTTGTGCCTCTCTCCCTCCCCACTTCCCATGGGGAGATGGAGGTGCTGTGCATTCCTCTGACCTCGCAGCGGCTCTGCCAGCCTGGCAGGATCACAGACCCACAGGATGGGCCAGCTTGGAAGGGACCACAGTGGGTCAGCTGATCCAACCTCCCCGTTAAAGAGGGGCCATCCCAGAGCACAGGGCACAGGATTGTGTCCCTGTGGAATCCTCTGTCGACAGGGAGCCACACTCATGGGTTTTCCCCGGCATTCTCTCTGCTGTCACTGTGGGGGCTGTGACTGAGAAAAGGGACGGCAAAGAAATGCCTCTGCACTCTCTCAATGTGTGACCCTCCCTGGCACTGTAGGGTCCAAGACACCTTAGACCTCCCATCCTCCCTGAACACAGAGCAGGTCCATGAGCAGCAGCCTGCAGACACAGGTCCAAGAAGCAGCTCCAATCACTCCATCCCGTTCCCCACATCCAGCCTCTGTTGCACAGTGGGGTTCAGCCCTGCTCCAAGCAGATCTCTGGGTGTGGGGTGTCCTCACCAGCTCTGAGCTGGGCAGGGAGTTTTGTCACCCCAGACACATCTGCAGATCCCTCCCAGCAGAGCAGATTATCCTACCTCAAATGCAACCATCCAAATTACCTTTCCCTCTGCTTCCTTCGGGATTCCAGCAGAGAGGAGACACTTGAGAGAGTCCTTGACCTTCATGGGTCTCTTATGAATCATTAGCCTGGAAGATGGATGGGGGAGAGATCCTGCAGCCTGTCAGAGCAGCTCTTGCATTTCATTTCTGTGTGTGTAACTCAGCTGCTGTTCTGCTCTTTCCGTGGCTCTGTAACATTCCTGCACATGGCAGCAGCGCAGCAAAGGTCGGCATTCTCATATATCTGCTCAGTTTTACAATCTCTGCCCTTTATCCTCACACATTTACATAATGTGAATGTAATGGAGATGCACAATTCTGCCTTCTCGCTCCAGAACCTGCAAGTGAGTTTGTCACAGTGGCTGCTTCTTTAAAGAAATAATGTTG
Organism: Coloeus monedula; assembly: GCF_965178545.1. Classification (NCBI taxonomy): domain Eukaryota; kingdom Metazoa; phylum Chordata; class Aves; order Passeriformes; family Corvidae; genus Coloeus; species Coloeus monedula. Next base: position 64,604,913 of record NC_138786.1, on the reverse strand, counting down.
TACTAATGTGTAACCTCTGGGAATTGCTGACAACACCTTGTAGTACAGCAGTGTCGCATTTCATCTTGTTTTCCTTTTTTTCAATGTTACGACCTCTTATTTTGCTCTTAGGTTGAAGAAAACTCTTCCCTTCTCACAGGGCTCTCACTGAGCCCCCCCTGAGGGCATGGCTGCCTTAGACTGAAGTTTTCCTGTTTGTGGGAAATATTTCTGGGGTGCTTCAGTGCAAGTCAGCCCATCAGTCCCAAAAGATTCCCTCCCTGTGTGAGGTTCTGGAGGAGAAGCCCAGCTCCAGAGGAGCATTTGGGTGGTTCCCTTGTTGCAGGTCTGCTAAAGCTCCTGGATCTTCAGGCAGAGTTGGTGGTTACAAACCAAGAGCCCCAGTTAGGAAGGGTTTTGGTGCTTCAGCCCGGTCCTTCAGGTCCCAGCTGGCCAGGCCATGCCTCTGCCCTGTGCCATTGCCACGGGCACGGGCTGGCCTGTGGCCACTCTGGGGGCATGCAGTGGGTCACAGAGGGGTCTGGCAGCCACCACGGCTTGGGTTGGGAGGGAACTTAAAGCTCATTTTGGTCCCCCACTCTCTGCCATAGGCAGGGACACCTCCCATTATCCCAGGGTGCTCCCAGCCCCTCCAACCTGGCTGTGGACATTTCCAGGGATCCAGGGGCAGTCACCACACCTGTGCCCTCATGAAATATTCAGGTAAAGAGCAATGTGAGCACCCTGAATGTGAAATTGCTGCACATGTGAGACGGGAGATGAGCATAAATAAAAGAAGGCTGTTTAACATTTCCCTTTGTGTGGCTAAACATGGAGTGCTTCCTGGATGTGAGATCATTTGGGCATGGACAGAAAAGAGAGGGAAGGAGATACCAAGAAAAATGAGATGAGGAACACAGAGACAGGGATAGAAATGTGGATCATTCCAGCAGCAAGATTAATAACGAATTCCTTGCTCCTCATGTAAAGATGGAATAGGGCTGCTGCTGACAATAATATGTCTTGAAAAGAAAAAAACACCATTTCCCATTTGTTCCCTCCTTGATAGTTTCATGTACCAAAGTGTATTACCCATGGTCACAAACCAGCTCAGCTCGGGTGAGCACATGGCCAAAATCAGGGAAAGACAGAGTAATGCTAATTCCTTGAAGATGTGTTTCCCTGGAACACAGCATCAGTTTTCTCTGGGCTAGAACCCGAGCGAGGGTTGCTGTGGGTGCTGTGGGAAAAGGGCCCTGGCAGATCATCACCCTGGGGGTGCTGGCTGTGAAGGAGAACTGAGAGCCCAGTGCCGGGGCTGCCGGAGCGCGGGCAGCGGGTGCCCCTGCCCTGTCGCAGGTGTCTGTGGTGGGATCCCCGCTCCTTCCTGTGCGAGGGAGCAAACGCCTGGCACAGGACGGGACACGCACACCGTGTGGGCAGACAGGCAGGGCTGTGTGCCCGGGCAGCTCGGCAGGGCTGTGGCACCCAGGAATGTCACCTGGCAGGAACAAAGCAACAAAACGGGAAAGGTTGGGAGTGTGAAAACCAGCAAGGCTGTTCACAGGTGTGGTCACAGGGTTTGGTTTGTGTTGTGCTGAGTTCATGCCCATAAACTGTCAGGCCCAGTGGATGTCCCAGCAAAGTTACATCCCGTGGTTCTGTGTCCTACTGCCCACCCATGGGCGCTTTGTGAGACCTGGAGATTTGGGAAAGCCAGTCTGTGCCAAGGTGTCCTGGGATCCCTAAATACCAGCCTGCAAGCAGGGGATGTCACCCCAGGTCATGAGCTGCTCTGTGCCCTGGCACAGGCTGGCTCGGGGGCAATGCAGAGAGGGGCAGCAGTGGCTGCTCCTCCTGAGCCCCCCATATCCCAGTGCCTGGGGGGAATGGTGCTGAGTTCTCCACCTTTGGAAAACAGTTGGACTTCTGGATGCTTTGACTGCTGTGGTTTGTCTGTTTACATGACTTTTTTCCCCTCAAAATCTCTTCTGAGGTTTGGACATTCCCAGTCAGGAGCAGTTCAACCCCAAGTCTCTGGGAGCACCAGGGCAACAGGCAGGACTGAGCTGTGAATGTCTACAGGCTTTATCCAATTTAAACCTGGCCCTGAGGAGCACAGAATGTGCCCAGTCTGTCCCAGGAGCCACCCAGGCCAGGCCACCCAGGCCAGGGAGCGAAGCCACAGCGTGAGGCGAGGAGAGCTGTCCTGGGAAAAACAGCGACTGGAATTTGCTCTCGTGATGGGGAGAGGAAAAGAAGCATTTCCCAGGAGCTGTTACTGAGTTAGTCAGCCCAAAACACATGTGAATCCTTAAAATATACTGCCCAGCAGTAGAAAAAATGGAGATACCTGCTCCCAGATGAGCAGACTCCATTCTCCCATCAGGAAAGTGCCTGCCCAGTTTGCCTATTCCCAGTCACTGCAGTTGCTTGACACTGTGAGAAGCTTTTTTTAATAATGAATGACAAAGCCTGGGTCATTATCTGAAATCTCATTAAGGATCTGTCAGAGGGACTCTCTGATGAATTCCATGCTTGTGTGCAGCTCATGCACAGAGGAACAGGGTTTCCCTGCTCCATGCCCTGGAAGACAACCCTTTGCTGAAATCCCTCGCCTGGATGCACACTGCCACACTCACGTGTCCTTACTTGCTCTTTTTAAGCCAGTGTATTTCTTTGCTGCAGGTCTCTCAGCTACTTCTCCCTCAGCCCCAGGAGCTGGCTGCTCCCAGGCACTCCACTTCCCAGGCAGGGGTCCCACCTCCCGGGCTGCTCTCTGGGGCTCCCTCCCCAGCCAGCTTTTCCCAGGGGTGCTGAAGCACAGCTGGGGAGCCAGTCATGGGAAGGGGAAGAAGAAAAGAAACCTCTTTTCCTTAGGAAAGGTGTCTGGTGGCCAGCCAGAGACAGGAATTCTGTTTCTGGATCACCTGTGCCCTGGATCACCTGTGCACTGTGTCACTGGCTGGAAACTGTTTTATCAAAGCCACAATGGTCTTTATGAACATCTTGTCTGTTGCTGGGCACTGGCTGCTCCAGCAAGTCCATCCCAGTAACTCCTGTTCCTGTATGGGAGTCAGAGTTTGTGTTCTGGGCTGTCACTGGTGACACATCACCCTCAGGTGGACACAGAATCCTATCACAGACTGGTTTGGGTTGGGAGGGACCTGAAATCCCACCCAGTGCCAGCCCTGCCATGGCAGGGACACCTCCCACTATCCCAGGCTGCTCCAAGCCCCAATGTCCAGCCTGGCCTTGGGCACTGCCAGGGATCCAGGGGCAGCCCCAGCTGCTCTGGGCACCCTGTGCCAGGGCCTGCCCACCCTCCCAGGGATCAATTCCTCCCCCATATCCCATCTAACCCTGCCCTCTGGCAGTGGGAAGCTGGTGCCTGTGTCCCGTCACTCCATGTCTAAAATGTCAGATCAGTAAATTGTCTCAGCCATTAATTATAGTCCATATTACCTACAGTTTCTTTTTTAAAATTTTCTTCTGCTATTTTTTTTCTCTTTTAATTTTTAGAAATTGAAATCCAGTCCTTTCAGTATTGTTCTGCTTTTCCTGGTGGGTCAGAGCATCCCCAAGGATGAGGTATCTCCTCCCCATAGTTGGGGAGAACCCATGTGCAGCCGACCCTTACCGATGTGTCTGTGAGGTTATCTCATGATGGATTAAATTCCACGCTGTCAGGCTGAGAAACAAGGCAAAACTTGGAGAGGGGAAGAGCTGCCCGGGTTGCTGTCCTTGTTTTCCTGGAGAGTTCCCTTCCAGGGTCACCATAGGAATAAGATCACCCATCAGCTACAGCCCAGTGTACAGCACAGCCAGACTTCCATCTTCCTGGGCTGGAGAGCAACACACAGAGCTGGGGGTATTCAGGTCTATTATTTGGAATATGCCCATGAGTTTGTACAATGTAATGATTTGAAAATACCATTAATTTCCAAATGTGCTGCCTCCTTGGAACACAGGGAAAATGAGAAACTAGAAAAAGAAGAAGATTTAACAAATGCAATTAATCTGGAATTGCTTGGCAGGGTAGAATCGCCATTGATGTATTTAACAAAGAACTAATTAAACCAAAATGCAGGCTGAAATAAAAGACGTTATGTAATGCAAATAGTGCTGATTAAAAACTGTAGCCTCGAGAACTCAGCCTGTGTAGATAAATCACAGACATGTGTACGCTGTGTAGAGATCAGGCTTTAGCAGAATTCCAGTCCCAGACGCGAGCACATTTTCCAGTGGAAGAATGTCCTTTGGAAGGCATTCAGCCCCCAGCATTTGAATGATGTGCACTCTGGAGAGGTTCTGGGTGCGGGCTGGATCCGTGCCTGCACTGGCAGGGGAAGAGCCCACCCTAGGAGAGGGAGTGGGTCACGGGCTCCTCGGGGCTCTGCAGAACATTCCCAGGGTCCTGCACAAGGCACCCACGGTCTGATCAGGTGATTTTGGGGGTGAAGGTGCTCCTGCAAAGGGGAAAGAGCCTGAAGGGAAGCAGGAGAGCAGTAACTCATCAGCAAGGCAGCTCCTGTGGGTTTTGGAGCTCCGTGCAGGGCACCCACAATGCTTTTCAGTGCCCACACCCTGCTCTGAGGCTGGCTTCATCTTGCAGCACTGGGTTTGCCCCTGGCTGCCAGGATCAGAGGATCCATGCCATGCTTCTGTCCCGTCCTCAGCCATGACCAACTTTCAGGAGGATGGAAAGACACCAACGGGAAGGTGGAGTCTGGCTGAGGCAGCGGGTTCACCCTGGGAGCTTGCTGGCTGCTTGGGGTGCTCCACACACGGCTCTGGGGACACTGGGGGGCTGCTCAGGGAGCTGATGGCCCACTCTTTCCCTTTGTCTCCTGTTCTTCCCTGCCTTTAGTTTCACTGATTCATGTTTATGTTTTTCTCCTCTCCCCTACAGAACAATCCTGTGCTTAAGCAGAACTTCCTCATGTCCCCTCACCCCCGATCCCACTCTGCTCGTGGCAGTGGTGGACCAGGACACGCCGGCTGCGGCCCTCTCTGCCCTCAGCACTGTAACTGCTGCACAGCACACACAGCTTCTTCTCGCAGCTTGCTCTCAGAGTGTTAGGGTAAAAATCTTAGGAAAACCCCAAATACCGTGAACAACTTCCTGTCTGTGTTCACTACAGTGTTTGGGGTCAGGCATTCCCTGCTAAACACACACTGCCAGTGTGGATGGTGTGAGGCTCACCCCCTGTTCCAGGGTCAGGGGGGGTTATCTGGAACAGCTCCGGCAGAGAGGACATTGAGGAAACATTGAATTTCAAAGACAAAGATAGTGCAAACCTTCTGGGGGTGGCGCAACACAACAGGAACGGACCAAGTTCAGCTCAGCTCAGCTCGTGCTTGGCTGTGTTTGTAATTTCAGCTGAGAGGCTCTCTGGATTTGATGTTTCAACTCAATGCACCCAGGCCACAGAATCAATATGAATTATCAGTAATTTTCCAGGGGTGGATAAATGTCATTGTGATGTGGAACTAATCCTTCCCTTGTCCTTGCTTGCTGGGTCGGCAGAGTTTGTTTTAGGCCTCAGAGGTCACAGTGATGTGCTGCTCCGTGGCGACTTGTCCGGGCGCTCCTGAGGAGGTGAAGCACATGGTGACACCATCAGTAAATGGTTGTAGAGACCTGTCAAGGCAGGGCAAGGGCCTTGTGGTGTCACCTGGGCACACACAGTCTCAAAGCAGATGTTGCCACGTGGTTATGTTTGATTTGTCCCACAGACAGCTCTCATGTCCCCAGGGCAGCCCCTGTGCCAGCACCTGCCCAAGGCACCTGCCTGGGGACAGTCAGAGCCACAGCCCCAAAACCCCCAGTGCTGCCAAGAGCTCCGGGCTTCACCTTCTGCACCCTAAGAGGGAGCTGAGCTGGCCTGGCCTTGTCCAAAGGCAAGGATGGGGGAGAGCTGTGGGGGAGGGAGGGCAGGAGGGGACCGATCCTTTCAGCCAGGGTGGAGCCCTGGGCTGTCCCAGGTCCCAGATGCCGGTGGGATGGTCCAGCCGTGCTCCTGGAGCGGCCTCCCCTGCAGCATCGCGGCATCGCGGAACACTCAGTAAGCAGCTTCAGGAGCCAGCTGATATTGAAGGGCTGAGAGGATATTTAACCTGAAACTGGAGTTCAACTACATCAGACTGCTTATTAAAAATGAATGGATTCATCCGATAAGGATCATGTTCCTTGTGATGTGATGCAGTAGTAGAAACAAGTCTGCTGTCTTCTGCCCTGCTCTTTTCTCTGTATGGTCACTCCTCTGTTTCTGTGTAGTGAAAATACATTTGTTTTGCTTTTCAACCCAAATTCTCTCCTTATTGATTCCTCTTCAGACAGAAAATCTGAAGTCTGAAGGCTTTTGATAAAGAAAGGAAGCAGCTTAGTGAGAGCAGCTGCTTGGTGATCCTTGGCCCCAGACCCCATGGAAATTCCCCTTCCCAGCTGCTCTGGGCACACCTGTACTCTTCAGGTCCACTTATCCTTTCTCTTTTGTCCACCTTTTGTCCTGATGGACATTCCAGTTTTGAGCCTCTGGGCTGGGGCTCATGTCCTGTGTTGCTGTTGGCCCCATGACAGAATAGGTTCAGGTGTTGTCAGCCTGTCACTGGTCCTGTTTACAGGGCCATTCCAGCCACAGGTAGAGTCACTGGCTGAGGAAACACTGCTCTGGGCTGACTGAAATACAAAAGATGGGCTTTGGCACAGCAACATCTTAGCTGCACTTTATTATCCCTGTCCCAACTTAGTCTGCAAAAGCAAAGTGATGGGCAGGTGCAGAAGATACCCAGTTCCAGTAGCATTTCCTCACAGAAATTTATGGCTCAGCTATCTGTATCCCAGCTTGATGGAACACTTTGCAAGATCCCTGTTAATATCATTGTGTAGGTGTTCTGGCCAATCAGAGCAGTACAAGGTTCAGTGTTTTGCTACTGAAGTGACAGTAAGGGAAAGGAAATATTTTTCCAGAGGTGAAAACTGTTTAAATCTCCGATCTCTATATTTTTGTAATATGAATTTCTCATAGATTAAACATTCCCAGTCCTACCCAGTCCTTTCCCAGTCCTACTGTCACCAGTCTGCAATCACAATTCACATAACACTTTGTCCTTGGTTTACTCACATCACTCAGGTTGGAAGATGTGTTACACAGTCTGCAGAATTTGCTGATGGAAATGAGCCAGGGATGCCTTAAGCTGTGCCCTGTGCTCTGTCCCCAGTCAGCAGGGCACTGGCACGGCTGGTACCTGTAAAACTCAGTGCAAGTGGTGCTGGCACCAGCAGGCAGAGACTGGCTCTGCTGTGGAATACCCATGGTGAACACTGGCAGTCGTCATGGAATAGAATCACAGAATCATTTAGGTTGGAAAAGCCCTCTGAGACCATCGAGTCCAGCCGTTCTCCCAGCACTGCCAAGGCCACCACTGACCCCTGTCCCCAAGTGTCACATCTACGTGGCTGTTAAATCCCTCCAGGGATGGGGACTCCAGCTCCTCTTGCTCCTTTTTTTTTTAACCTCTCCATTTTGCTCCTTTCGCAGGGGGTTGTTGTGCCCAAGTCTTTTGCCTGGGGACTCTCTTCATAGGTACTGTGGGTGTCTTCTCCTATTAGAAATGGTGCAACAAATCTGAATTATGTGCAGCACTTCATCAACTCTGGGCTGGAGCAGGAGCCTGCTTTTGTTTTTTTCCATTGCTTTTTGATTTTTTAATTTGTTTTGGTGAGATGAAATGTAGAAAGAAGAAAGCGATCCTAAAGGAATTATGACTCATGGAGATTAGATAAATAAGACAACTATAAAAGCCATGCTAAAAAGCAGTTTTGCATACAAGTCCTAAAAACTGTCTGGTGGTTTGTAATTCCATCATGTGAAGTCAAAGCTGTTTCTGAGACAAAGATTTGGGTAATAAGTATGCACTTGAATTTTAGTTAAGAAAATAATATGTCCTGAGGGTACATATTCTTGCAATCATTTCGCATGCATGCCGTGTTCCTTTAGAGACAAGGAAAAGCTGTTACGTGACAGCTGACTCCATAAACTTGGAAAATTAATAAGAAGATGTTCTCGGAGCATGAGCTTTACTGGGCAGGTCAGGCTGCTCGGCCAAGGGGGATGCTGGAGGAGCCGGGGGCAGAGCAATGCCCGGATCCGACAGGAACGCTGAACGAGCGCCCCGCGTGCACAGCCAGCACCCACCAAGCATGTGGCAGAGCAAAACTGGGACTTTGATAAAAGGAAGAACGATGGATCCTCAGGGAAATCACACACGCAATTTGTTCACCAGTTTTGTTGCTGAGCTTTTGTCCAAAAAACAAAAATTTCTGAGCTCTGCTTAGCAAATGCTTTTGTTATTCCAGTAATGGTTTTTGTGGGAATCGAACAAAAACCAAGTGACAGGAGTTAAATGGCAACTTGAGAGCTGGTGGTTATTGCCTCAAAAGGGAAAGAGGTCTCAGCTGACCCTTTTCCTTTGGAAAACTCTGCTGTTGGCTGCGTTTGATCCATGACTGAATAAAACATGATTTGGATTAATTGAAGCACAAACCTCCCCCCAGGACCCCTGGTCTGTGGGACCTGTTGGAGGGTCCTGCCAGGGCTGGGCAGTGCCCTGGTCCAGGAGGAGGCAGAGCAACACAGTGCTGCAGGCTGTGGGACCCTCCCCTGGTACATCGGAACCCCGAGAGCACGGTCATGTCCCAGTGTCCCCATGGGGACCTTGTGCAGTGGGACAGAAGTAGGGGGAGCCTGTGGGGGGGCTCAGCCCCAACACTGCTCTGGACACAGGGGACACCATCTGTCCCATCCTGGCTCAGTACTGGAGCTTGGGTGGCACCAGACGGGGAGCAAAGCCATGAATTGGGCTGGCACCGGAGCCCTGGGCTGTGTTCCCCCAGTGCCACTGGGGAGGTGACCAGGTGGGCAGAGCTGGGCATGAGCCCTAAAAACAGCGTTGCAGAGACACGCCCAGCTGTGGGTTATTTTTGTGGCTTTCCTCCTGGAGTGCTTGGCTGTTGGACACGAGGATCTGCTGCAGCAGGAAAATCAATACGATTTCCATGCCCTTGGCTCCAGCCCCTCCGGAGGGGCCGAGCCCCATCGCTCACAGGTAGTGCTGCATTGCAGGTGGAGGGGAACGTCCTGGCTGCAGGGGAAATCCTGCTCTGGAGAGAAGGGGGCTGATAAAAACCAGCCCAGATCATCATGAAAGTGATTTCCAAAAGCAGGAGCTGCTGACCTGAGTCTGCAGTTACCAGGAGGGTAAAGGGTTGAAGATTAGTGGCCTTAAAGAGGTTCCTCTCTTGAAACAGCTTCCCAGCCCTGTGCTCCAGCCGAGGGCTGTGGGCAAGGGAAGCAGCTTGTGCCTTGGATAGGATTTGGGTATTAGTGCATGGAAACCCGTGTGGACTCAGGGCTGTAATTGCCAGGGGAGCTGCACTCCTGCCGTGGACTGGGAGAGCTGGGGAAGCTCCTGTTGGGCAGACACCCCTGGGGAGGCGAGAGGGTGGGGGAGTTCTGGCTCCACATTAGTTTGTGTTGAGTTTCCAAGTGAACAGGAAATATTTCTTCTCTCTTCTCCTTTTCTCCTAAGTGCGACGCGCCTTGGGCTCTGGAGAACACTCACCTGCCCACACAGTGTGCGTTGTACAGAGCAGCAGAGGGGCACTGGGGTCATTTCACCAGGTTTGCCCCCATGCTTTTACACCTTTCCCTTTCTCCACTGCTCTCCATTGCTCTGCAGCTCCAGGTTATGTCTAGAATATAGAGCAGGCCAGTGGTGTTTCATTTGTTCTCTCAGTTACCCTGCAGCTGGCAGGGAGCAGGAGCCCTTGTCCCCTGAAGTGATGGACGAAACAGGCACTAACTCTGTGTCCGCTTGGTGTGGAGAGCAGAACCCTGCAAGCCTCGTTTCCTGGAGCACTTGACTCCTCTTCAGGTGATTTTCTAAGTCTCTATTAAATTCTGGTTCTGATTATCAAAGAGAAGAATCTGTGGTAGGCTTAAATAAACGTGTTGCCTGCTCTTTGCTCTATGTAGTCACTGCAGTGCACACCACAGACACTTCAGGGATATGAGATGTGTCTCAGGCCTGAATATTTAAAAAATAGATTTAATACATTAAACTATTCACTGTTTTAAATACAAATACATTTAGCCATAAAATTGAAGTGGCCACTAAAGGTCTTGATGGATTTGGGGACATTCTGTTCAGATTTCTAACACATCTCACTGTACCAAAACCCAATCTGCTTCCAACCCACAGGTCAGTAGTGCCTTTGCCACCCAAGGAATTTTCAGCCCTTTGGAAGAAAGGAAAATGCAAGAAAATCCCTGCATGGAGTAGTGATGGGAATACAGACAATCATGCTGCAAACTGCTTTCCATGAGAGCCAGGACAGAGAGGATGGGGTGGAACGGGACAGGGCAGAGCCTGGAGAGCTGCAGTTTCTGCACAGGAGGGAGCAAATTGGCACCACCTGCACCCCTCCCTGAGTGCTGGCTGCCCCCTGTGTTCCCTGTGGGCAGCCACAGAACCACCATTTTTTAACTGAATCTCATTTTTCCCCACTAGCAGCACCTTTTAATTGTATTGTGGATTTATATGGCTGATTTTATAGCTGACAGTATGCCAAGGAACAGCTAGGTAGCTGCAGAGTCTCTTCACAGAATCATGGAGTCCCAGGTGGGAAGGGACCTAAAGGATCATCTGGTCCAAGCTGTCTTGGCCCAAGCACAGATAGGAGGGCCCAGCACCCTGCCCAAGCTGCATCTGCAAAGGGCCCAAATCCAAAAGTGTTTTCCAGACTACCGATGCAGTGTTTTGGAAAGGCCTGTACCAGCTGATGAATTTCTGTGATGGATTTCCATGATGAACTTCTGGATCTCCTCTCAGAGCCCGTGGCTGTGAACCCAGGCAAAGTGAGCGGCGTTCCTTTCCCACGGGATGCAAACCATAGCCTAGCCCCAAATGGCTCCTGTCGGTGACATTCCCAGGGTGACAGCACCTGCTTGGCAGCTGGATTTGTGAGGGTGGTGCTGTTCGGTTGGTCACCCACCAGCTGTGCCACAAGGCTGCCAGTGCTGGCAGTGAGAGGTTGCCCTGATTTGGGGGATGGCTCTGGGCTCCTGCAGGGCTCAGCCTGATCAGGATGCAGCTCGTGGCACGGTCTCTCTCCATGAGGGAGGCTCATCTCCAGCCAGCCATCCCTCAGTGACTGCAGGAGACAAAGATCAGGCCAGGAGAAGTGGTTTGCAAGCCACATGTGCCCCCAGGTCAGCCGCCAGACCCCTAGGAAATGTTTATCCATCGTCTGTATCACAGAAAGGGGATGCTGCTGCCATGAAAATTTGTAAACTGTCATTTGCAGCAGCCTCCTACCTTCCCTGCAGTGATGGGTATCACCACAAAGAGAGAGAATTTATCAGATTCACACTTCTAACTCACCATTACTCATCTTCCTTTCTAATTCCAAACCCCATGTCCTGATTTGAAAAATGGAGAAGTCAACAGAGCTGCAGTGTCCACCTGCTGCTGCTCCTTTCCTTTAGCACCTCTCATGTGGAAACACGGATTTTCAGCTGAATTACAGCTCATCAGGTGTGGGTGTGCAACAACTTCATTTATTTATCTCAGTTTATCAGAAGCCAGCAGTACATAACCTGAGAATAACAGGACATCCACCAATGCCGGTGTTTGCTGCAGTGGTTGCTGCAGAACTCCGAGCTGTTCCTGGGGTCTCAGGATGTCCTGAGTAGGAAGGGACCCACCTAAAACAGAATCATGGAGTCATTTGTTTTGGAAAAGCCCTGGAAGACCATCAAGTCCAACCATTCCTCAGCCCCATCAAGGCCACCACTAAACCATGTCCCCAAGTGCCTCCCACACAGCTTTTACACCCCTCCAGGGATGGGGACTCCGCTCCTGCCCTGGGCAGCTGTGCCAGGGCTGGACAGCCCTTTCCAGGAAGACATTTTTCCTCATATCGAATACAAACCTCCTCTGGCACAATTTGCAGCCAGGACAGGCAGAACATAAACTTTTTAGCTAAATACTAAGCTGAGGAACCTCACTCTTTATATTTTTTTGAGTGTGATTTTCCCCCCCACTTGGTTGCTCCTTTTCTATGCAGTGACACATTCCACGATTTCCCCCGGAGCAGTGCTTTGGCCAGAGCGTGTCCTGGATCTTGCTGGGAGAGGTCGGGGTGGGTTCATCACAGTTGCTGCTTGCAAACCCGAGGGGTTTGTGCTTTCTGTTTGTACGTGCACATTATTCCTGGTCCCAGGACAGGGGCTGAGCTCCGTAAAGCAGAAACTCAGATGTGAGCACTCTCTTTCCCAAGGTCAAAATTTGCTGCCTGTAGACGAATTTTTAAACCCACATCTCCCTGGTTTTACTGCTCCTTCTTCCTCACTCAGATTTCCTGGCACCATTAATGAAATAAACTCCTGGAACAGAACTCTAAAATACTAATATATATATTTCAAGATCTGTGGTCTGTATATTTTCTTCTTCTATACACATAAGGAGAACTGAACAATGCAATAATCCTGCCACAGAAATACATTTTAAAATGCATTAATTTTTTGTCCATCCAAATATTTGCCTGTTACCTAATCTTGGATTACTCCCGTGAAGATGCAGAACTGCTCATCATTTACATATTATCCTTTCCGTTTTCTATTAATACACTTCTGCAAAGAAAACTTATTAGGAGAGAAACGGAGCAACCTGTGAAAGCTTTAACATCTGCCCCAGCAAAGTTCCCACCACATCCAGCATCTGTTTCACCAGTGTAAGGACACAATGAAATCTGCAGGGTATTGTCCTATTTGAATTTTAATATCTTTTCATTTCTTGTTTCTCCCTTGTTTGCTTGTTTTTGAAAGAGTCGGCAGCACACAAACATGGGGTTGTAAATGAGAAAGTGAAAGATTTGTCAATACTTGCACTCTCAGGGGACTGAGGTTCTTTAATTTTAATTACACTTAAGTCAGGCTCCCCACACACCCTGTGCTGGATGTTTTTCTCTTCCTAATATTATATAGGGAAAAATGCAGCAGCATCTGGTGCCTTCTGACAGGTTCAATTGATTGTAGCGGGAATGAGAAGCAGGGCTGGTCTGGAACAAGCTTTCATTGATTGCTGGATGGCATTGACTGCATGGGGAATTTGAAACAACAGCAGGTTCAGGAGCCAGAGCCAAAAAAGTAAAAAGAAGCTGATGTCGGAGTTTCCAAAGGGTTTTGTCCCAGCTTTGCATTTTACCATCTTTCATGGTGCAGCAGCCATGGGGATGGGATTTTAATTGTTCCTTTTATTTTGTTTTAAATTACATGTTTTAAATTTTAACTAAAATTAAAACCAGTTTTGGCTAATTTACCAACAAAATTGATATGTGATAAAAGGGCTCCTTTTTTTTCTCAGAAATACTGCACTTCTGACCAAAGTGATTAGATAAAGGACATTATCTTCCCTTCTATCATGCTGGCTAAATCCTCAGAGCATCTGAATGAATCAAGAAGCTTAAAATCTATTGTGTGATTTTATCACTAAGTACCTATTGTGTATCAAGTATCAATATATACTCTTGTACATCAAGGATCTATGGTGTGATTTTATCACAGGGTGGATCGGGATATGTCAGGTCCTCCTTTTTGTCCCCAAAATTTAACAGAAATTAAGGAAATCATTGATGTTCTCTATTCACATGTACCTGAGCAATTGCTGTACTGTGTGCCCACGTTTGTAGGGGATGTGCAGCTAAAGGGAACCTTGACATCGCTGCAGCCTCTTAGGGGAGGCGCAAAGGCACTGCCCCTCCTATTCCCCGTGCCCCCCTGGCACCCCTTGGACCCCCTGCCCTGGGGAACAGCAGTGACACCCTTTTAAATGCTCCCACTCCTCTAGTCAGTTCCAAAAGGTGGCTTGGGGGATGCTCATGGCATTTTTTACCAGTGAAGAACAAGGGCCTGGAGGGACAGGACCCAGGGAATGGCTTCCCAGTGCCAGAGGGCAGGGCTGGATGGGAGATTGGGAACTGGGAATTGCTGGCTGGGAGGGTGGGCAGGGGCTGGGCTGGAATTGCCAGAGCAGCTGGGGCTGCCCCTGGATCCCTGGCAGTGCCCAAGGCCAGGCTGGACATTGGGGCTGGGAGCAGCCTGGGACAGTGGGAGGTGTCCCTGCCATGGCAGGGGTGGCACTGGATGAGCTCTAATGTCCCTTCCATTCCAAACCAGTCTGTAATTCTGGGATTCTGAAGGAAAGATCGGCTCAGACCTGGGACTGTCCTGGGCTCTGGTCAGGCCAGTGACACTGCACGGTTCTTGTATCCTGAACATCTGTATGGAGCTGGGACTCTGCCTGCAGGGAAGTGTTGAACAACTCCATGAGCTGGTCTGTGAATTCGGGACGATGGGGGAGGAGACTGGCTGGATTAAGATCTGTGATTTCAGCTGTAACTAGCAGTGATAGCACCTCAAATGGATGTTGTGTGCATTTTTATTATATTGTTTCCTGAAGTACCACTATTAAAAATATGACATCCATTGTACATTCCAGCAGAAGATGTGTGTGCTATTGATTTCTTTGTGCTTACCTTAGAACTGTTTATTCTGTGTTATCTCTTCAATGAAAATGAAGATAGAGAGAATCTAATGTGATTCTTTACTGCAGTGAAAAATACCCCTCATCCTATGAGCCATCACAGACTGACATCCCACATCCCAACGTTCTTATCTTGCATTCTAGTCTGAAATGTATTAGTGTAGGATAATAATGGCTTATTTTTTCACAGGATACACATAAAAGGAAATGTATAAGCAACTTTCACTTCATTATCACTCTGCCATTTCAGCTGTGAATGGTCCATACCAAAAAGAAAACAAGACCTAAGAAACAACCATTTTAATTTCTGTGCTGCTTTCTTTTCCAGCTTTATGCTTCTTCCACTCATTAAAAACGCCGCTTCTCATTTTTTAACGAGAAAGATGCACTAATATTTCATGTTTATCTCTGCACTGAGTAAAGCATTGGCTGGCATTATATTGAGGGGCAAGGTGATGCCTTTTCCTGGTCTTAAAATCAAGAGTCAAACACGGTTAGAAGGGGAAAAGGGATTTTACCTTGGTATTTATTTTAAGGATCCTTAGGTGCACATGTCCAGGTGGAATGCACCCCAAAGCACACCACAGTGCACCCCAAAGATCTGGTATCACATTAGAGGTGTTACTAATTAGCAGATCTATCAAAGGTTCCCCAGTGAGAGGCTGGAGTGAGCCCCCCTCCCCAAGGAGCCTTCCCCTGGATGGTTCTATCTCAGGTTACAGAATGTGTTCTGGAGAGGACCTTGGGCTCTGGGGCACACTGATCCCTGGCTACGAAGCTGCTGAGATGCTGAGTCTCCTGGCTGAACAAACAAGTCCAAGAATGGAGGCGAAGAGCACTGAGAATACAGAGGTTGTAAAAAGGTATAACAGGGGTATAAAAGAAAAGGCAAAAAATCTTCATGGCATCCAAAGGACTTCTGCAATGCCCTCCCCGTGCTGCACTGACGCGGCCCTGGTACCGGCCCCGCCTCTGGCAATGCCTTTGGCAATGCCTTTGGGGATGCTCTTCTGCAGTTGGCTCAGGTGGGAATGACCGCAGCTGAGCAGGTTGGACTGGAGCAACCAAGGGATCCAAAATCACGCATGTCTCACACACACGGGCAGGGATGCAGGGATGTGTCCTGTCACATGAGCCAAGTCCTGGAGAAGTGACATCCAGGGTCTTGCATCACATTGGGGTTTGTCATGGTCCTGTTAGTCAGGAGTTGGGCACATCCTGGTGCCAGCGCTCGGGCATGGATAACCATCCTTCCAAGCTCCTGATTAGACACTGCCCTCTCCCCACAGTTAGGTTAAATAAATTTGTCGGCTTAGAAAAGAGCCTTTTCCGGGTCTATTCTCATGTAAATATGGAACCGTTGGCATTCTGGCTGCAGGAATACTCAGTGCCTCTCTCACAAAAGGCTCGTTAGTTCTGTCCCTCCCCAGGCTGCCTGGCTCCCCCGGGGGCGCTGGGGGCTGCTCCCTGTGCCGGGGGTCTGGGGTCGGGAGGGAAGGAGAGCTCCTGCCTGGAAAGCCTCCACAGGGGACACACACCCCTCTTCTGAGGGGAGGGCGCCGATCCTTGGGCTGGGGGTGTGGAAAATTCTGTCCAAGGAAGAGAGCTGGGAATCTTTGTCCCGGTTTAACGACTGAAATCTTTTGGCTCTTTATTTACTAAGACATTTGCATGTGCGAGTTCCCCAGTCCCACCTGTATTCCTTCACAGCCACTCATTGTGGCCAATTTCTGACTATTATGCTTATTTGCTGTCCTTGTTCCTCTTCCCAATTTCTAAATTCCACCTGAGGAGCTCGTTTTCAATTATCTGGTGGCGAGCTCTCAAACAGCTTTTTTATCCGTGACTTGGCAGTGCTGGATTTCTGTTGGAGTCACTGATCTGAGAGGGCTTTTCCAGCCTCAGTGATCCTGTGGTTCTGTGGTTCTATTCCTGGCTGGGGAGCACAGCGGGATGGGTGTAGAAACCGGGGCTGGATCCTTGTGGGGTCTGGGATTTGGCTGTAGGGAGCACTGACGAACACAGGAGGGGAGATGGGTGAGGTTGCTCTGCCAAAATGAGGCTGTGCAGAGGCAGATGCTGTGAGGTGGGACAATGATTTTTGTCGTGCCAAGGTCAGCTACACTGATGTGAGGGGCAGCTGTCATGGCTTAGAAAGTGGCAGAATGTAGAGGACGTGTAGCAACTCTTTAGCATCATTCCAGCTTTTGGGTTTGGAAAATGTTTAAAATTTTTGTTATTTTTCATTTTATGGGGTTTTTTTGCAGATTCTGTTGCCCTCATCCCTGGAAGTATTCCAGGCCCGGTTGGATGGGGCTTGGAGCAGCCTGGGACAGTGGGAGCTGTCCCTGCTCATGGCAGGGGGTGGAACTGGATGAGCTCTAGGGTCCCTTCCGACCCAAACCAGTCTGTGAGTCTAAAATTCTATGGTTAAAAGCCCTGGAAGTTGCACATCTGGATTGGAATGGTCTGACACAGAACTTTCAAAATATGACAGAAAAGACTATTGCTAGATTTTAAATTTTGCCCCTGCCAGAGGTGATAGTAGAAGGAATCCTGTGTGAGAGCCCAGCCCTGGACCTGGGACATTTTGGGAGCCAGACATCAATGATTCTTTTCACTTCCAGACTTGGCTCTCCCATTCCCACGTTCACTTTTTTTAGTGTTTTGCCATTGTGTGTAGCAGTTGAACAAGCATGAAGAACTTCTTAGTAAGGTACCGTAGGAAATTATTGATTTTCTTTGCAAAGGAGTTCAGCTTATTTTAGTGAGCTACTGGCTCATTTGGAAAATAAAGTTCTGGGCAAATCACTCATCAGAAGGACTGATGAGGATTGTGAAGCTGTAAAACACAGCAGCTCCTGTTCACAGGCAGCTGAAGGTGAGAAAAATTTCTCATATGCGTCACAGTTATTAAAATATCAAGTATCCTTCCCTGCCAATTATGTAACCCCTGTGCCACAAGAGCAAATTATTTTAATTATAGGATTGTTGCATGTTCAGATAATTTCTTTGGAAAATAAAATAAGCCGAAATTCAGGCATAACAGAGGGAAAGAAAAAGGTTAATTGCTCTGAGCTAGAGACTTGTGCTGAGGGAGGTGGGATGCTCAGAGAAAATTCAGCAGGTCTGGCAGGAGACCCTGAACTCCAGTTAAATACAGGTTAGGTTGATTCAGCGCTGGCTTCTTACAGTTATATTGTATTATTGAAAGAAAAGGGTCATTAGTGGCTGTAGTGCCAACTATGGGAGCAGAGAAAGGGAAAAGAACATTTTTGCAGTTGGAACAGAGATGAGAAATGTCACCTGTACTTGAGGGCAGGCGGTGCCAAGGTCATGGTGCCCCGGCCCGAACGTTGATCACGGTACCTAGGCTGGGTCTGGGTTTAATTTCATATTCTGAGGCTTTGGAGCTACTTATCCATCCCGTGGGTGCAGGCATGTTCTGATCTGACACTTCCAGGTTGATTTGATGAGAGCTGGGAGAAGCCCTCCTGCCTAGGCTGGTGCTGAGGGAATGATCCTGCTGCAGGAGAGAGGGATGGAGGAAGAAGGGAACAGCCAGGAGAAGCGTGCCTTGGTTTGCAGCTCTCTCCTGGGGGCTGTGAGTGACCGTGGCCAGCCCAGGGTCGTGATGTCACTGCAAACATTCCTTGGCTTGGGACCGTGGTCTCCAAAGGACGTGCTGGGCATGGGATGAGCAGTGAGGATTCAGAGATCAAAAGCAATTTGGAGAGGGCAAAACCATGAAGATCTCACAGACACAATCAAACGTATGGGCTCACCCCAGTCGTAAATTTGGCTGTCACAGGCACTGGGTCCAGCACAAGGGCCTGAGGCTGTGACCCTGCTGGAGGCTGGCACAGAGTCATGGGCAGGAGCAGCCCTTGGAGCTCAGACTCTGCAGACAGATGGATATTGGGGCCTGCGGGGAGGAGTCACATTGGAAAGTCCAGAAGTTGCTCGCTGTCCCCTTTCATGTGATGAAATACCCTTGTCAGACAATGGATCCTTTATAATCTGTCTCCTTTGCTACACAGGGGGAAAAAGAATTGTATGGAAATGTTATCCAGATAAGCTGAATGAAACTAAAAGGGGTTTGCAGATACATTGAAATCTTTCTCCTTCAGACGATGAATCAGAGTTTAACCAGAAGAGAGGATTAAGCTAATATCTTTTGGACCAGTAATGTGTTTCAAAGGGCACACAAGCCACCGAGGTCTCC
Source organism: Coloeus monedula (assembly GCF_965178545.1). NCBI lineage: Eukaryota > Metazoa > Chordata > Aves > Passeriformes > Corvidae > Coloeus > Coloeus monedula. The sequence continues at coordinate 64,586,099 of NC_138786.1, read as the reverse complement.
AGTGACTCTTTGTCTTACTTTTATTAAATACTTCATCACTCTAGAAAACACCTCAGAGCTTGTTACAGCTGAAGGCAGCTTTAAAATATGATAATATAATGCACCACAATGACATATCCATTTTACATCTCTCCATTCAGGCTGCAGAACAAGGACGCTCGTAACTGATGTGTTTAGGTGTCTGGGAACTGCTCCTCATTCCCAATCCCATTTGGCTGTTCCCTTGACGAGACCCTTCAGAAGGAAGTTTTACAAGGCACTCAGTATTCTAGGAATGTTTCTTTCCTTTCCAGGTAAATAATTTGCAAATATTGCCCAATTTTTGTTGGAGTGATATGTTCTATGCACAAGAAAATGCTGGGCTGTAGTCTGATCACAGAAGGGCTTGGGTGGGAAGAGACCTCAAAACTCATCTCATTCCACCCCTTTCTGTGGGCAGTGACACCTTCCAGCAGACCAGGTTGCTCCAAGCCCTGTCCAGCCTTGCCCGGAGCACCTCCACTCCTGTGTCAGCTGAAGGGGTTGAGCCAGGCAAACCCCAAACTGCAGGAGACGGGCAAGGCACGGCTGCTGTGCTCAGCCGGGGCTGCTCCTGCTCGGGGTGGGGATGCTGGAGCTGCTCGGGGCAGGGACCGGGGCACGGTGCATCCCCACACTGAGCCCTCGGCTGGTGCAGCAGCCCTGCCCCGGCTCAGGGCCGCTCCCGAGGCTCCTCAGCTCCCGAGGCTCCTCAGCTCCCGGCTCCAGAGTGCAGCCAGCACTTATCTCCTGCAGCACTGGGGCAGGAGGGGCTGTGCCCTTCTGGGAGCGCTCCTGCTGATGGCCCGTCCTCTCACAGCCTTGACAAACACTCGGGAACTCCACACACAAATTAAAACCGAGGCACGGGAAAGCAAGACAGGCCTGCAGGCAGAGCAGCTGACATGACTGCTCTCCAGGGACAGGTTTGTGGAGTACTGGTGGGATTCACACCTGAATTCATGGATGTCTGTACTTGGATATACACACGCAGGTACACAAACACATCTATTCCTGCAATTCTGCAATAATTCTGTAGTGAACTAGGAAATAGTTCTGCTTGGTGAAAACACTTTATTGCAATGCAGAGCTTTGGATTATTTAATCAAAGCCAGAAACCTTGCTCCACGAGCAGTTTAAACTCCTGAATCTTGATACACCCACTGGAGCTAGCTTTCGTTCCAAAGAGCTGAGGTTTGGAAAGCTTCTATTTTCAGACACAAGTAGGATTTTTTGTGACAAACTCTCACCCTTCCTTGGAAAGTGGCGTCCCCGCTCAGGGGAGCAGAGCCATCCCCAGCCCCTCTGCCTATCCCCTCACTGGGGTCTGGCTGTGAGAGAGGCTGCCTTGGGCAGTGCCACAGCATCGTCCTCTCCTGGAATATTTTGGGTACCAGACCCACTCTTTTTCCTACACCAAAAAATGCTCTGTCACCCACTGGCCATTTTGCTCCCAGCATGGATATGTCCTCATAACTGAGCAGGAGAAATCTTGTAGTGGAGGAAATACATCCTGATGAACAGAATAAAAGAAAAAGTCTGTGTCAGGATTCGGGTGGCTGAGTGCAGCCTCAGCGAAGGTTGAACATTTCCAACACACAGCAGGCCCTTGGAAGGAAGCCTTTGTTGAAAACTCACCTTCCTGAGTGCACGGCCCGGGTGCCCAGCACACGCTCAGGCAGCACCACGGTCCTCCCCTCTTTGCTGTGAGCTCTCTTTTATCTCAGCCCCATTCCAAGGGAGTCAGACAAAGCCAGGAGCTGAGCTGGAGGAGCGGGGAGAAGGCTGGTGTTCCATGTTCTATATTATCAGAGCGATCGCCATGGAAACGGGAGGATGGGACTGACCTTGTTAGTTTGCCACTGATCCTGCCAGGGCTCAGCCTTCCAGCTCACGTTAAGCTCCTCTGGGACTGGAGATGCACATCTGAAGTTAATAAATTGTAGGGGTAAAAGCCACAGAATTTTGGAAATGTGAAATGTAGGATCTGTTAATCTGCACTTCAGATGTGCTGGCTGGGAACAGCTATTTTTGTGCAAATGGCGCACTGAGATATAAAAGAGGTTTGCTATTAAGTTCAGTGTTAATTATACAATTCCCTGGGCTTTCCAGTGTCTTTCTACACAGGTCTCCAAATGGGAAGATGCTAAACCCTGCTTCTGAGGCCCCTCTCGCACCCTCGTGCCCTGGGCAGTGTCTGTGGCAGGGCTCCCATCTGGGGTTTGGGCAGGGACAGGACTCGGAGCCCTGCCCACCTCTTCCATCGACTTCCCATCTCACAGCAGCTTTTGTTACAGGGATGAGCCAAGCATCGCCCTGTGGGAGAAACTGGAATGTCCAAATATCCCCCCTCACACAGATGGTGAAATGTTGTTTTAGACACATTTTAATTCTACCCTAGTGCTGAGACTTGGGGCTCACCCTGTTCCCTGCAGAAGCAGCAGCTGTCCTTGGGCCAGGACACCAAGGGGAAGGAGCACAGGGAGGTCTCTGCTGCAGTGAGGGATGAGGAGCTGTTTGGAAATGCTGAATCTCCTGGAGTACTTAAAAAATACATGCACTGGTCCACGCTGCCTGTTCTGTGGCAGCCTGGCATCAACATCCCCAGGCCAAGACCTCCTGGTGCAGTCTGTGCAGGGACCTGCCCGTGACACTCAGTTCTGTGCAGAGGAAATATAGACAAGAAAGCATCCAAGAAAACAAGAGCTGACTAAAAGGATTCCTAAAGGGGGCCTGCAAAGGCTAGAGAGGGACTGGGGACAAGAATCTGGAGGGACAGGACCCAGGGAATGGCTTCCCAGTGCCAGAGGGCAGGGCTGGATGGGAGATTGGGAATTAGGAATTGCTGGCTGGGAGGGTGGGCAGGGGCTGGGCTGGAATTGCCAGAGCAGCTGGGGCTGCCCCTGGATCCCTGGCAGTGCCCAAGGCCAGGCTGGACATTGGGGCTGGGAGCAGCCTGGGACAGTGGGAGGTGTCCCTGCCATGGCAGGGGTGGCACTGGGTGGTCCTGAAGGTTCCTTCCAATGCAAACCATTCTGGAATTCTGTGATTTTGGGAGTCTATGATTACATCAGTCTATGACCCTATGTTTCTGTGAAATTGAGCAAAGATTTAACTACATAAAACAACTGTCAAGATTCAGGAGCAATTGATGCACTGAAGTGATGCAGCAGTGGAATGTGGGAAGGGCAGCAGTGGAAGGACCTGGCTGCTCACAGCACTCAGGCTGCACATCCACGTCTCTGTTCCAGACCCCCAGGCTCTGCTTGCTTGCAGAGGCTCCCTGCAGGGACCCAGAGCTCAGGGCAGGGATTCCCCTCCAGGAACCTGGGTGTTGGTCCCATGGGATCCCGAGTCTGTTTTGATCAGTAACAGTAGCAGTATAATTCTACATTCCCTTGCAGACCTGTCTGTGGGCTGGCCACTGCTGTCTGAATAAATCCCTTTGCCTCCACGCCTCAGCCTGCTGAGATCCACGCTCATGACTGGAAGTGGAAGAAAATATTTCCATGGACGTACTTTGTTTTCTGCATTTTGGCCTGTGTTTACAAGTGCCCTATGCAGCCTTGCATCCAGCTGTTCGATATTATGAAGATGTTACTTTCATATTTGCATTTAATTTCACCTCCAATTTTCTTGCAGGTTTTATATCTCTTTGCATGATTTGGGCTAATTTACAGGGGTTTTCAAAGACAAGAAACCTTTTAGCATCCCTTTCATACAATCCAATCACAAATATTTTGGGTTGGGAGGGAACTTAAAGCTCATCTTGTTCCATCCCTGCCATGGGCAGGAGCCGTGCACTAGACCAGGCTGCTCCAAGCCCTCTCCAACCTGGTCTTTTCTGCCATACCTTAATTTTCATAATAGTTTTTCTTCACAGCCCACAGAGAAAACATTGAGAACAGGCTGAACTAAATGCAGCTGGTATTTGAGAAGTTAATGCAGAGAATATCAGCGGGCCAGCACAGTGTGTCCCCAGCTGAGTTCTAATCCAGGGCTGTGAACACGGCACAGAAAGCTCCCCTGCCTCCAGCACTGCGAGCTCTGCTGTCTGTGCAGGTGCCCTTGTTTCCCTTTCATTGACAAAGTCTGCTTGAAACTCTGCTTTTCTTGGGCACGGAGCTCTCGTGGGACCTCTGGCAGCTCTCTCTTCCCCGCTGACCCGGCACATTCCCGGGAAGTGACCCGGCACATTCCCGGCACATTCCCGGCACTTCCCCGGGTGGCTGTTGCCGCCTGCAGCCGGGGCAGCCGGGGGCACGGGGGGGAGCCTGGTGCTGTCACGCGAAGTCCTGACAGTGGGAAGGACGTGGCAGGGAATAAACATCGTCCCTCCTGGCTGTGGGAGGTCGTCAGGCACACAGATATATTCTATAAAATAATATTTTATCTTCTTTTTGCTGAAGCACGAAGGTGGGCCTGGTTCATGCGTTTAATTTTGTCTATAAAATAACACAGGCCAAAAATAGGAGTTTGACAATGCATTAGAGAATTTGGTCAAACTTTACTAAACAGTAAAACCTTGTCCAGGAGACAGAGCAGTTTATTTCCATTTTTAAAAAAATCAGTATTTAATTTTGAAACATTTGCATTTTAAATTTTTAGAAATGAAATACTGAAGAGCTTTACCAAGACAAGAGAGAGCCCAGTAAATTGGCTCTTCTGCACTGATAAAAACAAACTCAGGTGGGCTTTTTCTGGGTTTACTACTATTGCTTTAATTATTGTCAAGAAGATAAAAAGTAATGAAAAAATATCATTTATTTCCCTAATCTTGGTGGAACTTTCTTAGACTGGAGTTATCTCATAACCCCGAACTTCAGGAAGGCAGTAAAGATGTAGCATTTTCTATAAAATGTTATAGAATCACAGAGTCATCTTGGATATGAAAAAAACAAGTTTTAGAATAAAAACCAAAGCAGTTCCTGCACAAAGCCTTGGTGTTTTGGTTTAGTGCTGGAAGAAGGAGACCTGGCAGCTGCCATCGCTGGGAGGCTTTTCATGGCTTCGGAGATATGTGGGAGAGAGAAAGCCAAGACAAAACCAGGAAGATTTTCCTACTGATCATATTTGCTCTGTATAGGAGGAATAAGGGCAAATCTATTCATCTGTCCGGAAAGCTCAGACCCTCCATGGGGAGAAGGAATAATCGTGTTTGGAGAGGTCATTGCGGGAGCGTAAATGCAGAATGCCAGGGAGGAGCCCGTGCCGGATGGAGGCCGTGCCAGATGGAGGCTGTGCCAGATGGAGCCAGTGCTGGATGGAGGCTGTGCCAGATGGAGCCAGTGCTGGATGGAGGCCGTGCCAGATGGAGGCCGTGCCAGATGGAGCCAGTGCTGGATGGAGCCAGTGCTGGATGGAGCCAGTGCCGGATGGAGGCCGTGCCAGATGGAGGCCGTGCCAGATGGAGGCTGTGCTGGATGGAGGCCGTGCTGGATGGAGCCAGTGCCGGATGGAGGCCGTGCCGGATGGAGCCAGTGCTGGATGGAGCCAGTGCTGGATGGAGACAGTGCTGGATGGAGCCAGTGCCGGATGGAGGCTGTGCTGGATGGAGGCCGTGCCAGATGGAGGCCGTGCCAGATGGAGGCTGTGCTGGATGGAGGCCGTGCTGGATGGAGCCAGTGCCAGATGGAGGCCGTGCCGGATGGAGGCTGTGCTGGATGGAGCCAGTGCTGGATGGAGCCAGTGCTGGATGGAGCCAGTGCCGGATGGAGGCTGTGCTGGATGGAGGCCGTGCCAGATGGAGGCCGTGCCAGATGGAGCCAGTGCTGGATGGAGGCCGTGCTGGATGGAGGCCGTGCTGGATGGAGCCAGTGCCGGATGGAGGCCGTGCCGGATGGAGGCTGTGCTGGATGGAGCCAGTGCTGGATGGAGCCAGTGCCGGATGGAGGCTGTGCCAGATGGAGCCAGTGCCGGATGGAGGCCGTGCTGGATGGAGCCAGTGCCGGATGGAGGCTGTGCCAGATGGAGCCAGTGCCGGATGGAGGCTGTGCCGGATGGAGCCAGTGCTGGATGGAGGCTGTGCCGGATGGAGGCCGTGTCAGATGGTGGCCATGCTGGATTGAGCCCGTGTTGGATGGAAGCCATGTTGGATTGAGCCCATGTTGGTTGGAGGCCATGCCAGATGGAGGCCGTGCCAGATTGTGGCCATGTTGGATTGAACCAGTGCCGGATGGAGGCCATGCCAGATGGAGGCCGTGCCAGATGGTGGCCATGCCGGATAGAGCCTGTGTTGGATGGAGGCCGTGCCGGCTGCTCTGTGACAGGGAAAGCTGAGCACACACAGGTGAGGTGCGAAACAGAACCGGGTGTGTCATTTGGCTGGAATGACGTGACTTGCAGGGGCACACACACCGGCTGTGCCAGGGCAGGGACGGAGCCTGTGGGCTGGGCAGTGTGATGGGCACGGCACAGCAGGACAGGGCTCGGTCCCTGCTCTGTCTCACCCATCTGTGGGGTCTCTGCAGTGGAGCCTCAGGGTCCTCCTGGGGTCCCTTGTTCCAGCTGAGCACCAGCACCACTGGTCACCCAGTGCCAGGCAACTCCATCCCTGGCAGTGTCCAAGGCAAGGTTGGAAGGAGCTTGGAGCAGCCTGGGATAGTGGGAGGTGTCCCTGGCCATGGCAGGGCTGGGATGAGATGTGCTTTAAGGTCCTTTCCCACCCAAAGCACTCTGTGGTTCTGTGATTCCCTGTCTTGGGGCACTTTGGTCACTCCTCACACACCCAGTGAGATGCTGCTGCTGCAAATTGTAGGATGATAGTTTGCTACAGGAATTCATTTTTAATGCATAAATTAATTACTTTGTTTCTGTGGTTGTGCAAAACTCTGAGGTGAAACCATGGTGCAGCTGGGTCAGGATGTGAGTGGCTGAGCATGGAAGTATCCAGGATGTAAGGTCCCTGCCCATGGTGAGCTGATGTTATTTCATCCAAGCAAGAACACAAGTAATTTCAAAGAAAAATATTATCAGATATCAGAGTGGGTAACTTTGTGTTAAAAATAAAACTTTTCTTTTCTTTGTCCCTCAGATATTTAATGAGAACAGTCCTAGAATCCTAGAATCATTCCACCCTAATCCATCTTCCAGCTATCAATGGCGCTTCTTTGTGAGTGGGGATAAAAGAGGTTTCAAAGGACAGTGATGCCCTGGGATCCTCAGGCAGAGCTGACTGCCACAGACCCGGAGCAGAAAGCAGCGCACAGGGAAGAGAGCTCTCCCCACTGTTAATTAAGTAGCTCTTTTCATCTGACTACAAATGACTAAAATTAGAATCATGGGTGTGACGACCCGAGGCTGGGCAGCGTTTGCAGTGCTGCGCTCTCTGTGCAGGGTCTCCCATCACCGAGTGACCCCGGAGCAGGCTCTGCACCTAAAGCTTTACCTGCAAAGTCTGGACGGGTTTGCTGTGCCAAATGTGGGGGACTGTGGTTGAGAATGAATTTACTGGAGACACGCTTACTAGGAGAGTTTCAGTGGAAGTGGGAATTGGAGATGAACACAGGGTTCGTCTCGTGCGTGTTCGCACTGAAATGAGTTCGGGATCCAAGCACAGTCGTACATTCCCTTACTGAATGCGCACGGCTCTGATCTCAGTAATAGACTTGACTGGATAATTGCAGACACTCCTTAGCATTGCAGCCTGGCATAAATTAACGTGAGTCAGAGCTGCTCTGCAGGCTGGGAATGGCAGCTACGGCTGGAGAGCGGAGCCGGGGGCTCTGCAGGAAACATGGAGCCCCGTGCCCCAAACATCTGCCTGTCCTTGCTGCCCTCCTGCCCAGACACGATGGCTGCCAGCCTGAGCAAAACATCTGTGAAATGGCTTTTTTGCAAAATTTTTGGTAAAATCTGTCTGCAGAATCTTTTTCTCCTTTTTCAATACAAAGTTTAGTTATTATACAAAGTATTACTCTATACAAATTATTTATTAATCAATACAAAATTTAATACAGAGAGAAATTAACAGAAAAGATGGAAAGCAAAACTCAAAATTAATGTCTTGCACCACATCAAGGGGCAACTGAAATTTTTTTTTCTAGGAAACTGCTACATTCCATGCAAAAGAATGTTGAAGCTAAATATAAAAAAACCCTTTAATTGGAGCATTTGTTAACTGAAGATGTTCCTCTTTTATTTCAAATGCATTTTTTTCATAAAGATAAGGCAGAGCTGAGAAACAAAACGGGTATTTTTCATTTCTGGATATGAAATATTTGGTTGGCTCATTCCACTGCCCCCAGGTCAGTGCCAGCCCACGCCAGCCTGGAGCTGGGATTCAGCCCTTTGCAGCCTGGTGTGGGATTCCGGGCTCACTTTGGTGGTGCAGCACAGAAAGCTTCACTCACTGGGAGGGGTGAGAGGTGCAGGGCTGAGCCTGGTGAGACACAAACACCTGCAGAGCAGCACAGGCTCCACACGTGTGATTTTGAATGAATGCAGTTAAAACCAAAGATATCAGCCAGGGCATTGCTGGTGTCTCTTTCTGTCATGTTTAAAAACTCCCCCATCCCCAGCATTCCGTTCACCAGGCAGGTGGATCCAAACTTGGCAGCAATCATCGTGGAGCTGCTGCAAGATGGTCAGGCTTTAATCAGAGCTTTCCAGTTCTCTTCCCTTTGCAAACAAATTAGGGTTGAAATAGTGCAGAAGCCTCCAGCCCGCTCAGTCCCTCTGCTCCCACCCACGGGGCACTCCTGGAGCTGGGGGCAGACTGGACCCAGCCTGCTGCACCGGTGGGAACGACCCTGCACAGGGAAAATGTGTTTGTTTTCCTCTCTGAGGTGTTGTGGGAAAGGGAATGTCGGGTTCAGACACACGGTGAAGGAGCTCAGGGTGCGGCGAGGCCGCAGCCCCCAGCTCCAGCCTCCGACATCAGCAGCGTGCGCTCGGCGGGAGCTGAGGCACGGACTGAGGCCTGCCAAGCCCTGTCTGACACCCTCTCTGTCACCCTTAGCCCTGGAATGGGCATTGCCAGCTCCCTCTATCATCTCCTGGTCCTGTTCCTTCTTTTGCTCCATCACCAGTGAATTTCCGTGTCTGCTGTGCCACGGGCAAATGGCATTTTCCTACCTTGCTGCCACTCTTTATGCTTTTCGCACTCTATTTTTAATCAGGGCAGCCTCTGGTTTCATTGTCATGCAGAGGACACGCCAGTGTCTGGCTGCTCCCGCAGATTCCCTGAACACGATTTCCACGACTGATTGGTGTTTTCTAATACTCTGCATAATGGAGCCTTCCCAAAATACACATCTCCCCTTGATTTCTTTATCGAGGCTCTGTAATTTCACTTCTTTCACGTCTTTGACTCCTGATGAGGAAGCCGTCATGTCCCCGGTGCCTGCTGGGGATGCCGATGTCCGCACACACCCGGGTCCTGCCCTGCCCAGCTCCCACCGCACCGGCGCCGCTGCTGCGGGAGCTCACACTGCTGGAGAAATGAAATAACTGAAGTGGCTTCAGCAAATCTTAGAAATAACACACTGGCAGTGCCTGAAAGGGCACGAGCAGACTAACACTTACACCCGCAGCCTCTGTAATTAATTGTTACGTCTCGCTTTGCGCCTGTGTCGGAGTTGTGTTAAAATCGGCTCCGGCAGCCTCGGGAGGTTCAGTCAGCTCAGGGAGTAACGCGAAGTGTTGTCTCATGGAATGCACTCGTGGGGGAAGCTGCAGGGACACGCGGCTCCGGGATGCCTGCAGGCCCAGCAGCCAGCCCAGCTCTCTCCAGAGCCGGCGCTCCCCTTCCCGTACAAACACCTGCTCATTAGGCACCGTCAGTACGAGCTTTCAGGGGATCCTCGAAGCGCCACCTCTACGTTCCTGTGCCGGGTTTTGAGGAGTTTTATCTCTCCAACAATTCCCGTGTTGCTTTACTGGGTCCTCGCCTCCGGGGTCACAGCCCCTCCCTAGGGCAGCCCTGTGGCGGTGGCACTTGGGGACGTTCTGGGTGGTGTCCTGTGGCAGGGGTGCAGCCGTGGGGACCCCACTTTGTCGTGCTGGCTCTGCACCCTCATGTCCAGACAAACTCCTGGCACACACGTGCCATGGGCACAGCACTGCTCCTGCCATGCTTGGCTCTGACAAAATTTTCCATCCAGGCTGACCAGAATATTTTCCATGTCGCAGCTCTGACTTTGTTCCTACTTCTTTATCTTATTGGATGCCCAAGCTGGACGGGGCTTGGGGCACCCTGGGATAGTGGAAGGTGTCCCTGCCCATGGCAGGGGGTGACACTGGATGGATTTAATGTCCCTCCCAACCCAAACCTTTCTGGAATTCTGTGATTCAGGAGAGCTGCATCCTCAAGCAGAGCCCCTTTTCTTCTGGGAAGCAGCGTTGCAGCGGGGATTACTGCAACATGTATAAGACAGCGAGGCCCGTGGAAAAGAAATAGGGACCGATTCTTGGTAGATGTTTTCGAGATGTTTATTTTCCAGCTGCATGGCCGGCAACTGCTGAGGAACTGTGGCAATCATGGGACCAGCAGGGTCCTCCCCGCGCAGGGGAACACAGAACAACCAAAGGGGAACAGGACTGACCAGGGAGTGGGTAAACCCCGTGTCTCTACCCCAGGGCCCCTCTCCCAGGACACCATGGCAGCGGGGAGGAACCCCAACAAAGCAGGATCATTCCCCAGCACGGTGCTCCTGAAGGGTGAGGAGAAGAAAACAGCCGGGAGGTGATGGCATTGATAGGTGACAGACTTGTGTAGATCTGGGAGCACTAGAGGAGCCATTGAGGAGACCACAAAAACAGGTCGAGTGGACATGGGGAGATGGTCAAGAGAGATGTGTATTGTCCAGAAAGGGACAGAGGTGGAGCAGAGTAGTTGCACGTGGTGTTGGGGGGTACTGGAAGGGACTGGGGTGGCAGCACTGGAAGGGGTAATTAAGAGAAGGTGTGATAAAAATATAAATGAACCTCTCCATGTCCCCTCTGAGGGCCAGGAATGGTGTCCAGAGGCAGCACAGGGGGATGCAGCAGGAGAAGGGAGATAAAGCCATGTATCCAGGGCTTGGCCAGCCTCTCCTGGGTGACTGGGATCCCCTGCATCCCCGAGGGCTTCTGACACATCTGTCTGGGGAGAGGGAACTCGCCACTGCTCACATCTGGAACCTGCAGTGAGCAGGTGCTGCATTCTGACTGGCAGCACAGTCTGAAAGCTTAGGAGCACTTTTAACAGGCTGTAAGTGCTGATTTTTCCTGAACCAGCACATGTCTGCTGCATTCACACATCGCTTCTTTCCTGTTCTGATACGTATGGGTGTGTACCTTGGCCCAGTCTGGGAGGGCAGCTCCAAAGGCTGTGTTCTATACATCTGTACAGTTCTACATTTGCAACTTGGAAAATGTAGGAGTGCACAGAGACACACAGACACACAGACACACAGACACACAGACACACAGAAAGGGGTCCCCTCTGGGTATCTGTGCACACACCCCCACGTGCAACCTGCCCATCTGCTGCTTCCTCTGGGCCATGTCCAGGATTTCAGGTAAGACACCATCCCAACACTAATGGTGTTGTCTCAGAAAGCTTCAGCTCCTCAGAACGTGCCTTGCAGGCGTCTCACTCTCCTGCCCGTGCTGCAGTGTTTGTGCCCGGTGCTGGAGAGGTGGGACCTGTCCATCCGCCTGCTCCCAAATCCTGTGCCACACCTGTCACTTCTCAGGTGTGTGAGTGATGGGTGGCAGGCAGCAGAGGAGCCAGATGTGGCAGCAGGGTGGCACAGTGACAGGGTGGCACACTGGTAAGATGGCACGGTGGCAGGGTGACATGGCAGCGGGTGGCAGGGTGGCACGGCAGCAGTGGTAGGGTGGCACAGCCCCTGTCTGTGGTGACACCGACGGTGGCTGCAGGAGCACGGGCAGGCGGCCTTGGGCGGCTCTTCGGCAGTGACAGCTTTGTGCTGCAGGGCTTGCCCCGGATTTACTGCGGTGCTGCTCTTGGCTTTGAGGTAACCCCTGGAGGCCTTCAGGACCAAGGAACTCGACACAAACAGCCCATGCACCAGGGAGGGTGCCATTCGCGCCCTGATGTCCCCAGCTGACACAGTTGCTCCTCCAGCCTGGCAGCACAGACACTGACACCGATCCCTGGCTGTAACTGTATTCCCTGGACTCACTTTTCCTTGCTAATACAGCCATCTCTTCCCCTTTCTCCCTTAATAAGGTTGTTTGCGTCCTTGGCAAGGACACTGTCATCTGTATGTTGGTGCCACATCCTGCACCTCCTGGTTCCTCACTTCAGATTTAAGATGAAGTATCTCTCCTTTGCAGTGCTGTCATCAGCGTGGCTTTGAAGAACCCGTTAGCGGCAGCACGAGGCTGCAGTGGGGCAGCCTAACCCAAAAAGGCATGTTTATCTTTATTATCTCGCTCCTATCTCTTCATTAACTTTGAGATATCTTCATGTTCCAAGGGTAGCTGTTGTCACATCTGGTGAGCGATGGTATTAATCTTCCTGCGTGCCTCCGCCTGGGATCCCTCTGCCCTATGGCTTCCTCTGAGGTTTCCTGGCATTCCTGTAATCAGGTCAATATTGCAGTTCTGCATAAACAAACAAGTAATTTTTCCTATGAATCCTCATGAATTTATAATGATGGAAATTCTTCTCTTTTATATGCACAGTTATTCTGTGACCTGTTATCCCACGCTTCTGATGTATAGCAGGAAGGGTCAGAACAGTTGTACATAATTTAATCTCTTCTCCCATTACATTAACATTTGCCTCTTATTGAGAACCATCCAGCTCACTTTTGATGGTGATGACACGATGACAGCCCGGCAGGGCCCCCTGCACTGGAGGGACGTGCAGAGGGAAGGAGGGAATGAGGTGTGGCTCTTGCTTTTCCTCTGTGGTGGGAGCAGTGGAAGCCATGTGGGGATGGTCCTGAGTCCATTCCCTGCCCGGGCTGGGCACCACATTGCTGCCAAATGCTCCAGGTGCTCAGGAGCCAGGAGAGAGGAGGCACTGGGGAGCCTGGAGAGGAGAACTGGGATGCCCAGAGCCACCAGCAGTGGCGCAGCCCCCAGAGCCCTCCTGCTGGGAGGGACGGGGGGTGCTGGGGGGAGGGTGAATGCCACGGCAAAAGCTTTGATCCCCCTAGGTCTGGAATCACTCCAGCTTTCACATCCAGGGCAGTGGCTGCTTTCCCCAGTCGGCTGCAGGGATGAGCTGGGGGACTGCACTGAGAAAACTGCAGGGGGCCCCCGGTGCTCTGTGCCACACATCCTGAGATAACTCCCACTCCATCCCTCAACTGGGGCCAGGGCTCAGGCCTGTCCCCAGGGACTCATCAGTGAGAGGAGGAAGATAAAGGTTCCTTGTCAATCCCTCCTGGAGTTGCACACACGGAGCAGGTGTTCAGTGGGGGGTGTGGTGCCAGAGCTGTCTCTTGGGGATGCTTTCCTAAATGGAAGGAACTGAGCTAAACCAAACCAAACTGCAGCTACAGGATGAAAACTCACAGAGGATGGAAGGTGGCTCCCAGCTCCCCCCGGTCTGGCTCACTGAGGAACTTCTTTTGCACTAAACGTGGTGCTAAAGAAATGCAGATAAGGGGGGTTTATCTGGGATAAGATCCCTGCCAGCTTGCTGCTGGAAGGGGCCAAAGGGAGACCCACCAGCTCCTCTGGTGCCTACAGGATCTTCTGCTCAAGGTTCTCTAATAACCGTCTCTAAGGTTATTCGACACCTTTTATTTCGGGAGCTCCAGGCTCTCCCAGCCCTTCCTTCTGACAGGAAGCCGAGTCATTCCCAGAGCCAAGCCGGGATATGAAGCTTTTCCCAAGTGCCATGGACAAACCTGTCTGCTTCCCCTCCCATAAATCCTTATCCATTGTCATCACCACGGACGGTGAGAAGAGGGCTGGTTCCTGCGGGATAGGAGGAGACAAACACGGGGCTGCGCAATCAGAACAGTTCAGTTTTCCTTTTTTTTTGGTCTTGTTTTTACGAACACACTTTTCACTTTTTTTTCCCAATCAGACAATCCAGTGCCACTCCTGCTCTTACCCATGCCCTGAGCAGGATGAGTCAGTGCTTGTGACACACGAGTGTGTGCTGGTATCTGCAACACAGCCCCGACAGCTCCCGCAGGTGCATTCCCGGGTTTATGTCCTCAGTGAACACGGAGCCAACAGGCTCCACTGAGGATATTTTTGTTTTTCTGTATCTTTAAAGAACCAAACTGAGTCACAGCTTCCATTGCTGCTCTTTTGGAGGCATCCAGAATGATTATTGTATGATTTTTAAGCAAGGATTAATGGCAGCAGTTTAGTTTCGAGAGAGCTCAGGAGTGAGGTTTGGGAGCAGCGATTTCCAGCAGGCAGGGATTACACTGCCCACAGTGTTGTGCTAGAAAACACGAACTCGGAGCAAGAGGAGATACAGCTGCCTGATCCTTTATGTATTTTATCACATGAACTCCCTCTGGATTGGGGAGACATGGAATTTGTTATTTCTTTCTTTTTTATGTGATACTATAAACACGATTTAAGTAAAAAGTGTCTGCCAGTCACAGGACTGCCACGCAAACCCTTGCACCCTCGACATTGTGCTCCCAAGGCAAGTTTTTAGGCTTGATCCATCTCCATCACAGGTGTAGGAGAACTTCCTTTTGTGAGGCACAGGATGGCTTTTCCCACTGGGCAGGGAATGCCTGGACAATCCGCAGGGCTGGGGAGATCCAGCAGGGCTGAGCAGTGAAACCAACAGTTATAACCTCAGCAGAGCAGCGCTTACTGCTCCTTGCCTGTGCAGTGGCAGGAGTCCCATTACTGTCCCATTACTGTCCCAGGGCTGTCCCAGAGCTGTCCCAGGGCTGTCCCAGGGCTGTCCCAGGGCTGTCCCAGGGCTGTCCCAGGGCTCTCCCAGAGCTGTCCCAGAGCTGTCCCACGGCTGTCCCAGAGCTGTCCCACGGCTGTTCCACAGCTGTCCCACGGACGGGTGGATGTCAACCTCCTGAGCCTGAGACACCCTGCAGGGCCCCCCGTTCTCTTTCATCCAGCAGCAGCCAGCGATGGGGAGCTGGGACAGCTCTCCGGGGCTGCTGAGTGTGCTGGCAGAGCTGACCTCGCCGCAGGAGGAGGCCCGGAGCGCTGGCGGGGACACGGTGACTCTGCCATCCGGACTCTCTCCGCAGTGTTTTATTCATGGGGTTACACAAGCCCGGGCCGCCCCGAGCGCCGTCCGCAGCCACGGCAAGGCTGCCCGGGCAGGAAGGGCTGTCGCGGCCGCGAACATCATCCCCGCACCCCCGGCGGCCCGTCGCTCCTCGCCGGCACTGCCCGTCCCTGCGTGCTCCCGCAGCCACACGTGTCCCCGCTCCGCTGTCTGCGAGGAGCCGCAGCTGACTGTGCATCACCAGGAGCTTGCTGCGCTGGCTGCAGCGTGCGGAATAATTGCCACAGCCCAGGAGAGAAGATGACCTTGTAAATAAATTAAACAGCGAGGCCGCAGACTCCGTTCTGTGTGTGAACAGGGCTCCTCGCAGAGCAGGGCAGGTGCAGAACCGCAGGGTGAGGAATCTTCCTTCCCCGGATCTGGCAAAGATCCGGGAGTCTGGTGGGTTGGGAAAACCACTCCGGTGATCTTCAGATGGACTGTGCAGATCCCAGGGCTCTCTTGGCTTTGAGGTTTGCACTAAGTAAAGGTTGGGTTCTGAACATTTCTGTGTTATGGAATGGCTGTGAAGAGAGGGAAGGAGAGAAGCAAGTTGTGGGAGCGGCCGTTTTGCTTCCCATGGAGGAGAGAAGACTTTAAATTCCCAGTAATTTGTTCAGGCCCAAAAGTCACTTTTGTATTGGCTCTTGAAAACTCAATTTGCTGTGCACAGCTGTTCTTAGCTTCAAAACCAGTGACTCTTCTCCTCTTTCTCCCTCTGGCCCCCCAGAAAGAACCAACCCACAGTCACACTGTGCCCGGGGAGCGGTAGGGAGGATGTGGGATTTTGTTCTGAAAAGGAGCCACTTCTCTCTCTGGTGCCAGGAATTTTAGGGAAGCACCTCCAACCCCAGAGCACCATGGAGAGTGGCCAGAGCCAGGGAAGGGACATGGTGCTGCCTTCCTGGGATTGAGGATGGGATCTGGGCAGGAGCAGCCCCAGAACCAGCCCTGCTCCTGAGGTGCTGTCCCTCAGGATTAAACCATTCCAGCTTCCCAGAGCAGCCTGTGTGCTCCCCACAGGGGGACACATTCTGAGCACCCTGGGACAGTGGCAGGGGGTCAGTGGGATGGGCTTTAGGGTCGCTTCCAGCCCAAACCATTCCACGATTCCATGATTTTTGTGTGTTGTTCACCAGAGCCAGGATAAAACCCTCCGGCTGTTCCCAGGCTGAGCAAAGCCCTGGCACTCACAACTCTTCCTGCTCCCATCTTTTCTCTGAGTTTGCCCGTGGAAGTGAGGAATAAGCAGTGAAGGAAATATGCAAAAAATTGAGTGATGATGAGTGAAACTTCTTTCTCATAATTAAAAGTGTGACATGGAAATGTGAAATGTCAAAAGGATCAACTTCAAAGCTGTATGAAATGAAACCCTCACTTTGATTCCAATATTGCTCTATAGAGAGAGACATAAGAAAAAGAGCTTTCTGTGTAAATATTAGAATTACAAATCACAACTTTCATGATTAAAATCATACTTTGAATAGTAAAAAAATAAAAATCATACATCTTCACAACTGGCAGAAGAGCAGAAAAGATGGGTTTTCTTGTTGCATCATGGTACTGGCAAGTGGCCCATGGAGCTTCTCAGCCTCCTGCGTTCCCTTTGGACACAGCCGTGGCTGGTGGAGCTCTGCCTGCTGCACCCTTCCTGCACGAGGGACGCTCCCAGGGCACACAGCCCCTCTGGCTGAACCCCGCCTGCACAAGGCACGGCTGTCCCGGGACACACAGACCCTCCTGCATCCCACCCTTCCCCCTGCAGTTCAGAATTCCCCTTCTGGTGCTGCCATGCCTTGGCTTTCCTCTGTTCGTGTTATTTCCTGACTCCTGAATTCCGAAGCTCTAAAACATTGTGGGGTTTTTATTTATTTCAAGGTTGCAACGAGCAGTACCAGAGCTGTGAGACTGCTCTGCCGTCATCCTGTTTAACCCTGACACAGGTCTGGGTCTGTCGCCTCCCCTGCCCCTGCTGGACGATGCTTTTGCAGGTGCGAGGAGCATTTCTGGTCCCTGTGTGTGCCCCTGTGGCCCCGGGCTGTGACTGCCACGGGCACCCCTGGCTCCAGCCAGGCTGGTTGTTTCTGCAGTCACGTTGTGAACACATTTCTCTGCAATGCTCCTTCTCTGCAATGCACTCTGATCTTCTAAGGAAAAAAAGCCAATTAATTTTAAAGGAGCTCCAGCCATGGGTTTACCTCTGAGAGGCTAAAGCAGTGAAACCTGCTGAGTGTATTCCAGAAGAGAATCCTCACACACTGATGGCAGCAGCAGCAGCACCTGCCTGCAGCTCAGCCAGACGCTCAGGAGGCTTCAGTTCTTTGACTGAGGGGATTTTCTTGGAAAATTGTGCATTAATTGAGGCACACCATGATTACAAACCAGGACACATGCCCACACTAATCTTTTTAAATCCTCGCAGCATTGCTGAGCCCTCCGTGCCCATGGCTGAGCTGCAACATGGGCAAAATGTAAAAGATCCCTCGGGTTTATGGAAAGAATTTTCCATCACTCCCGTATCTGCGCCGAGAAAATTAACTCCTAGGCTGATGGTCAATCAAAACAACCAGATCTTTGATTCTTCTGCAGCTTCCACACAGCAAAGGAACAAACAAATGGGTTTGTCTCTCCTTTTGCTTCCTCTGTCTTGCAAATCCTTGTGACTTTTGGGGTTTGGGTTGGGTTCTTTTTGGTAACAAAGCACTGTAAAGTTTCCACATTTAATGGAAATGATGGAATTCTGGTTCCTCTGGATCCAGACGTGTGGTCCCCATGTCCCACCCCCCAAGCCTGAAACCTGCCACCCCTCCTGGTATTGCTGGGGCTTCTGCCACACAGAATCCCAGAATGGTTTGGGATGGAAGGGATCTTAAAGACCATCTTGTTCCACCCCCTGCCATGGGCAGGGACACATTACCTGTGCAGGGTGTGTTACCTGATCAGGGAATGTGTTACCTGTGCAGGGGGTGTGTTACCTGAGCAGGGGGTGTGTTACCTGAGCAGGGGGTGTGTTACCTGAGCAGGGGGTGTGTTACCTGAGCAGAGATGTGTTACCTGAGCAGGATGTGTGTTACCTGTGCAGGGGGTGTGTTACCTGTGCAGGGTGTGTGTTACCTGTGCAGGGGGTGTGTTACCTGAGCAGAGATGTGTTACCTGTGCAGGGGGTGTTACCTGTGCAGGGTGTGTGTTACCTGTGCAGGGTGTGTTACCTGAGCAGGGTGTGTGTTACCTGTGCAGGGTGTGTTACCTGAGCAGGGTGTGTGTTACGTGTGCAGGGGTTGTGTTACCTGTGCAGGGGGTGTGTTACCTGTGCAGGGGGTGTGTTACCTGAGCAGAGATGTGTTACCTGTGCAGGGGGTGTTACCTGTGCAGGGTGTGTGTTACCTGTGCAGGGTGTGTGTTACCTGAGCAGGGTGTGTGTTACCTGTGCAGGGTGTGTGTTACCTGAGCAGAGATGTGTTACCTGTGCAGGGGGTGTTACCTGTGCAGGGTGTGTTACCTGTGCAGGATGTGTTACCTGTGCAGGGTGTGTTACCTGTGCAGGGGGTGTTACCTGTGCAGGGTGTGTGTTACCTGTGCAGGGTGTGTGTTACCTGTGCAGGGTGTGTTACCTGTGCAGGGTGGGTGTTACCTGTGCAGGATGTGTTACCTGTGCAGGGTGGGTGTTACCTGTGCAGGGGGTGTTACCTGTGCAGGGGGTGTTACCTGAGCAGGATGTGTTACCTGAGCAGGGGATGTGTTACCTGTGTGGGACTTAGCACTGTCCTGGACGAAGGAGAGCTGCACTATTTCTGTTCAAATGCTGCTGGGAACGATCCTGGAGCCCATTTCTCCTTGGAGCTGGTGGGCAGCCCCTGCCCACGGCACCTGCTGAGCCACGGCTGTGTTGCCTCCCTGGGAGCAGGGGGATGAACTCAGGGATATTTTTAGAGCCTGCTCATTTTTTAATATCCTGATTCTATATCGAGCACATTCTGGGGAGACTTTTGTTTCACTTATTACCTAAAATGAAATGCAGGTCTCAGGTGTAAGGGAGGATGTAAGGCCACACCTCTGTCTCAGCAGAACAAGGATTAACATCTTCTGTGTAAAAAAATATTGAATTGGTTACATCTGATTTCCATTTGCTGCTTTCCACATTGGTTGCTGATCCATGTTTTGTGCAGATGAGATTACAGCTCTCTGTTCACAGGCTCCTCAGGTTTTTGGAATGCTCGTATCAGGAGGATGCAGCACATCCTTCCCCTGCCTGTGGCCTGCTCATGCTCCTGTATGCAGAGAAAAACTAATTGCTGGCAGATTTAGAATAGCAAAATGTGAAGATAAATTGAAAATTGGAGCTTCTTAGTCAGCAGAACACAATTATTTCAGAATGGATTATTTTCAGCCTTTCTATTCATTCTGAATTCCATGGAAGGTGTCACCGTGGTTGGTTATAAATGAGCACTGCGGTCACCTCACCAAGTGGAAGATGAATGGCGTCACACGTATTTAAAATTCATCACTTTTATCCAATCTGAGGCAGACGGGTTTACAATATCTCAGAATGAAAAATTAAAAGTTACTCTCCAGAGCCTTGAATAAAATTCTCTAAATTATTTTCTCAGTGCAAAGAATTAATTTGTGTGGCTGAGGGCGCAGGGTGAACATTGACATCCTGTCGGTGGCTGGAGCAGGAGGGTGCCCCTTGAGCTCGGGGATGTCTCTGTGTAGGGGCACAAAGAACCTCCACCTTTACATTCCACTGCCTTAAGGACAAAATGCCCTTTTCTCACCTGTGGTTGTTGTTAAACCCCTGTCTGCTCCTGCAGAGCGCTGGGAGGTTTGTTTGCTTTCTGAGGCTCCCCGGTGTGCTGGCTGGGCCGGGCTCTGCGCAGGGCTGCGTCCCGGCTGGGATGAGCTCCCTGCAGCACGGGCTGGTGCATCCTCAGCGTCTGGGCAGGGCTCTGCACAGCCGGGCCCCCACCCCGGCTCAGCCCAGGCCAGCCACGCCGGAGCTTCCCTTGCGGCCCCGGAACGGAGCTTCTCCCAGCAGCAAGCGACAGGATGAGAGGAAATGGCCTCAAGTTCACCAGAGGAGGTTTTCATTGGATTTTAGGAATTTTTTTTTCACGAAAAGGGTTATCTAGCTCTGGCACAGACTGTCCAGGGCAGTGGTGGAGACACCATCCCTAGGAATATTTTAAAAATATGTGGGTATGGCACTTGAGGACATACATTAGTGGTGGTGGTTGGGCTTGATGATCTTAAAAGTCTTTCCAACCTTAAAGATTCTGTGATTTTGTAAATAACCCACTATAGGAATCGAGCAAAATCCCCCTTCACTTCAAGATCGTTTTTAAAAAACTTCCCTTGCTGTAAACCACAGTCCATTAAAGGTTATCAATTTCCTGATCAAATATCGTTAGGACAAACAAAATTCCCAAACTCCAGATTATTTCTCCAGGGAATGAAGTGAAAACTGCTGTTAACACTCCTGTGTTTGGGCTGCCGGGGGCGGGGGGTGGGGGGAACCAGCAGGACAGCTGCTTTTAGCCCTACCCTCGGTAGAGCCCGAGGAGATTGTCCCTGGCTCTCAGGTGTCAACTCGTGCCCCGAGGGTCTCTGTGACCGGGCTGTTCCCGTGGCTGCGCAGGGAGCACAGCCTGGGTCCCGGGCTCCGTGAGTGCTTCCCGGGCTCCAGGGCTGGCAGCCGCAGAGCCCAGGATGTTCTGTTGCTGCCTGTGCTGCTGGCCAGGGGCAGGATCCTCTCTGGTGGCCCCTTCCGTACCCATGGAGATGCTGGAGCGGGATAAAGGCAGGGACAGCCCTGGAGCAGCATGTGCTGGTGCTGCAGCCCTGCTGTGGAGCTGCCATGAGGGGCTTGTGTGCCTGTTCCTGATAGTTTGGCTGGGAAAATAATGGTATTTTTTTGTTGGCTGGGACAAGCACCTCTGTAGCTGATGTGGGGAGATGGGTGAACAACAGGAGGCTGGGATGGAAAGAAGATAATGTCAGGGAATGGAGCCAGGGGAGATTTCTGTCTCACCTATCTGTTTTATTAGGCTCTGGGTTGGGCTACTAATGCTCCTTCTGGGCTCATAAATTCGTGGGAACAAATCAGAAGAGATTGGTTCAGTGTGGTGCTCAGGACCAAACACCCTCTCCTGCTTACGGCATCCATCCATCCAATTTTCCATCTGTCCATCCAATTATCCATCCAATTATCCATCCATCCATCCATCCATCCATCCATCCATCCATCCATCCATCCATCCACCCATCCATCCATCCCTCCATCCATCCCTCCATCCATCCATCCATCCATCCCTCCATCCATCCATCCATCCATCCCTCCATCCATCCATCCATCCCTCCATCCATCCCTCCATCCATCCATCCATCCATCCATCCCTCCATCCATCCATCCATCCATCCCTCCATCCATCCATCCATCCATCCATCCATCCATCCATCCATCCCGTCCCTGCAGGCTGGGCTGGACCTCTCCAGGCATTTCTCCACCAGCACCTGCCGACGCCACCCGATTTCAGTGCTCCCCTGCCCTGTTCCCAGTGCAGCCCTTTCCCCACGTGTCCCTGTGGTGGGTCCTTTGCCTGGGAAAAGCTCCAGACCAGCAGTTCAAGCCTGGGGAGGCTCCTTCCAGCTCCTCTTGGGAATCTGGGGCAGATTCGGGGTGTTTTTCCATGGGGGAATGAAACTTATCTGGAGAGTGAACTCAAGGTAGAGAAACCTCCTGGCTCTCTGGAAAATTGTCTCAGGCTGGAATTTATCAGGATCCTTCAATTACTTTTTCAACCTCTCCCATCTCCTGTGAGATCAGGCAATTATCCAGGAACTGAGTGTAGTTTTTGGCACTTTAGAGACTCCACAGTCTGGATACAAAGGCACATTTGTCAAAAAAAGCTGCATTTAGTGAGCTCGAGCAAATGTTACTCTCAGGTGTACCCAGCTCTGTAATTTGTCCTTTTTAAGATACAACATAAACTACAAGATGAATGCACATGTATCCAAAAACCTCCCTGAAAGCAGGGAGGGAGGAGCTGGCATGCGGGCATCCCATGGGCCCTAACGAGCTCCTTCCACAAGCAGAGGGAATGGTTACTCCTGAAGTCAGACCCAGAAAAGCGCAGGAGAAGGGTTTGGACAGGATGGATTTAAAGAGCCAGTATAATGTTCATTGACACAATTAACTCTAACCTCATCACCACGATGTTTTCATTCACCTGCCTCTCCCCTGTACCGGTGGCAGTTTCCCTCCAGCAGGGGATCTTCCTGCTCCGGAGCTGTGCCTCTCCATCCTGCCATTTCCCATCAGCTGGCATCGTTACATCTCCTCCACATCCCACTGGAGCCAAGGTGTTGGGGAGGTTCCCATGTCGCCCACCGGCCTCCCTGAGCCCTTTCTGGCTGATGCTGGTGAGACATCTGGGTTGTTGCAGGGCCCCAGGTGGTGCTCAGCACACCTGAGACAACATCCAAGTCCCAGCCCAGCTTTGCTGCAATGGAAGGGGGAAAATATGGGTCAGGCTTAAAGACCAGATGGAAACCTTTTCCTTAAAAACTACAAAAATAAAAACAACCAAAAAAAGAAACCCAAACAAACAAACAGAAAAAACCAAACCACCAAACCTGTCTGTTGATTCTAGAAATACCCAGGAACCCCTTTAGTTGTTACATACATTCGAATGGCTTTTGACCACTTGAGCTCACAGCTGTTGTTTATGGACATCTCTGAAGTGGAATGGCCATTCCTACCTCCTGCACATCCCACAGCTCCCTGACAGGTGGGTGGAGCCAGGCGTGTGCTGGTCTCTTCTCCAGGTAACAAAGAACAGGACAAGAGGAAACGGCCTCAGGTTGCAGCAGGGGAGGTTTAGGTGGCATATTTGGAAATTCTTTTCACAGAAAAGGTTGTCAGGCATTGGCAGGGGCTGCCCAGGACAGTAGCAGAGTCACCATCCCAGGAAGTGGCCAAGAAATGGCTGGATGTGGCACTCGAGGACGTGGCTCACTGGTGACCACGGTGTCATGGGGTGTTGATGGTTGGACTCAGTGCCCTTATCAACCGTGACAATTCCATGGTTCCATGGCTCTGTCCATGCCTGGCCATCTCTGCTGCTGGGAGGGTGAGGGGTGTGCAGGGAGGACGTGGCCCATGGACACCCCACCCAGGCTGTGCTGCCCTCCCCGAGGCCTCACCACAGGGAGCGACTCTGGGCACCTTCCCTGTGGTCTGCTCAGAACTCACCATGGACACAGCCACGCTGGGCACTGCTCCTCGGGGCAGCTGGCACTGCCCAGCCACCTGCAGGGCATCGCCTGGTGCACAGGGACTGCTGGCCGAGGGGACGGAGCCCTCGCTGGCCCAGGAAAGGCGAAGCATTTTGCAAGAGCAAGTCTTTCAGGGCTAAATCAGCCATTTGATCATCCATGAAGAATAAAGGCTTGTTTCCTGGTTGCTGGCTGCTCTGCCAAGAGGGAAAAACAAACAAACAACAAATGAGCTCATTATTTTCTGCTGTGCTCTCGGAGATGAACCATCTCTGGCTTCAGAGGGGATAAAACGCCCGCAGGGATGCAGTGCTTCTTCCAGGAGGGCTCTTCTCTCCTAATCTTTTTTATTTGTGCTGGGTCCAAAAGTGTTGGTTACAATCAGTGTTGCATGAGAAGTGCAACAAAGAAAGAGAATATGGCACTGGGAGAATCCAGGGGGAAAAGAGAAGAAGGGAAATTATCTGCCTCCTGTTTGGCTGAGCATTTGTCTCCATTCATGGGGACAGGAAAACTTGAGTGCGTCCCTTTTCTGCATTACAGTTGGATTTAGAAAGGCAATAGGTTGTGTCTGAGTAAAGGACAGTTCCCTGAGTGGAATAGGATTAAAAAGGGCTGAATGCAAGGGATGCTCAAAGAAGGATTTTCCGGACTCATGAGGAAGCTCTCATGAAATTGTATACAAACAGAAATACAGTTTCATTAATTAATACCAAACATATAAATACTAATAGGCATCAGAAAGTAAAAGTCAATGTGTCCTGTTTCATTAACTTACACCTGTGTGCTCAGCACTGCCTCGGAGGTGTTAAATTTGAGTCTAATTAACATAAATTGAATGTTAGCACAGGCTTCAGTGGAGACACAATTTCACCTTCTGTGCACAACCCAATTAGTTTGTGGATCTTTTTGTCCTGAATGCGTGTAATTATTTGGAGTATATCTATATTTTTATTTTCCAAACCCTCCCGAGGCTCTCAGCTCTGTGTTTAATTATGGATTATGTGGAAGAGCAGTTCTACTAATTAAACTCTGTTTTTATTTTAAATCTGCTGTTAGATTATTTGTTCAGTGACCCCCAGTCCTTAGGATGGAGAAACACTAAAGAGTTGTTCCCCAGTTATCATTTTTCATGTCATTCATCTTGGCTTTTTTGCATCAGCTATGAAAGCACAGATAAGGCTTATCTGGTTGTCAGAGATGTGCACCCTCAGCAGCCCCTGGCTGCAGCCCCTGGGTGTGTCAAACGCTGCTGTGCAAACATTCCTCAGCAGGTGCAGCTGCTGGTTCAGCTCCGTGACCCTTGGGTTTGGTTCCCAACCTGCCGTGAAGGGAGCACGAGCGTGGGCAGCCCTGGGCACTGTGGGCACCACGGACCCTCAGCGGTGCCACGCCTGGGGTGTGTGGGGGCACAAAGCAAAACCCAAGCGCACAAGATGTGTCGCCAGGTGGGAACCCACATTCCACCTGGGACAGGGGGCTCCACCTTTGATCCTTGCCGTCCCACAGCAGCCTCCGGATGGATTTTCCACGACCTTTACCAAGTGCTGGGAGAACCAGTTTGCTGGTCTGATCACCCTAAAGAGTGCAGGCAGCTCCTCCCTGTGCCTGGGACTGGGCTCACCATCTCAGGGATGTGTTACCACAACAAACCAGGGATGTTTTAGGGAACCTGAGCAGTGGGATCCCTCTTCAGGATGCTCTGTGAGAGGAGACAGCTCTCATGGTACAGCTCCCACACAGCGGCATCCCACGGGCAGAGCGTGGGGCAGCGTGCAGGGAGGGGGACCTGCCCTGCAAGGCCAGGGCAACCCCTTGAAAGAAACACTTGGAAATCTTGGGGCGTATCCATGGGAACTCCCCTGGAGCACTGTGTCCAGCCCTGGGACCCCCAGCACAAGATGGGCGTGGAGCTGCTGGAGAGAGCCCAGAGGAATCCATGGAGAGGCTCCAAGGGCCAGAGACCCTCTGCTCTGGAGCCAGGCTGGGAGAGCTGGGAATGTTCACCTGGAGAAGGGAAGGCTCCAGGGAGAGCTCAGAGCCTCTTGCAGGGCCTAAAGGGGCTCCAGGAGAGCTGCAGAGGGACTGGGGACAAGGCCTGGAGGGCCAGGAGCCAGGGAATGGCTTCCCAGTGCCAGAGGGCAGGGCTGGATGGGAGATTGGGAATTGGGAATTGCTGGCTGGGAGGGTGGGCAGGGGCTGGGCTGGAATTGCCAGAGCAGCTGGGGCTGCCCCTGGATCCCTGGCAGTGCCCAAGGCCAGGCTGGACATTGGGGCTGGGAGCAGCCTGGCACAGTGGGAGGTGTGGCAAGGGGAAGAATGAGATGGGCTTGAAGGTCCTGTCCCATCCAAAGGTTTCTGGGATTCTATGGTTTAACATCCATTTCTCTGCCAGGTGAACATAAACATGGGCACTGGGGCAGTGACCATGGCAATGCCAAAGTGTCTTGCTTCCCAAAATTATATCTTGATTTCTTCTCTCCACATCAGGCAGGTTGACACTTATTTTCCCACCTTTCCCTAGTGTCAGGCAGAAGGAAAAGGTCCTGTGTGACAGAGATGCACAGAGCAGTGCTGGGAGCTGCTGTGAAGCCCCGGGGAGGGCACGGCTCCTCGCTGGGCTGGGACAGGAGCTGCACACGGGAATGGAGGGGGACTGCTGCACTTGTCACCCACAGCTGACTCACATGGCCACGAAATCCCCTGAGCTGCTCAGCCCCGGGGACTTGGCTCAGACCGATGCCCAGCTGAGTTCCTCGTGCTGCTCAGCACACAAAGCACTGCCTGGGGAGTACTGCAGAACAAAATGCTTTTGTCAAACACCTGAGCACATGTTTCCTGAAATAAGCAGCTAATTTATTCTTTTCAGACAAATTTATTTTGCTTCTCTTGGGTTTATGTATCATGAATTGCAAAATGATACGAGGTTTAAACCATTTGTTTTACTGCAAGTGGGCGCTGCAATAATGGTAACTGCAAATGCCAGCAGAGATGGGTGGGGCTGAGGACGAACCCCACAGACTTAAACTCCTTCTGAACCGCCTCCTGACGGGGGACTTAGAGTGGCACAGACCCAGCAGCGATGGCTGTGCAGCCCCAGACGGGTGGCACACCTGGCACGGGAGAGCCACGCGCCTTTGGGGGTGTGGAAGGCCCTGTGCAGGATTCTGTCTCCAGGCTGGGCCTGCAGGAGGCGTCCACCCTGCCCGTGGCTGCTTTCCCTGTTCCTACAGAGCTTTCCTGAGCTTTCCCCCTCAGGGTGCCAGCAGCCCCACACTGCGGGGGTGGGCGTGAGCAGCCAGTGATGGGCACACGCAGACCAGACCACCAGGGGCACGCAGCTCCTCCCCACGGCCTGTGGCTCTGGTTGCCTCCAGAAAGATCAAAAGGATGAAACAGCTCCTCCTCAGGATCCACCACCTGCCACAGGGGCTTGTGGCCGGCTCGTGATCCCACACCAGTGGATGGTTCATCCCCTTCCAGTCGCAGGGCCAGCCCTCCACACAGGCATGGCCAGCTCATGTCCCTGGGTGCTCTCTTCTCCCTTCTGAGCGACTGGGAGAGAAGGTGCTCTGATAACAACAACAGGACCCAAACCATGTCTCCTCTGCAAGGAAATCATAGCGTAAGAGAATCACAGAATATCCCGAGTTGGAAGGAGCCACAAGGACCATGGAGTCCAGCTCCCTGCCCTTCAGGGGACACCCCCACAATCCCAGCCTGTGCCTGAGGGATTGTCCAAACCCTCCCTGAGCTCTGGCAGAGCTACGGTCCCGCTGTCCCCAGGCCAGGTCCCAGCTCTGGGGCAGCAGAGGCCGGAGGTCTCCCACTCCTCGGAGAGCCCAGGGGGCCGTGAGGAGCTGCCAGCGCTGCTCTGAGGGTTTTACCCAGCCCTGTTTTACTGCCAGAACCTGCGCGACCGCTGCAGCTCAGCAGCTTTGCCTCCTCCAGCAAAATCCCCAGCACAAAGTGGTTGTTCTTCAGTAACAGGACGTGTTTTGATTCAGTTGATGTTGCTGGGGAATAGATTTAAGGTATATTGAAAAAGCTGCTTTATTCAATAGCAGTCACTACAGGAAGAGCTATAGTGAAATAATTACTGTAGTATGGTTATATGGTAATTATGTTGGTATAATTGATGAACCTTCCCAATGCAGAAAAACCCGTACTGCTAATAGCAAAGAGAAATTGGAGTTTTCCTGTCCTCAGAAAATGGTTTATTGCCCAGTCAAAATACACAGGCAACCAGTTAGAGAAAGTTAGGCCAGAGGGGGAGAGATCTCCACAGCATAATTAATCTTGGTCTAGCTACAGCCCCGTGTGAAGGGCAGAGTAAATTCTGGGATATAATTAAGCTCCAGTTCAAAAGCCTAAACTGAAATTGCATTCCCTGCCCTGCTGTGCCCCTCTGCACATTTCACCAACAGCACAATAAACACGTGTGCTGCTGATTTCCATCAGATCCCAGCCCCAGTGGCTGTAGGGAAAAACTTGTGCTTCCACATGGATGCCTGATCTCTCAAATTCCCATTCCAGCAGTGAGGGGCAAAGCAAGAGAGGCCTTTCAGCCATGCTTTGAAGGAGTAACACATTTAAATTTGGCTGCCCCAGGAGTCAGGGTTTATCCTCCTGCTCACCCCCACGGGAAGGTTCTACAGAGATTTGCTGTTGTTCAGGTAAGACAAGGGCTCCAGGGAGTGAAATCTCATCTTCAGTGCTCTCAGGAGCACATCCCTCCTCAGGACGAAGCTGCCAGCCCAGGATGCAGCTTCAGGATGGACACTGCGGTGCCATGGACAGGCCAAACCTTGGGAGATAAAAAAACCAGATATAAAAGTCCACCCAGAAGGAGGGATCTCAGGTCCTGGATAGTGAGGCACTTTTGTCTGGGTTTAAGGCTTTTGACAGTAACAACAGAGGCGGTTTGAGGTTTCATTCCAGCTTTCCAACAGGACTTCAAATGCGTTAGAGCTACATCTGTGAGAAAGAGCATCCACAGGCAGGGACAGAAACCCCCTGGCACTACCCCTCCATTTCACACTCTGCCACAGCCAGGTCTCCCTTGCACTGACCAGTGTGGTCCTGGGGCTGCCCTCCCGTGCCCCCTGTGCCAGCACAGCTCTGTGCCATCAGGCTGGGACAGTGGGATGGGGCAGCAGCTGTCCCACACTGGTGGGACCACTATGGATGGATCTTGTCTGCAGTCCTGGTACGTGATCCATAAGTCCAATGGCATTACCTTGCTGCTTCAAGCTTGTTTTATCCCAGGCATCCTTGAGTATTGCCTCCTGATAGATAAAAGCATGATCCTGCTGACACCGCTTGTTGCAGTGTGCTTCAGCCCAGGCCCATGGCAGCCAGGGGCATCACGGCCCTCTGGCTTTTCCTTACCCTCCTGTTGTGCATTTTTATACCCAAACCCCACAGTTCTGTCATTCCTACCTAGGATGCTTAAAAGACACCACCAAATGACTAAATGGCCTTTAAAACGTCCCTTCCAACACAAACTCTTCTATGGTTCTGTGCTCAGACCCCATCAGATCCTGCTGATATTTGAATGCAATGTCCAAGAAAAAAACGTTGAACCTGAGGAGTCCAAAGGCAGAAGGCCCTCTTGTGAAGCAATTTGTCTCACTCTTTAAAGCCACAGCAACTGGCAAGATTAAAATCTTATTTTCTGCCATACATCTGGAAGGACCAGTCACACTGCCAATGTGGCCTTGTTTCAGCTTGTCCCAAAATCTGCCGTGGTCCCTGGGCCTCGGTGAAGTTGATGACTGCCCTGAAGGAGATGCTGTTTTCTGCACATTCACTCACCTCCCTTGGAGTGAACCAATTCAAACCCATTCCTTTTCTTCCTGCCCTGGTCCAGGTGCAGACAGGATGAGGTGCTGCTCCCCTGGGACAGGCAGTGCTGGGGACATGGAGCAGGGAGTCAGGCTGAGCTCACCCCGCTGAGGCTGGAGCCTGGCTGGCTCCATGGGTCTGGCACGGCTGGAAGGAGAACCAGGCGTGTTCAGGGTGAGGTGGTGCCACCACCCAGGGCACACGTGATGACAGCCCGGGGGCCTTGTTAGTGGTGGTGCCCATGAGCTGAAGGAGCCAGCTCCAGGACAGAAATCCCTGTCATCTGATGGTGATTTTCCTTCATTAAAGTCCTGTTCTGGGCTGAGGATGACTGCGGCAGTGTGCTGCACTGCAAAACAAAATTTCATATTTGTAATCTCAGAAACCATATGGTTCATGTTTGAAATGTGGGCTCCCCACTGGTTTCAAAGACCTAAAACCAATAGAAGGTTCAGGAACGTCCTTTTCAGCAGTTCCAATTTGCTGTGATTTTAATAATGCAAATGTTCCCTGAGGTTTGCATCGCCACTTATTCAGTTCAGAATCATAGACCAGAATCATTTAGGTTGGAAAAGTCCTCTCAGACCATCGAGTCCAACCCCTCCCCCAGCACTGCCAGGGCCACACTGCCCCATGTCCCCAGGTACCACATCCACAGGGCTTCGAAATCCCTCCAGGGATGGGGACTCCAAAGCTCCCTGGGCAGCTGTGCCAGGGCTGGACAGCCCTTTCTAGGAAGAATTGTTCCCTAGTATCCAACCCGAACCTCCCTGGTGCAACCTGAGGCTGCCTCCTGTCCTTCTGTCACTTGCAGAGGTGTCCCAGGGCCCCCGGGAGGTGTCCATGGACTCACACGTGCTGGGCCAGGCAGGCACTGGGCACCACTGCTCCTGTCCTGAGTGAGCATGGTGGGATTGTGTCGCTGCTGGGGGTAAGGAACAGAATTTAAATTTTCAAAGCAACTTCCCAGAATTAGGTTAAATATTGATGCAATTTCCTAGAAAGCTCTGAAATTAAATCTATTTGTCATGGCAGAAGGAGCACAAAGACAGGAGAAAGGGCAGTGTCATTTCATTGCAGAGACAACGTCTCCTTGCCCCCACCCTGAATCCCCCACCACACACAGGCTGCTGGTGCTGCCATTCTGAGGGAAATTAATTAGCAAATATGACATTAGACATACCTTCTGTGCAATCAGTAACATGGTGTGTGTATTGTACATACCTGAATTATTACCATCATTTTAAATACAATTAAACCCATTTATTGTTGAGGTTCTCAGAGCACGATGTGGAGCTGCTATAATAGATGCTCATATCACGCTGGAGAAATTTTGATAGAAGACTGTGATTAGAAGAGAATAAATTGTCATTACTGCCCACAGAAATGGACAAATCTTATTTTTCTCACTACTGTAACCAGAACCTGAAGGGTTTCAGTCTGGCTCCATTTCACATGTCACTGGGGGCAACTCACCAGTGGATTCCACGGGATCTCTCTCCGTTCAATTCTGTGAGGTGAGAATAAACAATTATTTAGTCAAATATACAGGAAATATTTCAGTCTCATTCAATTCCCTGCCCCCTGCCTTCTTCTCTCTTTTTGTGTGTGAATAGAGCTAAGTAATTCAATCAGAATCTTAAAACCTACCTGATCTCTTTTAAGTTATCTCCTTTTTAGGCAAAAGCTTTCTATTCCTGTGAAACCTTCCAGGAGTCAAATGAATTCCTACAAATTCACTATTTTTTCATTTTAATAACTATTCCCAAGGTCACAGAGGCTCCTGCTCAAGATTCCTGTTGGCATTTCAGCCAGCCACAGGGAAGAAAAACCATCCTCTTGAAAATAATCAGTCCCAGGGGAGCTCCGAGCCCCTTGCAGAGCCTGAAGGGGCTCCAGGAGAGCTGCAGAGGGACTGGGGACAAGGCCTGGAGGGGCAGGAGCCAGGGAATGGCTTCCCAGTGCCAGAGGGCAGGGCTGGATGGGAGATTGGGAATTGGGAATTGCTGGCTGGGAGGGTGGGCAGGGGCTGGGCTGGAATTGCCAGAGCAGCTGGGGCTGCCCCTGGATCCCTGGCAGTGCCCAAGGCCAGGCTGGACACTGGGGCTGGGAGCAGTTGTCCCTGCCCACGGCAGGGGTGGCACTGGATGAGCTCTCATGTCCCTTCCCACCCCAGCCAGTCTGAGATCCTCTGATTCTCTCCATCCTGGCTGGAGATCGGTGCCGTTCCTCTCCTTGTCTTGTGCTCTTTCTGGAGCAGAGCACGGTACCAAGGCTGCTCCCCGGAGAGCAGGAGACAGCTCCTGGTGTTTATTTCGAAGCCCCAGTTTCTGTCACCCCGAGGTCACTGCTGGCCGTGCCCCTGCCCGGGCAGGGCTGTGGAGCCGCGTTCATCCCGGGAAGGTCAATCCCCCCGGTGCCCTCGCTGTGCTGCCCCAGCTCTGGCAGCCAATAGTGGCACAACGAGGGAACCTCCTCCCTTTTCTGTTCACAACCAATTTAAATTCCCGTGGTGTTTGTGACGAGCAGGTGACAGTGAAGCCCCCGAAACGCCTGCGCCATGGAAGCAACAACTATCAGATGTAGCCTTTTCCTTTTGTTATACAAAGAATGAGATTATCAGGAGTAATGCTGGAACGAGCACAGCCCGCAGGCTCTGCGCTCTGACGGGTTTATCTCCTGAGATCACCTCGTGCCAAAGTCTTCCCGGGGTAGAGGCTATGTCAGATGGGGAAGAAAAACACAAATCTCCTCCTTATTCATACTAAAAATGGGAACACTGGAAGTGCAGCACAGAAGCAGAGACAGGATTGTGCTGCTTGTTATCCACACAGGAGGGATGGGAGAGGAGAGGAGAGGAGAGGAGAGGAGAGGAGAGGAGAGGAGAGGAGAGGAGAGGAGAGGAGAGGAGAGGAGAGGAGAGGAGAGGAGAGGAGAGGAGAGGAGAGGAGAGGAGAGGAGAGGAGAGGAGAGGAGAGGAGAGGAGAGGAGAGGAGAGGAGAGGAGAGGAGAGGAGAGGAGAGGAGAGGAGAGGAGAGGAGAGGAGAGGAGAGGAGAGGAGAGGAGAGGAGAGGAGAGGAGAGGAGAGGAGAGGAGAGGAGAGGAGAGGGAAAAGGGGAAGGGAAGGGAAAAGTTCAAGCTCTTCTGGTTACTTCACACAAACTTCTGTGGGTTTAATTAGAAGCAGGGCCAATGCTGTGTCCTTGCCAGAGGCTGGCTCCTGCCTGACCCCGTCTGTCCCTGCTCACCCCTGTCTGCTCCTGCCTGTCCCTGCCTGTCCTTACCTGCCTCTGCTGTCCCTGCCTGTCCCTGTTTGCCCCCCAGCTCACTGCTGCAGGCTGGAGGACCTGGGGCCCTGCTGAATTTGTCTTGTTTGATATTTGCAAAGCAGACAGGATTGCTTCCAGAGGACTCCGGTGCCATCTCCTCCCCTCGCCCTCCCCTTCCAGCAGCTCCTCATATCTGTCAGCATGAGCTCACTCCTTCCTAAATCATTCTCAGATTTTGTATTAATTTTTTAATCATCTGCATATGAATGATTAATAAATGTTTAACAGCTCATAAAATATTCACCGTGTTTCCCCATGGTTGGCGCTTCTTCTCCACTTGTTATCACTCGTGGGGATGAGAAATGTCTACACGGCTGCCGAGGGCAGAGGCAGCCTTGGCTCTGCCTCACCAATTCCTTCTTTCCAGAGCAAGCAGCTGGTAGTGGAAAACCAGGTGAGGAATCCTGGGTAGCTCTGTGAACACTAAGGCACAAAAATATCCACATTGAAATAACCCAGCTGCATGGAAAATTGTCCTGGGCAGGTGTTCGGAGGTGAACCTTTGCGGGGAGTGAGAGTAAGGAGAGCAGGACATGCAGGAGCTATACAGACCTGCTCTGTGGGAATAACCATCCCTGGAATGGCCTTTCTGCTGTTAATGTTTATCTTGCACTCAATTAGAATCACAAAATCACAGAGTGGTTTGGGTGGGAAGAGACTTAGACCATCCCATCCCACCCCTGCCATGGCAGGGACACCTCCCACTGTCCCAGGCTGCTCCCAGCCCCAGTGTCCAGCCTGGCCTTGGGCACTGCCAGGGATCCAGGGGCAGCCCCAGCTGCTCTGGCAATTCCAGCCCAGCCCCTGCCCACCCTCCCAGCCAGCAATTCCCAATTCCCAATCTCCCATCCATCCCTGCCCTCTGGCACTGGGAAGCCATTCCCTGTGTCCTGTCCCTCCAATCCCTTGTCCAAATGGGGGCCACTGACACCCCACCCCATAACCCTGAGGTGCTGGAGCAGTTTCTGCCCTGGGTTGCTCATCACAAAATCAACCCCATCCCATCAGCACGTCCCAAGTGCTTTCTGTGGCCCCAGCAGCACTGCCCTGGACCTGCTCTGAGTCACGGAATCTCCACAGACCAGCAAGGTTGGAAAAGGCCTCCGAGAGCTTCAAATCCAACCTTCAGCCAAGTGCTTCCATCCCACTGAACCATGTCGCCAAGTGCCACGTTTGTTTGTTTTTTGAGCCCTTCCAGGGATGGTGACTCCAGCACTGAACCAGGGGATTCTCTCCTAACCCAGCAGCCTGGCCATGAGAACCCCTAGAACCTGAGAACTCCTGGCCATGAGAACCTCTGGGAGCTGAGAATCCCTGCATGTCCCTTCTGGGCTGCCCCAAACATGACAGATCTATCCAGGAGCCCAAACTGCCTCACAGAGCAGCAAATCTTGGCCATCAGGTCTGTCTCCGAGAGCCTTGGACCTGCCCCCTGCTCTGGGCAGAGGAACAGAGAACAGCAAGTGTGCTTTATCTCCCCAGCCTGTTCTAACTACAGAGGAATTAATGAATGGATAAATAAAAACATGAGGAAAGGCTTTTGGTGTGATAACATTTCTGAAAATAGCATCAAATATGCTCCTTTTTAAGATAAGCAGATCCATACCAGAGACAGGGCTGAGTGTGCAGGATCAGCACGCAGCAAGTGGGGATGGGCTTGGGCTCCCAGCAGTGTCCCTGTGCCTGTGGAGAGGATTAACAACCTCCACGTTTCCAGCTAGAAACAGGAGCTGCTTTAAACCTGTGTTAGTTTGATTCAGGAGACTAAGTCTAAGCAATTGTGGCTTTTGTTTAAATCTTACAGAGGACAGCCCGAATACAGCCCAAACAAGATTATTAGGAATGATTTTTCTTCTAAGAGTTCCTTTTCTAAGAATATTCTTTAATGTGAAAAATCTCATTGCAGAATCACTGAAAATTCAAAATCTAAGTATAAAAATAGCTGCCCATACCTGGTAGAACAGCAGGGTGGTTTATTTGCTGGTGTTTAGGTTCACTGCTTGTTTAAAGCTCTAGTAGATGATTAAAAAAGTAAAAATAAAAAGGGTAAAGTACAACAGTTTCCTGTATGTCTGCTCAGCCCGTGGGACACCTGCAGCCAGTGGAGGTGGGACCTCTCCTGCTCCGCTGTGAGCACCACCCCAAACCCATTTAATGCAGAACTGGTGGTGTCTGGTCAGGTCTCTGGGGAGGCCTCGGGGGCTCCAGGGTGGGACCTGCCCCTGCCCCTGAGCATCCTGCGGGGAGGCACAGCCTGTGCACCTCCCTGACCGGGCACCTGGTCCAGCTGCATCTGCAGAGATTGCCCAGGACAGCTGCTTTCCAAGCCAAACACAACTGCACCTGTGCTCCTATTTTTACCAACAGACTGCTGCTACTTAATTTTACTGGTTTTTAGTGATTATTTCTATTAAGATTAAGAAGATTGTCTATTAAGAACAAGAAGCAATGCTCTATATTAATGAATAAATATAAAGCATTATAGGATAAAACTCTAAAGAACCTCCCATCTGATATCACCAGCTTTTTGAGTAAAAACAAATGCTCCTCAGAAGAAAAAAAATTAGAAACAAGTGGTATATTTATTTATGGACAAATGGTATTCCCTCAAAAGCATACTGATTTTTAAGTTTTTAACATTTCCCTTGGATCAGAGCTGCCTTTCTGTTTGTCAATACAGGCAGCCAGTTCAATTATTATTTATCAAGGCTGCAGGGATGACAAATGGCTTTGCTTACTGCTGGATTTCTTATCTTTGGCAACTCAGAGTATCAATTACTACTATTAAAAAGAAATAATTGCCCTGAGTGACAAACCAGCACACAATCAAACTGTACATAATTGCAGCCAGCACGTTGCATTATGTCATATTATGTCAAAAAAAGAAATCTGAATCATGAACTGAAAGGTAAAGGCACTTCTGTGCTTTGACACAGGAATGAAGGGTGTGTGCTAAACCCAGGGGCTGAAAACTGTGGGGTATGGGAAAGAAATAATGACATCCCAGAGGCACCAGCAGCAGTGGTCCGGCCTCGGCAGCGTCCTGGGGGAAGCCACGGCCGGGCTGTGGGGTCACCTGCACCAGCCCTGCCAGAGCTTCCACCATCCCAGGCTGCTCCCAGCCCCAATGTCCAGCCTGGCCTTGGGCACTGCCAGGGATCCAGGGGCAGCCCCAGCTGCTCTGGCAATTCCAGCCCAGCCCCTGCCCACCCTCCCAGCCAGCAATTCCCAATTCCCAATCTCCCATCCAGCCCTGCCCTCTGGCACTGGGAAGCCATTCCCTGGCTCCTGTCCCTCCATTTTGTGTCCAAGGTCCCTCTCGAGCTCTTCTGGAGCCCCTTTAGGTACTGAAGGGCTGCAATTACATCACCCCAGGGCCTTGTCTTCTCCAGGCTGGCCAATCCCAACTCTCTCAGCCTGTCCTCACAGGAGAGGTGTTCCCTCACACCGCGTCCCGCCACACAACCCAGAGAGAGCCCCACCTTTGGGGACGTACGAAGTGCTCGTTCTGCCAGCAGCTTTTGAAGACACATTTAAAAGGAGCAGAAAGTGGATCTTTCCCCCTCTCTGGAGGCTGCTGCACACCAATCTCCCATGGAAACTCGTTCCTGGCAGCCCGAGCCTTTCCTCAGCGACCCAGGGCCGTGTCCTCAGAGCACCTGTGGAAGGCAGCCGCCCACTGCAAGCTGTGTGGAGCTTTTCAAAAAATCCCGGGAGTTCATGTCTTCAAAGATGCTTCCACAGATTGTAAAAGATTAAAACTAAAAGCACTAAAGCAGGAAAGAAGAATCCCTGGCTGGTTCCATGGAAGCGCGGCTGCCGTGCTGCACCGGAGCAAAGGTCCCTCTGGCCCCGCGATGCTTTCTTTAGAAAGAAAATGTAGGAATGGAACAAATGGAAGAAAGTATTGCAGGAAAAGCTTTCCTGTGTCTGCTCCGTCCAGCTCCGTGCTGGTGCATCCCCTTCCTCTGGAGCTGCCCCCACTGCCCTCCTCTCCCTGGGCTCCTGCAGTCAGTTCCTTGGACATTCGCAGCCCTTCAGCACCCCCACGTGCACCAAGAACCCTGGTTTTGGTTTTTTCCCTCCATATTTCCCTTTCCAGACCTGAACTGATGCATTTCTGGGTTGTTGCTGAGCCCTCGGCTGCCCTTTTCCCAGCACTAACTCAAAGACGATTTTCCAGCTAGGAAAATAACACCTTGGAGCCCTTCATCCCACTCGGCACCATGGGCTTGCTGCCCTGCACCAGCCACACCGGGTCATTCCCATTTGCTGTGCTTCCCACTGCCGACCCCCGGCTCTCTCAGCTCACTGCTGCTCTCCCAGCACCCCGAGGAGCCCGGTGTTCCCAGCACAGGAGTGTCTCCACCATATGACATGTTTATTCATCAGTGCCAGGCCCAGCTCCCGTCTGAGCGGGGGCTCTGCTGAGAAACACGACCGTCACCCCAGCCCTGCTCGCTGCCTGCTCTCCACACGCTTCTCCCCGTGAGTGCTTTCATTTCCCTTCCACAGCACTGTCTGAAATGGGGGAAGAGACACCACCATTACCCCAGTCCCACCCAGTCACTGCCTTGGGATTTTCTTATTGCCTACGTCCATTATACTAAAAATAAACCTGACGAGCTCATTTAATTTTAGCCTATGAGTGTCTGTATGAATATTTATAATGCTCCACATTAGAAATGCTGAAAAGTTCCAGAGCCTGAGAACACGGCAGCAGACCCTGGGGAATAGAACAGCTCTTCCTTTTTTTTTTGTCCTATTTCAAGCCAGTTTCACACATCCTGCATTCCCGATGTGAAGTCTCGCACTGAATGTCTCATCTGCGCAAAGCACTTTGTGATGTTTTGTGCTTGATGAACACAGACTGAGTTCCCGTGTAAGAAGAAGGGAGTGTTTCCAACGGAATTCCCTGTGAATTTGTGCAAGGAGAACAAACTTACTGCAGTGCTTTCCTGTTCATATCTGGCTTTCACGTGCTTTTTATTTCAAGGCCAGGTTGGACGGGGCTTGGAGCAACGTGGTCTAGTGGAAGGTGTCCCTGCCCACGGCAGGGGGATGGAACAGGATGATCTTAAGGTCCCTTCTATAATTCTACAATTGTATGATTAATTTCACTGAAAATGAAAACGTTTTCTCAGTTCTCACCTACCCAAGCCCAGACTTCCGTGCCCTGCTTCAGATAACCAAACTCTTCTCACCTCCCCTAAAACCCTCACTGTTCCCAGGACTGGTGGCACCCAGGGTCTCTTGAGAAGCTGCTGCACCAGGGAGCTCTGTCCCACAGCAAGGTCTGGAGGTGTGGGAAGAGCCAGCCAGAGCCTGGCTCAGCCATGCAGCCAGTCCAGCACGGCACAACCTGTTCCCATGGCACCATCTGCTTCCCTCGTGAGCTCAGCTCTGTTTGCAGGGATGGCCCTCACGAGCCAGGAACTACAGGGTGAAGGTCAGCAGCTGCACAGTGTCTCTAACAGGAGAAGAGGTTTACTTGCAGCCAAGACGCCTGTGCAAAGCTTGTTTAAGGTGTGGGGAGAGCTGGGCATACACAGCAGAGGAATATGGCTGAAGTGCTCAGGAATCAAGTGTGGAAAATCTTGCCTCAGGGGAAATTTTTCCTAATCCTTTTTAGTGAGAGGGCATTTTAAGCCTTGAGACCAAACAAGTATCCAAAGGGCCAGTTCAGGGCTTCCTCAGAGGCTGCTGCCCTACCAGGACGTGCCTGGCTCCCATAGGTAATGCCACCTCTGCCCATCCCTGCCCTTCCCGGCTCCTTTGTGTCCCTTGTGAAAATGCTCTCGGCAGAAGGGGCTGTGCAACTCTTCCCTGTTACTCCATTGGTTTTATTCCTCCTGCTGCAGGGAGCACCGAAGGGGGATCAACCTGTCTGAGGGAGGGTTGTGGCACCTGAGTGGAAGAGCCAGGCTGTGAGAAACTCTTGAATTCAAGCCTTTTCCTTTGGAACAGAGGTGGTATAAAATGAAAGACAGGAAGTGAGCGGTTGCCAGGCTCTGTGATTCTGGCATCAGAGATGAAGAGTGACATGTGACAGCAGGTCCAGGTCCAGGGCAATACTTGGGTCACTTCCCATGTACCCAGTGCAGGATGTGAGGGGAATGTGGAGGGAAAGGGGCAGCGATCTGATGCTGCTCCTCCCTCTCCTCTGCCTTCCTCTAGTCCGAGCACAAGAGCAGCTGCAGAATCAGGCTGAAAAAGGACTGAAATGAGCCAACCTCTGATGCCAGCAGGAAGGCAGAGAAAAAGGCAACTCTGAGGGACCCAGCAGCTGCTCTCCTCCATCCCTCCCTCAGCAGAGCAGTCCAGGAAGGGTGGCATCCCTCTCATCCCTCCTCTCCCTGTGCTCCCCTTTTGCATCCTTTTGCTCTGTCACAGCCGAGTTGGCACCAAGCCATAGTTTTCTTCTCATGCTCTCAGAGACACTGGAGCACTTAAAGTGCCATTATCGCTGCCCTTAAGAGTTCCAGGTTTCCGTACAGTGAAGAGAATCAATATGAGCACTGCAATAGGTGACGACTCCTCTATAGCTTCAGGAATTTTACATCCTTCTCCCTTCTCTGCTTTTCATTATGTCTAATTACCTGATCTATAGCTCCCAACTGGAATCAATGGTGCTGTATTGCAACAAATTGTTGTGAATTCTCTGTAAAAAAAAAGGGTTAGGGAAGTGCTACTGAATATGACACTTCCAATTATACAAAGCAAATGAGCTTCCACTGGCACTGGAGAGCTGGGAGCCAGTTCATTACCAGCGGCTCATGTTCTGCTACAGGTACAATCAGTTTATTCTCCAGGTACGTCAGGACTTTCCCCCCACATTCCCAGGGAGGCTCTGTGTCCTCAGCACTGCACCCTGACCCTGCTCTCTGTTGGATTGTGTTCCAGTTGCTCGGTGTGCTGGATACGCAGGAAGATGGGATCCATGGGAAGCTCTGTGGTGTGTGGGTGCTCCCCTCGGAGGTGTGTGCATCCGAGCAGCTGCATGTCACTCTGATAAATGCTCTTTTCCAGCAGCACCTACGAGTTTTCCTAATTTAATGAGGGGGGTTGTGTTTTCCTGAGGTACACAGGGAGAAATCCAGGAGCTGTAGCAAATTGCTCTGCCTGGAGAAGTGGGGCTGTTAGTGATTCGCTGGTGGTGAGTCAATGCCTGCTGGACACCAACATTCCCCCTAAAAAGAATCTCATATTTGCCCAGCCCTTCTCCCCTCACTCATTGTTCCACGCTGGATCCTCTCTGGAGCTTCCGTTCTGCTGTCTAAAATAAGGTGCCAGTCTCACCTCACTGGAAAAACATGTCTAGGAGGAAGTCAGACTGAGTTCTGGATCATAATAAACCAAAAAAAGCCAGTTTTAGACATTTCCTGCTGTGGGCGTCTTCTCTACCATGCACCATAACCCAAAGTGTGTGACCCTGAGCCCTTGCACAGCTTCCAAGCCTTGAAAATGGAGCTGAAGGATTTTATCCCTGCGGTGGTCCCGCCGTCATCTCAGGGATAGCATTTTAATTAAGAAAATTCCATTCTTTTGTTTTTTTTAGCCTGTCTTTGCCACCTTCTATGGACTCTCCCTGTTTGTCAGTTGTGCTTGAAGATCTGACACTGCTGGAACTCAGCTGAAAAGAAAAATTAGGAATGTGGGCACCCTTTAATCACCTGGCTACTGTAACAAGTGGGGACAGACAACAACGGAGAAAATCAACCAAAAACATAACTGTGCTTTGAATGTTTCTATGGAAATTTATGGAGAGGAAGTGTGATGCACAGGCATACCACCTCATTTGGTATGCACAAGGCACATCATGCTGAGCTGCTAATGAGATAGCAATTTGGAGGTTTGGGAAGTGCTGGCTATGCTTTGTGCCCACAAGAATCAATGAAAACTGATGAGTGAAGGTTTACAAAATTCAGTGTAAGAACTACGGGAGCTTTGTGCCCGGATGGAGGGACAGAGCTGGCAGCAGAAGCTCAATTCCTCACATAACGTCTGGATCAGCTTGAGTATTTTCCTAAAGGTACAGCAAAAAGACATACCTGCTTTCCATTTCAGAGTTGGAACTTCATAAATATTTTAATTTGCCAAGTTCCTGCTATTTAATGTTTGCATACCAAGGAAATGTGAGAGAACATCACCTTGCATGAAGCGCTTGGAAAACAAATTTGGGCACCTTTGATTGTCTGCCCCACTGCGGAATGAAGGGAGCGTTATCCACCATGTCCTGTCTGTTGTCAGCAAGCAACACTTTGGGATTATTTGTATTTGAAAAAAAACCAACCCCACCACTGAGCTGAGTACCTCTGAAGACAGAAAGTTTTGCTTTTGGCTATTAAAGGAGCAGAATAAAATAAATCACTTATGCTGAGTAAATCATTGATTCTGAGTAACACGCGAGTGCTCCTCGATGCTGGCTCCCGGGTGAGACAAGTGGGACACGTTTGTGTGACTCTACTGTTGAATTTGCAGCCTGAATCTGTCCCAAGGGCTTCCCAAAAATAACTGTGTTGAATAACTGGGTTGAAAAACAAAGATAGGCAGGGACCAAATCCAGAGCACACAGCACTGCAGCCTCTGACACTTATCTCTGTGCTGCAGTGAAGGTGCAATTGCCAGCGATGCTGGGAGGGCAAAGATCACAGAATCACTGAATCCCTGAGGTGGGAAAAGCCCTCTGAGCCCATCGAGTCCCAACTGTGCCTAATCCCCACCTTGTCCCAGCCCAGAGCTCTGAGTGCCACCTCCAGGAATTCCTTGGGCACCTCCAGGGATGGGCATTCCAAAGCTCCCTGGGCAGCCCCTGCCAAGGCCTGAGCACCCTTTCCATGGGGAAATTCCTGCTGCTGTCCACCCTGAGCCTGCCCTGGCCCAGCCTGAGGCCGTTCCCTCTCCTCCTGTCCCTGTTCCCTGCCAGCAGAGCCCGACCCCCCCGGCTGCCCCCTCCTGTCAGGGACTTGTGCAGAGCCACAAGGTCCCCCCTGAGCCTCCTTTGCTCCAGGCTGAACAACCACAAATGTGGGTGAACTTTTTCCCACCTGAGCCCCCGTGGATGAAGCCTCCTCTGCCCCATGCCCCACCCAGGACATGTCCAGCACCCCAGCCCCTCTCCCTTCCAGCCCCTCTGCCTTCCAGCACTCCCCTCGTGCTGTTCTGGGGCAGGAGCAGTCAGCAGGGCAGGTCAGGGGTTTGGAGTGACCTCTGTGCCCTTGGCGTGCTGGTATCAGGCAGTGAGACACATCATCTGCATTTATTTCAGCCCTGGATCAAGGAAACGCATCCATAAACCCGAGGTCTTGCGGGTTCCGGATTGATGGAGCAGTCTCGCAAACGGAGGCTGTCCCTGGCAAGAGGGAGCAAAAAGCTGCTGGCAAAGAGGTATTAACTTCACTGTGCTGCATTTTATGAGGCAACAAAGAGTGTCTTGGTTCTGTGCCGTGAAAGTAAATAGAACAATATTTCAGACCTCCTTATTCAGTTGTCCAAATGCACATAACCGATTTTTGCAGATAGGGATTTATGCTCTCTTGTCAGCATCTAATAAAGTAGAGCAATTGCTCCTGCCATTTATTTCAGTGCTGTTGCCTTTAGCTCGGTATCCTTGTGTACACTCCGTGCTGCCTGCTCTGAGTCCTGCCCAGCACCTCACTGCCTGCGGCGGATCCGCCAGCACGGGATGCTCTGGACCACGCCCGAGATGGTTTGGAGAGGTGCTAGAGGCGTTCAGTGAAGAGTGCAGAGAGGAAATCCTAAAGGGAGCGGCTGAGGGAGACGGGGATCGGCTCAGAGCGGAGAAAAGGAGGCTCAGGGGGACCTTCTGGCTCTGACAGGAGTTTGTAGCACAGCCCAGCAGCTGCTCACCGCAAGATGAGAGATGCTGAGTGCGCGGGGCTGTGTCCGGCAGTCCACGGCACCCTGTGCTCGTGAGCCCGGGGTGCAGAGGGGCTCGAGTGTCAGGCGCAGAGGGACCCTCGCAGCACCCGCGGGGCGCTGGGGTGACCTTTCAGAGCCCTGCCGGGCCCCGGGCAGTGCGGGCTGTGTGGGGAAGGGGCTCAGTGACCAGCCCGGGCACCCAGCAGCTGCTGCCCGTGTCCCTCCCGCTCGCCCCACGCCTTGGCGAGCGCCGGGCACCGCGGGGTTTGCCCGCGGGGTGACACCGTGCGTGGGCAAGCTGGGAGCCAGAGCAGTCCTCTCATTACTTTGCCAACATAATTCAGCAAGAAAAGAGGTTTCCATGCTTCAGTGGCAGTTTTTAAAGTTTTTTTTTTTTTTTTTCATGTTTTATTCAGCCTGAATTTGTATTTCAGCTACTAGTTCCTTGAGAGGAAACACAAATCGATCGGGGCGAGCAGTGGCCGGTCCATCCTCGGGGCTGTCTGTGTAAAGAATTGCTCTGCAGAGGCCGAGCAGCGACGTGAGCGGCGGAGCTGGCGAAAGCCCTCGGGGGCTTTGCTGCCGGAGTCTGGGTTTCGGCTGCTTTGCTGCTCTGCAGTGCTGCTGGCACAGAGCAGCCAGGGCTCCCGAGCTGGGCCACTGCCACCAACGGGGAGGTCTGGGGCAAGGGGCTGCTGTACTCGGTTTGGAGAAGCAGGATTTTGGGAATGATTTGGCTTTGGATTGTTTTCCCGAAGTTCCAAAGGAACTGAGGGCTGTTAGGTGACATGATGGTTTTCTTGAAACCCTGAGATTTTGACTATGACGCATTTTTCAGAAAGTGCACATTTTTCATACTTCCAATATCCTCCCACCTAAATTTCCTGACAGAAATGTTTTGGACTTGCATCTTGAAGATTGCAAAAAGAAACCAGTGTTGAAATATTGAACCTTTTCCCTATGCACATGTTTATTTATGTGCTTGACACGAAGTAGCTTGACAAAAATCGTGTCGCTTGTTCCAATTGAAATGCACATCCCAAGTGTTTCTGTTTTCCATTAACACCTGGGAGAGGGAAAGGCTGAAATGTTGACTCTTTTGTGGTTTATTTCATAGAGGATGGGTTTGAAACACAAATAAGGAGAAAAAATGAAGAAACCACTGGTGTTGAATAGCAGCTGCTATGAAGTCCAGGG
The DNA here is from genome assembly GCF_965178545.1 of Coloeus monedula. NCBI lineage: Eukaryota > Metazoa > Chordata > Aves > Passeriformes > Corvidae > Coloeus > Coloeus monedula. Next base: position 64,542,380 of record NC_138786.1, on the reverse strand, counting down.
TTAAAATGTCCTTGTGCCCCTTCTACTTGTCCATCATTATTCACCAAGGACAAAGAAAGAATGACAGGGCTCAGCACCCTTGACTGCAAAATCAAGCCTATAAATGAACTCAATATTTGTTACATTTTAACTGTTCCAGTGGAATGAAATCCTGAACTCCATTTCCCCCCTGGTTTTGGATGTGCTATAAATGGAATTGCCCGCTGGAGGAGAACCTGGGGGTTGGTGTTTGTCAAACACAGGGAGATTCTCCCGTGTGTAAATTAAAGCCAGGTGCTGAAGGTCTGTGTCCTTCACAGCGGGAGGATTCCCAGGGATGCTGGCAGGCTCCTGCAGCAAGGATGTGCAGGGCAGAGCCTCGGCTCACCTTAGCAAGGGACACACTGAACCTCCTCTTGCTGCTTAGAAAACAGAGCAGGGAAACACAGGGCTCCAAATGAGCTAATAAAAACGATAAGGGACATTTATAGTGATAATTTGGTGCTATTAAATATATAAATTTATTTTCTGTTTTTAAACTAGCAGTTTATTTTTAACAATGGTAACAGGCACCATTATAAAAGCTTTACTGATATTTATGAATCTTAACATGAAAGAGAACATTGCACTGAAAACGAATGTGCCAAGGATAGGGTTTTTCTGTGGAAAGCTATAAACAGCTTCCAAAATCTACCAATTTTAGCCTAGATTCTTATAAAGGAAACAGTTTGGGCAGAGGACCTTGGGTGCATCCTTAGGTCAAGCAGTCCTGGTGCTGACTGCAGAATGCAACTCCGTGAGCATGAAAACATCCCGTTTCTAGGGAGCTACAGTCTGAACTTCTGCCTATGGCTCTTTGGGGTTTTTCCTCTCAGTTGCCCTCCTTGCTCCAGCAGTTCTGTCCTTCTCCTCATCACTGTTCCTGGTGTCTTCACAGCTGTCAGTCAAATCCTCAATTCAAGCACTTTTTCTGTGTTAAACAGAAACTTTTTCCTATCCCTTGTAAAATACTCCATCCCTTCTCTTGACATTTTTTACCCAGCTGTCATCAGTTTCCATCTGATTTTTCCCCCTGCGCAGGTTCATACATTATTCCAGACGAAATTCCTCCAAGGATTTGTGCAGCAGCATTACAGGGAACATGTCCTGGCTGCCAGTTTCCACAAAATGCTTGTCCCGTTTACAGAAGACTTTGCTGTGAACATGGATCTCCTCTCGAGCTCCTCGGGAGCCCAGCGGGGCCACGATCCTATTTGAGCTCAATGGACGTTGGCATCCCGGCCGTGAGAGCTGGGCATCCAGCAGCCAGCAGCTCCCCATGGAATGCGGCTCCGTGTCCTTCCACCCCGCCCGGGTTTGTGCTGTCGTTCCCTCTGCTGAGCAGCGGCAGCTCCGGGCAGATCCCACGTGCAGCCTCACAAGGGCTCCTCAGCATCCGTGTGTGCCAGTGCCAGGATCCTGCCGTGCCAGGCAGCCACCACGTGTCCAGCACCGCCAAACCATCATTCTGGGGCTGAGGAGATGGGGCTGTGCTGCAGGTATCTTAATTAATTCATTTTCACAGAGGCACTGGGTATCTGCAGTGAGGTCTTCCAGTTCTTCCCACAGCTGGCTCCGTGGGGTGCTGTGGGAGGCCCAGGAGGAGCAGGGATGGTGCAAGGCAGCTGCTTCCTTCAGGAGAGATGTGGGACATGCCCTGGGCACTGCCCAGGCACACTGCTGGCATATTGCCAGCCTTCAGGCTTTGCAGAGTCACCAGACCCTGCTCATCCAGGCGGTGTCACCAAGACAGATTCGTCCCACACTCATTTTCCATCGTGACGACACCCTCAGGGAATGCCTGTCCCACTCCATCCAGTGAGCAATTTCAGAGAATCACAGAACACTCTGGGTTGGAGGGACCTCAGAGCCCCCCAGTGCCCCCCCTGCCATGGCAGGGACACCTCCCACTGTCCCAGGCTGCTCCCAGCCCCAGTGTCCAGCCTGGCCTTGGGCACTGCCAGGGATCCAGGGGCAGCCCCAGCTGCTCTGGGCACCCAGGGCCTCCCAGGGAGGAATTCTGCCCCAATATCCCATCTGACCCTGCCCTCTGGCAGTGGGAAGCCATTCCCCCTTGTCCTGGCAGTCCAGGCCCTCTTCCAAAGGGCCCTCTTCCCTCTCCTGCTCTCTTGAAGCCGTTTTAGGCACTGGAAGGGGCTCTGGGCTCTCCCTGGAGCCTTCTCTTCTTCAATTTGGAATTCAACAATTAACTTTGAACTGTTTACAATATAATAAGATTAATTTTCCCTGCTCTCCCCACCAATTCCAGTGAATTCTGCAGCTGACCAGGGCTGGCCGGGTGCCCTGGCACAGCCCCAGGCTGGTGGCTGTCTGTGCTGCCGGGAACTTTGCCGGCTCGTGGGCAACTTGTCCCTGTCGCATGCTGCAGAGCTGCTGTTTCTCAGAAATTGTCTTGTATTGCCAAATAAATGTATTAAAAAGAAGATTTCTGTGGGCTGCACACTGGTATTGTTTTCAGTCAAAACTTCTTTACAATATTGGTTGTGTCTTGAAAGTAATTAATTTGGCAGGAAGTTAAAAAGAGAAAAAAACTGAGAGAATTGAAAGCTGGTTTCCAGTTCTCATTGCTCTGTCTTTATCTCTCAAGGAAAGACTGCACACAGGTGTCAAACGAGAAGGCTGCTCATAATTACACTCCTTAAACACTTAATAACATTTTCTTAAATTAATATATTCCCCATCTGTGTAGCGTTTAAGACATTCAGCTCATAATATTGCCTAGTTTATCAGTGTCAAATGACACATCCCCGATCCATTGGAGAATATTATCAACAGATAGAGGCTTAACGCATGTTATTGCTCATTCAGCTAATGAGTGTGATTGGAGCTGGTGCTATAATTAATAACAGAGCTCAAACACCAATTGTAGTGGGGATCTAACTTAGTTTCATGCAGAAAAACTGTGCAGGTATGAAAAAAACCAATCACTGGAGGAGGTTCACTGGGGCCGAGCTGGTGGTGGCACTGTGGGATGGCTCTTCCTCAGGATGCCCCTGGGCACAGCCCATGTTCCTGCTGAAGGCCAGGAGGAATCACTGAATCCCAGAATCCCTGAGGCTGGAAAAGCCCTCCCAGCCCATGGAGTCCAAGCTGTGACTGATCCTTGTCCCCAGCCCAGAGCTCTGAGTGCCACCTCCAGCCCTTCCTTGGACACCTCCAGGGATGGGCACTCCAAAGCTCCCTGGGCAGCCCCTGCCAAGGCCTGAGCACCCTTTCCATGAAAAAAATTCTTCTTGAAGTTTCCTTGAAGACCCAAGGGCTCAACAGTTGAAGGCTTTTCACTGCCTTTTCTGAGGAACATGGGGAAAGGCAGCTAGTGGTGCCAGGAGGCTGGGACAGAGCAGGTTGCATGCCCGGATGATCTGGTGGATGCACCTGCAGCATCTTCCATGGTACAAAGGCTCTGAGGCCAAAGGAACCCGTGGGACCAGCTGTTCTGACCTCCTCTGCCACGGGGGTGGCACTGGTGCCAAAGCTGTGATGGACACTTGTGTGGGGGACATGGAGACCCCCAGGGCAGGGCGTGGAAAGCAGGGCCACCCAAAGGTTTTCCGATGGTTTCAGGCAGCAGTGGAGCTGCTGGCCAGTGCTCCTGAGAAGTGCCTGGCTGTCCATCACTGCCAGCCCTCTGATCCTGAGCAGTGCCAGGGACTGGCAGGAGAAGGGGCTGTGCCACCTCTGCCTGGCAGAACCCAACACACTTTGGGTTTGTGGCTCTGTCTGGTTCTGTTCTGACTGCTGAGCAGAGCTGGGTATGCAATAATCTGAGTTTGTTTTGCCATCTCTCCAGCTGCTGGTTTGCTCTGGATCCTCAGTGTAATGGTACCTAAAAGCATTTGTGTCTTAATTATTAATATAGCTTCTTGTAATTAAAATACCTGCTCATACTGTCATGGAACTTCTACTCCAACTGGAGCAGTGCCTTGCTAAATAAAAGCACATCTTTAAAGTGCTTTCCTTTCCCTTCAGCACACTCTGGCCTCATTGCCATCGAGTCGGTTTCACAGGAGGTAGAAATGTCAGCAGTTCATCCGGCCGTGACCCGGTGCTGGGTACTGGATCAGGCTGAAGTCCCCAGGCCTCCAGCTGGGATTAATGCTTCTGACGAGCTGCTGTGCTTGCATGGCCCAGCCGGCTGGGAATCAACTTACTTGATTCTATTTAGTTTCCCCTTTCATTCTTTTTTTAACCAGACTTGTAGGTTTTGAAGCTTAAACGGCTCAAGCCAAGAGCTTTGCAGAGCCCAGCCCCACTCTCGCTCCCCTGCGGAGGGACCTCTCTGCTCCCTGTGCCCGGCTTTGCTCTCATTAAACAGCTCCTTCTTCCCTCACACATTAATGTTTCATGGGATCTAAATCTCCCTTTACTAAGCATAAATAATCAATTCAACCAGATTTTAAAAGAGGAGACAGAGACTAAAATCCCATGTAGCACTAGCCAGCCAGTTCCAGGACTTTGGGTAAGGGTTTGGTCTAAAATGCCAGAGAGATGTGGATGAGAAATTCAAAAGGGAAGAAAGAAACCAGTAAACAATTGAGTGTCCCTGACCACCAGAGCTTGCTGAACCTCTGTGGCACTGACAATCAAACTGCCAAATCCCTGCTTGGTGTCAACAGCCACCAGTGCCGGTTGTGACTCCGTTTGGGATGCCCCAGGTGGGACGTGGGTTGTGTGCAGTGGTTGGGGCAGGCAGAGGAGGTGTCACCCCGGGCCAGGCTGGGGCTGTGGTGCCACAGGTGGGCTGTTCCAGCAGAGGCTCTTCCCAGGCAGCCCCCAGCCCATCCTGGAGCCCGGTCTGGTGGGAACTCCGGGGTGCCTCACTCAGGCACTCACACAGCTGGTCTGGCAGGAGGGAGTGGGAGAGGGATGGGTGATTTGAAACCTCAAATGAGAGTCAGTCTCCTTCAGGACACTTGGATGCACTTGGATGCTGCCTCTCTGCAATCATGTTGCAACAGTAGATGCTCTGGCAGGCAAAATAGACCTCAGGATTTTGATTTTCTTTATGTTACTTGTTATTGCTCTCTACTCTGAACTCTCCTTCCCTCTTATATTGCTGATCCTTGTCAGAAGAAACAACTGCGAGGAAGAAGCTCAGAGAAATTGGAAAAAGATTTTTGCTTTGTTTTTGTTACTGGTGTTTTGGGGCTTTTTTTGTTTTGTTGTGTTTTTTGGTCTGTAATTGCAGACTCCTCACTGCTGAGCACAGGCGCTGAGCCAGGCATTGTTCCTTCTTTCCAGCTGACAGAAATTTTTTGTAACCACATTTCAGTCCAAGGGGAAAAGTTAAATATAGGCAGGATGAGGAAAATTACCGTGCAGCGTGGTGGAGAAAGTGCTGACTTGTGTCTGTTCCTGAGCAGAGGCAGCAGTGATTTCATGGGGTGCGAGCGCCGAGGCAGCGGCTGAGCTGCGCTCCCAGGCAGCCCAGGGCCAGCGTGGGACCCTTTGGGCCCGTGCTGGGGCTCCTGGCACCCACCCGGCACTGCAGCACCTTGCGAGGCACAGACAGTGCAGGGACCCCCTCTCTGGGAGCCAGGGCAGCCCAGGTGTCCTTCACGAGCCACAGAGGGTCCCCGGTGGGCTGTGGGTGCCTCCCTCGCTCAGTGGCCCTCCTGCTCCCCTGGTGACCCTGGAAGGCCGGCCTGTGACAGGCAGCTCGAAGCACAGCATGAGGGGATGGTTCTGGTGAGCTGAGCAGAGCCTGAGGGTGCCGTGGCTGCCTGTCCCTGCTGAGCCGGGCCCAATCCCGACCCCAAAGGAACGTCACTCCACGTGAACACGGAGCCATGGGTCACAACCCTTGGAGTGTGACCATCCAGCCAGTTCCTTACCCATGGAGTGTTCCATCTGCCAAGTCCATGTATCTCCAGGGCAGAGAGCAGGACACCGCGTGGGACAGTGCCAGAGGCCTTGCACAGCTCCAGGTACATGACATCAGTTGCTCTGCCCTTACACAATAATAAACACAGTCTGTGATTAACGTTTGGATCCAGCCACTGCCAGTCTAGTGTGGCTTACAGATTTAATTGAGATGGCATTTCCATGGGAATTGCTGGAGACTTGTCAGGAATACACACAGTGCAGCTACCTTCAACTGATGCTGTGTGTGGAGATGGGGCGGGCGGCTCCCTGCGCTGGTCACAGGCACTGCTGGGGGTCAGAGGGCCTCTGCTTTAGGCATTAACAGAACTGACAGTATCAATCTCCAGAGGGGCAGGGATCTGCCTGCACAATCCCCATCCATGGGAACTGGCTGTGCTGCCTGCTCTTGCCATGTTCTGGAAGCACACACACAGTTCTTGGTGTGCTAATCAAGTAGCTCAAATCACTTCAGTTTCTTCTTTCCTCAAGATCTCATTCCTCTACCAGGATATTCTTGACAGCCTACCAATTCCTCCTCTGGTGGGTGCCTGGTTTTTCTTACCCTGACAAATCACAGAAGCAGAGAATCCCAGAATGGTTTGGATTGGAAGGGCCCTCAAGTTCATCTCGTTCCACCCCGTTCCATGGGCAGGGACATCTTCCACTAGACCAGGTGCAGACCCTTGTCCAAAGTCTCTCTCCAGGCTCTCCTGGAGCCCCGTAGGCTCTGGAAGGGGCTAACTCATTCAGCCCTTGTCCGTGCCTGTGGCCTGCCCTCCATGCTCTGGCCAGGTGGGTCAGCACCAGCCCTGTGTGCTGCTCTTGGGTTCACTCTGCAGGTCCTCAAGGGCAGCGAGCCCCTGGCAGAACCTGGACACAGCCCACGATGTAAAGGCCCCAGAGCAACAGCAAACATGAAAACTGGAAACAATCACAAAATATTTCTCCTCTGAGCAGAGAGCCAGAGGAGACAAGGAGAAGGAGAATGCGGTAGGAGTGATTAAAACATGTGGTGGTTGAAGGGAGGTGTCAGAGGCCAGACGAGCAGACATGAAATTCAGACTCTGTTTTGCAGTCTCTGCAGTTTGCTGGGGGAACCTGCTGCTGCATTAAATTGTTCAGGCCAAGGAACCAATATGATTTTAGGGCAAACCAGAGTTTATGTAGTTACTGATATAGATTTCTGAACAACAGCATTCCCATCTATCAGCAACTGAGAGAGTCATGAGCAAAAATCATCCTGAGTGAAACCAAAAGTGTGCTGAAAGAAACCCAGCTGGCCTTCCCAAAAGTACATCACAGCCCTCCCTGAAGCAGCTCCTCTTTGCCTTCCTCCTGCCCTGTTTCACCTCCAAGCACCTGCTTTCCCTCTCCCCGGCAACTTTTCCTCAGGACAGTTTCCCGTGCACACCGCAGGCAGTGGAGCCTGTGAGGAGGAAAAGTTGTAAAAGGAGGGGAAAATGGTGAGGTCACTTTTGTGTCAGTGCTGCTCTGCCAGGCGAGGAAGCCCTGGGTAAGCTGGTTTGTGTGACTGCTCTGATGTCAGGAAGACCAGCCAGGAGCAGGACACCGAGCAGGAGCAGTGGCGGGAGGACAGGACACCAGCAGCACTGGCTTCTCCTCGGGGCAGCCATTCCCCTGCCTGGGCGAGGATATGATTCTAAGGTTGTTTGAGCTTCCATGGAGGGATTCTCCATGAAGGTATTTCTGGACAGATACGCCTGCTCTGAACTGTCTCTGGGGGGATTTGAACTTCACACTCACACAAATCCCTTACATATCTCTACATTGCTTTACAGCAAGTTGTATTTCCATAAATATCCTACTTCATACTTTTGTATAATACATACACCTACAAATTCCAATTTACTCTGGTTTCCCTACCTCCAAATTCCTAAACAAGCCAAAGGAAAAATTAAAAAATAGGTCCATTAGGTCAATGAATCACTCCTACCTCTTTGCAGCAAGAGTGACAAAGTTTCAGAGTCTCAGGGGGTCCTGGGGACTTGGAAGCCTAATGATGTGGGTGTCCCTTCTTTAAATTTATTTTTCTACTCTTGCTTGAGGAAAATAAACATGGGCAGGGGACAGCTCAGCTTAGCACTCAACAAAGGTTTGCTGCCTTTAGCATTTAGAGGACTTTGAAGCACTTGACATGTTGAGGAGGAACCGTCTGGGGGCTTCCATTCACTCATTTGACAAGAACTTACTCGATGAATGCTGCACTTATACTTCACCACTGTGTTGTTTCAAGGAGTCATGTAACGGACAAAAATCAATGGATTTTCCCATTTTTCTACTCCGTGCAACAAAGTGCCTCTGCTGCCAGAGCTGCTGGAGGAGCCTCTGGAAGCACAGTGACACCAGCCCATCCATCTCCTCGCAGCCCCCGTGCATGTGGAGCCTGAGCTGGTATTTCAGTCCCACATTGATTTTTCCTCTCAGACCTGAAGAGCTGTGACCAAACACAGCCCGGGCTCGTTCCAGCTGCTCCCTCCTCATTAGCTGTTGCTAACACACACCCACGGCACGGGATTAGCCGGGTCAGGGCTCTGTTTGCTCAGGCAGAATTGCGCTTAAGGACTTCAATTACTCCAGAAGGCGTCCACTGAGCACCTGATGGGGCAGAGATCTGGGAATGAGCCGAGCTATCAGTGCCACCTCACGTACCCATAACTCACAGTCTCCTACTAGGGCATGTCCAGTGCTGGTGTAGAATCCCAGAATCCCAGAATCGTTTGGGTTGGAAGGGACATTCAAAGCCCATCCCATTCCACCCCTTGGGACACCTCCCACTGTCCCAGGCTGCTCCAAGCCCCAGTGTCCAGCCCGGCTTGGGACAGCTGCTCTGGCAATTCCAGCCCAGCCCCTCCCCACCCTCCCAGCCAATTCCCAATCTCCCATCCAGCCCTGCCCTCTGGCAGTGGGAAGCCATTCCCTGGGTCCTGTCCTTCCATGCCTTGTCCCCAGTCCGTCTCCAGCTCTCCTGGAGCCCCTTTAGGCTCTGGAAGGGGCTCTGGGGTCTCCTTGGATCCTTCTCTTCTCCATGTGAAGGCCCCCAGCTCTCCCAGCCTGGCTCCAGAGCTGCAGCCCCACACTGACCGTGTATTTAAGCTCCAAGGCTGGCCCTCCAGTGCCCCTTCTGTCTCCCAGAGCTGCAGGTCTCCCAGGCCCATTGCCCCATCCAAGCTCAGTTGCAGAGATTGCAGTTCCCATTTACACCTGACACCTCTGGCAGTAGGTGCTGGCAGAGGCTGAGACATTTCTCACTGGCTCTGAAATGATTATTGCCGGCCTTAGCTCACCCAGGTGAAAATGCGCAGCTTGGGAAGGCCAGGAAAGAGGCCTGGCTGCTATTCCAGGCTACAATTCTCTGTTCAACAGCAAAACCGCTCGAGTTTTCTTTAGAATCAGATCCTGACTGTATCCATAAGGGTCCCCCATCCTGCATGTTTCATTTTTTTCATAAAATCTCAAGTTTTCCCTTTTTCTTGGATGTTCTAAATCACCGTTCCCTGAAATAATCAGGAAGAGATTTTGGCAGAGCTTTCAGGTCTCTTTGCCAGGCGAGCCCTCACACCACCCACAGGTGAATGACTCCTTGACATTTCAACCAAGTGAAGGTGAAATGCCAGCTGGAACAGCTGACAGCCCAGGGAATCACTCAAAGGCGTTCAGAGCTCCGTAAAACACGGAGCACAGTGTACCTGGCTCCACTTCTCTGCTGCTGGCAGCCTGGAGAAGCCATCTCCATGGACACATCGGGTGCTGTGCCTCCCTGCCATCCTGCAGCACAGGGCGTGTGGGGCACTGCCAGACACAGCTCGGGGTTCCCTCTGGAGCACGTGGCTGTCTGTGGCCAGGGACCAGTGGCAGCTGTGCCACGCCAGTCCCGCAGCTGCAGAGCTGTTCCACGTTCATCTGGGTTTGTGGCAAAAAAAAAAGACAAATGTGTGGCAAAAAAGTAAAATGACTTTAAAAAATGTTTTTAGAACTGCAGAATGATTAAGGTTGGGAAAGCCCTCTGAGATCAGCAACCCCAACCATCAACCCAGCACCAGCACCATGGTCACCACCAACCCATGGCCCCAGGTGCTACATCCACACATTTTCTGAACACTTCCAGGGATGGGGACTCCATCCCTGCCCTGGGAAGCTGACAGCCCCTTCCATGAAAAACTTTTCACAGCATCTAAGCTAAACCTCCCCTGGCACAGCCTTTGGCTGCAATGTACCAAGCCAGGTATCTGACTGGAAATTTTTGTGGAAGAAACAACAAAGAAGAAACTATTTGAAAAATGGCTTTACTAAAACCTTGAGGTCTGAGGCACGAGCTAGAATATAAAAGACTTGAGTTCTGAGTTCTGTGGGAAGGATTGAAGAGGGTATCATGTGCAGGGAAGGGGAGGAGTGGGTTTAAAGACGCCTTCTCTGTTTTCAGTAGATTGGCTGATTATGAGACCCAAGTGATCCAGGGGGTGGGAGCCATCGAGGTATTCCATGAGGGACCCCACCTTGCAGATCCCGCTCTGACAGATGATTCATTGCTCATCAGTTTTGTGGTTGCTTTAGAATCACTTACAACCCGTTGATAGGTTATATTATGGGACGCAGGATGGAACAATTTTTCATAAAATCATAGAATCATTAAGGTTGGAAAAGACCTCCGAGGCTATGGAGTCCAGCCTTTAAATATCCTCGTGAAAGAGCACATTGCCACCTAATTTCATCCTAGTACAGTCACACAGGAACTCATGTGACCTGCACGTGCTGAGATTCTTGGGGGGTTGTGCAGGGCCAGTTTTGTGGGTGTCTGTGCAGGGCCAGGAGTTGGACTGGATGGTCCTTGTGGGTCCCTTCCCACTCAGGATATTCTGCGGCTTTCTGATGCATGGAGTCAGGGATCAGGAATGCAAACATGGGGTGTGCGATGGAGCCTTGGGAGCTGAGCACAGCGAGGGCAGAGCTGGGAGGCCTCAGCACAAAAAAGGGATTTTATCCTGCTTTGTGCAGGGATGGCACCGGTGAGGGGGAGCAGTGCTGTGGCTATGCCTGCTCTTGAGGGCTGACGAAGACCTAATGAGAGAATAAAAAACACAGTGAAATCCTGTCTGGTTAATGAACTACCCCACATCAAGAGGTTAAAATAGCTCCTTCTGGGGTTCTTGTTTTTTGTTTGTTTGCCTGTTTGTCTCTTCTTTCCAACCCACATTCACAGTAAAAATCTCCAGCACTAAAACATTTGATATTTAAAGGAAGAGACACTCCAGGGTCCAGTGGCAGAGCACGAACACTCACCAAACACAGACAACTTGTGACTGGGAGCACTGGCCACCAGAACCGTCTGTCTGGGAAGAGAGCATGAGGGAAAGTATGGAGGAAATGCAGGTTTATCCCGAGGCGCGTGGGAAGTGTCCCGCCAGTCCCAGGCGTGTGTGTTCTGCTCGCAGCTCATTCCCTGCAGCGCCGTGGCCATGCCGAGCACACGAGCGGTGCCAGCTGCTCTCCCTCGCAGCGAGAGGTGAAACCCCGGCCCCTGGGAATTGTCACTGCGAGCTTTTCTACCCCTAACTCATTAAAATGCAGTTGGACTTCAAAAAAGCTTTCAGAAAGCTGCCTCATTGTGAAATCAAACGAGCACGAGCACACCAGAGTGTGTTTCTTTCATCTGGAACACACGCAGCTGTTAATTGGGCTGCTGATGGGATCCTTGGATTCAGGATCAGTGCCACGTTGCACTCCACGAACACTACAGAGGCATCCTGGACTTCCCGGGGGCAGCCCGGACCCTGCTGGGCACCGGCCACAGCAGCGGCCACAGGGCTGAGCAGGTGGATGCCGGAGGTGCCCCAGGTGCCAGGGGTGCCCCAGGTGCCAGAGGTGCCAGAGGTGCCCCAGGTGCCAGAGGTGCTGGAGGTGCCCCAGGTGTTCCAGGTGCCCCAGGTGCTCCAGGTGCCCCAGGTGGCCACTGTCAGCAGCAGCCATTGCGCTGCTAATTGAGAGCTGGCATTCAATAACGTTAACTGGCGCCTGCCCCTCCTCCCTGCATTATTTTGGCATCATTAAGCAATGTAAGCTGTTGCTTTCTCACAACATACATGTGCCTAGCAACCACCCCAAAAGGTTATATTTTCTTCCTTACATGAAAATAACTCATTAATGCAAATTTGTTTGGCATCTGCGGTTCAGCTTGCCATAGGCAAAAGGAAGGAGTCAGGTTCAATCCAAGTTTAATTGCTACAGAAGCTATTCTGGGCCCTCGTGGAAACAAGGTGATTCATGCAAACCGTTCCCTTTCCCAGGGACTGCACACCCAAATCCATGGAGCAGATGCAGAAAGTTTAAACACAAACACAGCCCACCTACAACAGAACCGCCCCGAGCACTTCTGGTGGTTTTTAAGGTGAACAATGTCAGGGTTTAACCTCACCTTATTGGCAGCAGAGATCCCCACTGTGTCCAGATCCAGCTGCCCTGCCCAGCTCCCCCAGCACCGTGCTGGGCCCATCCTGGCACCGCTGTCCTGGTGGGTGCTGGGACACCAGGAGGGCACGTGGCAGTGAGGACAGGGAGGGGTTTGATGCTGGGGATAAGAGCGTGTGTTCACCTTCAACAGCTGGAACAGAGAAAGGGTGAACAAAGAGAATATGAGCCAAAGCCTGTTCCAGGGGGGCCCTGGCACAGGGTGCCCAGAGCCCCTGGATCCCTGGCAGTGTCCAAGGCCAGGCTGGACATTGGGGCTTGGAGCAGCCTGGGACAGTGGGAGGTGTCCCTGCCATGGAGGGGTGGGATGGGATGGGATTTATGGTCCCTCCCAGCCCAAACCATGAGTCTATCAGTGTATATTTATTTTAAAACTTGTGAAAATATTTTAAACAGATTGCAACTGGAATCCTTCTCAGATGTCACAACAATTTTACAACATGGAGAAGAAAGATCCATGGAGATAGCAACATTCAGACCGGGGCACAGGCAACGCCTGGGGGCTGAAAATCGTGGGAGGCAAAGGCAGCGCTGTGCCCAGCTGTGGTGTTATTGTGGTCACACACTGACCACATCTCTAATTTCATGCACCAGTGGAAAGTTTGGATTTCACATGTACCAGCTGAACACCTCTGTGAATTCTGATTTTTCACAGTGCTGTGTTGGTAGTCTTTTCTCTTAATCTACAAAAATAATACTCAGGACCTCTTTACAGTGAACTACAGCAGAGTCCTGCTAAGCTGTGCCATGGATCATTAATTTAAGTCTGTGTTTTCTGGGGCACCACTGTCAGAGCATTGGTTTGCCCTTCCAGGTGTGGAATCCTGCTTAACCCTTGGATGGACCTGTCTTTCTCTTCAGCTTGCCTCCTGAAGGTGATGCCTTTTCCTGGTCTTAAAATCAAGAGTCAAACACGGTTAGAAGGGGAAAAGGGATTTTACCTCGGTATTTATTTTAAGGATCCTTAGGTGCACACGTCCAGGTCATGTGCATCGAGATGCACCCCACCGAGAGTGTGTTTCAGTGTCCCCCTCAGCATTGGGTATCACATTAGAGGTGTTACTAATTAGCAGATCTATCAAAGGTTTCCCAATGAGAGGCTCGAGTGAGCCCCCCTCCCCAAGGAGCCTTCCCCTGGATGGTTCTATCTCAGGTTACAGAATGTGTTCTGGAGAGGACCTTGGGCTCTGGGGCACACTGATCCCTGGCTACGAAGCTGCTGAGATGTTGAGTCTCCTGGCTGAACAAACAAGTCCAAGAATGGAGGCAAAAAGCACTGAGAATACAGAGGTTGTAAAAAGGTATAACAGGGGTATAAAAGAAAAGGCAAAAATCTTCATGGCATCAAAGGGATAAGGAAAATCAAACCAATTAAAAACAAAACCCAGGTTTTGTGGCTGAAAAGGAGGGATCAGTCACGGGTGTGGGGTACCTTACTTCAGGTAGGATCACAGAATATCCTGAGCTGGGAGGGATCCACAGGGATCATCCAGTCCAGCTCCTGGCCCTGCCCAGACCCCCCAACAATCCCAGCCTGGGCATCCCTGGCAGCGCTGTCCAAACGCTCCTGGAGCTCTGGCAGCCTCGGGGCCGTGCCCATTCCCTGGGGAGCCTGGGCAGTGCCCAGCACCCTCTGGGGGAAGAGCCTTTCCTGATCTCCAGCCTGAACCTGCCCTGGCCCAGCTCCAGGCGCTCCCTGGGTGCTGTCCCTGTCCCAGGGAGCAGAGATGTCTCTCCTCACACACGGGATCTGCTCCAGGGGCCCCATCCCAGCTCTCAGCTCCGGGCTGCACCTGGCACCTGATGTGTGCGTGGAGAAATACCAAAAGAGAGCAGATGCCACTTCAAACAAGGCTGATAGAACATCACAGCGGCAGGATTGGTGAGAGCCGCGGCAGCCCCCGTCCAGCCTGTCCGAGGCTCGGGGAGTGCGAGCGGCTGCGCTGCCCCGGGGCCGCTCCGGCCGCCGCAGCCGCGGGCAGAGCCGCTGCCGAGGCGCTGCCGGCGCTCGGTGCGAGAGAGCGCTCTGCGCTGCCCGTGGCACCTCCGCTGCGGCGGCAGCTGAATAATGCATGGAGCCAGAAGCACCTGCAAGCGCTGTGTGATAAAGTCCTTTTGCTCCCAGACCTTTTCCTTTAAAAACCCAAAACGCAGAGAGACTGCAGATCGTGCTCCAGCCTGCCCCGGCTCTGAGCTAACCGGGACTGGCGCATGCTGGGGCTGGCCAGCAGCGTCGCTCCATAGCTCGGACTCATAAAAATTCTATTTTCCCGCAGAATGAGAGAGAAGCTCGATCTTCTGCTTTAAAATACTGATTTATGTTATCCCTTCTCCCTGGAATGTGGCCAGATTCTCGAGCTATGAGATGGTTTTGTGAAGCCAGCAATGAAATCCACTCTGCTGACCTCGGATAATTCCGGAGTCCAGCACATTATTGTTTGACAGGAACCTGCCAGTCTGTCACTCCAGCCCTGCTCTGCGGGACCATTGCTGTAACTGGTCATGCTGGATACAGCCTCAGGCCCGGGCTGTTTCTTAATTCGAAATCTATCTTGCAGACATGTTCTGTGCCAGATTTGTGGAAGTGTTCCTCATTATACTTGGCAGGGGGCTGCAATGACCATGGGTGCCCATACAGAACTCCAGAATTCATTAGGAGCTGTTTGAGGCAGATGGTCAGAAATGACCATCATGTCCCATAATTAAATCTGAAAGGGACTGTCAAGAGAATTTCGTGTCTTCCTTTTAGACAAATACTTCAATTCACATTTTATTTGCAGGTTTAATGGGAAATTCTGTTTCTTATCTCATTTTGTCTTTACTTCTTGAGCCTCTAAGGTGAGTGTCAGACAGGGAGCAAAGACAGCAGAGAATGAACACAGGGAGGGGAAAATCAAGAAGCGCAGGAATCCAGACAGGTCTCCGAAAACCTGTGCAGGAACTCCTGCCCGTTGTGATGGGCATGGGCAGCGTTTCGATGCTCAAACACAAAGAGCACCAGGTGTCCCAGCAGTCTCTGGGAATGACCCGTGGGCACGAGCTGCCCGGAGCCGGGTCCGGGAGAGGCTGCTCCCCCTCCTGCACCACCACAGTGGGAGCAGACAGCAGGGGGGTCTGCCAGAAGTGTGATAAAAAAGCAGAGTTTAAGACATAAAATGAGCATTTCACAAGGAGCAGGACAGTTACACATGAGGGTGATTTATCTTTGGTTTCCTGAAGAGGAGCTTAAATTAATATTTGCGGCTGCAAAGTTCCGAGTTCTCGATTAAATACACAGAGATAGTGGGTTTATCTGTGCTCACACTCCCTCCTCCCGATGTGTTCCTTTGACAGAATCCTTAATGCTAGAAGCTTTTTCTCCACGACGAACACAATGGAAAGCATATTTTAGGAGGCCAGTTTTAACTGATATTCAGTGCCAGTTCCCTTCCCTTCCCTTCCCTTCCCTTCCCTTCCCTTCCCTTCCCTTCCCTTCCCTTCCCTTCCCTTCCCTTCCCTTCCCTTCCCTTCCCTTCCCTTCCCTTCCCTTCCCTTCCCTTCCCTATCCCCGGACATTACAACTACTGATTTAAAAGCCTTTTTTTTTTTTTTTTTTTTTTTTTTTTGGCAAAATCAGTCACTCCAGCCTTTTGGGAAGCTCTGCAAACAGGGACTTGCGCAGGAATCCCCTTTGCTATGAACACCAGCTGCCCCCTCGGAGCGGGTGCAGCCCAGGCTGATCCCTGCTCTCCGGGGCAGCGTGGCTGCAGCAAAGGACATGAAACCGGCTTGGGAGGATTAACCCCGAGCTTGTTGTTCTCCCTTGCAATGAGGCTGACGGGAAGTGTCAAGGTTTAACTCCAGAAACACAATTAGCATGGAAAGCAGGACTTTCAACAAATGGCATTATGATGGATTAAGGAGGGATTACTGCCTTGGATCTAACAGCTCTCAAGAAAATAACTTTTGAAAAATAAAAAAAGCTAAGAAATTAACTTGTGTTCCCCGGGAAGGAGATTTGTTTGCCTTCACTGCCATCTGCCATCCCTCGCCAATTTTATAAACAAGAAAACTAAAACAATGGCACAAATCACTCCGGGAAAACCTGACTGTGAAACTGCTCACCCAGGGCTGGGCTGAGCCCGGGGAGCTGCCAGGACGCTCTGCTGCCCCCGGCGCCGGCAAAGCTCGGCCTGGCCGCGGGGCTCCGCGCTCGCCCCGTCCCCAGCAGGGCAGAGCACGGACCGCGGGGCCGGCGGCCGGACTGCGGACCCGGGGGCACCGTGGGCACCCGTCGGACACGGAGCCGTGGGCACGGAAACGCCGGCGCTGCGCCCCCGCCTGCGCTGCCCGCTGCTCCCGAGGGCTGCTCCCGGCTGGGGCGGCCCGCCCAGCAAGAGCTGGGGCTGCGAGGGGAGTCGGGCACGGGATGGCTCTGGCTGGGTCTGCTCTCTCCTCACCAGCCCTCCCTGGCCCTCATCCCCTTCCCAGTTACTTGAAATCCTCATCTCCCACCATGCCCGGGCCGTGTGCTGGGATCCAAACCCTCCAGTCCTGGGGTGCAGCAGGAAAGGGGGGATTGTGCCCCTGTGCTCAGGTGAGACCCCACCTGCAGAGCTGCCCCAGCCCTGGGGCCCAGCACAGGGAGGACCTGGAGCTGCTGGAGAGAGGCCAGAGGAATCTATGGAGATGCTCCAGGGCTGGAGCCCCTCTGCTCTGGAGCCAGGCTGGGAGAGCTGGGGGTGCTCATCTGAGAAGGGAAGGATCCAGGGAGAGCTCCGAGCCCCTTGCAGGGCCTAAAGGGGCTCCAGGAGAGCTGGAGAGGGACTGGGGACAAGGCCTGGAGGGCCAGGAGCCAGGGAATGGCTTCCCAGTGCCAGAGGGCAGGGCTGGATGGGAGATTGGGAATTGGGAATTGCTGGCTGGGAGGGTGGGCAGGGGCTGGGCTGGAATTGCCAGAGCAGCTGGGGCTGCCCCTGGATCCCTGGCAGTGCCCAAGGCCAGGCTGGACATTGGGGCTGGAGCAGCCTGGCACAGTGGGAGGTGTCCCTGCCATGGCAGGGGTGGGCTGGGTGGGCTTTAAGATCCCTTCCAAACCATTCTGTGACTCTGGGATTCAGTGATGACAGACCCTGGTCCTGCCCTGTCCCTCCATTCCCCCTCCTCACCATCCCAAAGCCTTTACAAACATCTCCCCTGTGGCCTTTCCAGTGCCCCAGGACGTGACCACGTGGGTACGGCTGGAACGCAGCTGTGGAGAGATGCTGTACTAAGTCTGAGTTTCTCCCATCTCTCTCTTCTCTTTTTCTGGTGGCTGTAATTCAATTAAAGTCATCCTTAAACTTTCCGCTCAAGTGCACTCTGTGCTCCAGCATCCCCGAGAGGAAGCATCGCATTAGCAAAATTGTATTTAGGATTCAGGATCCTTCTTCAAAAGAATCTGCAAAGTTTTTAACAAGGGTAACCAAAACCTTTATTCTCCCAGTAGGCTACAAAAAAACACCGCTTAAGGTTATTAATTTTCTGACAATATGACTCTCAAATGCTGGATGGAAAAGAATTTATATTCCAGGCAGCACCTTCATTTTAATTATGCTTACCTTTCCAGTCCTTCTAAATCAAACTTGATTGCATTTAATAAGGGTTTTGAATGTGTCTTAATATTGTTTGGAATTAATACTGGTTTGTGAGCAGCTGAGGATGGTTGGTCCCCAGGAGACCCTCCAAAATCTTGTTGTGATAAATAATCTAAAGGAACCACCTGTGATAAAGAATATTTTGCATTTTTCCCATCAATTTCCTGTGCTGGGAGTTTTTCTTTACTGGGTCCATGTAGGAGACGAGCTCTGGCAGTGGCAGGCAGGAGCCACAGTATAGTCAACTCTAATCATTTTTGTTTCCTTCTGACTGGCATTCCTGACTGCCTTAAAAAACTCTGCCCGTGCCAGCCTGGAAGGAGCTGGGAAGGAGATCCCACAAGGAGCTGGGAAGGAGATCCCACAAGGAGCTCAAGCAAAGGAGGTCCCAGAAGAAGTTTGTGAAGGAGATCCAGCATTCCCAGGGCTCAGAGGTGCAGCTCTCCTGGGAAGCAGGACACCCCATGGTCCTGCTCCTCCCCAGCACCTCGCTCCCAGGAGAGCACAAAGTGATCTCAGTGTGCTGGAAGTGGCATTACCCAGCTTTGATGTCACAGGGGATTTCAGGAGGGAATTGCTGTTACTGCTGACTGTTACTCATCTGCTTCCCTGACCCTTTAAGAAATGAAGGAGAAGGAGATTTGTGTCTTTGATGTCGACTGTGCGGGAAAACCACTTCAAAGAGAGATGAAATGAGGGCAGTAAACTGGAGAGGTTCCGAGGTCCTGAGGGAGCAGCAGCCCTGGCCACCACCACTTCAGCCACCAATTACCTCGAGTTCTTTGGGTTTCATTTTCTCCCTTACACAGACAGCACTGAGCTCTTTAATTCCTTTCTTCTGATCTCCGGCTCAGGAGAGCTCGTGCCGAGTTATTTCTGGTTGACTTATGGTAAATACGAATCACAGAATCACAGCATCCCAAAATGGATTGGGTTGGAAGGGACTTAAAGCTCATCCCACCCCACCCCTGCCATGGCAGGGACACCTCCCACTGTCCCAGGCTGCTCCCAGCCCCAATGTCCAGCCTGGCCTTGGGCACTGCCAGGGATCCAGGGGCAGCCCCAGCTGCTCTGGGCACCCTGTGCCAGGGCCTGCCCACCCTCCCAGGGAAGAACTTCTTCCAAATGTTCTGCAATCCTCTTCTCAGAGGACATTTGTCCTCTCCCCGCAGCTCCCAGCCCCAGGGACCTGTGAGTGTTGGAAACTGCAGAGACTTTGCCCCCAGAGGAGTGCCTGAATCAGCATTTTTGGCTGCCAGAACCCAGCCTGATGTACAGGACCTTGAGCATGGCAAAGCCAAACTGAGCAGGGATTCCTGTGACACAGGCTGGAGATGCAGGCTTAAAAGGGAATTCAGAGTTTTCGCAGGAAATTTTCATGATCTCCAGCTGTGCATTGATAACTACAGAGCCAACGCGCCCAGAGCAGATCCTTCAGTCTCATCCTTGTTCCTTGGAGAACCAAAGGTTTTTGGATAACACAAGTAATAAAAACACCCCTCTCTAGTTATAATGTCAACTTCCAAAATAAACAAGACTACTATTAAAATAGATCCATATGGATGAATAGACAAAAATGATTTGAAAATTAGTAGATTACTGACTTTATCAAATTCATATTGTCTGTTAAGTTTTAATGAGTATTCAGAATAATTTTGGCTGGAAGCAATGTCTGGGCGTCTCCCTCTCCTGAGAGTGGGGCCGGATGAGATCAGCTTGCTCAAGCCATGGTCTGATCTCATTAGAGACCATTACTCACCCCCCAAAAAGGGCCAGGATCAAGGTGCAGGAGTTGCCCATCAAGTTTTGTCTCTAAAAATCCAAACAAAGCCCGGCCCTCAGCACTCACTGAGCTGCAGCTGTGGCAGCTCCCACTCGACTGTCACTGCCACTGTCACCTCACACACATTAAGCACTCCTAGGGGGTTATTAATAGGCAAAGGGAAGGTGTCCCTGCCCAGGGCAGGGGCTGGAACCAGAGGACCATTAAGGTCCCTTCCAACCCAAACCATTCTGTGATTCTATGAAATCTCAAAAACGTAATTCCATCCCCCCAAAAGGTAATATCTGTGGCAGCCATTGCTGCTCAGAATTTTACATAACCAGTCCCACAGCCCCAAAGTAAAGAGATTTATTTCTGACACTAATTATTTCCCAGACTTATTTTTCAATATGTTGTTACACAAAACACGCCATCTGCTCCTGCTATCGAGGTCGGATGAAACGTGGCAATTAGGGCCTGTGAATCCATGGGGCTGTGCTGCTGGCTGGGGTGGGATCCCTGCTGGCAGCAGCTCCTCCATCCCTGACCAGGGCTGTGCTTGTGGCCAGGCCCCACAAAGCCAGAGAGCCATGGAATCGTTCAGGCTGGAAAAGCCCCCCAGGATCACCGAGTCCAACTTGTGACCGAGTGCCCCATGGCCACTAATCCCCATTTGAGAACTGCCACATCCGCCTGTTCCTCGGACACCTCCGGGATGGGGATGCCAGCACCTCCCTGGGCAGCCCCTTCCCATGCCTGACAACATTTCCATGAAGAAATTCTTCCTGATGTCCAACCTGAGCCTTCTCTGGTGCAACTTGAGGCCATTTCCCCCTGGCCTTCCAGGGAAGGCCATAAGCCTGGTGACAGCAGCCAAGTGACGGCTTGGTTCAGAGGAGACTTCAGATGTGGAGAGAAACCTGATGGGAAACAGAGGGGTTTGGAGCCCCTTCAGCCAGTTCTGGAGATGAACCTGCTGGCTCCTCCCCACAAGCTGGGAACGTGCCATGGCAGGCACCTGCTGCCCACAGGGAGGGGGCACGGGGGGCGTGGGCTTGGCCAGGGATGGATTTGCTGGGAGGACCCTCCATGGGAATGATTCGGTCTCCCTGGGCATCATAGTGGCATCATACCTGCTCCGGCCTCAGGAGCATCCTGCCCCCATCCCATGGGACTGTCAGGAGGGGTTCCTCTGCTCAGTTAGATAATTGTCTCCCAGAAATCTTCTCAAAGGAAAGACAAGAAGATCCTGTTATCCGTATCATGGAAACACAGAATCCCAGAAGGGTTTGGGTGGGAAGGGACCTTAAATCCCATCCAATCCCAGCCCTGCCCTGGCAGGGACACCTCCCACTGTGCCAGGCTGCTCCCAGCCCCAGTGTCCAGCCTGGCCTTGGGCACTGCCAGGGATCCAGGGGCAGCCCCAGCTGCTCTGGCAATTCCAGCCCAGCCCCTGCCCACCCTCCCAGCCAGCAATTCCCAATTCCCAATCTCCCATCCAGCCCTGCCCTCTGGCACTGGGAAGCCATTCCCTGGCTCCTGTCCCTCCAGGCCTTGTCCCCAGTCCCTCTGCAGCTCTCCTGGAGCCCCTTCAGGCTCTGCAAGGGGCTCGGAGCTCTCTGGATCCTTCCCTTCTCCAGGCAGGGCAATCCCAGTCATTCTTGCTCCATGTGCCCACATTCCAAGTGTGAATGTCCAATGTTTGCCCTAGGGATGGAGAATCTGTCATTCCCTGGTCTCCAACAAGCTGTTAAAGTGCACACCCAGATGATGTGAACAGCACCAATGAGCAATGGGAAGTGTGCCATCAAAATCTCCCCCCGTGTCAGCAGAGTAAAAGTTTTGGAAATTCGGTGAGCTTTTTTCCTACAGAAATTCCCCACATTTAGAACATTCGTTTCTTTCCAAATCACAACTAAACCATACACTTTTAAAGTTTCCCTCAAATTCATGCACCTGTGAATTTTTTATATTTGTGTGTATACAAAAGGAGCCCTAATCCTACTTTATTGATCAGAAGAATCATACTGATAAACCCCATTTCGATATTGGAATTGGATTCTGTGATCCTTGTGGATCCCTTCCAACTCAGGATATTCTATTATTCATTGATATTTTTATTTTATCTGTTGTGATTCTGCATATATTCATAACTTTGCATTATTCCTTTCTTACAGAAATAGTTTGTTTCATATCATTTTCCCTAAATAGTTTTGCCTATACTGGCATGTTCCCAGCAGATGCTTTTTTTGCTGAAGCAGCAGTTCCTGGAAGGTTAAATTGGATGCTCCTGGCCAATTTTCTGCCAGCATTTCTGATGAGTCAGAGCAGTGATGCGAAATATTTTCATCTAGGCTAGGAAGATCTTTACAACAGCTTTTTGCCTTTTGGAAGGCAGATTCCTAAATTGATTCATCTTTTTTTTTTTCCTTTCCAGGGTTTTTTTTTTTTGATGTTCCATGGAGCTGCTGAACCTGAAATAGTTCGTAGCAGACCTAGGGGACAGCACCCCTGCAAACAACTTCCATGGAGGAGAACTTGGAAGCTGAGACGCAAATCCCGCCCCAGCGCGTGCCCGGTCGCGGTGTCTCTCACTGCCACGTGCCTTTCAGCAGATAATCTTCCTGGGGTGAAATGCAGCAGAGAAAATGCATTTCAAATGACAAATGGAGGGATTGGAAACACAAGGTCCAAAGTGGGCAAGGGGGGAGCTGCACTCACAGCAGAGGGCTGGGCCCACAGGGCTCACGGGGCTCACAGGTGTCCACGCTGTTTGTTCGGGGAGTTCTTGGAGAGCTCCTGCCCCAAACCGTGGCTCTGTGTTTGTGCCACATTTCCTGCCCAGCTGCTGGGTCCAGCCCTTCCTTGACCTTTAGGAAATTCTTCCACCCCAGGCGGGCACAGGGACCCTGCGAGGGGCTGAGGGTCTGGCACGGGCTGTCCGGGGAGCTGTGGCTGCCCCACCCCGGGAGTGTTCAAGTCAGGCTGGGGCAGCCTGGTCTGTGCAAGGTGTCCCTGTGCCACTCCCACCCCATCTCTCTGCAGCTGTGGAGCTACTTTGAAGTACATGAACAAATTTATAACATTTATGGCTTTCAATAAACCATTGTCTGGCAATTTCTTTCAACAGCTTTTGAGTGTCCTCTTTGAAAGGCCTTTTCTCCTGTTTTGTTGGTTTTTTCCCTGAGCTGTTGGAACATTTTCAAGTGGAGCAATTGTTGGTTTTACCTGAAATTGATGAGCTTTGCACAAAGACCATCTCTGAGACAGAAGAAAGACTTTGGAGAAAGGAACCACTTTCCTCTCACAAATACCTGCATGGAAAGAAAGTCCAGTTCCAGGGAAAGTGGAACAGCACTTGAAGGAGGCACAGAGCGTTTAGGATGTAAAGGCTGGTGGAAATTCAAGAACCATGGTTGGGCCACAAGATGATACTTGATATTTCAGCAGCAAATTCGGCCCTCTCAGCACAGCTCTCTGAAGTGCCGTAAGGAGGCAGAACAGCAGCAAGTGCTGCACAGGGAGCATCCTGCTCCCTCCAACAGCTGCAGAGAAATCAATCAATTCCTCGGCACTGAGCTGATGCACAACATCCCTGCTACCTGGGCTACTTCTAAGAGAAACATTATTTATGGCACCTCATGAAGAACTCACCTGCACAAACTCAGGGAAGCGCTGATAGATAAATGTTCAGAACACCTATCATTAGAACAATTGTTCTGCGGGAACTCCCCACTCATCCCAGGAAAAAAAATGCTTGGAAGACTATTAAAATAAAGCTGATGAAAAGTAAAATTACAAAACTGCATGTAAAGAATTTTTATTTGGCTGCAATAACTGATGTCTGAGAATTTGAAAGCAAAAAGGAAACGTGATGCATTAATGTTTTCTGTACATCGATTTCCAAGGTCATCATTCTGGGGATGGCAATAATATCAAGCAGAGAACTGATGCTGCATGGAGTTAATTTCCAGCTCTGAAGTGATGCCCAGCAGACACAGACTGTGATAGCTTTGCAATTATTCAGCTCTCTAACGATGCCCAGCACTGAAAACCATCGCTGTAACTATTTACTGAAGTGTTAAACTAAATGCTGCCAATAGTGGGAGTCGCAGTCAGGGGGCCTCCTGCCCAATGGAACTTCCATCATTCCTTACTCTTTTCATTAATCCAAATTCATGGTCTCCAGGTTTATTTCCTCTTCTAATGCAGAGTGGTTTTGTGTCTGGGGTTCCAACCAGACCATGCAAAGCTGTTCCCTCTCCTCCTGTCCCTGTTCCCTGCCAGCAGAGCCCGACCCCCCCGGCTGCCCCCTCCTGTCAGGGACTTGTGCAGAGCCACAAGGTCCCCCCTGAGCCTCCTTTGCTCCAGCCTGAGCCCCTTCCCAGCTCCCTCAGGAATTCTCCAGCCCCTTCCCAGCTCCATTCCCTGCCCTGGACACACTCCAGCCCCTCCATGTCCTTCCCATCATGAAGGTCCCAGAAGTGTCCCCGGATCTGGGGTGCAGAGGCCCCAGCCAGGCAGGAGCCCTGCCCGAGTGGGCAGTGCCAGGCCAGGGGCTCAGCCCACGGGGACACACACAGTGGAGAGATCCCGGATCACAGGCAGAGTGTCCAGAGCTCTGGGTTTCACTGGGCGATTGCATCTCAGGAGGGCTGAGCAGCTCGCATTTACCATTGCTCAAAGGAATAAATATTTGTAACATATATTGGAACATTTACCAGTATTTCTATCTATGTTCGTGTGCAGTGCAGTCATCCTCACGTTCACCCACAACTTTATCCTGTGGCCTAATGAGGCCCAGCTTTGAAACAAAGTGACCATGGATGGATGGAGGGAGGGATGGAGGGAGGGAGGGATGGATGGATGGAGGGATGGATGGATGGATGGATGGATGGATGGAGGGATGGATGGATGGATGGATGGAGGGAGGGATGGATGGATGGATGGATGGATGGATGGATGGATGGATGGATGGATGGATGGATGAGGGATGGATGGATGGATGGATGGATGGATGGATGAATGGATGGAGGGATGGATGGATGGATGGAGGGATGGGTGGATGGATGGATGGATGGATGGATGATGGATGAATGGAGACACGTATGGATTGGCAGTGCCCAGGGGCTGCCTCTGCATCAACAAGAAATGCACCTGTGAAATCCAGTGGCTCAGGGCCAGTTCAGTGCAGAAAAGCTTTAGGCTGTGGCTCAGAGGATGGATGGAGCCCCAAGGAACTGGAATTAGGGAGCTGCTCCTGGATCTTCCATCAGCTACTGCTGGCGATCCTTATTTTCTGATGAAAGGAAATGTTTTGTAGAAAGTTTAAATTCCTGAAAAAACTCACAGCTTACAAAAGCCATAAGGGAAACCAATCCCTGTTTTAGCCAAAAGGAATTCCTGAGTGCAGCTATTTATTTTTTCCTGATACAGAACAAAAATTATTTTAAAAGAACTTAAATTTTCTTAGGGAATAAACATTTCAGGTGCTGAAATTTTCTAATTTCCCAGGCAGCAAAGGGGACTGGAGCTCTGGAGAGGTCACCAAGGGCACTGTGGTGTCCCTGGGACCTCTGAGAACACAAGGACACAAGCTCTGGTTGAGCTGGGAAAGTTCTGATTCCAAGGCAGAGCTGATGGGTTGGCAGCTCCTCCCTGATGCTGTGCTCGTCCATCTGCCTCCTGCTCCTGCAGTCACATCCTCGAGGACACTTCTGTGGATGAACAAATATAGACATTTTTACTACTTTTTTTTTACTAAATAAATTTTGATCTAGAGAAGAAAAAGACAAGGAAGGGAAAAGACTGTTCTAAGTTTGTTTGCACCTAAATCTGACATTTGCTATTTTCATTCCAGGTAAAATTATATAAAATCATTTTCCTGAATAAATAATACCCCAGGATTTCCTAGACACTTTGTCCTCAATGAAAGATAAAAATATCAATTTAAAAGATTCCCCCGTTTCAGTCATAAACATCTGCAGAAACAAATTGCATTGGGAACTTTCCCAGGACTGTAGGAATTGCATAAACCCAGAAGGCCAAGGGAAAAATATTTATCACATTTATGATAGAATTTCTTAGCTAGTCTGTCCCTGAATAATTCTGTGCTAACAGCACAAATAAAGGGGGACTTTGAGTGAATTTGACACTTTACACAGGGGATCACAGTTCCTTGGGTGGATCCCTCCTGGTTCAGCATTTACAGACTGGATTTGCAGCTCCTGTGAAAATCATCAACTCCATGAGACCTCAGAGCCCCTTCCAGCCCTCCTGGAGAGGGACTGGGGACAAGGCCTGGAGGGCCAGGAGCCAGGGAATGGCTTCCCAGTGCCAGAGGGCAGGGCTGGATGGGAGATTGGGAATTGGGAATTGCTGGCTGGGAGGGTGGGCAGGGGCTGGGCTGGAATTGCCAGAGCAGCTGTGGCTGCCCCTGGATCCCTGGCAGTGCCCAAGGCCAGGCTGGACACTGGGGCTGGGAGCAGCCTGGCACAGTGGGAGGTGGGATGGGATGGGATTTAATGTCCCTTCCAACCCAAACCACTCTGGGATTCTGCGACTGCAGCTCCAATTAAGCTGCACTCCACGCTGTCTCTAAGCTGGTTTCATGTCTGTCATGAAGTTGACATTACAAATCAAGGTGAAAACACCCTGCCAGCACCCACACCCTGCCAGCTCCCACACCCTGCCAGCACCCACACCCTGCCAGCACCCACAGCCTCTCTGCTGCCTCATCGAACTGAGCACGGACAACTGGCAGCAGGAATTGCTTATCCAGAGCTCTGTCATCCTCTTAAGCAATTTCTTATAGCACAGCAAACAGTTTATGCAGTCCTCTCAGGAGAGAAATCAAAAGCTAAAGGGATAAATGACCAATTAGGCGGCCTCATTTTGGATCTAAAAGCAGGGCCAGCAGTATGTGATGGAAAAGCAAAATGCTCCCTTTTTTGGCTGTACTTTGGCTGAAGATAAACCTCTGCCTCAACAAAAGCAATTTTCTCTCCCCAGCCCTGAGCAGGGGCAGAGGAGCTGCTGGTAAGAGAATCACAGCCCCCAGCAGCATCTCTGGGTGGTTATTTCTGGTTTTCCTGGTGATTTCTGGAGCTGCTGTGGTGCCTCTCTGCTAAACCCTGGGAGCAGCAGACACGTGTTGCCCTTTGCTCAGCCAGAGGCACCAGCTCGCCCTGGGGGCCACCCCAAAGAGCCCCCGTGAGGTGAAAGCTTGTTAAAGGGTGGCCACCACAGGCATTGGGGCCACATCCACCCCAGGCACTGGGGCCAGAGCCCCCTGAGGGTCTCTGTGCAGTGCCAGGGGAGCACAGACACGGCCGGGCTCCAAACGGAGCCGCGCAGCTGGCGAGGAGCAGGGGAAGGGAAGCCTGCTCACCACCAAACACGGCCCCAGCTGTGCCAGGAGACGCTGAGCGGTGCTGGGGACAACATCTGGTACCTGCTGACCTTTCCCCAGCTGTGCCTCCCACCCTGGCAAATCACTGTCTCTGTGCAGCCAAAACAGCCATCAATTAAAAATGCATTACCACAGCTCCCCAAAGCAAAGCCAAAAATTGCTGCTTATTCATTCTGCAGATACTCAAAGCGTGTTTACAGAGAGTTTTCCACATCAAATATACTAAAAATTTAATTGACCTCACCTGTGAAGAGGTACTGGGGAAAACAAGAGCGACAGGCAGGGAAACAACATCTCCATCTGCGTGTGGATGGTTCAGGGCAGGGACAGCCCCGCTTCCACATACTCTGCTCCGTCACCTCCCCTGCCTGAGGTGCTGCTGGGGATTCACAGGGGATCCCTGTGGAGCCAGGGAGATTCCTGGGGACAGTGGAACAGGGGGTCAGGGGGTACATTGGGTGCAGGACACCACAGCATCAGCCCAGCCTGGCAGAGCTGGCCATGTGCCCTGCCATGGTGGGAGGGACCTTAAATCCCGTCCCATCCCACCCCTGCCATGGCAGGGACACCTCCCACTGTCCCAGGCTGCTCCAAGCCCCAGTGTCCAGCCTGGCCTTGGGCACTGCCAGGGATCCAGGGGCAGCCCCAGCTGCTCTGGACAGCCCGTTCCACGTGTGAGCCCAGCAGCTGAAGAGCCAGGCTGTGCCTGAGGCAGGGAATGAAAATAGGGAGATTGAAAAAACCCCAGGAGTGTGTGTTAATATGAGACTAAATTACAAGTCTGACATCTTTGCTGGGGATGTTCAATTTTCCAGTCTCTGTCTGGATACACTTGTCATAATTACGCAGCTGCTCGGAGAGAAGTCACGGCTCAGCTGGATGAGTTCTGGAGTGGCACTGGAGCTCCCAGATGCCACAGCAATTGCTGCACTCCACCAGGACGTTGCTGTCCCCTCAGTCTGTGACTGGGGACACACGTGAGGGCACAGATGTTCCTCAGCCTTTCTTCTGGGCAGCTCTGTGTTCACTAAAGCCCTGTTCAGGCAAGAACACGCCGTGCCAGGAGTCTGGGAAAAGGAGGCTCAGGGGGGACCTTGTGGCTCTGCACAAGTCCCTGACAGGAGGGGGCAGCCGGGGGGGTCGGGCTCTGCTCCCAGGGAACAGGGACAGGAGGAGAGGGAACGGCCTCAGGCTGGGCCAGGGCAGGCTCAGGGTGGATATTGGGAAAATTTCTTCACTGTCAGAGTGCCTAAGGAAGTCTGTGACTCAGGAAAGCTCCCAAACACATCCCAAGTGCCTGAGAGCTTCTGGTGCCCAGGCTGTGCCTGAGGTGCCGTGGTGGGCTCTGCACAGCTCGTCCAGAGCCTCAAAATCTCCCACACCGACACCATTTGTGCCTCTTCTGGTACCGGGGATGCACTTTTCTGCCAGGCTTGGCTTGTTCCCTCTTGAGCTTTTCTGTTGCTTTTGTTTTTCACATTAAACTTTTAACAGTGAGAAAACACAGCCAGGGAGATTTTACAAAGACCAGCGTTCTCACCCAAACACAGCAAAATCATCTTGGAGGAACTTGGACAGCTTCCTTACAGAATGGCCCTCTCCAGGGATGGACATACAACTCAAATATGAGATCTACACCAAACATGAAGAGTCTGGGTTCGAGCCCATTGCTCTGAGAGCAGAGCAAACTGGGACATTCAGAGCAAAACAGTTTGTAGTGAATGGCAGAAATATTAATACTAGTGGGGTTTTTGTCTTTTTCCAGCTGCTTCCACATAAAAGTGTAAATTGTATTTGCTCTGGGTCCCTGGATACCATCTCAAACTTAATAAATATCTACTGCCTCACACTAAATCTGTGCTGCTTTGGGAGAGCCTTCGAGGAACAGCGGAACAATGCCAGGATAATACCGGGACTCGGAGTGGAGCTGAACACCCTGACAGGGAAATTAGAAACAACGATCAGGGGACAAATGGCATCTTTGCATGTGAATAGCAGCGAGGAGCAGGTGTCATCTCCCGGCAGGTGAGCGGTACTGGGCTGTCCCTCGTTTGTGCGGCTGTCACAAGCGCGCCTCCAGAACGGGCTGTCAGTGCTGTTGTTTTCCTGGGAGATGTATGATGCGCATTTATTAATGGCATGAGGGGCTGCTGCTTCCACTGGCACAGGCCTCGCTCCGGTGCCTGCAGTGAATTCACTGCAAAGCTCAGCAGCTGTAAGGCTGCGCAGAGCCCGGAGCGGAGCAGGCAGGGCTCTCGCTGGTGTCCCCCTGCAGCTGCAGCACAGCAGCCTCTGCATCGCTGAAAGGGGCCTGAAACAGGGAATTCATTTCTAATGTGGGCAGTATCCCAGAGCTGGGATGAAATTCACTTCTGCAGAACCTGAGAAAAATGAAACGTTAGGGAGCAACTCTGCAAACATGGGCAGCTCTTGGAATGTGATGGGTGCTCCTCTTCAGGTCAAATCCAAGGACAAACCTTGGCTCTGTCCGAAGAAGAGTGTTCATGCTGGAGCTGTGCTGACAGGACAAGGAACAGCGGGTTCAGACAGAGGGCAGGTATCAAGGAAGGAATTGTTCCCGGGGAGGGTGGGCAGGCCTGGCACAGGGTGCCCAGAGCAGCTGGGGCTGCCCCTGGATCCCTGGCAGTGTCCCAGGCCAGGCTGGACATTGGGGCTGGGAGCAGCCTGGGACAGTGGGAGGTGTGGGGTGGGATGGGAAGTTCTCTTGCAAACCCCTCCCAACCCAAAGCATTGCATGGGGCAGTGACTCCGTGCCTGTTCCAAGGTGGGCAGGGACGGCTCTCCTGGCACACCCGAGTGCCAAAGGTGGGGCTGATCCTCTCTCCCCAGCTCCAGTGGCTCGGAGAAGGACTGGATGTGGCCCTGTGGTCTGGTGACAAGGTGGAGGTCAGTCGGAGGCTGGACTCGGAGATCTCGGAGGGCTTTTCCAGCCTTAATGATGCCACGATTCCGCGATCCCGCGACTCTGGACACCAGACTCAGCGCGCCGGGGCGGGCGGGAGCTGCCGAGTGAGTGTGCTCTGCCTTCCTGTGTCTGAAATCACCAGCACTTCCAGTTTATGCAACCGAGGGGAAGGCACGGGGGGATTATTCCCAGAGGGAGGGAACAAACAGCCCGTGCCTGGAAGTGCCGAGGGGGAGCTGCCTCAGGCCGTGCTCACCTTGAACGGAGCCGACACCTCGGCCCCAGCGACGGGAGCGGGGACTCCCAGCGACGCTGAGAGCTCACGGAGCAGAGCTGCTTGTGTTCCCCGGGCTGGAAAACCCGAGATGAAGGGCTCTGTGAGCTCATCGGGAGGCTCCCGCTGGGAAACGTGGGACAGGGAAGGGGCCGGCCCTGGGCAGGCGGCCGCTGCTCACAGAACACTCCCCAGGGTCCTGCTGGGACTGAGGGTAAATCCCTCAGGTCTGGGGGTCGCTCAGGTACCCTGCACTAAAGATCCAGCCCAAAACACGGGAACATGAAAATAACATGGAACCTCTCATAAACATTACATTCTAGGGGATGCAAAGAAGCACGGAGGCATTTGGGAGCGCTGCATAGCTGGAGTGGGTCCTTGGGAGAGGAAATGTTTCCCTTTCTGTGGAAAAACCTAAATCCAGGAAGATATGTGAGAGGAAGGATGCTTCTGGGAATTTGGGTCCTGTTGAAATATTGTCCCCGATTCACTCTGAAGTATTTTGCCTGCAGCTATTCAGAAAAGCACTTTTGCTTATGCTGCCTCACGCCAAAGCTGAGCTAAATCACAATCCTGGCAGAACTGCTGAGGAGGTCCTTGCTGAGAGCTGCTCAGGCCGTTCACCTGGCGTGCCCTGGAGAAAGATCCTGATTAGATCCAGTGGTTTAAAGGGATTTTTGAGTGCTTAAAATACATCAAACCACTGTGGGATTCAGCAAAAAGAGCCTCATTTTGCACAGTTACTTGCAGGTACTGTCATGTCCACGTGGTGATGGACTTTGTTATAAACAGGGCTCTCTGTGGCGTGGTGCAGGTGGCTCCTGAAATAGAAGGGTACAAGGTTCAGCTCTGAGGGTCACGCCCGAACTCCGGTGGGCTCACTGAGCTTGGTAGAGAACTTGCACAAACGGAGGTTTGCAATTATTTCACGGCTGTGCCTTGGGTTGGGCCAGAAGGGAGTTTTTGCAGTCCTGGTGGTCTGAAGGATGTTATTTAGTGAAAAGTGTTACTGGGAAAGACTGGGGGGGAAAAAAGACATGAGAAGTCCCCTGTAGGGGACTGTCACCTATCTGGATATAATACACAATTTATTGCCTTTTAATCCTTTTATTGCCTTTAATCACTGAGTAATGCGGTGTAGTTCACTTAGGGAAATGATTCCAATCTAGTTGTTGTATTTGTGTGGTAAAATCCAGTTATTACCTTAATGACACGCATGGAAATCCCTGTTTGTGCCTTTCCTGTGCCGTGGGTGGGCAGTGATGTCCTGCTCGTGTCCTCCCGGCCCCGTCCCAAGGGCCGGCTCCAGGCACGGCACCGGCCTGACCGGGCAGGGGGATCTGCAGGGAAGAGCGGAGAGGGAAAAAAAAGAGAGATTTTTGTCAGTGTAACATTAATTATTTTCTCTGCTAATTAAAAAGCCCATAATTTATAAATTAGCATTCATCATCCGCAGGCTCCACATCAGTCAGATCAAAATACGACACAGCATTCAAGTACAACATGTGAGCGCAGCCGCTGTAATGCTTCGAATCCTCTGGGAGGCTGCGCCACGTCCCTGTCAAAGGAACTGCTGAAGGGAAGAGCAGAGCCTTGTTATCATCACAGCCGTATCTCGCTGCTTCCCTCCCCGCTTCCCCTCCTTATCTGCTGCGCTCCCGCTCGCCCAGATCTTCCTTTTATTTTTGCTAGAATGGAATTCAGCACAGACTCACACACCCTTTATTTCTGTGACTCCATTTCCCGCGCACGAACTGGCTTTCTGAAAAACAGTTCTGTCCCAGTTGGAAAAGCGGGATCTGACTTGAACCATGGGGAAAAGTTGGAGAAGAACATTCAGAAGTTCCTCTGACCAAAGGCAGACCCCAGTCCACGGCCCTCGTGTCCCTCCAGGCTCTGGTAATTGCAGTGTCACATACAGCCAGAAATGTTTTGAAAATTAAAAGGATTTCCCTGCTATCCAGCCTAAATCTCCCCTCCTGGAGCACAGAAGCCAGAGGAATTGGGATTTGTGTCAGTACACAGGATCAGTCTGAAAAGCAGATATTTTAAATTCCTTAATGGTCTTAGATTTTAAGCCCAGTCTTAATTGTGTTGAAAGCTGCATTTCACAAAGCATTTAGCCTGAAACCTTACACTGTTCCTGGCTTTTGCAGGTTGGTTTGGGGTTTCTTTCAGGTTTTTGTTTTGATTCTGTTTGGTTGGGATTTTTTTGTGTGTGTAGTATTTGTTTGTTTTTTAAATTATTTTTTATTGTTTGTGTCTGCCAGAATGCGTGTTTGACAGCAATCAGGAAAAAAGAACAGTGCCTTTCTGGAACTTAATTCTTTGGATCTACCAGGCTGTGGAGGGCTTTGGAGATTTCAGAGGGTGCCATCAATGTTTTTTCAAAGCCAGTTGTTGCTGCAGTGTGTAAGAAATGGAACTAAGTGGCTTTATTTTGCTGCTCTCTGGCTACACGCAGGCAATCACTGTACTCTGGACTTGCTGCTCTCA
This sequence comes from Coloeus monedula, assembly GCF_965178545.1. Taxonomy (NCBI): domain Eukaryota; kingdom Metazoa; phylum Chordata; class Aves; order Passeriformes; family Corvidae; genus Coloeus; species Coloeus monedula. Next base: position 64,509,509 of record NC_138786.1, on the reverse strand, counting down.
CAAACCTGCTCCAAGCCCAGCCCCCTGAACCCAGCAGGGAGCACAGCTGAACCCCTGCTGGACACTCGTGTCCGGCTCCTCTCCCATCCCCATCGCGGCCCCACGGACACATCCATGCAGGAAATGTTCGCTCTGCCCGCCCGGGCCTGGCCTGTCCCGGGGAACTGCTGCTCCTCCATCCTGCTCCTCCATCCAGCTCCTCCATCCTGCTCCTCCATCCAGCTCCTCCATCCAGCTCCTCCATCCTGCTCCTCCATCCAGCTCCTCCATCCAGCTCCTCCATCCTGCTCCTCCATCCAGCTCCTCCATCCAGCTCCTCCATCCAGCTCCTCCATCCAGCTCCTCCATCCTGCTCCTCCATCCAGCTCCTCCATCCAGCTCCTCCATCCAGCTCCTCCATCCTGCTCCTCCATCCAGCTCCTCCATCCAGCTCCTCCATCCTGCTCCCCACAAACCCCCACACCCACACCCCTCACACCCTGCCCCTGCACCCCGGCTCTCTCCTGCCACCCTGCCACCTGAGACACCCCTGGGACCTCTCATGTCTCTGACACCTGTCACACACCTGGAACCTGGCACACCCCTGTCCAGTTCTAGCTGGGCAGGTTGCAGCCACACTTCTGTAGCAGTTCCCAGCAGATTCATGGGATAGAGGAATGTCTGGAGGGCCCAGTGGGATCATCTGGTCCACGCCTGAGGTTTCTCTAATTCACTGTCTGCAAAGACAAATCGGCTCAAGGAAAAGACAAGGGTTTCCAAAAGCTGAAAATACCCTTTAATTGATTTAATCTCTGATTTGGTTAACGTCTGGTTTGCAGTTTTTATCAAAATTCATTTGGAGAGATGCATCTGTAAGAAGATTAGGAAAAGGATGGGGAACACACATTTTTTTACACGTCCAAAACCATGGATGGGCCATGGAATTACAAAATTCCAGAAGCCCTGAGGCTGGAAAAGCCCTCCCAGCCCATGGAATCCCAGCTGTGCCCGATGCCCACCTTGTCCCCAGCCCAGAGCTCTGAGTGCCACCTCCAGGAATTCCTTGGACACCTCCAGGGATGGGCACTCCAAAGCTCCCTGGGCAGCCCCTGCCATCATAGCCCTGGTATGAGCTGTAAAATCCCCCTGCAGAGCTCACCTTCTGCACAGCCCCTTCCTGCCTTGCTTTGCCTTCCCTTTCTGCTGCCTCTTCTCCCCCTTTCCTTGTTTTTGCACTTTTAAAGCCGTGTTCAGACCTGCCCCCGGGCGCTGTGCCGGAGTCAGCACTGCACAAATGCCCTTTTAATTTCCACGCGACTGAAACGCAATCAAGATAAAAGGTTTAATTTTTCAGATGCATTTGATATCTCGTGGCCATTTAAGTGCCTTGATCAGTGGGCTGGGCTGGTGCCAACCCTGTCGCACTTGGCTGCTGCTCAGACAGAGCTTAAAGAAGCACACGGCATTAGTGGCTAATGGGGATGCAGCCATAAATCCTGAAATAAAAGCACAAAGGGGAACAGGGCTACAGGAGCACAGGAATACAGAAGGAGAGGAACGTTTTCAGAAGCCATTTGCAAAATCAAGACTTCTTTTGCTGTGCTGCTTTAGAAATAAAATGGACAAAGAGCCATTTAAGCTTCTAAATATTTGTGAATGAGCTCTTCAGACAAGATCAGTAATGTCACTGTATGTTTTCCCAACAGTAAGGATGTGAATTTCCCCAGGAAATGCAGCAAAGGGAGGACACACTATGGGGAAAATGCCTCCGAGCTTGTGCCCGGGATCCAGCAGCTCACCTGCAAAGTGCAGCTGCGTTTCACCTGCGGAAGGGGGGATTTTAACAAGGGCTGGAGCCCTGTGGACGGAGCTGCTGAGGGGGAAGGTTTGTCCTGCCCATCCCCAGCCCTGCCGGCCCCTCTGCCCTTCACCGGCCACTGCCCTTCGAGGATTTCAGCTTCACACCCAGACAGGCTGGTGAATGTTTTGTGTATTTACATGTATATATATGTATATACATATGCACAAGAATATTTCTGAGCCCTGGACATTATGGATACACTGAAAGCAGAAATCAAGCTCCTAAACCCGCGGGCAGAGCCGGATGTGTGTCAGTGCTTTGTGTGAAGCTGCCCGGCTCTGGCTGCGTGTCACAGCCAGGGACAGCCCCGTGTTTGCTAAAGGTACTTGAGGAAGAAAAATAAAGGTTACAAGGTTCTGGATGCCAGACGGAAACGGTGCCTGGAAGAGCAGGATCAAAGGCTGGATTGCACTGCTTCAGGGGCTGTGCTCAGACACTGACCAGTGCCAAGACAGCACTTAGGAGGGCACTTAGCGAGATTGTTAAAGTGCTCCATCAAGAAAATAGCCGGGACTGGAAACTCTTGCATCCTGGATAGTCTCGGTGTCAAAATACTTGAACCTCACCCAGCGGCTGGTGAGAGCACTCAGGGCTGTAACTGGGACTCTGCTAGGAAATACCAGCAATAATGCCTTCAAAATCAAGAAACAGAGAAAAACAGAATAAATGAAAGAGCAAACAAAAATCTGCCCTTGTATACTGGTGAGAGGCTTAAGAAAAAAGGGGCATTAAAGCATTTTGGAAGGTCTAAGTCTCCAGGGGGCCAGGAACCATCTCTGGCGAGCAGAGCTGGAGTCCTACAGCATTATAGAGCAGTGGGGAGGACGCGGGGCTCCCCACCAGCCTCAGGAGCCACTGCAGGGAAAGCAGGTGCTGCAAAGGGTGCAGAAGGGTGCAGGTGTGCTCACCTGAGGCTGAGCACCTGCGGGATGGGTGTGATTGCACCCCTGAGGCTGCTGCTCCGCACGGTCCGGAGGGTGCGTGGTGCATCCCCAGGATGGAATGGGCCACAGCTCCCTGGCCAGGGGCTCCTTGCTGGGCCCCGCTCTCCCTTTGTTCTCCCCTTTTCTCCCTTTTTATGTGGAGCTGCAGGAGAACAGACTCTTCCCCTCAGCCTTTCCTGTTGTGAATAACAGCAAGGGCCAAATTTGACCGCGGGCTCAGGAGCCAGCTGGTCGGTGTTGGTGATCCTAAAGGGCTTTTCCAGCCTCACCAGGGCGGTGATCCCGCGGCTCTCGTTTTGATCACACGACTGTAGCTACGGCAGGGGGGTTGTGCACGTTGCTCCCTCCCTCTGCTGCCCAGCTCTGTTCCATAAAGCCAGTTTGGTCTGTTTACAATCCGTGGAGCCATTTCCCGTTTCCAGGACTGTGTAAAACGCGGGGCTGCGCTGTGGAGTGTCACAGGGCCCAGGTGACACCTGGCTCCCGGCACCTCGGCTCCGCTTGCAGCAGCTGGGCTGGTCAGGAATTAGTTTTATAATGAAATCAATTACACAGATTTAGCTTCACTTGGATCTTTGCCTTCAATAAACAGGCTGGAGCAGCGTCCCCAGCATGAGCTCCACGGATGAGCCCAGGCTCCCTGCAGCCAGGGGACACTGCCAGCTCCACTGCCATAAGCACAGCAAATCCAGGCTGAACTTCAGCCTGAGAGGAGGGGAAGCCTTCCTGCATGGTGACATCTTCCTGGCTGCTGACACTTTGTTCTCTTTCTTCTCTCTTGGCCGAAGGAAGAGAACACCACAGATGTTCATGTGCAGTTCCAGCATCTTTTCTTTCCCTTTCAGTCAAACACGTTTTGAAGCCATAGAGACACTCTGGTTAATTCCCAGTTCCCTGATTCACACAGTAGGAAAAGGACACAACAGAGATCTCTAATTCCTCACAGGTTTAATACTTCAAAAAGTGTCTGAAATAAAATCAGCCAATGCAGAGCAGGTCGGGGCCGTCACCCTCTGCCTGCTCGGGAACTGACCAACAACATCCATGAGCAACACGTCACTCTGGAGAGCTCTCTTCCCTGGAAAGCCCAGCTCAGGGGGATCCTGGGCTGCCAGTGGGAGCATCTGGACCCCCACCACTGTGGGAAGGCAGCAGCTGCCCACGGGGACACCTCCCACTAGTCCGGGTTGCTCCAAACTCCGTCCAACCTCATCTTGAGCACTTCCAGGGATGGGGCAGCCAGAATGAAAAAGGGAAGGAAGGAAGAAAGATTTGTGCTCTGTAATGGAGTCCTCCGATGGTTTAACAGCTTTTGGACAATAACAGAGCCACAACCACCGAGTTTCACTGCAAAATTAACTTGGAAATAAGTAAGGAATATATTGTTTCCCATTGAAAGACCAATGTTTCCCATGACAAAAGCAAACTAAACCCACAAAGAGTCCCAGGCTTTCATTTCTAGAGGACAACAGTTGTTAATTTCAAATTTTAATCTTTTTTTTTTTTTTAAGCAAATTATCAGCAGTCGAAGCCCTCCTGTAACAGATTTAATACTCAGTAAATATTCAAGTTATATTCGGCAGTTTCATCTGTGTCCATGTTCTTTGGAAACGGGATCTGCTGCTTTGGCTGTGCTCTGATAACACAATTAAAATGCCCTAACGATTTCAGCAGACCTAAATACTGCAGCATGGCCACAGTAAATAAAGTTTAGATGATCCTTCAGTGGTTTGCTTTATTATATATATAAAAATATGGATGTCAATGCAGGGAATTCACGCAAATGCTGGCTGTTAAAGGCAGCCAGCTCAGGGAAACTGCAAATCTGTGCTGTAGTAAAACATTACTGTTGGAGAATAAACATAACTAGAAGTTTGATAGAAAAATGACAAAGTATTCAGTTTTCACCCAGGAGCTGTTATAAATACAAATATCCCCGTGATCCCTGCTCAGTGCTGGCTCTGGGAGCTGGGATCGTGTCTGCAGCAGATCTGACGGCTGAGTCTGTTTTACACCCTGCAGAGCACCAGGGCTTTGATATTGGGAAAATTCCTTCCTGGAAAGGGCTGCCCAGCCCTGGCACGGCTGCCCAGGACAGGGGTGGAGTCCCCATCCCTGGGGAGGCTTTAAAGCCCTCTGGATGTGGCACTTGGGGACAGGGGTTATTGGTGGCCTGGGCAGTGCTGGGGAAGGGCTGGACTCGATCTCAGAGGGCTTTTCCAGCTTAAAGGATTCTGTGATTCAAAGTAAACCAAATAGAAACTACTATGAAAAATATCTTTACGAATGAAGTGTCTTGATTTTAGCACCTCTCTTGGTCCAAAATTTGGTTCATATTAGAGAGAGAAGTTTAGGACTTGTAGTAAGAACTACTCAAACTACTGATAAAAATGTGGAGATTTTCACTGAAAAGCATCTGGTTCTGCACAGAGCTGAGAGTCAGCAAATGAGAGTTAATGGTCCCAAATCTTCAGGCAATACAAAGAATTACAGTGCCAGAGAGTTTCACCTTGGAACACTCCAAAGTGACCTAAAGGAAGGCTGCCTGTAGAGAAAACACCCTGTCTGTGCTGCTCAGGGGGTGACTGGAAAGAGAGTTGACAAAATGTCCCTGCAGAAGTCAGGCAGACATTGGACTTGAGTCTTGGAGGAATCTTCCAGCCTCAGTGACTGTGATTTTAAGTCAATGGCTTGCAATCAATCTATGGGAAATATCTGAATATTTCAGTGAGGTCCTGGGAAAGGGAACATGTCCCTGGGTGATATAATTCACCTGAAGTCTTTGAGTGGGTTCCCCCTAAAACTGCTGAAAGAAAGTGGGTGTGGGAGGAAAGCAAACCCTGGGTGGTGTCTGAGGACAGGTTCAGAGGCAGCACTGGTCCTGTCCAGGGCTGGAGGCTGCTGGACCGGGCTGGGAGCAACACAGGAGAGGGGGAGCAAAAGAGGCAGCAGCAGATTTCCAAAAGTCACAAAGCTGCTCTTTGAGGGAAAGCCAGAGATGACCAGAACGGGTTTCAAATGAAAAAAGGTAACAAGAAACCCAGTCAATTAACCAGAAAACCAGTCAATGGCAGGTCCAGGGCAGCACTCAGTGACCAGAAGCTTTTAAGCCTTTCTTACACACACCTGAAAGCTGTCCAAATAACACATTTCTCAGGCGGGGGCGAGAGGTGCGCTCGGCTGGGATTAGCCGTGTTTGCCCATTGCCATGGTTACCAGCCTTCCCCGGCTGCCCGGGCAGGGCGCTTCCCGGAGGAAGAGGGCTCGTGGAGCATCGTCCGGAGGTGCCGGGACGCTTCCAGCTCGGTGTTCCTGTGTCGTTCTCCTTGTTCTGGGGATCAGCAGCTCCTGGCCGGGCCCTGCTGCGGGCTCGGGGTCACAGCAGCGTTTGCTGATCTCTCACCTTCGCTGGTGGCTTCAGCCCTGGCCGGAGCCTCCGGTGCCGCAGCAGCGCTGCCCGCAGTGCTCCATCCGCAGGGACCCGCTCCTTACCGCGGGGCTGCCCCAAAGGCACAGTGCCAACACCCCCAAGGGCACAGTGCCAACCCCGCAGCCAGCCCCACACGGGCACGGCAGCACCGGCCATGGCTGCGTGTAGAACTGCTGAGCTGCCTCAAGAACTCCCAGTGCTCGGAATTCCAAACAGGGAGTTTGGCTGGACAGGACTCCGTAGGAAAGGAGAATCCTCTCCCAATCTGACCGTGAGAAAAATGGGCAATTTAGTGCTCCCTTTTGCTTTGCCACTATTTTAATTAATGCATTATTTCACATTGGCGTGGATATTTATGTGCAATTTCCAGCCATCCTGGCTGCAGGTGACACCTTTGCCGTTTCTTTGTGGTGGTTGATGCACCAGGCCAATGGCACGTCCGAAAACAAACCTGTGGGACCAGGAGACCTTGGCTGAGCTGGAGATTGGAGTGTGGGCAGGAGCAGGTGCAAGCGCCGTGTCCCTGCTCCCACAGAGCCTCCTGCTGCCCCGGCTGCTCCTCCCAGACGCACACACGGAACAGCGGTGAGGAAATAATAGAATAAAGGGTGTCCTCCCTTTATTTAGCTCCTGGCAACGCTGTGGTTTAACATGTCCTGACATCCTCTGTTCTTCTGCTGGAACACCCTTTTGGGCACGGGGAAGTTGTGTTCCTCGCTGGGAACAGACCAAGGTCAGCGAAAGAGCTGGAGACATCCCTGCTGCCCCTCGCCACCAGGATTTTACCACTAACAGCGTAAAACAAATCCCGTTTGGGTCCCGTTCCTTCTCTCCCCTGAAGCTCTGCTGTTCATTGCTGGGGAGAGGTGTGAGTGGTATCGGACTTCTGAGGGAACGGGGCCAACGGGGCAGCTCCTGCAGAGCACTTTGAGGGCTTCAAAGCCCCCGCAGGCACAGTGGCTTTTTCCCTGGGTTTTATTTCCTTCACTTTCCTTCTTGCTCTTCCAGGCTGGGTCCTCTCTGCACCATGTGCAGAGCAGTGTGTGGCACCAGCAGGTCTCTGCCATCACTTTGTGCTTCCCCTGAGGAATGAGCTCTGCCAAATCCCCCATGGAGGCAGCCGGGTAAGGGCACAGCACCGTGTGCCCAATCATCCTCCCAGTGCCTGGGGAAAGCTCCCTGGGCATCCGTTCAGGGACAGCCGGCCTGGCTGGGGCTCCCCTGGGGTACAGTTACTGTTCCAGCAGCATCACAGAGCTGCTGCTGTTGAACAACACCTCTGAGTCCAACCATCAACCCTGCACTGCCACACTGACCACTAACCCATGTCCCCAGGTGCCACATCCACACATCTCTGAACACCTCCAGGGATGGTGACACCACCCTGCCCCGGGAAAAGGCATTAAACAGCTTAGCGAGGTGGTTGTGCCAGAGAGAGGCAAAGGGTGAGGCCTCACAGAGAACGGACGAGCAGGGGATGGGCTGGGACACGAGGGGCTGTGGCAGCTGGACATGAGGGACTGTGGCAGCTGGACATGAGGGGCTGTGGCAGTGCACCCGTGTCAGGGGCTGGAGTGGCCACCAGCACGAGCAGGGGGACCAGCAGAGGGTACACAGGGAACGTCTCCTGAGCATTTCTCCCACCAGGAGACGTCCAAAGAAAGCCTCTGGCCCACGCTGGACAGCAGCAGGAGGCAGGATGTTTGTCACAGGGTCCCTGGGAGGGCTGGAAATCCCTGCCATGGATGTGGTGGATGCTGGAGCGCAGAGCCCACCCCAGAGAGCTGAACAAACTCACAACAACAGGGGCGGGGCTGGAGCAGCCTTTCAGGGCTGGGATGGGTGTGCCGTGGGGATCTGAGCAGGGGCAGGGTGGGAGCCGAAGCGGGGCCGGGCCTGGCCCCTCACCCTGCGCTGACAGAGACTAAAAATGGCAGGGGTGGGTACAAGCAGTGTTTCCTCAAAATCATTTTGCTGTTCTACTGCGCTTCCCCACCCTGCCCCAAAATGACACATCAAAGGTTTGCTTTAAGCCCCTTTTGGCTTCTGTTGCTCCTTGGCCTGCCGGACTCCAGCTGGACTCTGCCACAGTCTGGAAGAGCTTCAGAGCCACTTTGTCACCATCATCCAGCTCCAAGTGGAGGGAAATAAGTCCCAAAACTGTGTCAGGTGTTACAGATGGGAGAGGGGAGCTTTACTGACCAAACCCTTCAGCAGGTTGGTCTGCGAGCTCCTCGCAGCACTCACACCCTCACGGGCGCCGGGTGGTGGGGACAGGATCTCCAGGGTGACACAGGGAACAAGGGAAATTCTCATCTTCTTGGGGTTCCTCTTGAGTGGTGACAAGAAATTTGGGGTTGGACAAGCCCTTATTCCATTGGGATAGGGGACAGCTCTTGTCCTGCTCCTCCTGCCAGGGCTCACACGAGTGGAAATGCAAGGCCGGCTCTGCTGGTGGGTCTCTGCACAGTGCAGAGCCTCATTCATGTGCCAGCTGTCAGGAGCTGCTCCTTGTTTTGCCTTTCCCAGACAGGGAAAGGACTGGGCCAGGAAATGGATTTTCCTCCTTTGAAAGCTTGTCATGATGATCCTGTCATGCCACGGTCTTTTTCTGATACTTTTATATATTTAGCTCTGCAGATTTATACTGACAGGCATTTCATTCAGCTCCAAATTATTCTTTTCTGGTTCTTTTCTGTAGTGTCCCAATTTTTCAGTTTCATTTGCAAAAGGAGATATTTGCCTTGGGCATGGCACTGCTCCCCCGGTGCCACACATCCCTGCCGGGACACTGCTGGCTGCTCTCCGAGCCAGTGGGCAGCTCCCACTTCAGCTGCAGTTTTTCCCAGGATTCACAAGAGCTTTCCCATGGCAGGGACACCTCCCACTATCCCAGGCTGCTCCCAGCCCCAATGTCCAGCCTGGCCTTGGGCACTGCCAGGGATCCAGGGGCAGCCCCAGCTGCTCTGGGCACCCTGTGCCAGGGCCTGCCCACCCTCCCAACCAGCAATTCCTAATTCCCAATCTCCCATCCATCCCTGCTCTTTTTCAGTTTAATCCGTGAGTTTCAGAAGGCCTCCTCCATGGCTGGGTTTGGTGCCACTGGTGGTTCAAGCACCAGGCACATCCCCAGGCTGTCACACACGTCACCTCTGACAGCTCTTCCACAGAGCAGTGCGGGATTGGTGATTCCCTGGCTCTGGAAAGAGTCCATAACTAAACAATCTCCCACCCAGGCAAGAGCAGCCTCTTGGCTCTTCCTCCACAGACTGGGAGGGCTGGGACAGCAGCTGCTTCATAGAATCAGAGAACAGAATCCCAGGATCCCTGCAGTTGGAAAAGCCCTCCAGGACCATGGAATCCCAGCTGTGCCCAATCCTCACCTTGTCCCCAGCCCAGAGCCCTGAGTGCCACCTCCAGCCCTTCCTGGGACACCTCCAGGGATGGGCACTCCAAACCTCCCTGGGCAGCCTGAGGCCGTGTGCTCTTGTCCTTTTCCCAGCAGGGAAGTGCTCGGGAGCATGGGAATGTCCTGTACTGCCAGGTTTGGGAGGAGACAGCCCATCCCTGCCCACCTGGGAGCTGGCTGGGGTGCCAGGTATTCCCGGGACATTGTGTGTCCTGGAACACTGGGAATTCCTCAGAATGGGAAAAGGAAATACTGCAATAAAAGGGAACAAGGTCCTTTTAGTGTCAGCTTAGAGCCAAGAGGTGCTGTCAGCTCTGTCCTTTCAAGGGCAGGAAATCCGGAACTGATCTCATTTTGCCCAGAATGTTTGTAGGGATGTGTCCTGTGTTCCATGAGTCAATCCTGGCTGCAGGTCCTCCTGCTACTGGAAATTTTCCTCTCGAAGTGTTCGTCTTCAAGGGGAGGAGAGTGAGAATATCTTCAATGACAAAACGCTTCTCGTGTCCTACAAAGCGCCAGCCTGACACATTCAGCATCCTCGCTCCCAGGAGAGGGGATGAATAATAAATAATTCAGGAGAAGGAGCTGATTGTGCACAGCTTTGTGCTGTGTCTCTGTGAATCCAGAGGGTCGCAGGCAGCCAGTAACGAGCTGCTTGGGATTCATCCAGCAGCTCCCTGATGCTCCATCCATTCAGGCTCCCTTTGCCTCAGGCTCCGTGGGGGTTCAGGGGGTGATGGAAGGGGAGAGGAGAGGAGAGGAGAGGAGAGGAGAGGAGAGGAGAGGAGAGGAGAGGAGAGGAGAGGAGAGGAGAGGAGAGGAGAGGAGAGGAGAGGAGAGGAGAGGAGAGGAGAGGAGAGGAGAGGAGAGGAGAGGAGAGGAGAGGAGAGGAGAGGAGAGGAGAGGAGAGGAGAGGAGAGGAGAGGAGAGGAGAGGAGAGGAGAGGAGAGGAGAGAGGAGAGGAGAGGAGAGGAGAGGAGAGGGGTGCTGCTCTGCAGGCCGGGGTGCCTCCCCTGGAACGCTCCTTCCCACGGGGCTGGGAGAAGCTTCCCACATCCAGGGTGGCATTCAGAGCACGGATTCAGAGGGAAGGTCAGGTGGCACCAGGGGACATAAATCACTCAGCACCCGGTCACTGAGGCCCCCAAATGGCCAGTGCAGGTTCATGGGAAAGTGAATTTTTCATGCTTAGGAACAGTGGAGAAAAGATGCAATTAAGCAATTTCTGGGAAGTCCTTGGAATGTCTGTTTCTGGGCACTTGAGTCAATTATCAGTCAAATAGAAAATTATTTCTCTCCGATGAAAGCAGAAGGAAATAGATCCTGGTTTTAGGCCATCTGTAGAACACATTTCCATTCCAGAGTGCATTACAGCACATTTGAGTTATACGTGTCTGTGTAGAAAACTGCACATCCTGCTCATTATACTCATTAAAAATTAGGTATTTAAAGTTAAAAAACCAGAGATCACTCACAAGGCATAAAAGTCTGCAAACAAACACACATCAAAGTTATTGATTCAGAAAAGAGAGCATAGCAATGAGAGTGGGAGAGATAAGGATGAGTCTCGTTATCCTGAGGAGGGTGTGAGCTTTATAAAACAATAACCCATCGTGGTTTGAGATGGTACAGAGCAGAGCGCAGCACAACAGACTGAGCAGCATTTCCAATCATTCAGCTGCAATTAAAGAGAAATAAATACTGCCCAGTTAGGCTTCACACCCAATTACTTGCTTAGAGAATCTTTCCTGTTTGGTCAAGAGAAACCACAGGTAATAAATCTGAATTATTAAAGAGTTCTTAATTTGGCAGTTGCACAACAGTAGCACAGATGAATGACTGGGGTGATATCAGAGGAGATATTGGGGAGGAATTCTTCCCAGGGAGGTCCTGGCACAGGGTGCCCAGAGCAGCTGGGGCTGCCCCTGGATCCCTGGCAGTGCCCAAGGCCAGGCTGGACATTGGGGCTGGAGCAGCCTGGGACAGTGGGAGGTGTCCCGGCCATGGCAGGGGCGGGATGGGATGGGATTTAAGGTCCCTTCCCAGTCTGGGATTCCACATTGCACAAAATGCAATAAAAAAATGTCATTGACCATGAAGAGAAAATTCAGCCCAAGATTTTGATACTTGAAAGGACAATAATTTCCTCACGTGAATTAAGAACTTTGCAATGTGGTGAGCTGCTTACAGCAACACTGGAACTGTGAGCTGTGCCTGGGAAATGTGACCCTTGCCCAGGGACGCGCAGTAAAACTCCAGGTTCCTGGGCTCAGAGGTGTGCCTGAGCAGCCGCAGACACTCCTCCACTGCTCAGCCCGGCTCCAGGCGAGCAAACGGCGCTTTGAGCCTGGGCCTTAAACCCCTCCTGGCCTCCAGGGGAGGCTGCGGGTGGAGATGTGAGGGTGGCCCTGCTCGGTGTGTAGAACCAGAAACGGGGAATTTTTAAGCTGAGCTCCTTTGAAATTACGGCTGTCACAGGCAGTAACTCAGCCTGGCTGGGCCGCATTGATCTTCCCGGAGAGAAGGGAGCAGACAGCTGCTGCCAGAGGAGAAATGCAAATGCCACCGGGAAGGAGAAGCGGGACGGGAGCGAGAAGAGGGAGCTGCGGGCAGCGAGGGGCAGCGAGCGGGGTCGGGACTGTGGGTCCCCCCTCGGGGGCACGGACACCCCCAGCCGCCAGCCCAGCTCCCTGCCCTGCCCGAGACCTTTGAGCTGCTGCGTGCCCCCCTGTTCACCCAGCTGCAGGCTGTGTTAACCCTTCGGGGTCGGGGTCAGTCGCAGCGGCTCAGCTGCAGGGAGCCCAAGGCAGCGTGTGCTGAGTGCTGGTGAAATGCTGCAGACGAGCTCCTGGAGCTGCTAAACCACGCTGTTTTGTGTGGCACTTGGCACAATGCAGCCCCCACTCCTGTTGCCTCCTTTTTATTGTGTGTCAGATTGATTAAAATGCAGTTAAGCTGAAATACTTTTTTTATGAACATTGAGTATTCTTCCTTTATAATTCCTCAACAGGTAAAATCTGAGGAGTCTCCTTAGAGAAGGAGGTCGAATATACATGATTTTGGGGGAATTTCAGCCAGAAATGCAGCACTGGTAGGGCAGATAAATCATTACATGATTGTTATAGAATGAGCTGGGCTGGGTTAAATCCCATCCCATCCCAGCCCTGCCAAGGCAGGGACACCTCCCACTGTCCCAGGCTGCTCCCAGCCCCAATGTCCAGCCTGGCCTTGGGCACTGCCAGGGATCCAGGGGCAGCCCCAGCTGCTCTGGCAATTCCAGCCCAGCCCCTGCCCACCCTCCCAGCCAGCAATTCCCAATTCCCAATCTCCCATCCAGCCCTGCCCTCTGGCACTGGGAAGCCATTCCCTGGCTCCTGTCCCTCCAGGCCTTGTCCCCAGTCCCTCTGCAGCTCTCCTGGAGCCCCTTTAGGCCCTGCAAGGGGATAACTTCTAGAAAAGTCAGGGTGCTGGGGTGCTCCCCTGCTCCAGGAGTTCCTCGGGGCAGGTACAAGCAGCAGCAGCTCTCAAAGGTTTGGGTGCCAGCCCTGGCCGAGCCCTGGCTCTGTGGGAGGGCCCAGCTCTCCCCTGTGCCCAAAACCCCCCAAAGAGCTGCCCCAGTGGCCGACACGGGATTCAGACTGGAGCAGCCCCACGGGGCAGGTGAGGTGTGGAATCCCAGTGGGAATATCCCACCACAGTGCCAGGACTCAGAATGACCAAGATTCTCTCATTTAAGGAACTTAGCATCGCATTTTCCACTCTCTGGACAGGTGATGGATATTCCACAGCCGGTCACTAAGGGATGGCACTCTTTAAACATGATTTCTATTGAAAGCAATACATCCACACATGGAACTACCATTCCCAGTAAAAACTGCTCTTTGGCAGAGGAAAGGGCGCAGAGCTCCAGCCGGTGACACAGCTCATGGGCACCCGGGGGGCTGGGGAGGGATCAGCATTCCCACAGGAGGGACATCAGGGAAAGGCCTGGCACAGCCCACGGCACTGGGGCTGAGGGCCTGGGGGCATCTGCCATTTATCAAAGCCCAACTTGGGTTAGGCTCTGGGATGTTTCCAGTGTATTGCCTGGAACAGAGGCTGTTCATTGCCAGCGTCTCTGTGCCTGATGTCCCCAGCCCCACGGACACAGCCATGGCACAGCAAGCACCAGGAATCTCTGCTGAACCTCCCATTTCCACACCATCTCCATTCCCGTGGCAAAGTGTTCGAGGTCACAGAATCACAGAATCAGCAAGGTCGGAAGCCACCTCCAGAGCATCCACTGAACCATCAACCCAGCACCAGCACACTCACCCTGAGCCGTATTCCCAGGTGCCACACAGGCCAGAATTCCTCCCTTTTTGTTTGTCTGGTTCTGGCTCACACGGACAAGGACGTGTCTGTGCTGTGGGCATCGTTGTGGCAAGGTTTATTCAGAGGTAACAGAAGGGGAAATTATCAGTTGATAAGGGCCCACAGTGCCTCATGCTGCTGGTCTCGTTCCCCCCTCCCTCCCTCTGTTGCAGCTTCATTCTGCTCTCCCAGCCGTGGTTTCAAACACAAGCACCTGGAGCAAGGAGTGACCCATTTTCCTGGTTACCTGCAGCTCCCTGGCTCAGAGGCTGCAGGAATGAAGATGTCAGGGCCCACAGACCTGGATTTTCATGCCAGAAGCCAAAGGGGATCCACACTGGGATCAGTGCTGCCTTCCTGCCCCCAGCCTTGCTGCCCCCTCTGTGGTGGGGCTCGTGCCAGGGAAGCCCAGGGTGCTGGGGGCACTGGGGTGATCCCACCCCAAACACGGTCGGGGTCTGGGCTCATCTCCAGGTGTCTGGGCTGAGCTCAGTCTGTCAGAGCCAGCAGGAGGAGGGAAGGGTGGGATGGGGGCAGGAATGCCAGGCAGCAGCAGGAGCACCATGGACTAGTTTGAACTGCCTGGGAAATGAGCCCCACGCAGCTCTGGGAGCTGGGGCTTGTTTGGGCTGAGTTCACGAGCCCCAAGAGCCCAGGTCCTGCTCTGCCGGGGCCTGGCAGCTGCCAGCCCAGTATCCATGAATTCCCTGCATCCTTTATGGGCACAGATCGAGGAAAACATGGTGCTTGCTCATGCTGGGCAAGATTTCAGACTTGTCAGTATTCAGTCACTGAATTTTGGGGCTTAGAAGTTTTCTGGCATCATTCCAGTCGATCCCTGCTGCATGGCAGCTGCAGAGAACTCCTCATGTCCTGAGAAGGGAGCAGAACAGGCACCACGACCAGCACAGCCCCGGAAAAGCACTCGATGGATTCAGCTCAGCCACTGGGTGTGAGTTAAACATCAGGAGATGGTTCACAAAACACTGGAGCTAAACTGATCCTTGGAGTCGGAAAGGAGCACATTTTCCCCTGCAGTGCAAGCCCCCAGCCCCAGGCCGGCCCTGCTCAGCGTGGGAGAGGGGACAGCCAGGCCTCTCCTGAGTGCTCCAGGTGAAGCAGCAAAGGGAAAAAATCATCCCCTCATGGCTCAAACCCCTCAGCCCGAGCTCAGCCAGGACTCACGGGGCCGTATTGTGGAGGGGCCGTCACAGCACTGTCCCATGGCTTCATCCCGTGGCTTTATCCCATGGCTCTATCCTGTGTCTATCCCATGGCTCTATCCCACAGCTCTAACCCATGTCTCTATCCCGTGGTTCTATCCCACAGCTCTAGCCCGTGTCTCTATCCCATGGCTCTATCCCGTGGCTCTATCCCACAGCTCCATCCTGTGTCTCTATCCCACGGCTCTCTCCCGTGGCTCTCTCCCCTGGCACCGCTGCTCTCCTGGCCGTGGGATGATGTTTCTGTTGTGCCAGGGGCACAGAGCAGGTTTCAGGTTGCGTGGAGCGCCGTCCCCATCAGGAGCAGGGATCAGCAGATGGAAGCTCCCCGCGGCTGTGGAATACAAACGTGGCTCGGAGGTGGCAGCACAGGCAGGGCCAGGAGTTTGTGTTTGAGGAGAAATTCAGGTGTTCTCTGCCTTTGCTCACACACCACTGGCAGAACGTGTCCCTTCACAGGAGGACAGTGCTCAAACCATCCAAACTGCCTTTTGAAAGGGTTATTTGCACTTCAGAGGATTTTGCAGGAGTTTTCCTGCACCTCGGAGAGCTGTGATGCAAACGCTGGCTGTGCTGAGAGCTGGGGGCTGCTTTGGCACTGTTACCATTTGCAGGTTTGGCCAGTGATGCGTTATCAGAAATGCAGGATCTGTCGGTGCTGTCAGCAGGACGCAGGCTCTGATGGATACGGGCTGAGAACAGCTGCTGAGTCACAGACTGGCCTGGCTGGAAGGGGATCCTTAAGGTCTCTCACCCAAAGCACGCCGTGATTCTGTGGATCTGGGATTGGTTTGTAAGCAAGAGTTATGGAAAACTCTCTCTGTACGTGTCACTGCATGAGCCGGTGTGGTGTGTGCCCACTGCCCCGGGCAGAGCGGCTGCAGCCCCGAGCCGGAGGGGCCAGGGGACAGCACTGCCCAGCTGGCCACGGCCCCGAGCGTGGGAGGCATCGCCCTCCTACAGCCCCTGGGAGCCAGGGCTGGGAACAGCTCTTGTGGGAAATTGCCCAGGGCCTGACGAGTGTTGTGACGTGTTTCTGGAGCTCCCCGTGGAGCAAACGAGCCACGCAGACAGCCGAAAGGCACACGCTTTGCTGGCTGGTTTGAAACCCAGAAAATAAAAGGGATTGGTGACAGCGTTCCCTGAGCCCGGCGTTATCTGTTCCAGAGAGGAAAACCACTCGGCAATTTCACCTGCCTGGCACCACAGGTGGCTCCCATCGTGCAGTCGCTCGGCGCGGGGGAAGGTACGGGAAATACACAGAGCCACCACTGAGCTCTCAGACATAATCACTGCTCTGGTTATTAACTTCGGGCCCCGGTTTTGCCATTTCGCCCTGGTTTTGCCATGGTCTCCGCTGTGCCCTGGGGGTGCGGGAGAGGAGCCTGCTGGCCCTGGGCTGGGATGGGAGGGAAACTCTCCTGGAGAGTGAGAGAGCTGGGAGGCTCTTCCCTCCCATCCCTGCCGGTTCCGGGCAGGACGAGGACCCCGTTATCCCCACCCACCCCGGCAGGAGCGGTCCCACCCACAGCCCCCACTCAGGCCCATCAGCGCCTGCCTGGGGTGTCCCAGCTGGTGATGGATGATCCCCATGCTGCTGACAAGTCCTCTCCAGCTTTCTCAGCTCCAGTGGTCAGCAGTCACTGGACATTCCCTCTCTGGAACTAACTCCCTTTCTGACATGATTCCTTCGACTGAGAGAAATCAGAACTCCAGATTAGTACATGAGAACCTTCCTGTTTGCAGGGAGGGCTGTGAGCACGTGCTGGACATGGGAGCATTGGCCTTTTCCTCCAGTGAGGGCAGGCACCAACTGGAGACCATTCCCCAGACACCTCGAGGGAAGGAGGATTTCCTACACGTTTTTGAAAACCGTTTGAGCAGCTGGAGCCAGGTGAGTGCGAGCCCTGCGAGTGCCGGGACCATCGGTGGGTTGTGAGGCAGAGAGGGGGGCACTCCTCACTCTCCTATTTAAATCAGCTTTGGAAGAATGGGTTCTTATCACCTGCTCTCCTTTTACAGACCTTGTGAACAGGAGGGCAGGAACGGCCTGATTGAAAATGACGGTGGCTTTGGAACAATACTGCTCCCTGAGCACTTGGCTAATGCTGCAGGAGGCTGTGACCATGGGTGGCCACCCTCAGGGGACATGGCTGGTTTTCAGGTGACACTTCTGTGCAGAAGAGTTTCGTGAGGCAGATCCGACCAGCACCAGCCAGGGCTCCTTCTCTGCTTTTCAGTTCTGCTTCCTCTCCCCTCGAGGAGAGCTTGGGGCCACATCGTGGAGAGCGTGGGGCACCCGACACGTCCCCACTGCAGATCTGCATGGCAGGGGGCCGGGACACAAAGCTCCTCGGAAAGCACTTACAGCGTGTGGCACACCTCCGTTTTCCTGCTGAGCTTCCCGATGTTCTCCTGGAGCAAAGGAGGCTCAGGGGGGACCTTGTGGCTCTGCAAAAGTCCCTGACAGGAGGGAGCAGCCGGGGGGGTCGGGCTCTGCTCCCAGGGAACAGGGACAGGAGGAGAGGGAACGGCCTCAGGCTGGGCCAGGGCAGGCTCAGGGTGGATATTGGGGAAATTCCTTCCTGGAAAGGCTGTCCAGCCCTGGCACAGCTGCCCGGGGCCGTGCTGGCGTCCCCATCCCTGGAAGGATTTAAAATCCCCGTGGAAGTGGCACTTGGGGACAGGGGTCAAGGAATGGGTCAGGTTCACTGCCTTGGCCCCAGGCACCCCCAGGCTCTGAGAGGGTTGCTCGGGGAAGCATCCCTGGGGATGGCCGTGTCTCCGAGGCATTTCCACTCCTCCCTGGCAGCCAGACGTGGTCCGTGTGAGCTGATCCTGATTGTGTGGCTCTCTGCACGCAGCTGAGACTAGCAGGACACTTTGGGCCATGGCCCTTACGTGACAAGAGCTGAGGAGAGGAAGGTGACAGCTCCATCAGAACTCACCTGGGCTCCGAGGGTGGCACACAAGGCCCTGTTCCAGCAGCTCTGTAACTTCCAGCACGAGTGCTGATCTCACCTGCAGTTGAATATTTATTCAGAACCATGCACAATAAAGCATTTATAGGCCTCTAAAAGAAGTTAAATTGTCTCAAGACAAGGTAAACCTTTGATGTTTAATAACCTGTAGTATAATAAGTATCTGCCCTGAAAAATAAGGAAGGAAAATGGAAAGCTTTCGAGCAGAGCAATCATTCACCTGCTGCAAATTGGTTTGCAAGACATTTTAATAAATCACCAAATTATTGCAGCTGCTGACCAGCACACAGCAGCCTGGGAAGGCAGTGCTAGCCCTGCCAGGCCTCTGAAGGAGGAGATTTTAAAACAGACACAGGGATACCTTTCCTCAGGACATCCAGCCTGGAATGTGCCTCGTGAAGGACAAGGCAGGGAGCACAAACCAGCTGGGTTAGACTGAGCCCCGCACAGGGACAGAAACGAGACATTTCTGCTCCAGTCCCCAGCCCAAAAAGTGCAGCTGGGTTTTCCCAGCATGGCTATTTGCTCTGTAAAATATTTCTTTTGCAGGTGTTTGGAAAGCAAAGGGGCCAATGGCTCCTGCCTGGGGGCAGCTGGAGCAGGATCCTGCAGGGGTGGACGATGCCCCAGGCCTGTCCATGGTGCATCTGGACAATGTCCTCAACAGCATTTGAGCTTTTGGTCAGCCCTCGAGGGATCAGGCTGGGGGAACGCTGCAGGTCCCTGCCAGCTGAAAGATTCTCTCCTAAGTGAGGAAGAGGGAATAAAGCTCTGTAAATTAGGGAGTGTTTTTAAAGGTATATGCTGTGAGGGACTGTGGCTTCTCCAGGAGGGAGGCAGAGTCCCCATAACCCTAACCCAGAACATCCTGGAGCCTTGGAGAAGCCCCAGAAGCTGCAAAACCTCTTACAAGTGGAGGAAGCCAGGGAGAAAAGCCCCAGGTGAGAGAGAAGTCCCAAGAGCTGGGGGTGAGGGGTCAAACACTGAGCAGATTGTCTCAGAAACGAACCAGGAAGGGAATAACTCAAAAGCAGGGGGAAGGATCCTAATGGAGGGATTGAGGAAAATCAAGAAATTCTTTTCCTATGTGATAATGGGCAAAAAAAGAAAAAAAGAAAAAGAAAAAAAAAATAATCAGTGTTTCCCAAATACAGTGCTGGCCAAACCAGGAGTGTTACAGCTCTGGAGAGCAGGGAATGACACCAGAGAATTACTTGGAAGTCTGGGACCAATCCCTTGGCAGTACTGGTTTGTGGTGGGCTGTTCTTGTCCTGTATTGTCCTGTGCTTCCTCTTCACTCTGTATTTTCCTGTGCTGCTGTAGAGGAGCTGGACCCTCTGAAGGAGCCAGCGTTTCATCTGCCGGGTGTGCCTGGCATCCTGCTGTCCAATTCCTTACATAATCCAATTAAAATGGATGGATTGTTTAGAAATGTATAAGGAAGGATAATTAGCCTATTCTATCCGTGTAAATAAAATGCCTCACTACACAGCTGCAGTGACAGTGGAGAAGGGAAGCGCCTGAAAACATAAAGAAAAGACAAAAAAACCCCAAAACACGAATCAGGAGAGAATTGGCTTTGTGACAGTCATGTTTTCCTGTAATAAAGTGACCTGAAGTTGGTCAGATTTAGGAAAACCTCTCTCACGCTGTGACATCATCACTCAGTGTCTCCGTGCAGCGTCCCTGGCTCCTGATGGAGCTTCCCGGGATGCTCCCGTCCAGGTGTGCAAGGGAGCAGCTCTCTGACAGCTCCAGCACCTGGAGAACGGATTTGTCCATCCAACAGGCATCTTCTGGGATGGAGGCATCTGGGACTTGATGGAATTAAATGTTTTCCATGCACAGGGGAGATAAACCCCTAATGTACGTGCTACTGAGTAATAAGTGTAATTTGGGGCTGGGGTTTGGAGGTTTTGATGGGGTTTTTTTCTTTGTTTTTTGGGGGGACTGGAGGTTTGAGGGTTTTTTTGGTTTGTTGTTGTTATTGGTGGTGGTGTTTTGGGAAGGGAGAGGGTTTTTTCCCTTTACTTTTTAAAATCAAACTTACATGTAAATGTTAAAATTCTTACAGCTTGATCAAATCAGGCTCTACATGAAGATGACCCAGAACACAGTTTTATGCATTTATATAACTGTGGATAGACAACAACCTGGGGCAGGTGTGACATCCCACTCCTGGGCTCTGGCTGAGCTGTCCCAGCTCCTGTCCCTGCCCGCAGGGGTGGCTCTCGGGCTCTGCCTGCAGCCCCCCCTGGCACCTCTGAGCGCCCTGGAGCTTTGGGAGAGATGCTGGCAGGGCCTGCAGTGCCCTCCTCCCCGCAGAGGGGTGCGCAGAGCTCCTGCCTGGGGCGGAGCGGGGCTGAGCTCGCCGGGTGCCTGTCCCAGCCCGTCCCTGCTCCTGGCCACGAGCAGCTGAGCCCGGCCTCGTCCTGCTGTGGCTGTCCCTTCGCGGTCAAGGTACATCTCCATCCCCGCTGGAGCTTCCCGAGGCTCTGCCAGCAGCATTTCCCTGGATGCACTATCAATGATTTGGCTGCTGGCGCTGAGCACGGCACAAAAGGTTCCTGGGATCAAAGTTGTCATTGCCACTTGATTTAAGCTCTTTTAACTCTTACAATCACAGGCTGATAAATTATATTTTAATAGTGCCTGTAGTGTATATTTTAGACTGAATGTGCAGGAGTGTGAGGGTGGGCAGGCCCTGGCACAGGGTGCCCAGAGCAGCTGGGGCTGCCCCTGGATCCCTGGCAGTGCCCAAGGCCAGGCTGGACATTGGGGCTGGGAGCAGCCTGGGACAGTGGAAGGTGTCCCTGCCCATGGCAGGGCTGGCACTGGGTGGGATTGAAGGTCCCCTCCAACCCAAACTGATCTGGGATTCTGGGATTCCAAGGTACATCTTGCAGATATTCTAAGTTTAACAGTTATTCGGTTTCCCCTTATTACCTTTCAACACAAAATTAAGCCTTCTGTGCCAGGAAAGCAATGAACCCACAGCTGGCAGGGGAAGCTTCTCCTGTGGGAGACACCAGGGGAGGCAAAATTGGATTCTGCAGCAGCCTTGTGTGAGAGCCCGGGCAGGAGCACAGGGGGGGCTGCTCCCCACAGTGACAGCGCCCAAAGCTGCTCAGTAAATGAACGCTGGTCACCACTGGGAGCCCAGCCCTGGCTGTGGGGGGATCCCCTGGTGCTGAGCCAGGGCAGCCCCAGCCTCCCTGCAGGGACACTCCTGGGGGACCCCAATCCCAGGGAACCCCATCCCAGGGACCCCATCCCAGGGAACCCATCCCCATGGCCATCCCACTCAGCCAGGCTCAGGCTCCCGGTGGGGTTTCAGCCTCTGAGGCCTCCAGTTGATTTCTGGTTTATTTGGGTGATGCTCTTTGGTCCCACAGCTGACCCCAGGCCCCAGCAAACAGCACAAAGCAAATATTTACATTGAGAAAGGGCAAACAGGAACATTTGTGGTTTCCTCATGGTGAATATCCTTCCCAGGACCTGCTGCTCTTTCCTTGCCCAGACAATTTCTATCAGTAAAAAACACAACCATGAAAATGAAATAAAACAGTACCTTGAAAATATTTTAGTTTCCCGAAGAGTTTGTTTTGGCAACATTGGCTTTACAAAGGAGTGAATTGTTACAGTGCAGCAGTTACAGTCCTTCAGCCTGTGAGCTCAGCCCTTTTTTTGCCTCTCCAGGAGAAATCCCACTGCCTGTGTGAGAAAGCCAAGTCACCTAAAATATACATTTGTAATGTCTAAATGTCAGATTTTTGTGTAGAACATTGCAGTTATGAGTCCTGAAAGGAAACAGAAATACAAAAATTATTGAAAAAAGAAAAAAAAACAAAAGCAGAATTCTTGACTTCAAAAAATTTTGGTTTTAAGCCAGGCTCGAGTTTCTGTCCTTAAGATCACTCAGTGCCTTTGTGTAGGATGCTGTCGGATCGGCAGGGCTGGTGTTGCCCTGCTGGGGCTGGAGAGCAGGAGGTGTTTAGGGCAGGCCCCGGCTCTGCTCTGCCGGCAGCGTGCGTGGGTGCTCCCAGGGCGAGGCCGTTCGAGTGTCCAACCCCGAAGGTTCCTGAGCTCAGAGGCGAGAGAGGCGGCCTGTTGGTCTGTGCGAAGCTGTTTGTGGCCGTCTGCGGCTGGGCCGAGCTGTGCGGCAGCGGCACCGAGCTGCTGCTCCGTGCTCAGCCGCCCGTTTGTCCCGCTGCTCTGTACAGCAGGGAGCAGCGTGCAGGCAGCCCTCACCTGAGCATTTGCTGACTGAAGTGTTCGGTTTATCTCGTTCTCCTGACTTTGAAATAGCTCTGTCTGTGGGCAGCATCAGTGTGGGATATGGCTCACAGGCAAAAATAGCTCCGGAGAGGCTTTGGAGGAGCCTTCAGGGAGACAGAGCCAGCTTGGCGTTGGTTGCAGCTGCAGAATCCTAATAAACAATTTTCTTAATAAAGAGACTGGTCCTAGAGTCATGTAATTACTGAGCTCCCAGCAAGTGAAGTGCCCTGATTGCTTTAATCTCTCTCAGCTCCTCTCTATGTGAATCACCCTCTCCTCGTCCAGCGCTGCCTCCTCTCCAGCCTGAGCAAGTCCTGATTAAAAGTGTCACCTGCCCAGACTGGTCACGCTCAGGCTCCGCTGTGCCCAGGAGCCCTGGTGCAAACTCGAGTTATGTAACCCTGGAATTTGAATGATAAAAATACCTCTGAAAATGAGACAGACGAGCTGACATATGCAACTGAGTCATTGTGTTCCTGGAACACGGCTCAGTGGAGTTAGAGGCTCCTTGCTGAAGTACAAAATAGACCCACGGTACCCAGCCCGAGTTATCTGGGAGGCAAACCAGCCGCACAACTCTTTGGGTGTTATCTTATTTTCTTCCCTGGGAGGGTGGGGAGGGACTGGCACAGGGTGCCCAGAGCAGCTGTGGCTGCCCCTGGATCCCTGGCAGTGCCCAAGGCCAGGTTGGACATTGGGGCTGGGAGCAGCCTGGGACAGTGGGAGATGTCCCTGCCATGGCAGGGCTGGCACTGGCTGGGATGGGTTTTAATGTTCCTTCCATCCCAGTTCTGGGGTTCTATTTGTTTTTCTACTTTGCTACTGGATCCTGTAAGGTTGGAGTTCCTTCAAAGCTGAACACGTTATTTGTCACTTCTGTGGGTGCTGGCAGTGCCCTAGGCCTCCTCTCTGGCTGTTTGTGCAGTTCTGATGCTGAGCCTGTGGCTTCTGCCACCACAGAACACCTCGGGGTGCGCTCTGCAGCCTCAGGTGCGGTCCTTGCAGATGGAAATAGATTCAGACTCCCCATTTCTCAGAAAAGAGGAGATCCAGGCTGGAGAGGACATGGATTCCAGCCTCCAGAAGGAGCAGGAAATGATGTTTTCTCTGAGAACCCTGACTTGTCCTTCTGCAGAGCAATCCTGTCCTTTCTCAGTTTTCTCTGTGTGCAGTTGAGCAGTGAAGCAACTCAAAGCCACAAAGCCCCGCTGAGGGAGTGTTTCTGTGAACACCCCGTGCCTCACGCTCCCCTGGTTCAATACCCTGCTCCTATTCACAGGTGCTGTCTGCAGACCAAGGGCAGCGTGTGAGAGGAGCTGGGCAATGTTTCTTTGTTCACAACGTCCCTACAGCCTGCAGCAGTCAGGAAATCGTGGGATAAGCACGGGCTGCGTTGGGGCAGAATCCCAGGATGGTTTGGGCTGGCAGGGACCTCAAAGCCCAGCTCATTGCACCCCTGCCACCATTGCTGGTTGCTCGGGGACCAGAATGACCCAGAGAGGGCTGTTGCCTCTGCCTATCCACCTGTAGGGTGAGGACAGGGAGTGGGCAAACCTGAGGTTTGATTTGCTTTCCCAGCAGCTCAGGGCTGCTCCTGCTGGGGCTGCTCTTGCCGATGGGGAATTTCGTTGGCACCGCCAGCCGAAGAGGCAGATCTTGGGAAGAAGCTCTTGTGCTGTCAGTGTCAGTGAGGAAAATGAGTAAACTTGGCATGGAGATCTCTCCTGGGACTGCAAATGCACTGAACTGCTTTGCAAATAGTAGCACATCCATAACTTTGACAGACATCCCCAGCATTGATCTTCCTCAAAACAACAAATTAGGAGGTAAAGTGAAAACCGTGAGTCGGGGTTCTCTGGCATTGTGATACTTCCTGGGTTTCTCACCCTAATTAAAGTGGCATCTCCTATTTACAATTCTGGGCTGGAAGTTTCGTGGGGAGGATCGCCAGAAAAGGCTTCCTGAGGACAATTCACAGCTTCCTGGTGCTGTTCCAGCCTCTGGTTCCAGGCCCTGAGGGAGCCCTGCAGGAGGGGTCTGTGACCCCCCTCCCAGCAGCTGGAGCCAGTGGGATCTGCCTCCGTGGGCTCAGCCTCTGCTCAGTAATCACAGAATCGTTTAGGTTGGAAAAGGCTTCCAAGATCGTCAAAATTCTCTGCTGCCAAACAACAGCAGCTGGTCAGGACCTCCTTGCTCCACAACTGCCCAATCCACAGACAGAGTTTAATGGGCTGTCTCCTCCTCTAAAATATTCCTGTTGTGCAGTGCAGCCCTGAGAGGATTTGATCAGACCCTCCTCATCTTTGCCTTTTTTCTGGTATGTACAGGGACAAAAAGAAGCTGTAATTGAGTATCTCTCTGAAAGAAGATGGAACAATTCAGTCGTGTTCTAGAACTCCTCAACCCCAAAAAATAAATCCTGGAAGATTGAAGATGGAGCCCAGGAAGGAGTGAGGAGAGGCTGGGGGGAGTTTGCACAGCCTGAGGCACTGTGGAGGATCTTTCTGCCACCGTCAGCTCCCTAAAGCAGCCCAGGGAGAGGATGGATCCGGGGGTTCCCCAGGAGGCACTGCGAGGAGGCATGGGCAGGAATGGGGAGTTTCATGTTATCCCTGTGAGTTTGATGCTCACTGGAGGCCTTTGAGTCTCCTGCAAAGGGAATTTTCCCACAGCTGCAATCTGAATGTCGGTGGGAAGCTGTGGCATTGCCAGGGCCGTTTGGGAATGTGGGTCCCGTCAGGGATGCGCGCTGAAAGCTGCCCGTACGGAGGCTGTGGATGTCAGGGTGGAGCGATGCCCCCAGCCAGGACCAGCTGTGTGTCCAGGAATGCCCAGGGAGCAGGGAGGCCCTGGGAGGTGCCATAACAAGGCCTTGAGCTCCAGTCCTGTGCCCAGGGCAGGCCCGGTCCCTGGTGTGGTGCTGTCTGGGTTGCTTTGTCACAGGCGGATCCTTGCAGAAACAGCTGAAGGTGGGAGAACATCCAGTGGCTTCACCTGAAGCTGACCAAATCCAGGGAAGACCTGGGCACTCCCAGCCGTGAGAGACCCGGAGGCAGAGCATTCCCCTGGAGCTGGAGGGGCAGGGCTTGGTGCGGGGCTTGGCTTTGTGGGTGTGGTGTGGGGGTAACCCTGCTTGGTGTGGAGCTGCCGTTCCGTTTGGGAAGGCGGCTCCGGCTGAGTCCAGGCTGGGCTGGGTGCAGCAGGGAATAACCAGGATCCCTCCTGGCTGTCGCAGTCCTCAGGTGAGCGACAGGAATCCTCTGCAGCTGCTCCTCTGTGAGTGGGGGTTACCTCCCAGTGACTGAATCCCGTGTTTTTCTGAGCCCAGGGATGATGTACTGTGACTCACTCAGTGCTCTGAAAGCCCATTTTCCTTTGCCTCACTACTTTGGAAGCAGTTATATCAATTGCCTGCTTTTCCTGAACAATTTATTACTATTACAGCTCTTCTGGAGTTTTGAACTGTCTGTAGTTAATGATGCCAGCTATTAAAAAGACACTTTATCCTGAATAACTGGGAGCATCTGGCTTTATCAGCAGTGATGCAACAATTTCCATGGCTCCAAGTTAAGGGAAAAGCTTTATGTATCGTGAGAGAAACCAGAACTGAAGAGTGTATTAAACCCAAAATGAGAAACGAGCAGTTTTCCTGTTTGAGAAAGAACTTCTGTGAGACGGGAGTGGCATTTTACAAAATTTTCCCCCAGGTCTTCATGTACTGAGCAATATAAAAGCGAGCTTGGGTTTGGGTGGCTTTTCTTTGTGGTTTTCACAAAATGTTTCCCATTCTGAAATTTTTGGATTTTTACCTCTCCTGGGTTGAGTCAGTGGAAGTTCACCAAGAGCAGGGCTGCACCAGAGGGGATGCAGGCTGCCCTGCCCACATCTTCAGAGTCCATTTTCCTTTTGCATTCCAGAGGAAACGGGGGAGATCACTTCAACAGATGCTGAGACTGATGGAGGTTTAGACTCTTCTGTCCTGAGTCCGGAGCTCTGATTTCCTGGGCACTGAAGGGACTCGGCTCCAGCGTGTCCAGGGGTGAGAAACCAGTGTGGGATGAAATGCCAGCAGCATTTGGTGGGCACTCAGAGCTCTGCAGCCTCCAGCTCATCATCCCCATCCCTGGAGGGCTTTAAAGATGTGTGGGTTGGTGGTGGCCTCGGCAGTGCTGGGGGAAGAGTTGGACTCAGTCTTGGAGGGATCTCCCAACCTTAGAGATTCTCTGATCAGTTGTTGGATCTGAGCTGGGTGATCTCCTGCTTGGAAAGCAACAGCAGAGGCAAGAGATGGAAAATAATATTCTTGGGGCTCTGTTTAAGCTGACCAACACTGGAGACAGGCAGAGGTTCCTGAGGGAGGTGTGGAGGGGCAGAGCTGAGGAGGGATTTTGCTGAGTTTTGTAGAAGGTGGGGAGGGCTACTCCTGTTTCTCATAGTAGGAGGCAGGTTGTGATCTGGCTGTGCATCTAAAACCAGGGGGGGAAAAGCTCTCTCTTTCTTCCCTCTTAATCCTTTATTACCTTTGGAGGCCAAAACTCTGAAGGAATTCCAGTTGCGTTAGGCAGCATGGTGGAGTCTGCAGCCGTCAGCTGATAAACAGATGTAGTTTAGGTCGAACTTACAGAGGGGGCAGAGGCCCACGAGCCCGGATGAGCCGAGGTTGGAGGGTGTCAGTTCTCAGCAGCTGCTGCTGAAGGCCCTCGGGAGGGGCAGGGCAGCAGCTCCAGCAGCCCCACCACGGCTCCATGCCTGCTGCTCCGGGGCACCCACGGGGCAGCACGGCTGCCACGGGCCCGGAGCCGGGCAGGGCGCTCTCCGCAGGCCCCTTCCCAGGGCGTCCCGCTCCGTCACTGCGGGGTCTGAGCTGGCACCGGCTGTTGCAGCCCTTCTCCTCTCCCTGCACCCCATGGGCGCTGCTTTCATTGCCGGGGCTCGTTCCCCTGTGTCCCGGCCTCCAAGGGGGAGCACGCTCGGTCTGCTCCATCTCCGCCAGGACGTGCCCAGCTGCAGCCGCTGGCACACCTGCGCTGCTGGGGGGATGAGAGTGCTCCAAGCAGACAGATGTGATTCCTACCCCGGGAGCTGGGGATAACTAATTAGCAGACTCGTTGGAGTGTTGCTTTGCTCCATTATTTCCTTTTTCTGAGTGTGTCAATTTAGGCTGCTTCCACTGAATTACATCAGTTATTAGAAATGTTCTACAGTGATCTTTAAATATCATCTGTGTCATAAATATTTTATGACATTTTCAGTGGCAAATGATGACTTTAATCAGGCTCCGGAGAAATCCGGCTGGGAGAGCACTCTAGGGCAGGGGCCCTTCAGAGAGCAGGAGTGTCGGTTCCTGGGAGTGCTGAGCTCTTCCGAGCTGGTGACAAACGCTCCTTGTGCTCCCAGCCTGGAGGAGAAGAGCAGGCGCTCCCTGGCTGCTGTTGGCTCAGTGTCCCCAGCTCCGGCTGTGTCCGGCCTCGCTGCCCACACGGGTCACACCTGGTGCTGTCCCCGAGCTCGGAGCTCTGGGCTGAGCTGCTCCTCCTCAGCCCAGCCCAGCCAGGCCCAGCCAGGCCCAGCAGGGCCCCACAGCTGTGCAGTGATGGAGCCGCTGGCAGGGAAAAGTGCTGAGCCAGGACCTGCTGGAGCTCCTGAGCCTGTGTCACCATCACAGACTCCAGGATGGCTTGGGGTGGAAGGGACCCTAAAGCTCCCCCAGTGCCACCCCTGCCATGGGCATGGACACCTTCCACCAGCCCAGCTGGCTCAGAGCCTCATCCGAGTCTCCAAAGGGGAGCGAGGATGGTGAGCGACATCAGGAGAGCCCTGGCTGCGCCCCCCGAGAGCGTCCCACGGCCTCACTGGGTGGGGGTCTGGACACTGGGAGAGCTGGGGGCTCGAGATCCTGCCCAGCAGGGTGAGATCCAGAGGGTTCTGAGCAGGGGCCTTGGGGACAATTCAGGACAAGGGTGCCTGCACTGGCAGGGGGGCTGTGCCCTGGGGTGGGCAATGGCCACAGAGGAGGGGTGGGAGCTGCAGGGGGAACCAGCACCCTCCAGCCTGGAGATTGGGGTGGTCATCCCTCAGTCAGTGCAAGGCTCACCTGTTATTTTTTGAGTTAGAGTGCTCTCATTTCAGGCTCTATATGTATTTAACTTTTTTCTTTTTCTTTTCACTTCAGAGTAAAAGTTCTGAAAGTTTTACACAAAAACCTAGAGGAAAAAAATTATCTGTGAATTGAGTTCCTCCTGCAAAATGATGTGCTTTCCACAGAACGATAAATGTTAAAACACAAAAATTGCTGCCTGTGTTTTGGTACAATCCTCTAAAGATAATTAATGCACAGAGACAATTTTTACCTGTGATTATTCCTTCCAAATATACGGCTGTTCCTCTTGGGAAGGAAAGCTCTGCATTATAAGACTTCTGTGTGATGGTGATTGCTGGTTAGGAGGGAGAGATGCTGCCATTTACTTGGAGAATTCCAGGAATGCCAGAGGTTATGGTGACCAGGATGTCACTTTTTACGGATGATGCACGAAAACCGTATCTTTGTGTGGAATAAGTTATTTGGAGTCAAAGAGCACTTCAGAATGAAAAGGACAAGTGACAAAAGGCTGAATCTCTTAAATTGAGGCAAAGTGAAAAGTACAGAGCAGGCTGGGGGAGGGATGGCCAAGAGCAGCTCAGCACAAGGAGCTTGAAACCACTCCAAGGGGCAGGAGAAGAGCTGGCTGAGGCCCGGGAGAGCCGTGCTGGGGAGTGGTGCTCTGAGCAGCACTGCTGCTCCCTGCTCTGCCTCTGCGGCCCTGGGAGAGGCTACAGAGCAGGAGAGCTCCAGGGATAAGGCCCCAGCCTGGGCAGGGATGCGCTGCTCTCCTCAGAGGGGGCTGGAATGAGCTGAACAGCCCTGGGGACGCTGTGGATGTGGGGGGGTGTCTGTTCTGGGGCCCAGAGCAGATCAAGGCTGGGTGAGTGCCCAGGCAGCAGAGCAGGGACTGGGATGGACCCTGGGGCTGGCAGGGGGAGCACATCGGGCTGTGGAGGATTCAGGGCTGCCTGTGAACAGAAAAACTCCTGAAAATGGCAGAACCCAAATGCTGCTTAGAGAGTGAACTTTTAATCGAGGAAGGTGCAGCAGGCCCAGCAACAGTGGGTTTTCTTCTCCTTAAAAAGAAGAACCTGCTGAACAAGGGCAGATGTGGCCATTCCCAGAATCCCAGAATGGTTTGTGTCGGAAGGGACATTAAAACCTCATCTCATTCCCACCCCATGCCGTGGCCAGGGACAGTCTCCACTTGCAGGGCCCTGTGCTGCAGCCCCAGCAGCTGGTTTGGGAGAGGAGAGGGGGCACTGGCTGCTGCGGGCTCCTGGTGGGGCAGGAGCTGGGAACGGGGACATTCCCTGGTGTAAACCAGGCGGCGTTTGCTGTGACAGAGCTAATTAAGCTCCTGGGAGAATTTATGCAGAGCTAATAAGAAGCAGAACTAAACGTTGTCTTAATTTACCCTCAAGCTCACAAAAATGTTGTTCATTCATGTTGCACTAATTAAGCCAACAGCCATTAACCCTTTCTTCAGAGACAGAGACCCTTGGCCCTGAGGAGGAATCAAACTGCACTTCCCAGAGAGCACCTCCGCGTTCCCGGGAGTCTTTAGGCCCTCTCCTCCACCGTGCATGGGGTGTGGTGATTCAGGGCTGCTCATGGGTACAGAGAGCAGTTGTTTTTCCTCTGCCTTTCCAGACTACCCTTGTTGGACTGGAATTTGCTGCTCAGCATCCTGGTGTGTCAGGGAGCAACATCCCTGCCTCCAGCTGGGGTGAGGTTTGAGCTCTTGGAAAATCCGTCCTGGATGTGAGCCTCTGTTCTTATCACAGGCTGGGATTTGGGTTTGGCTGTACTGGTCAGCACAGGAGAGCCAAGGGCTCCGCAAGTTCTTATGGAAGACTTTGGACAAGGGCTTGGAGTGATGGGACAAGGAGGAATGGCTTTCACTGCCAGAGGGCAGGGATGGATGGGAGATTGGGAATTGGGAATTGCTGGCTGGGAGGGTGGGCAGGCCCTGGTACAGGGTGCCCAGAGCAGCTGGGGCTGCCCCTGGATCCCTGGCAGTGCCCAAGGCCAGGCTGGACATTGGGGCTGGGAGCAGCCTGGGACAGTGGGAGGTGTCCTTGCCATGGCTTGAAGCCACTCCAAGAGACTTTATACCCAGATTGAAGGAGCCACATGGATCAAGAAGGGAATTTGCAGCCAGGCACTGGTGGGGCCCCTTTTGGAGTCCCCCACTGGCCCCCAGCCCAAGAGCAGTGAGAAATAACAAAAGGCAGCCCCAGGCTCAGCACTGCTGCCCCAGCTCCCTGCCACAGGACAGGGACACGTTACTGGTGCTGCAGAGCAGGGCAGGGTGAGCTCTGCTGGGCGTTGCAGTGCCAGGCTCACCTCTGCTCTTTAAAGTACATGAGCATTAAATATCATTTTGTGCCCTTTTCATCCTCCTGATCACTCTGAATCCTTGTAATGTTCCTCAGGAACACAGGGAGAAGCTGTGCTCTCCTCACATTTCATCAGGGCAGCTGGGTGAGCTCTTGCAGGAGTTCTTCAGATAAAAGGGATGCTGCAAAGGCAGTAGTGCATGATCAGGCCTCTAGTTCTCATATTACTCCTAATCATGTGGTTTCATCCCTTTATGTTGGAAAAAGAAGAAAAAAGCCCTGAAAAACTCACTAAACCTCCTTTCTCCTGCACAGCTTTCACATTTCTGGCATTTCCTGGTTTATCAGTCGCCGACAAACCATCAGAAACGAGTGTCTGGCACTGCTCAAAGCTAAGGCTGGGCTCAGCCAAGCACTCCAGGGTTGAAATGCTGCCTCAGCCTCACCTGAACTGTCCCAGACAAGAGACTCCAAAACTGAACTTGGACTCTTGTGACAACAGGGAGAGATTTTCTTCATGTTGGGCATTTCTGGCAAGGAGCTGGGCATGGAAAAGCCTCATTTTGGAATGGCTGAAGTCAAGCACAGCTTTAAAATCACAGAATCCCAGACTGGTTTGCATTGGAAGGAACCTTCAAGACCTCTTATTCTCCACCCCTGCCATGGCAGGGACACCTCCCACTGTCCCAGGCTGCTCCCAGCCCCAGTGTCCAGCCTGGCCTTGGGCACTGCCAGGGATCCAGGGGCAGCCCCAGCTGCTCTGGGCACCCTGTACCAGGGCCTCCCTTCTGTCACCACAAATCACTGAGGTGCCCAGTGCAGTGATCCCGGTGACCCCGGGGCCCAGAGCTGTCCAGGGATGCTGGGACGGGGAAAGGGCCTGGCAAAGGAAGGGAAGAGCAAGGAGAAGATGGATTTCCTCTCTGTGAACTCTCCAGTGGAATAAGCACTAAAGAGGGAGCAGAATGAAGTAAATTGAGGGATTCTCCTGTGCTAAAACCCCAGTGGGCCGTGACTGTGAATAGATTTGGGAAGCGCAAATTAAAAGGTGTTAACATCAGAGCAACGAGGGTCAGGAGAACTCCAAAAATGAAGGCCAGGAGAAGAATTAACTTCTCTCTTTTGTGATTGTGCTTGGACCTGTGAGCTCAGAGAGCATCTGGAATGTGCAGCACTAGTTCAGGTTTTCAGGAGCTGTTTCTGAGATTATTCTTCCGTTTCTTTGTTTGCCCCTTGCAGTCCTGTTGATCCTTTTGAAATGCAAGGGTAGGTCTGGAGATGATCCCTGTAAAAATGAAAGCTGATTTTCAGAACGTGACAATTCTGGCGTGTCTCTCACCGACACACCTGGAGTCCAGCAGCTGCTGCTCAGCTGGGCTGGTGCTGGCAGGTGAGAAGCAGCACATCTGGAACACTGCCTTCGCCTCTCATCCTGCTCTGGGACCTCCAGGAGCTTCCATTCCCATGGACACTTCTGTTGAACATGGATCAGGGCTGAAAATGCAGCAATTTATTGCTGTTTGGCCACACCAGGTCTCACGGGAGGCCTGCAGTCCCAGCCCTGTGAGAAGCAAGGTCTGGAGCATGAACATTCCTTGTTTTTTCCAGCTCATCAGGGGAGAAACGGCAAAACCATGTCAAAGCAGCCCCAAATCCCAGAATATCCCTGGGACGGCTCCCTGTGCATCCCTGCTGCTCTCACCTCCTGCCCACAGGCAATCCCAGCTGCTCAGGGCAGCACTGGGAGCCAGGGCTGGGGGGACCAGGATCGGCTTATCCCGAAAAATAGGGAAAACAGCGACTATGGAGGCGGATCACATACTGCAGTCACACTTCACTCGATAGGAAGCTGGAAAATACTCTCCCTGTTTGAGCTCTGCCTGGCTGTGGGTTTCCAAAGACTTCTAGGAAGAAAAGGAAAGCCAGCATCTTAACAGCTTAAATAAAGTGCAGAGATTACTGGCAAATCCAATCCTTGGGAGAAGGGAAGAGGGGAGAGATGTGGGGAGAGAGGACAAAGGCACACGCGGGCAGGTTCCTGCCGGCCCTCCAGGAGCCTGCGTGTCTCCACACCCAGGAAGGAATTCAGGCACCAGGCAAAGGGAGCAGCACCGTGCTGGGACACCTCAGGCTGCGGGCTGGAAAGCTTTCCTTGGGAATAGCCCAGGCTGCTGGGGGGAAAGCTCTCCTCCAGGACAACTGGGGAGAACGGAGGAGCTCTGTCAGCCTGGGGAGGTGTGAGCTCTTGTTTCCTGCTGCAAATGCAGAGAGGGCAATAGATGCAGTTAAATAATGCATGAGAGTCACTCAGGTGTCCCAGTCATGGATCGGGATCCATGGAAGAGCGGATCAATGAGTAATGGCTCAGAGCCCCACCCCGCTCTCACATTTTCCAGCCTCTCCATCACCACCCAGCTCTGCCCCCTGGGCTCTGCTCCAGGACCCCCCTCTCCACCCGGACTGGGAGCAGGGCTGTGCAGATGGATAACCCTGGGGGAGGGTGGGTTATCAGGGCTGGCACTCAGCTCACAGGGTTCCTTCTCTTCTCCTCCCGAGTTCCTTGGCTCGGATCAGTCTGATTAACTCTCAGGGAAATGTTGATTAAAAAGGGCTGCTCTCAGCACATGCTGTACCTTTCGTTCCTAAACCAATTTTTGATGCGTTATTATGATTTTGCTCATCCTGTGAAAATTGGTGGAGTTTTATCTTTTTATTTTTTGAACAGAACGTCCCTTTTTTCCAGAGATCTCTCTGTTGCTGATGTTTCCACAGTGCTCCTCTTGCCTTTCAGGAACACTGACTTTGGGTTTATTCCTTCTCTGTGATACTTTCAGCTTCCTTTGGAGGAAAAGTTTAATCTTTTATCTCTAATACAGAATCTTTAAGCAGTATCTGTGCTGCTGAGAAGAACTACGAGCTGGACTCGATAATCCTTGGGGATCCTTCCAACTCAGGATATTCTGTGATTCTAATACTTCTTCTGATTTCTTTTCTATTTGCTTCTGATATTTTATCAAAGCCCCTGGGATCCTGTTGTGAGGGCAAAGCTGCTGCCAGGAGGTCGGGGGTGCTCAGTGAGGGAGGTCAGGGAGGGTGATGGGACCCTCGGGTGGAGGTTGGACAGAGCCAGCAGGGGTGAGTGCCAGGCGAGGCTTTCAGCCAGCTGGAAATCCCCTGATTTTGGGCATTTCACAGGCAGAGATCCAGCAAATGCAGCCTCAGTGGAGATCTCTGAGATCTGCAGTCCTCAGTGATGGAATTGTTCATTTCCTGGGTGTCTTGTGCTGGAGCTGCCTGGCAGGGGAACCAAAACACAAACCCATCCGACCCAACTGCTCTGTGCCCAGACACAGCAATTCTCTCCTGCAGGAGAGCAGCGTGTCTCAGCTACAGGTGAAGTTACAAATGCAGGCAGCAGGATCCTGCCTGGACCAGGGTCTGGAGGAAATCACAGCTTTCTCTACATGAGAACATCCAATTTATTTCTTTTTTGAGCTCGTGGGTATCCAGAGCATTTTTGCCTCTTATCAATTCTCTGCGAGTTAAATAAAATGGGGGGAATAATATGAGTAACATATGCTACAGTGGAACCAAAGGAGCAGCTCCAGAGGGTCACAAGCTCCATCTGATTTTCCTCTAAAGCCTCCCAGCCCTGGAGCTGCCACGTCATCTCCCATTCCAGCCCACATTCCTAACACCAGGACAAATGTGAGCACCCACTCTCAAACTGCTGATTTTGGGGTTTATTATCTAAGCCATATTTAGAGGTACAATCTATAAAATTCTACGTTCTTACGTATATTTCCCACAGACTTTTGGGAGGAAAGAGAGCAGTTCTCTGGGCACCCCCCTGAGCCCTGCCTGGCTGAGCTGTTTTCTCTGGGCTCTCTGGGAAGCACCAGGAGTGTTTCCCACATTTCCCACATTTCCCACGTTTCCCACTTGCTCTGGTCACTGATCAGCCATTCAGGGCCCTCCTGGGCTCCAGCACATCCACCCAGCACGGCTCTCCCGAGGGTGTTGTGTCTTCCAGGAGCTGAGCTTTGTTTGTTTGTGCCTTGTGGACACCGCCTGTTTTGTGGGAAGCGCTGCTTGCTTTGCTTTGGCTGCTGTCAGGCCCAGGTTGAAGGACGAGCAGAGGGGTGAGGGTGAGGAAGGGGGTCCCACGCTGCAGGAAACATCACATCCCTGCTCCTGTGGATCTGGATTTTTATTTTCCAGAGATCTGGTTCTGATCTTCAGTTTTGCAAAGAAATACTTTGCTTTTCCTGAGAGAATCAGAGTCACTGAGGTTGGAAAATCCCCCTGAAACCACTGAGTCCAACCCTTCCCCAGCACTGCCCAGGCCACACTGACCCCTGTCCCAAGTGCCACATCCACAGGGCTCTGAAATCCCTCTGGGGATGGGGACTCCAAACTCCCTGGGCAGCTGTGCCAGGCTGGGCAACTGTTTTGGTGAAGAATTGTACCCAATGTCCACCCTGAGCCTGCCCTGGCCCAGCCTGAGGCCGTTCCCTCTCCTCCTGTCCCTGTTCCCTGCCAGCAGAGCCCGACCCCCCCGGCTGCCCCCTCCTGTCAGGGAGTTGTAGGGTCAGTGCTGCTCCTGGGGACGAAGCCCCCGGGTTTTTACGGGGTCTGTGAGCCGGAGCTTCTGTGTGTGGGTGCAGCTCCCTGTGCTGACACATCCCGGAGTGACTTTAACCCTCCCAGCCCCAGGAGCAGCCCTTTGGGGCCAGCTGGCTCAGTTACTGGGCAGCACAGCCCACCCCAGAGCCCCGTGTGAGGCGCTGCCCTTGCCTTCCTTCGGGCTGCAGGGTCCAGGTGTGACCAAGGCAGGTTCCGCTCCCTGAGCCGCTCCCAGAGCAGCCGGCCCAGGCTGGGCTCACAGGTAGCCCCTGCCTGCCCTAATCCCTAATTATTGCCCATCACTCTCCCCTGGAACCTTCCCTCGGATGCCGAGGTTTGCTTGGCCAAGGCATTAATTTCCAGCTCCCGAAAAGCCTGTGCCGCGTGACTCGGACACGTGGCCTCGCTCCCCACTCCGCTCTGCTGGGAAAACGCTGCTTTATAATCTGACAGTCCATAAATGAAGCAATTTTGTGCCAAATAGCAGCCTCTGACAAACTCCCTGCATGAAAGTCTTCTTCCTTTAGTGTGACATTTCACCACCTCTTTTTCTTCAATATTTCTGACATTTTTCCCATTACTGCGATGAAGTTCTAAGGAAGGAAGAGACTCATCGCTCACTCTTCTGGTGGAAAGGATGAAAAAGGAATGCAATGGAAATTAGAGGGGAAGGTAGCTAAACTGTGGTAGCCAAGTGGAAGATGTTGGGCTGCAGATTAGTGCCTATGTAGATGTGATAAGAATTGTCACGAAAGCTGATGATATCACATCAACTCTGCAATGGAATTACCTGGAAAAGCAGCACCTGCAAATGGGATTGGCTGTGTTTCCTGAAGGGGGTCGCACTCCAGTGTTTCTGAGTGGTGGTTTTGTGCCTCAGCTTCTGGCATTTTGCACCAGGAAGCCGACCCTGGGCTCTGCCAGTGGGTGATGCCACGATGATTTTTTGCCTTTTCTTTTATACCCCTGTTATACCTTTTTACAACCTCTGCATTCTCAGTGCTCTTTGCCTCCATTCTTGGACTTGTTTGTTCAGCCAGGAGACTCAACATCTCAGCAGCTTCGTAGCCGGGGATCAGTGTGCCCCAGAGCCCAAGGTCCTCTCCAGAACACATTCTGTAACCTGAGATAGAACCATCCAGGGGAAGGCTCCTTGGGGAGGGGGGCTCACTCGAGCCTCTCACTGGGGAACCTTTGATAGATCTGCTAATTAGTAACACCTCTAATGTGATACCAGATCTTTTGGGGTGCACTGTGGTGTGCATTGGGGTGCATTCCACCTGGGCGTGTGCACCTACGGATCCTTAAAATAAATACCAAGGTAAAATCCCTTTTCCCCTTCTAACCGTGTCTGACTCTTGATTTTAAGACCAAAAGGCATCACCAGCAGCTGGGAATGCAGACATCAAGGCATTCCCAGGATAACCTGTCTGTATTTGTTATTTGTCTGTAACAAATCCGTGCAGTGTGCAGGGCAGGACTGGTGAAAAAATCCAATTTTGTTCCATTCCCATTCTGGCAGCCACCTAACAGGCTTTGCACAGTTTTCATTCCCCTCCCAGGTCACTTTGCCATGTCACCAGGGCTGGCACGGAGCAGAACCCAGCTCCTGGCTGCTCCCACTGGCTTTGGAGGCCGTCACCTCTCCAGAGCTTAAATTGCTCTCCTCAGAGGTGGGAGAATTCTTTTTCTGCTTTGTCACATTTGAATGCTTTGCCTTGTGAATGTGACTTAAAATATCTCCCTGTTGGCTCTTTGTTTTCAAATTTGGGATAGTGACAGCTGCTCTAGTTCAGTGTGGTTTTGCTGAGTGCCTGGCCAGCAGCAGGTCACACGAGGGGGCAGTGGCAGTGTCACACCCAGGCCCGCACAGAAGGATTCCTCTTCTGAAATTCACTTTTGTCTACAGAGCATTTGCAGGGGCAAGGGGCCAAAAACTTCTGGAAACTGAGGGGAAAAAGTGGGTCAGTCCTGCTGAGACAATATTTAAAAATCGCCAGGAATCCCGATGCAGAGGCAAGTGAACTATTGACGGTGCTTTCTATGCCACAGGGCATCTGGACAAATGCCCAGCAGTGATTATTTAATACATGTATAGAATCAATTCTTTTGCTCCATCCCTGGAAGTGTCCAAGACTGACTGGATGGGGCTTGGAGTAACCTGGGATAGGGGAGGGTGTCCCTGCCCATGGCAGGGGGTGCAGTGCAATGATCATGAAAGTCCCTTCTGACTCAAACCACTCTGGGATTCTGTGATGTAATAAAAAAACAAAGTTATTTGAAGATTTCTCCCCAATTTGTGGAGATTTCCCCAAATTCTGAGAATCTGTGCCACAAGACAACCCTGCTGAGCACCAGTTCTGTATGGAATCACAGGATACCCTGGGCTGGGAGGCACCCACAGGGATCACCCAGCCCAACCCCTGGCCCTGCCCAGACCCCCCAACAACCCCAGCCTGGGCATCCCTGGCAGCGCTGCCCAAACGCTCCTGGAGCTCTGGCAGCCTCGGGGCC
This sequence comes from Coloeus monedula, assembly GCF_965178545.1. Lineage (NCBI taxonomy): Eukaryota > Metazoa > Chordata > Aves > Passeriformes > Corvidae > Coloeus > Coloeus monedula. The sequence goes on along the minus strand of NC_138786.1, from coordinate 64,471,487 downwards.
GTGCCCATTCCCTGGGGAGCCTGGGCAGTGCCCAGCACCCTCTGGGGGAAGAGCCTTTCCCTGATCCCCACCTAAACCTCCCCTTACTTGTGTGATACTATAAAAGGCCATATAAAATCATTCTGCTGGAGTTTTCCTGCTGGATTTCTGCTGCCGGTGTCCAGGTGAAGGAGGAGGGGCCTGTCCTTCATCTCAAATGGCTCAGGCGAGGCTGGTGGTGGAGGAAGAACCAAGGAGGACGGCAGCAGGCAGAGCAGGGACTGTGCAGGTGTCAGACACGTCCCCTCCTGTCCCTCACACCTTCTCCCCTGCTCCCGTGCCTCCAGCAGGATGGGCAGGATGCAGGAATGGGCAGGAACACGGAACTTCTCCCTCAGGAAGCATCTGGCTCCTCTTCCTTGCCAGAGGGAAGTTTCTGAGGATGGTCAGACCAATCTGACCGTGTTTTAATTAAACTCCACTTACAGTGATCAGTTCTGTGGGTTTTTGTTGTGCTCAGCTGGGGGAAGGAGAAGGATGCTCATGTGCTTAAGCATCCCTCTAAATGTTCATTTAGTTAAATCCTGCACATCGTATTTGACTTTCGGCACAATAATAGTGATGCGATTAGTTCTCTGGATTAGCACAAAGCCTCCGGTGCTGGGTGTTTGCAGAACACAAAGCCAGCACTGGCATTCCCAGCGGGTCGCACTTTAATGAGGATTTGCATCTCTAATTCCACTCCCAACAGTTTAGAGTGCTTTTCCATGGGTAAAAACTTAGGGAAGAAATGCTGCCTGTGCTCTCGAGAAACGAACTGATGGCCACAGTTGCTCAGATCATCCTCTAAGCCTGGATCCCTGGAAGTGTCCAAGGCCAGGCTGGATGGGTTTGGAGCACCCTGGGATAGTGCTTGGGATAGCCCATGGCAGGGGTGGGATGGGATGGGATGGGATGGGATGGGATGGGATGGGCTGCAAGGACCCTTCCAACCCAAACCATTCCGGGATTCTGTGACATCCTTTGATCATCACATAATTATTTTAACTTGTCACTTTTCGCTGCCATGGAATTAATTTTAAGATGGAATGTGGTGGGTTTAGTCTCTTTTGTATTTCAGACTCAACGGTCTGATACTTTGCCTTCTGTGAATGGTTTTTTTGGCATCTGGGGAAAGCAAAACAAGCTGAAAAACAGAAGCAGAAAACAGAATACAAAAGTGCAAAGCCATTTGAGACAGCCCATGTTCTCTCCAGTCATCTACATTGTTATATTGATTTTAAATATCCAGGCAGGGAATATATCCCTAAAATATCTCTTTTTCTCTTGGAAAAATAATGGACTTCAATACAGTAGATAAATTCCCATTTTATTCCTACTTTTATTAAAACACTACCTCGACATTCTCCCATTTGCAGAGTGATGCTGTGTGGGTAAGGGTGGGGTCGTTGTTAATTTTAACTACGTGTTTTAAAGTTTCTAACAGGAATACAAAAATCACCCAGGTTATGTAATTAATCCTCTTTCTGCAGTGAAATATCGAAAACATGTTTGCAGAATCTTGGTCGTTTTTCAGAATTCTTGTGTTAAAACCTTCTTGTCCATACCTGTATGTGCACGCACACGTAAATATTCACACGCACACGCAGAATTCCCTTTCTCTTCCCTTTTTGTGCCTGGGAGCTGGAAGGCCCCGGGAGTGGGGGCGGTGGGAGCTGACCCTGAGGAGTGGGCGGGTCCTGGGGAGATTCCCACTCCTGTTGCCTCAGCTCATCCAAATTCTGCTCGAACGAGAACAGATTCTGTGTGGCACAGGGACTTCTTCCCTCCCTGGGCCTCCCCAGGGACTCTCCACACCCACCCTGGGGCTGCTGCAAAGCTCCATCCCCGTGTCCGAGGCACACACTCTGGAACATTTCCCCCTGGCTTTGTTGTGAGTGTTTCTTCTCTAAGCATTTTGCTTTCCAGGAAACACAGCAGAACTAATTTCAATAATCACTTTGGTTGAATCGATTACAGAGACTTTGCGTGTTCCCAGAATTTTGATTAACGAGTAAAACCAGAAGTCACTTTTCCTCTCTGTCCTTTCATGGACCCTCATTATCACTGGTTTCTCTGCTCGAACCACGCTGTCCACGGCCACTGGAGCCCCTCACACTCATGGCTGCCACATCTCAGAATTCCCCTCATGAGGAGAAGCTTCATCAGCTTTCAGCCAAATGCTCATTTCTCTGGACCAGCTGCTTTTTGCTGCTTTGTGTCACAGAAGGTCCAGCTGCAAAAAAAGTGAAAAACGTATCCCCAAGGCAGCCAGGGTCCATCACATCCAGCATTTCCCTAATGACCAAAAAGGAACCAGCAGTTACTTTTCAATCTCTTTTCCAATGCCTTGCACAGCACAGACCGCATTGCCTTGAGATGCTGTGGGAAGCCATGGGAGACACTGCAAAACCCCATGGGAGACACTGCAAAACCCCATGGGAGACACTGCAAAACCCCAGCCACGGCCGTGAGAAACGATGCCCTGCTCCTGGCCTGTCCCTGGGCACCTGCTGGAGCCCTCTGCCATCTCTGCACCCAAGCACCCGGCCTTTGTGCTGCTGCGCTGAGCCCACGGCCCTGCTTTTCCCCAGTGACATCTCCTGGCTTCTCTCTCTGTGATTGTTCCTGATGTCAAGCTCTCATTTTGTCCTCCTTCACCTGACGCTGCTGGGGGTGAGGGAGGGCTCAGCAAACAAGTGAGGAAGGTGGGAAACTGGACACACTGGAGAGTGCTCCGATACTGCTGGGGCTGAGCCAGGGCAGTACTGGGGCTGTGGGGCAGTGCCAGGGCAGTGCCAGGGCTATGGGGCAGTGCTGGGGCAGTGCTGGGGCTGAGCCAGGGCAGTACTGGGGCTGTGGGGCAGTGCCAGGGCAGTGCCAGGGCTACGGGGCAGTGCTGGGGCAGTGCTGGGGCTGTGCCGGGGCTGTGGGGCAGCCACTGGGCTCAGCAGGGGCTGGTGGAGGGGAGGATGAGGCCGGTGGGGCCCTGTGCCCTGTGCCCTGTGCCCATGGACAGATCAGCCAAGGTCCCACACCTCAGGGAGGTGTTGAGTAAAACCCAAATGGTCGTTTGGTCTCTTCTGCCTGGGACAGGGACAGCACCCAGGGAGCGCCTGGAGCTGGGCCAGGGCAGGCTCAGGCTGGATACCAGGGAAAGGTTCTTCCCCCAGAGGGTGCTGGGCACTGCCCAGGCTCCCCAGGGAATGGGCACGGCCCCGAGGCTGCCAGAGCTCCAGGAGCGTTTGGACAGCGCTGCCAGGGATGCCCAGGCTGGGGTTGTTGGGGGGTCTGTGCAGGGACAGGGGCTGGACCCGATGATTCTTGTGTGTCCCTCCCGCTCAGGACATTCCCTGATTCCGTGATTCTGTGAGGCTGCAGTACTCACAAGCAGCAGAATTCCGTCCCTGCTTCCAAGTGCTCCCACCCTGCAGTGCTGCAGCAGCTCTGAGCTGCTTTCCCACTCTGTGACATTTCAAGTGACACGGAAAACAGAACAACCAAAACCTGAGATTTCCTGTAATATCCATCCAGAACAATTTATCACCGGTGACTGAAAAATATAAAACATTTTTTGGTCAATAATGGATTGATTTAAATATTTTGAATAAGTTTAATGGAGTTTAAATTATATCTGGTACACTCTTAACTGTTCTAGTAAGACAGGAAATTTTGGAAAAACTTGAACAGGAATAATTTATGTGGCTGCTTTCTACATTGCTGTGCAGTAAATCAGTGAGAATGGATGGAAGTGATTTTTACAACTCCTCTCTCTGAGGACTGTTACAATGAAAACTCCTTTTGAAGGTCAGCAGGTGGTTTTAGTTCAGCCTCCCTCAGTGCGTTCAGGATTTAAAGCTCTTAAATGGCAAAAAGCAAATTTATTTTTTCTACCAGGAGAGTATTTTAAATCACTTTAAATACCAGGAGAGATTTATTCCAGTTTGTGGGATCCCATAATTAGTGCTGTAGAATAGAGAAACCTGGGTTTTGCCTAGGCAAGTGCAGAGAGGGATGTGCCTGAAATCCCAGCTCTTGCTGAAGTTCCTGTGGTTCAGTTTGGTTCAGACCTGGAGCTGGGAGTGGAAATGATTCCATGGGATGTGGACAAGGTCTGCTTTCCCCTCTCTGTCCTTTGCCTCTGCGTTTGTGGCTCTCTCTGTGCACGGAGAGAAGATGATCAAGGAGATGTGTCCGAGGTTGATCCTCCCGAGGCAATGTCAGCCCGGATCACATCCATCCCCTCCCCAGTCCCGAGGGAGCAGGAGGACGCCGGGCACGAAGCCCCGGTGAGGGCAGGGTGGCTCCTGCCCATGGCCGGCAGCGAGCCGGGCTGGGGAGCAGCCGGCAGCCAGTGCTGGAGGCACCGTGGGGGGATGTTCCCCACATTTCCTGGGGACCTGTGGCAGTTCCCTGTTCTCTGCCCAGAGGCTGCTTCCAGTGGAAGCCGGACAGCCTGTTTATTACCCAGTTCTCATCGGGGTTTCTCTCCTCTCCCGTTCGCCAGGACAGTTGTTTCACATTCCCCTACGGCAGCCTGGCCCCAGCAAGGAGCTGCATGCCCAGGGATGGCACCAGCTGCTGCAGGGGCTCTTTTCCACACAGGATTCCTCAGGATCTGCCTGGGGTTGGATGAGGAATGTGCTTTCCAGTTGATCTGTGCTGACAGGGAGACAACACACCAGAGCTCATCCACGAGCACACCATGCAAGGAGGCTCCTGGCAAATGGCAATTACACGAGGGGATTTCACATCTTTCCTCCTGCTCTTTCCTGATCTGTTGTCATTAAGAAAAAAAAGAAGAAGAAGAAGAATAAAAAAATAATGAAGAAGAGAAAGGAGTTCAGTTTCTGTTGAAGCGAGCTGTGTGTTCTTGTTCTGCAGGAGGGAGTGTGGCGGGGTCATGGTTAGCAGATGTCTCAGACAAGCGGGAGTTTGATTCCAGCAGCCCTCGGAGGATGAGGCACCGCCCGCTGCCAGGGCTCCTCTTGCCGACTCTGCCTCACGCCCGCTCTGACCATCCCTTGAACACGGCGCCTCGGTACTTTCAGAAAAAATCCCTTCCAGAGACTAGGGGGACTTCGTTCCAGCAGGGAAAGGCACAAGAATGAATTGAAAATTCCTGTTCCAAATTAGAAACCCGGCTTTGCCGGCGAGGCTGATCAAACAGAACAAGCTGCTGTGGAAACGGGAGGAACGCGCCCATTGGCATCGCTGCATCAGGACGGATTTTTCTCTAGGATGACACGCTTGATCTCAACACAACCTGTCAAGTGTGATACAGGGCAAGTGCTGGAATCAAATATCCTGTCACACAGCGCAGGTCGTATCAGCCGAGATAACAGCTCCTTCCTACGGGACATCACGGCGGGAGACGGCTCCTGCATGACAAAGCTCCCGGAGTTATGAGTCACCGCTCCCACCTCAGCTCCGCGCTCGGAATAGACACTGTCTGCTTTGGGGGTTGTTGTTTCTTTTCTCCCTTTCCCCATAAACATTTTGGAGGAGTGGGCAGGAGGAAAAGCTTCGCTCTTAGGCAGAGCCACCGTGAGCAAGGGGATGGAGAAGCGATACTGTAAAAACGCGGGGGCGGTGGCAGACCAAACACGCACGGGGACTTGGGGGGACGTGCTGGAGAGCTCCTGCCGTGCTCCGCGTTCCATTTCCACCCAAAGTGCCCTGGGCGCCTGGCCCGGAGCCGGCAGGAGCCCGCACTGCGGCCAGGTCCCTGTCCCAGTCTGCTGGGCAAACACCGCAGCAGCACGGGGAGAGCGCTCCCGGTGCCTGCCAGGGAATGGCCAGCCCGGAAAGGACGGGATAAAACCCTTTCCCCACTGGAGCTCCTCCCGCCAGCCCCCTCCAAAACAAACGAACTGAAACCAGCAGACTTTAATTTGACACTTTTAAAGACATTTCCTTGGATGCTTTAGAGCAGTGACAAAGTGGGAAGCGCTGCAGCACCAGCTGCAGGGACTGCAAATAACCTGAACCCGTGGGTCCGCTGTGCCTGTGGCCCTGCAGCTGGATCCCCACATTCCAACACTACCACCCAACCCATGGCTCCCATCCCAGCCTCTGGCACCACACAACTCTGCAGCTACTGAGGAACTTCCTTCATATTCCCATATATTAATAGGGGATTTGTTTTGTTTTGTTTTGTTTTGTTTTGTTTTGTTTTGTTTTGTTTTGTTTTCCTGAAGCAAATTTCCTATTTCTGTTCTTATCTGCTTCTTCCCCATTATTCTCTCATGGTTTGCACTTATAGGTCCATGCTCCTCTTGATGGCCTGTGGAGCTTCCCAAGAGCTGTGACGGGGGTGTCTTCTAGATAAAATAATTATAATCAAATAAAGAGAAATAGTTCTTACCTAAATAGCTGATACAAAAGCAGAACCTTTCCATGGAAAGGCTAAAAGGACAGGCTTAGTGTTGAACGAGACAGACTAATTAGAGCTTTCATAATTCATTAGCATCAAAATGCGGGAATGTTTTAAAGCCAGACAAGTTGGTCAGTGCGGCGGTTCCAAGTGCCAGCAGCTCACCCAGCAGAGCCAGGGGGAATCTGGGGTTTGGGCTGGTCCTGTCCCAGTTGTAGCCAGTCTGTTGGCTGGTGTGAGTGCTGGCACAGCGCTGGCACTGCTGGGTGTGAGTGCTGGCACTGCTGGGCTGGTGTGAGTGCTGGCACAGCGCTGGCACTGCTGGGTGTGAGTGCTGGCACTGCTGGGCTGGTGTGAGTGCTGGCACAGTGCTGGCACAGCTGGGTGTGAGTGCTGGCACTGCTGGGTGTGAGTGCTGGCACAGTGCTGGCACAGTGCTGGGTGTGAGTGCTGGCACTGCTGGGTGTGAGTGCTGGCACAGCGTTGGCACTGCTGGGCTGGGTATGAGTGCCGGCACTGCCACTGGGGCTGGGCGGGCACGGGGGGCAGCCCTGGCAGGACTGGCCCATCCTGCTGGGGGATGTGCTCCTGCTCATTCCCGTCCCTCCCTGCCGCTCCCTGCCGGTGCCTGTGCTGAATTTCTGCTGGATGGATTCATCCCAGGCCCTCCTCTCCCAGGGCATAAGGTCAGGCCTATACCATCCCTGTGCGGCAGCCCCAAGCCCATCTCCCTGCTCGGATCCTGCCTGAGCTGCAGACACTGCCCAGCCTGCTCAGGGCTCGGGGGGACAACAGAAACACGGCAGGAACTTCATCCCAACACTTCCTGGCCGTGCAGGAAGGACTCGGCTGCTTTGCTTGTGTTCATTTGGAATGCAAGGTGGTGCAAGAATAGAGTTACCCACAAGGACTGACAAATTAACAAACTAAGGACACTCAGGGATGGCTGGGGCTGAGGTCTGGAGTGGCTGGGATTGAGACCTGGAATGGCTGGGATTGGGGTCTGGAATGGCTGGGATTGGGGTCTGGAGTGGCTGGGATTGAAGTCTGGAATGGCTGGGATTAGGGTCTGGAATGGCTGGGATTGAAGTCTGGAATGGCTGGGATTAGGGTCTGGAATGGCTGGGATTGAAGTCTGGAATGGCTGGGATTAGGGTCTGGAATGGCTGGGATTGAAGTCTGGAATGGCTGGGATTAGGGTCTGGAATGGCTGGGATTGAAGTCTGGAATGGCTGGGATTGAAGTCTGGAATGGCTGGGATTGGGGTCTGGAATGGCTGGGATTGGGGTCTGGAATGGCTGGGATTGGGGTCTGGAGTGGCTGGAATTGGGGTCTGGAATGGCTGGGATTGGGGTCTGGAGTGGCTGGGATTGAAGTCTGGAATGGCTGGGATTGGGGTCTGGAATGGCTGGGATTAGGGTCTGGAGTGGCTGGAATTGGGGTCTGGAATGGCTGGGATTAGGGTCTGGAGTGGCTGGGATTGAAGTCTGGAGTGGCTGGGATTGGGGTCTGGAATGGCTGGGATTGGGGTCTGGAGTGGCTGGAATTGGGGTCTGGAATGGCTGGGATTGGGGTCTGGAGTGGCTGGGATTGGGGTCTGGGGCTGAGGCACTGCCTCAGCCAAGTGTGGGGTCCTGCAAGCACAGGACAGAAATGAAAGGGAAACTTGCCCTCGCTGTCCCTGGTGTTTGTGTGTGTGTGTACCTGGATATTGCTTCACACTTCCTAGAAGAGAAAGGGGCTTAATGCTGCTCCCAAATTCACAGACACTAATGAGGGGTGGTTTAACTGCCCCTGTGAACATGATGGGTAAAAACCTTCCAAAATTCCTTTGCTTGGTGACTTCCTGGAGCAAGGACTTACAGGGCTTTTCCATATAATGCATAGGAAATAAAATACTTCATATTTTGATAGATAAAATGAGAGAAATACTAAACCCATCAGGCTGGGATGAGTCCAGTTATGTGTATTGGTTCCTTGGGGCTGAAAGAGTAGGACTGTATAACTCAGGTGTTTTATCATCTATCTTCCTACCTACCTTCCTGCCCACCTACCTTCCTGCCTATCCATCTATTCATTTATCCATCTATTCATGTATCCATCCATTCATTTATCTACCTATTCCTTTATCCATCTGTTCAGGTATCCATCTATTCCTTTACCCATCTGTTCATGTACCCATCTATTCCTTTCTCTGTCTGCCTGCACACTCACCTCCGTACTCACCTCTCTGCCCATTCTGTGAGCAGGACACCTACAAAGAGTTTGATCCCGTGGAAGTTCCAAGGGAAACATCTGAAGCAGTAAATTCCCTCTCCCTCTGACCAAAGCCCATTTCCCTGAGCAGAGCTGGGCTCATCCCACAGTCCCTTCAGGTAAAGCTGCTGGGGATGCCTGCCTGGGGCTGGGGTGCCACCTGTGAGCCCATCTGGAGGGAGCTGCCCCAGCTGCCACAGCGCCGGGCAGCAGCCTCGGGACCGGCCTCGGGAGCGGCATTCGGAATTCTGCAGCGCTTTCACCGAGCCCATGGAAATCTCCTGCATAATGAGAAGATAAACTCGGAGATTTGCCTGGCTGAGAGGAATCCTACTGATTTGGAGCTGTCGCATTTGGGAGAGAAAAGCCTGAATGGATCCTTTCGCAGCCGTGGCAGGTGATGCCAAACAGGATGGGCACGGGACCGTCCTTGGCTGCTGTGACTCAGGGTTATCGGAGCACTGTGCTGACACAGCTGCCGAGGAGGACATGCAGTTATTGATGCCTGTGGAGCAGACAGATTTCCTGGCACTCCTGGGCAGACACACGTCAGGCCCAGCCACAGCGACCTTGGGAGCTGGGAAAGTGCTGACACGGAGTGGGGGTGGCACAGCCTTGGCTACATTCAGACTCTGTCCATGAGAACCTGCCATGCAAATTTTAAACCCACAGATTTTCTATAAATTAAACATAGAAGACAGAGATGTAGCGCAGAGTCTCTGCTAACTATAGCCCAGTTTCCGCTTGGTTTAAAGAAGATGCTGCTTTATAATCATTCAGATTCTCTGATTCTGATTTGTCCAAATTCTCTCTTCCAGAGCATCACCTCTGTTTCCCACCCTCAGGGGACATGAGATGTTTGATGACAATAATTGCCTTCAATTATTGAAACCTTCTTTAAATCCTTAAACCAGTAAATGTTTCTTCTGGGCTGTGGTGTCACTGGATTACAGAATCTCCACTCCTCTGAAGGGTTAAGGCTCAAAAACTACAGCTGGGAATGTTGCCAGATTGGCCAAAATGGGGGAAAACCCACAAAACTCCAGCCACGTTTCTGGTTTTACGTCCTTTTTTCTTTTTTTTTTAGTAAAGTAACCACCCCCTCAGAGGAGAAAGCCTCGGAGCCTGTGGCCCGCAGAGCAGAGAGGTTTTGTGAGGGGTGAATGTGGTTTTGAACAGCCATTGGGAGGCGAGTGATTGAAATTCTCTGTAGCACATGTAGAAATGCAGAGAGAGAAAACAGCCTTAAAAACACGGCAAAACCAACAAAACCGAAGGAGCTGAATGGAATTTGCTCCCGACAGCTGCTCGGTGCCGCCGCTCGCTGCTGGTGAGAGCTGCTCATGCACAGGATTTTGTTTCCTCAACTCCATCTCTGAGTCGCAGCAAAAACAAGATAAAAGATTCCTCATTAGCCACAAAGCTCCTCGTCTGCATGCAGATATCCCGGGGCATTTGCATATGAGGAATGCGCTGCTCAGACAGCGCTGGGCACACCTCGGTTCCGGGGCTGCTGCACGGGCAAGGAGCTGCTCGGGCCCCACTCGGCACAGCCTGGGCTGGGGCAGAGGTTCGGGGGCACCACCCTGCAGAGTGACCACCCCAGCCAGGAGACAGAGCACTGGCACCTTGGGAAGCGGGCAGACACTCCAGGGGTTCCCACGCTGCATCCCAGCATTCCGGCCAGGGAAGCCCCGAGCAGCTGGAGCTGAAGCCCTCAATGAAGGACTTCTGATCTCAGCTTTCCTTTCAAAAGGGAAACCAGCAGGTTGGCTCCTCATTGCTGCAACATCTAAAAAGCACGGTGTGACTGTGCTTTTTCTCCTAAAGGTTCAGGAGCTGCTGGTCTCCTGTCATATCACGGAGTCATGGGATCACTGGGGTTGGAAGAGGCCTCCAAGACTCCGCCCTGTGCCCGATGCCCACCTTGTCCCCAGCCCAGAGCTCTGAGTGCCACCTCCAGGAATTCCTTGGACACCTCCAGGGATGGGCACTCCAAAGCTCCCTGGGCAGCCCCTGCCAAGGCCTGAGCACCCTTTCCATGGGGAAATTGCTGCTGAAAAATCGATACAATATTGTCATCTGTGAGACAGCGATCAGTCACTCCCCAGTAACCCCTCACTTCCTTTGCCATGTGGGTTTGGCAGCCAGGAGCTGTGCCTGATTTAGCAAAGATCAATTTATCCCTAGTGGAGTTATTTCACTGTTCAGCACCATTTTTTGGTAGTAAATTTCATTTACTTTTGACTGTTGACCAAGGGAGAATTGACACATATCCACGTCTTTTAAACACCATTAACCCAGTGATGGAACAAACATAGAGAAGCCCATTAATTCAAACATACATAATCAAAAAGTCGTGCAAGCTAAATTAGATATACAGTTAGAGCAAGAGATGCCATCTGTTCAAACTTTCTGAGGGCTAAAGTAACTGAGATGAAGCCAATTTTGGTAACAATAATAAAATTATGCCGCAGAATTACAGGCTCTGTGTCTCACAATTTATTCCCTTTCTCTCAAATTACTCTCCTAAATCATATGAATACAATCACCTTCATCCCTACATTGTTCTGCTTTTCTTTTGACTGTTAAATCCACCAACCTTTGTCAGTGAAAAGCAGAACAGAAGCCGTGGAGCTGCTGAAACACCGTAGGAAAACGTGTCATTAATTTCCCGAGAGCAGTAATTTCAAATATTTTACACGCTTCCTTCAGCCGGTCACCGCTTGTTCAACACAAGCAAACCAGCACTCAATTACAGCGCTGACCCTTGGGTCCGATCCCTGGAATGCTGCTGGGTTTGTGGCTCCGGCGCTGCCTCACAGCCGCGGAGCCGGGGCTGTTCCGCACCCCAGCGGGCCCGTCAAACCGAACGCTTGGGAGAGTCCTAAGCAAAAAGATCGGTTGTTGTCGGAATAATTTAATGCTTCAGACATGAAAAATGTCAGCTGGGTAATGCAGAGGTGGGAGGAGAGTGGCTGCGGTTCCTCCGGGGTGCCCGGCTGTGCCACGGCTGTGCCAGCGATGTCCCCAGCCCACAGCCGAGCTGGGCCCCCAGCTGCGTCCTGTGCCCCGACCCCAACCCCACGGCTGGGCTGGCAGCTCCTGTGGGACCCGGTTCCTGTGGGACCCAGCTTCCCTGGGACTCAGCTCCTGTGGGACCCGGCTCCTGTGGGACTCAGCTCCAGTGGGACCCAGCTCCTGTGGGACCCGGTTCCTGTGGGACCCAGCTCCTGCGGGACCCAGCTCCTGCGGGACCCAGCTCCTGCGGGACCCAGCTCCTGTGGGACCCAGCTCCTGTGGGACCCAGCTCCTGCGGGACCCAGCTCCTGCGGGACTCAGCTCCTGTGGGACCCAGCTCCTGTGGGACCCAGCTCCTGTGGGACTCAGCTTCCCTGGGACCCAGCTCCTGTGGGACCCAGCTCCTGTGGGACCCAGCTCCAGTGGGACCCAGCTCCTGTGGGACTCAGCTCCTGTGGGACCCAGCTCCAGTGGGACCCAGCTCCTGTGGGACTCAGCTCCTGTGGGACCTGGCTCCTGCGGGACTCAGCTCCTGTGGGACCTGGCTCCTGTGGGACCCGGTTCCTGTGGGACCCAGCTCCTGTGGGACTCAGCTCCTGTGGGACCCAGCTCCTGTGGGACCCAGCTCCTGTGGGACCCAGCTCCTGTGGGACCCAGCTTCCCTGGGACCCGGCTCCTGCGGGACCCAGCTCCTGTGGGACCCAGCTCCTGTGGGACTCAGCTCCTGCGGGACTCAGCTCCTGTGGGACCCGGCTCCTGTGGGACCCGGCTCCTGTGGGACCCAGCCTCCCTGGGACCCAGCCTCCCTGGGACAGTCCATTGCTGACCAGAACCCTGGAGCAGGAAGGGCGGCTCGGACAGGGGAAAAGGCTCTCGGCTCTCACTGAGCATCCCCACCATGGTGGGTGTTCCAGAGTGACCCCCTCTCCCGGATCCCCAGCTCTTCCTCCTACTTTGTGTGGCTGCAGTTCTCTCCCAGAGCAGGAACTGGGCCTGCTCATTATTCTTTTAATGTTTCAACCATTTTTATCTTCCTTCCTCCCTCCACCGCAATGTTCAAACCTGACACTCATAGGGGTTTTTTTATTATAAATATGTTTCCATTAAAGGCCTCTGGTCTCAATATTCCTGTGGGGAACAATACATCTGAAAAATAATTTTACCACGGAATACTTGATCCTTGACACAAACGCACTTCCAGGACACGAAGGAATGCGGGTGATCTGTCATCCTCCCTCGGAATTTCAATAGCGAGTGGCATTTCCTGGGCACGGGGAGGTGAGCAGGGGCTGTGCTGCGGGAAGGGTTTGGAGTGTGACCCTGGATCGGGAGCAGAGCCAGCTGCCTGCCTGGAATGTCAATGGCTCCAGCCACGGTGCTGCAGCATTTATCTTTTGTCTCCAGAACACGAATCTCTCCTGCTCTCAGCCTCATGTTTCCTTCTGAAGAGCAATTTCTGACACTGCAGAGCATTTTTTATCCCCAGTATTTTTATCCATTGTGTTGTCTTTCTCATTTTTCAGGAATTCTTCTCCCCGAGGTTCTTGCATATTTATTAGTGCAGGGGTTGGGAGCTGGAGCGGGTGTCAGACCATGATGTCAGCCATAAAACCTGGGACTGAGGAGAATTCATTTTTCCCTCTTGGACAGCCACGAGCGGGTGCCACAGCAGCTGAGAATATGTGAGCCAGCATTAAAATGTTCCCAGATCAACCCAGAGAGGATATTTGGCATTTTTCATAGATATTTATGATTCTGCAGAATTAGCAAATCATATTTAAGTATATGAGTCTTTTTAGCCTGAAAACAAAAATAAAGCGGGAACAGCAATGTGTAAATCTAGAACACTGAAAATGAGTCAAGGCAGTTTACAAACCCTGTTTAAAGATGAATTTCTAATGAGATATGGCAAGAAATTAATCCAATGTGACTTGGGTAATCAACACAACAGCTCCAATTTATAACAAGGAGGGAGTGTAACTTTTCTACAGGTTTTTGAGGGAAGTTGTAGGAAAAACTGTCAATAAAAACATTCAGGGCAAACTGCTGAGGACAATGTGGGTGTTTGCACCAACCCCAAATAAAGACAGTGGTTAATAGCCAAATAAAGAGATTTAAGCTCCAGGCTGCAGAGCCTTCCCAGGCCCCCAGAAGGTCGTGGAGTCTCATGTCCCAAAGCCCTACAAAGTGTGTCAGATTCCTTCCTCCTCTGGCTTGGCTCTTTCCTATAATCCTGGCTCCTTCCTACACCGTCGCTATTTCCCAATCCAAACTGCATTTCTCCTCCTTGAGCTTCCCTCCCTGTCACCCTGGGGTTAATTCTGAACATAATCCAATCACACTTGAACCTGTTCCCTCTTGCTGCTGACAGTACCTGGCCAGAGGGCGATGCCAGGGCCTACAGACACCATCACAGAGAGTTCCTAATTAAAAGAGCTGCTAAAAATCCTCAAATATAATGTGATTAAAGATGGCTTTTCTTTTTTTTTTTTCCTTCCCCCAGAATTTAGTGAGCGTAATAACCAGCTTGCAAATAAATGGAGATGTAAATAAAGCAGGGTGCAGCGCCAGGGAGCGCGGGTGCTGGGACCGTTGTAATTGTAAAAGTTGCCACCGTGGTGAAAATAAATTACATTTATGCGATGTCTGTGAGTCAGACACTGGGCACAGAGTAACAGCTGAGAGGAAAAGCTTTCACAGTTCTATTAACTGTAATGGATTTGGAGGTTCAAACACACCATTTATCATCCGAGGCCCACCCAAAATGAAAAGCAATATGTAGAGCTAATTAAATTCCAGTGCCAGCAATTAACTGCTCCCCAGAGGTTCAGATTTCCCAAGATAAAGGAGTGGATGCCATTCAGAGTGGAACTCAGGCACTTCTGGCACCAGAGGAGCATTGCTGGGGACCCCACCAGGGCTGTGTCAGCTCGGGGGCCAGCACAGGAAAGATGTGGAGCTGTTGGAATGAGCCTGGTAGAGGCCACGAGCTGCTCCCAGGGCTGGAGCCCCTCTGCTCTGGAGAGATGGCCTGTCGTGCCCGGGTCTGTGGCACTGATGAATCCCTTTTTCCTTGGTCTGCACTGGAAATCCTGTTCCAGTACCAGACTCCCGTCTCTGGGCTGCACCAGGACTCTCGATGCTGTGCAGGCTCAGGCAGCAGCAGTGCAGAATTAAAGCCGAAGCCTGGATCCTCCTGAGACTGTGCTGGATGGATTAAACACATTTTTCACATGCTCCTCTAAAGCTTCAAACCAGGAGCAAAGCAGCAGCTCAGATCTCTAAGAGCGGTGTCGTTATTTACCAGCTGGAATAAAGCTGATGCATTATGCACTGGGGGAGGCAGAGGTGTTGCTTGAGCAGGGGCAGGGCTGGATTCCAGCTCTGCCCAGAGCCCCTGTGGGGCAGCCAGGAGACAGGAGCTCCTGCTCGAGGGTGGCTGAGGGAGCAGAGGCAGCTCACAAAGCCTCGAGCCAGAGCGTGTCCCCCAGCACAGCCTCGCGTGGCTCTCACCGGAGGGGAGCCCTGGATCGAGTCCAACCTCTGATGAACACCCCACGCCCATTAAACAATGCCCACAGTGCCAGGTCTGCTTGGTTTTGGAACACTTCCAAGGATGTTCCCACGGCCTCGACCCTGGTGGCAGAGACATTTCATAGAACCAGAGAATCCCAGAATATCCTGAGCTGGGAGGGAGCCACAGGATCATTGATCCAACCCCTGTCCCTGCACAGACCCCCCAACAACCCCACCCTGGGCATCCCTGGCAGCGCTGCCCAAACGCTCCTGGAGCTCTGGCAGCCTCGGGGCCGTGCCCATTCCCTGGGGAGCCTGGGCAGTGCCCAGCACCCTCTGGGGGAAGAGCCTTTCCTGATCTCCAGCCTGAGCCTGCCTGGCCCAGCTCCAGGTGCTCCCTGGGTGCTGTCCCTGTCCTAGGAGCAGAGATTGGAGCTGCCCTCGGGAGGAGCTGCAGCCCCACTGAGCTCTGCCCTCAGGCTCCTCTTCAGTCTCTGCTACACAGGGAGCTGCTTTTTAAAGCTACCTGGGAAGTCCTGGGCACCAATGGATACGAATAACCAGCTTTACAGGCATCGTTCTCATCTTGGTTCCTCCAATTGAAAAATCCTTGGCTTTTATTTTATTTCTCTGTACTCTGAAGTGCTGGATTTGAATGGTGAATGCTTAAATGGGCTTGAGAGTAATGTTCGAAAGGAGACGAAGCAAATAGCCTGAAGTGCTCTCTTTAAAAGGAGATAACAATTATCAATGTCTGAAGGAAGGTAACGTATAAAAGTGATGCAAACTCCTTCCAGTGGTTATAATATAAAAAAATCAGAACAGCATAAAAATGAAGGTCTCACATTTAGCCAATTAACTCAATTAAATATATTGTTATGGGAAGATGCTGCAAGGAGGTTCACGATCCGCCAGGAGTGAGTTTATTGTGGTTAAAAAGCAGCAGAGAAGGGGTGTGAGGGGCCCAAGGGGGGGTTCTGGAGGGTAAAGTCCTGCAGTGCCATCAGGGAGGGACCTACTCCTCAGTGCCCTGGGATCTCCAGCAGCATCAGGGGCCTGCAGTGGCACCTGATCAGTCCCACGGGGTTTGAGAGGAGACAGTCCAAAACCTGGAGAACCTGGTAGCATCCTCCATGTTCCAGATCAGGGGCAGAGTGCAGGAAGGACTCTCAGAGACCTCCTCAGGGTTTGGTGAAGAGAGGTTCCCCTGAGACACCTGTGAGAGCCAACCCCAGCAATGTCCTGCAGGAGCTTCCTGGGGGATCCCACTCTGGATGAGCTGGGAGCAGCATTTCTGGGATTGGATGTGCAGGGAAGGTCCCTGCCCTGCCTGGAGCCAGAGCAGAGTTTCTGGATGTGCAGGGAAGGTCCCTGCCCTGCCTGGACGATGGTGAGCGATGGATCAGGACAGGGGTCAGCAGTGGGCTGGGCAGGGCTGGGCTAACTGCTGGACTCGGTGCCCTGGGAGGGCTTTTCCAGCCCCAGTGGCTCTGACTGCAAACACCCTGGGAGGGCAGGACACCCCGGGGGTCAGAGAGCCAACGGTGTCCTCTGGCACAGCTCTGGGTCACCGCTCACCTGTGCTCACCTCAGCTCCTGCCCCAGCCTCCTGATTAGCAGAGCCTCCTCCTTTCCCTGTCCCCTCCCTGGTTCCACATCCACAGCAACTTTTGGATTTATGGCTGTGGAGGGCTGCACTCACCACGCATGGTTTTCCAGGAAGAAACCAATTCATCCTTATAAATCACAGGGAGAAGACACATAATCATTTGTTATTGAACGGACAGAGAATAAATCAAACTCTGAACGCAACTGTAGGAAACGCCACAGGAATGAGGGGGCAGGCGATGGGGAAGGAGGGAAGAGCTGAGGCTGTGGGACAAGAGCGGCAGCGGCTGCTGGGCTGGGGTGGGGCAGTGACGCCCACCGTGACCATGGGGTGTGGGGGAAGCTGCTCTGTGCTCCCATGCAGGAGCTGGCTACCGACTCCAGAGGTGCAGCTGGTGGGATCAGAGCACAGGGACCTGGGAGCAGCAGGAAGAAGAGGAGGAAATTCTGTATCCTTGTCATGAAATCAGCCACGATCGATGGCAAGCGAAGGTAGCACCTACAGGTAGATGGAAAGCACCTGCACCAGGGGCTGGGACGAGAGCAGGGCTGCGTTCCACCGACATCCCCTGCAGGCAGCTGTCTCTGCATCCTACGAGGAACTTCTCCCCTCCAGGCAACGCTCAGCACATCCACAGTTTGTACTGAATTCCAGGCGCTGTGGTGGGAACAGGGTGTTCTTGTGAAGCAGGGCCATGGAGATCTGTTCCTGTGGAGACATTCTGATAGTGAATGTAAAGATAGAAATAGCACTGAATTCCCAAGTTCGTGTTGCCCAGTGCTGCTGTGCACAGCACTGCTCCACAAACTCCTGTCTTCTCTGCCCACAAAGAATCCCTGATTTTAGGAAGGAATTCTTGGCTGGGAGGGTGGGCAGGCCCTGGCACAGGGTGCCCAGAGCAGCTGGGGCTGCCCCTGGATCCCTGGCAGTGCCCAAGGCCAGGCTGGACATTGGGGCTGGGAGCAGCCTGGGACAGTGGGAGGTGTCCCTGCTATGGCAGGGGTGGAGTGGGATGGGATTTAAGGTCCTTCCCACCCAAACCATTCCAGGATTCCATGATTCCCTCCCTGCACACCCTGGCAGAGGTGGGACATCTGCTGCCTCTTCCTCCTGGACCGTGTCTCTCTCCCGCTGGAGGAAGGAACTAATTAACAATTCCAAGCTTTCCAGTGGGAAGGGATGGGTTCCCAAATTCTAAATTTACACAGAATTCACACGGAATTTTTGCAAAAGAAGAAAAAAATTAGGACTGCAGACAGAAGTGCAGCCCCGTTCTGCACTGCTCTCCGCCTTCCTGGCCTGCCACAAACCCTTTTGATTGACTTTTTAACTTCATCCTCCTGTAGAAACTGCTAAATTAAAATGTTTCCACAGGAAACCACCCTTAATGTGAGCATCTGACTCCTGGCAGAGATCCATTTTGCTCGGAGCAGTGACCAGGCTGCCAGAGCTCCGTTCCCAGCCCTCACACACCCCATGCTGGGCCATGCTCCACGTGCTCCATCATTAATTAGGAGTGCATCAGCTCCTGTCAGGACAGTCATGGGCTCCTCTCGTCCTGCTCCACATCTGTGCTAAGCTGAGAGGCATTCATGGAAGCTGGACTTGTTTCTATCCCACAATATTTAATTCATCTGCATAAAACTTTGATATATTGTGCCACATCAACACTGAAATCCCAGTAATCAGTTACAAATCATTATGATTGAAGCTCACCAGTGGCCTAAATGTTGTTCCAAGCTGCTTGTTGGGTGCAAGTGAGGCAGAATGGAGTTGAAAGTGCCAAAATCTACATTTGCATCATTCTGCCATTGATTCCCTGGGCAGGAGGAGCCACTGAGCCACGCAGGGATCAGCAGCAAGGACAGAAAGGGGACGACGGCAGGGAACTGCTGAGGAGGCAGAAGGATGAGCCCAGAGAGGCTGCTCAGAGCCGGGAGAGAGGAGCTGAAGGTCTGGCTGCGACAGGGAAGGTGTGTGCTGGTGTCTGTACAAACAATCCTGTGGGCGAGGGGATGGGTGTGAACGGCTCTGAAATGGGTCTGGGTGTCTGTCCCCACCTCCAGCCGCGGGTTTGTTCCAGAGCCCGCACAGTTTGGCTCCTGAAACAGCCAACTGGGGCCACGCAAGCCTGAACCTCGGAACTTTGGGGTCAAATGCCGGGTTCAAGGGGCGATGGGACAGGCGGTTCGGGAAGGCTGCACCTTCCTGGTACCGCAGCAGTGCGGAAGGAAGAGGGCACCGTGCCCAGGAGTTTGGGGTAAAAGGAGGCTGCTCCCTCCAAAACCGCGAGAGAGAAACCCCGCGGGCTGTGCCCGGTGGACTCTGTGCCTTTATCGGAAGGAAGCTGCAGGACTCCTCCGGCTCCTTTATGGACACTGGCTTTTCCCAGTGGGATTTTCCGCACAGCTGGACAAAGCCCTGTGTCCCCTCTGTCCTGCCTGGTGTTCCAGAGGAGCAGGAGCAATCCTCTGTGGGACCCCCCACCAGCCCGGGACAGGGGGCTGTCCTTGATGGGGGGGCACCAGAGGGGCCTTGGTGGCTCCAGCCCTGGAGCTGTGCCCAGGAGCAGAGAAAAAACAGCATAGAATCACAGAACCATAAAATCCCAGAATCCCAGAATCCCAGGATGATTTGTGTTGGGAGGGACCTTAAATCCCATCCAGCCCCACCCCTGCCATGGCAGGGACACCTCCCACTGTCCCAGGCTGCTCCCAGCCCCAATGTCCAGCCTGGCCTTGGGCACTGCCAGGGATCCAGGGGCAGCCCCAGCTGCTCTGGCAATTCCAGCCCAGCCCCTGCCCACCCTCCCAGCCAGCAATTCCCAATTCCCAATCTCCCATCCAGCCCTGCCCTCTGGCACTGGGAAGCCATTCCCTGGCTCCTGTCCCTCCAGGCCTTGTCCCCAGTCCCTCTCCAGCTCTCTTGTCTCCTAGGAGAGCTCCCTGAGCAGGGGGATTAAGCCTGACAAAGAAAAAAAACCCCTTTGAGATTAACCACAGGTTCTGGGCTGTTGTTTTTCCTGGTTTGATTTCTTTTGTTTCGTTTTGTTTATGTTCCATTTGTGGATCTTTGGAGCCCACTTAAAGGGTGGCAGCAGAATGCAGATGTAAGAAATGACATCCTGTCTTTAGGATGAGATTACTGCCGCCTTAATGGACCCTCAGAGCAATGGAGTAAATAGAGGGAGATAAATCCAGAGGGTTATACAATATCTTTAGAAATATTTTTTATTTCTCATATTTATAATGTTTTCTCACAATGCAATTCTACAAAGCCATTAAATACAAACGTGAAGTTCATAACTTGTGTAAACTTCCAAGAGAATGTTTTCCTTCCAGCCTGGTAATAAATGCCCATGTGAAATGCATTTAAATAACATTTTCAATCCAACAAGTAATGCCAGGAATGACATTTTAAAAAGTTACAGTACGAGACTCAGTGTGGGAATCAGATGCAGAATAAAAAAGAGAGATAACTCTGCAAAGAAGCCTCAGCAGAACAGTGGCTCAGGTGTCCTTGTGACCGGTCATTGAATGGTTTTCGGGGTTTTCCCATGTGGAAGGGAGCACCCAGGATTTGTAGATGCCCACGGCCAGAAAAGAGCAGCAGAAGCCAAAACTGCTCAGAGTGACCTCCTCATCCAGCATGGAAATTGGTGAGCGTTTGTCTCTACCTTCTGATATTAACAGGAATAAAAGAATGGAGGGAAAGAGGGAAGGGAGATCAGGGAGGAGAGGACAGGAGACCAGCCCAGGCTCCAGCATCGACACAGGGGACAGTGGCCAGGGTCCTGGGGGCCACCTGAGCCCTGTGGGGGTTCCTTCCCATGGGCAAGTTCTCCCTGCCCTGGGACTCTCCCTGCCCTGGGACTCTCCCTGCCATGGGTTTCTCCTCTTCGCATGGCTGGGTGAGCATGTGCAGCTCGTTCACTGGACCTTCCTGGAAATGGGTTCTTTGAGGGTGTGCTGCTGGTCTCGTTGCCCCTCTGTGGGTCCTGCCCCACTTCTGTGCTCGCTGTGTGGTCTGCATGGACCAGGACAGGGCTGTTGGCTCCAGAAGGTGCTGCCCCACCTTTCCACGCATTAACTCCTTCCTGCCCAGGCTTCTGCACCCCTGTGAGCACACCCCGTGTGCCTTGTGACACCCTACAAGCAATATTGACGAGTCCCTGAGTCACAGCCTCGGCCACAGCTGTTCAGCTCCATGGAATCCTCCTCTCCTCTCTTTTCACTTTTCCCCTCTGCCTTTCCACCGCGTGGCTCCGTTTCCAGTGGCACGGGCTGGGAACACTTCCCCAGGTGATAACTGCGCTCCTCCTCCACGCCCTCCTCATCTCACAGCCCAGTTATCACCGCTGCTTATCACACAGAGCTCCCTGAAAAGCTTCCAAAATGCACCGAGCGATGCAGCGGGCTCGTCTCACGTGGCCTGGGGCTTCCTTCTGCCAGGGACAGACGGGCACAGGGCAGGGGGAGGAAGGCGAGAGCGACTCCAGCACGGCTCTGCACTGATTCGGACACAGTGAGGCTGATGCTCCCTCTCCTCATTTATCAGCTGGCAGTGCATTCCCGGAGCCCGGCAGTGCATTCCCTGGGCCCGGCAGTGCATTCCATGAGCCCGGCAGTGCATTCCCGGAGCCCGGCAGTGCATTCCATGGGCCCGGCAGTGCATTCCATGGGCCCGGCAGTGCATTCCCTGGGCCCGGCAGTGCATTCCCTGAGCCCGGCAGTGCATTCCATGGGCCCGGCAGTGCATTCCCGGAGCCCGGCAGTGCATTCCATGGGCCCGGCAGTGCATTCCCTGAGCCCGGCAGTGCCCGGCAGTGCATTCCCTGAGCCCGGCAGTGCATTCCCTGAGCCCGGCAGTGCATTCCATGGGCCCGGCAGTGCATTCCATGGGCCCGGCAGTGCATTCCCTGGGCCCGGCAGTGCATTCCCTGAGCCCGGCAGTGCATTCCATGGGCCCGGCAGTGCATTCCCGGAGCCCGGCAGTGCATTCCATGGGCCCGGCAGTGCATTCCCTGAGCCCGGCAGTGCATTCCATGGGCCCGGCAGTGCATTCCCTGAGCCCGGCAGTGCATTCCCTGGGCCCGGCAGTGCATTCCATGAGCCCGGCAGTGCATTCCCTGGGCCCGGCAGTGCATTCCATGGGCCCGGCAGTGCATTCCATGGGCCCGGCAGTGCATTCCCGGAGCCCGGCAGTGCATTCCCGGAGCCCGGCAGTGCATTCCCTGGGCCCGGCAGTGCATTCCCTGAGCCCGGCAGTGCATTCCATGGGCCCGGCAGTGCATTCCCTGGGCCCGGCAGTGCATTCCCTGGGCCCGGCAGTGCATTCCCTGGGCCCGGCAGTGCATTCCCTGAGCCCGGCAGTGCATTCCCTGGGCCCGGCAGTGCATTCCCTGAGCCCGGCAGTGCATTCCATGGGCCCGGCAGTGCATTCCATGGGCCCGGCAGTGCATTCCCGGAGCCCGGCAGTGCATTCCCTGGGCCCGGCAGTGCATTCCCTGAGCCCGGCAGTGCATTCCCTGAGCCCGGCAGTGCATTCCCTGGGCCCGGCAGTGCATTCCCTGAGCCCGGCAGTGCATTCCATGGGCCCGGCAGTGCATTCCCTGAGCCCGGCAGTGCATTCCCTGGGCCCGGCAGTGCATTCCATGGGCCCGGCAGTGCATTCCATGGGCCCGGCAGTGCATTCCATGGGCCCGGCAGTGCATTCCATGGGCCTGGCAGTGCATTCCCTGGGCCCGGCAGTGCATTCCATGGGCCCGGCAGTGCATTCCATGGGCCCGGCAGTGCATTCCCGGAGCCCGGCAGTGCATTCCATGAGCCCGGCAGTGCATTCCCTGGGCCCGGCAGCGGAGCCTCGCCCGGGCGGGAGCTGTAAGCGCGGAGATCCTTTGTGGCCGTGCCACAGAAATGCTCTGCTGCTCCTTTGACCAGGGCTGAGCTCGCAAGGCAGGAGTGGCCGTGTCATTGTCCCCCCACCAGCTGCTGTCCTCGCTCCCCCCGGCAAATCCCAGCACGGCTCCTCCGGGATGCGGGACGGGGATCTGATGGGGGCCACGGGGGCTGCGGGATGTGTGCAGGGCTGGGACGGTGGGCAGGCCCTGGCACAGGGTGCCCAGAGCAGCTGGGGCTGCCCCTGGATCCCTGGCAGTGCCCAAGGCCAGGCTGGACATTGGGGCTGGGAGCAGCCTGGGACAGTGGGAGGTGCCCCTGCCATGGCAGGGGTGGGATGGGTGGGCTCTGAGGTCCCTTCCCACCCAAACCATTCCTGGATTCTGTGGTTTTACCCCCACGCTCTCACCGTCTGGGCACCCTGGGCTGTTCCCTTTGCTGATTGCTCCTTCCTTGGGGATTAATCCTGACCTGTGAGCCCTCCTGGCTGCTGTGCCCCTGGCTGTGCCTCCCTTTGCCCATGGGGCAATGGTTACCAGGATGCTTTGGGCACAAATCTGAATCACAGCACCAGAAGAGCCCCTGTGAAGAAAATTCTCTCCATCCAGACAGACTAGCAGGAGTTTCTAGTCCACACCAGGTTCCAATTAATTCCCTTTTTTAACAACTGCAGCACTCCAACAAGTTGCTCCATATAACAGAATCAGAGGAATTAGAAGCAGGAAGATGCATTAAATCGTGGAATACATCTCCTTGCCAATGCAAAATCTGTTCCCCTGAGTCCATTCCAAAGGAACTGTTTAAATAGACTCCGATTAAATGAATTTTTAGGCACACAGTCCCTGGATAGCTGCTCAGAGAGCTACGTGTGAATCACAGCTGTATTGTACCAGGCAAATAGGAAAATGTTGATGCAGAGCTCCTGAGTTCTTCCTGGTTCCTTGGCAAATCTTTTCTGGATTTCAGCAATTTCCAAGCAGCTTTGAGACCAAAGTGCACTATGATTCCTAAACCTGCACTCAGTAAATCAGGAGCCACTGAAGATGGGGTTGATGTTATTTAATTACACACCAGTGTTCAAATGTGTCTCATGTTCTCATTTTTGTTCTGAAGTACAATTTTCCTCTGCATTGCTGCTAGAACAGGACACAGGTGTGATTCCAAACCTGGCTGGGAGGAGCTGTGTTCCCACTGGGAGCGAGCAGAGCATCCAGGATTCGGTGGGAAACAGGAACTCCCTGTTCCCTTTCATGTTCCCTTTAGCATTTTCTCACACCTTACCCCACTTTCCCTGGAATTGCCCAGAACTGGTAGTTCAGTTTTCTTCCTGGAACACTTGTCATGCAAAATGAATAGGAAATATAATATTGAATTAAACTTCATTTACCTTCACCCACTTGTTTTGACTCTAAGGTTTTTATCATAAAACTCAGGTAACCTGCAGCACTCAAAGCAGGGAGTGCCTGGGTACAACAAGATGCTCTTCATTAATATTCACACATTAATTTGTGAATCATAAGATTTTTAACTCTGATAAGTGTCTGCACATCAGGGTTATTTGTCTCTTAATAGGCTCGGTGCCGGGGTAGAGAATCAGCCAACAAGGGCGTTTTTCCTTTTCCTTTCTTTCAGAAGTGGTACATGACAGGATGACTACACCATGACATAAATTAATGGTAATTGCAACGTTTTCTTTTCTAATTGCCTAAAAATTGGGTTAATGTGTTTAAAAAAAATAATGCATGTCAAGTTAACTCTCAGTGGAAGATGCTGTGTAAGCTGTGAGGAAATCTGAGAGAGCTGGGGGTGCTCACCTGGAGAGGAGAAGGCTCCAGGGAGAGCTCCGAGCCCCTTGCAGGGCCTAAAGGGGCTCCAGGAGAGCTGGAGAGGGACTGGGGACAAGGATGGAGGGACAGGAGGCAGGGAATGGCTTCCCAGTGCCAGAGGGCAGGGCTGGATGGGATCTTGGGAAGGAATTCAACAACAAACCTGAGTCCTAAGGGGCCTGAAGGGCAGCACAGCTCGTGGGATGGCCCTTTCCTGGAGCCTGGGGGATGTTTATTCCCGGGGCGTTTTGCTTGCTCAGGAGTGCTGCGCCACTGAGCTGGAACGCTCAGAATCCGTAACACCCCATCTCCTTCCTCCCTCTCCTCCCAGCTCTCCCAGGATGAGCTGCGGTTACACCAGCAGCCAGGATGGACACAAGCAGCCGGAGATGCCCCTGCAGGGCCTGGGGTGGCACTGCTGTGGGGAGCGCAAGGCTGGATGCCACCGGCCCCTCAGCAGCCACTGCCACGCTGCTGGCGAGGGCAAATCCCTGCGGATCCCAGGGATCACCTGGGGTGGAGTCCTTACCGCTGCGAAGGACCCTGCTTGCAGATGGGCTCCGTGTGCTGCCGGGCTCCGGGTGTCCCTGCTGGGTCTGGGGGTGTCCCTGCTGGGTCTGTCCCTGCTGTGTCTCTGGGGGTGTCCCTGCTGCATCTCTGGGTGTTCCTGCTGGGTCTCCAGATGTCCCTGCTGTCTCTGGGGGTGTTCCTGCTGTGTCTCTGGGGGTGTTCCTGCTGTGTCTCTGGGGGTGTTCCTGCTGTGACTCTGGGGGTGTCCCTGCTGTGACTCTGGGGGTGTCCCTGCTGTGACTCTGGGGGTGTCCCTGCTGCATCTCTGGGTGTTCCTGCTGTGTCTCTGGGGGTGTTCCTGCTGGGTCTGTGGGGGTGTTCCTGCTGGGTCTCTGTGTTGTTTCAGCCCCAGCATCTGTAACATCCCCACACTTCCCACGTGCCACGCTGGAATTCCCAGGTATTGCCCTGCTTATCGATGCCATTCCTGCTTCCAGCATCTTTTTAAATCTCTTCTTGGCCTCATTGCTTTGTCTCTGGTTCAGAATCTTGTTTTTCTCTGTTATCCCATCATTACCACTGGAGGAAAAGCTCTGCTGTCCTCTAAAATGCATCCTTTGCCCCAGGACTAGATTGCATCTTGTACTTCCCGATGTCCTTCTGGTTTTCTTTCCCTATACCATCCATTTGGGTCCTTTACAGCTTAAAACACTGCACTGCTCCCTTGTCAGGAGTCTCTCACTTGTTGTGGTCACTCTTTTCCATCATTTTCTCTTCTTAGAGGAATTTGTGGGAAAGCTGCTCCTGCTGTTAGCCCGATCCACACCTTCAGCTTCCTCAGGGGGTGTTGCGAGGGCTTTTCCCCCAGGTATGAAGTCAGCACTGCACTGCTAGAGCCGGAACACAGCACGGTGAATTAAAGCCCCCGAACTCCTGCTCCTTTCCTGGGCGTGGGCTGGTGGCTCCCGGAGGTGTCCGGGGCGGGGAATGGATGGAGCAGCTCTGCAGGCGGGGCTTGTGTCAGCACCCGGGCAGGGATGTGGGGACGGAGCTCAGAGACACACATGGCACTGGGAAACAGAGCCTTTGTCACCTCCAGAGCAGGGCCAGGGCAGCAGGGCCAGGGCAGCAGGGCCAGCAGAGACACCAAGGCTGCCCAGGAGGAAATCAGGGAACTGCAAATCAAACATTGCAGACCTGCAGTTTCTCCCCTTTCACAGAATCCTGGACCGATTGGGTTGGACGGGACTTCAAGACCATCCAGCTCCAAACCCTGCCCTGGGCAGCTTCCACGAGGCCAGGCTGAAGCCCGTTCCCAGCGGTTAATTTAAGGGATGAATCCTGGCAGAGGATGACTCCCCCTGCCCTGGGTGTGTCCAGGGCACGCTCCGAGGCTCGCTGAGATCCTGTCGCGACCTGTGAGAGGGGAGCAGAGGGGGGCTCAGGGGTGACACGGGGCAGGGGCTCAGCAGTGACACACCCGAGCCCGTCCTGCTGGCCCAGGGGAGGGACTGCACAGCGCAGCAGAGCCTGGGCATCTCACAGATCGTCTGGGCTGCGGTCTGCAGCATTGCAAAGGACCGTGCTCTGTGTCCTGCTGGGCTCTGGGGGCGTCCCTGGGGATGCTGGCACAAGAGAGGTGACAGGGGGGCTGCTGCCTGCAGATGCTCTGAGGGGACACGGGCGACAGAAAAGCATCCCCTGGGGAGCAGAGGTAACATTTGCAGTGTGATTTAATTCCTGCTCTGAGGAACACACAGGTAGGATGCACAGTTATTTAGACCCAGTTATGACAGAGCCCTGCTGCCCCAGTGAAGAGCTTCCCAATTTCCCCTTCCCTCCCAGCCTCATTTCCCCCGGGTGAATATTGGAGGCCAGAATGCACATTCCCCTTCATCCCGTGTAACACTGAGAAAAACAGAAAGGTTATCGCCTGGAGCACAGCATTTAGGAATCTTTGAGGTCACTTATTTCACTTACTCTGTCAGAGTCTACCCCAAGAATTAATCAGATTTCATGCACAAATGAGTTTCCAGGGAAAAACTTTTCCACAAACCCGGTTACAAGGAGCTCGGATCGTTAAAACCCCTCGTGAATAACGCCCACATGTGCTCACAGTTAGTTTGCACTCTTGCCTCCAGTGCCAAAATCAACCTCAACAGACACGTTTCTATCACACGAAATTGTAACTTTTAGTACATTTTAGTAATTTATTCAAAAAGAAAAAAGAATATTCATGTGGAAGCAGCTTCCAGTCTCAGGCTCTGCTTTTCTCTCCGTTCAAGTTGGCTTTGGACTCCTGTGCTACCCCGAGGGGCCCCTTCAGCACTGACTGCTGCTCACCCCAATTAACAACTCCTGAAGAACAGCCCCTCTGTGCAGATCAATAGCACAAATAAACCCGTGCACACTGCTCCAAAGTGTTGGTTTCTCTTTTAAACAGCCCCTTTTGGTAACAATTTCATTATTCCTCCCTGGGAAGGTGGGCAGGCCCTGGCACAGGGTGCCCAGAGCAGCTGGGGCTGCCCCTGGATCCCTGGCAGTGCCCAAGGCCAGTCTGGACACTGGGGCTTGGAGCAGCCTGGGACAGTGGGAGGTGTCCCTGCCATGGCAGGGGCGGGATGGGATGGGATTTAAGGTCCCCTCTGACTCAGGGCACTCCATAATTTAATGGTTCTGGGATTCTAAATCTCCTGAACAGTTTGTTACCAAGGCGCCCACACGGGCCGGGGCCAGCGGAGCCAGTGCGTGCCAGCTGTCTGTTCCTCTGCTGGGCTTAGGTCTGCCACACCCCTGCCTGTTTGGGTAAAACTCTGGTACAGCCGTGCCAGAAGGGACCTTGCTCCCCACGGCAGCGTCTGTGCAGTCCCAGGTGGCAGGAGCGCGCCCTCCGGAGCGTGGGACGGGTGCTTTGCCGTGCCCACCTCTTCCCGGAGAACAAACCCTGTTACTCTCTTATGTAAAACAATAAAAGTGATATGTGTGCAGTGTGTTGGTTTTGCTGCTCCATTGTCTCTTTTGTCTGCCACAGGAGCACTTCTGCCTCCCCACGCAGCGCTGCCACAGCGGGGCTGCTCGTGTGCGCGCTGCTCTCACGGCGCTCCGTGCCCTGTCCCACCTGGCACCTGACTCACATCACCCCCCCACTGCTCTGCCACAGGCAGCAGATCCAGAGCTCTAATTCCCCTTGTATGCTTGTTTTCCTCAGCTGTGACAGTTCTTCATCTGGTTTTTGTGGGTTTTTTTACTTGAATTTCATAAGCCACTAAATTGGCACATTCTGGTATTGTGATTTAATTCTCCATGTCAGGGCTGTCACCTTTATAAATATTTTTCATAAGTTTTATGGATCACTGCATCAGCAGACTGCTAGGGAGAAGAAGGGGAGTAAATTGTGTCTTAGGATAAGTTGTTGAACATTTCTGTAGCTGTTGGGGTGTAACTGGGTCTGGCCTTGTGCTGGCCTGGCTCAGGGACAGCCAGGGAATGCTGCGTGTGTTGGTGCTGTGGAAACACAACCCCTGCGGATTATTTACAATGAGCTGGGTAAATGAAACAGGAGGCTGGAACTGGGGAAAGGGCAGAGAAATACTGGGGAGGAAAGGAACAGTGGAACCATTTAGGTTGGAGGAAACCTCTAAACATCGAGTCCAACCATGGAATCATTGGGTCCAGCCAGTCCATGGGAGACAGGGAAACCACATCCTAACGGGCACGAGGCAGAGTGCAGGTGAAGCTGTCACAGGAGGCAGGAGCTGTTTTAAGCAGGGAAATGGTGGGAAGTAGGGCTGGAGGAGGGAGCCAGAGAAGGACATCAGGAAAATGAAATCCTGGGACGGAGCGAGAGGCAGCCGACAGCAGTGCAGTGCCCAGAGCCCCGTAAGGAGGGTCACTGGGGAGCAGCAGCCCCAGCTCTCCAGGCTCCAGGACAGGCCTGGAGAGGGAGAAGCTCTTGCTGGGAAAGGGAAATGCTGTGGGGCAGCCAGAGGGAGCCTGAGGGGAGATTGGCCGAGCAGGAGGTGCCAGAGATGCGGCCCAGGAGCCACGGGGGGCAGCTGAGGACAACCTGAGCTGTTCATTCCCAGCTTTCACCCCTCTCTGGACTTTCAGCAGGTTCTGCTGCATCCTGGAAAACAAATAAACCAACAGAGCTGGAGCAGAACAGCTCTGCAGGAACGGTGTATCCAACAGCAGGCATTCACATGGAGCCTCTTCCTGCTGCTTGGCAGCTTCCATGGAGCCCCGGGATTCAGCTGGGCTGCTCTTTCCAGTAGGATCTCCGAGAGGGAAAATGTTCCTGGAAATGGTAAATAAAATTTCATTATCCTGACAGATAATGCATTAAAGTGTAACAACATTTTTTTTATTGGATTCATAGATGGTGAAATGAGGGTCATCCATCCCAATCTGCTCTGATAGGCCCTGGCCCTGCGCCGGCTCCGTTCTCCCAGCCGGGCTCTGTGATGATGGAAGCTGATTGAGGTTTGGATGAGCTGAGCAGGTTTTGCTTTTTATGGAGCTCCACCAGCTGTGTGTGCATCGCCTGCACTCCAGCTCTGAATCCAAACAGAGCCAGGGCACGGACACGTGGAGAGGTGGATCCTGAGCCCACACACCTCGTCCAGGAGCTGCAGGCAAAGAACGTCCCTTTGAGAGGGCAAGGGAAGGAGAAACCCCAGATTTCAGGATCACTGAGGACACAGTTACCTCATTGCAAGGAGGCCTCTGGGATAAGAGGAGGAAGATCCCTTTCTTCTGGGTGCCAGGGTGGAGCTTCCAGGAGGAGATCCTGGGCCCCTTGGTGCCCTCAGCTCCCCAGCACCTCTTCCCTTTGCACGGCTCCCTTGGAGCAGCCTGGGAGAGTGGAAAGGGTTCCTGCCCTTGGAAGGGAGGGAACAGGATGGGGTCTAAGGCCCTTCCCTCCCAAACCATTTTCTGATTCCTTGATTTTGTGATTCTGGGATTTGTGGTTCCCCGATGCTGTGACTCAGGTGTGTGAATGCCTGCAGAGTCCCACTGCCCAGCTGGGTGGTTCAGCACATTCTAAATCTTCCTTGATGCAGAGGAAGAGCCTGGAGAGAGGCAGATTCCCAGTCTGGAATGGGATGTGTGCTGGTGAGTGGAACTTCTGTGTCTCGCTGCTTCACTGCCACTCCTGACTCCAAACAAAAAGCAAAGACGTTGATCCAAGCTCCTTGTTACTAAAAAGCTGCAGGAACCTCGTATTCAAAGCAGCAATTGGTGTTTCCTTCTATCTTAGGTGTTATTTACTCCTCATGGAAGGAGCCGCCAGCCGGTTAATTCTGTGGATATTCCTAATTATGGCTGGGGATAATACCAAGGACAATTGAAATAAAATTACTGTAATTTTAAATCAAAAACTTCTCTGTGTTTGAAATGATTAAAAGGCCGTGTGTAAATATCACCATGTTTTGATTCATTTTCCCATGAAATTTCAGTGGAATTATTTTCTCTAGCAGGAGATGTTAATAACAACGCCGGGAAATTGAACATCAAGGTTTAACTCGGAGGCAATAAATCAGCGCAGCAAAAAGGTGAAGGGTTGTACATTATGAAAACATTTCCCAGGATAATTGCAAGTTGGAGGCATGTGTTGATTGAGTGGGAAATATTATCGGATAGACAAGGCTGGATTCACAATGGAGATAATCAGGTGAAGTGTTGCTCTGGGATTTTAAGGAAAAGTCAGTTGAAACCCCCCAGTAATTGCAGTGAGCGTCTGCAGAGCGCTGCAGACCCCCAGAGCTCCCACCAAACCCGCCCTGGCCGGGCCCTGTGCCCGTGACAGGGACACTCCTGTCCCTCGCCAGCCCTGCTCCAGGAGCTCCGGGTGAGATCCACGGCTCCGGGGCTGGGGCTGGACAGGGGTGGGCAGAGCTTCCCCGGCTCTGGAGGCACCAGCACAGGCATCTGCAGGGAAACCTCCGAGCCACGGACGTGCCTGGAGGACACAGCTCGCCCTGGAAGCTTTGGAATATTGATTTCCAGCGGGAGGGGCCGGTTGGATGGCAGCACTAAAGCTTCTGTTTGGGTTAAAGGGACCTGAAATCCCATCCAGTGCCACCCCTGCCATGGCAGGGACACCTCCCACTGTGCCAGGCTGCTCCCAGCCCCAGTGTCCAGCCTGGCCTTGGGCACTGCCAGGGATCCAGGGGCAGCCCCAGCTGCTCTGGCAATTCCAGCCCAGCCCCTGCCCACCCTCCCAGCCAGCAATTCCCAATTCCCAATCTCCCATCCAGCCCTGCCCTCCTGCAGCTTAAGGCTGTTCCCTGTGTGTTTGGTGCTGTTAAATCTTGTGTCAGCTGCTGATGTCACAATTCCGAAATGATCAGGAACAAAAGTGACATTTTGGGTCATTTTCCTAAACTTCTGAGGGAATGAGGCCCTCATGGAAGCCACCTCCCAGCAAGTGAAGTTTAGCCACATTTAAGAGACTCTGTTCTGGCAACCCATTCCAGTCATCTCATTAAATCTGAATAAGTATGAGAATCTAATATTAATTTCATTTTCATATCTCCAAATTAGAAGGCAGCAGTGAAGAAAACAACATAATCTGATTAAACAAATTAGAATCACGCTGCTAAAATTGCCCTTCAGTATTTATTTATTTTCAACTGCAGCAGCTTAAAAAACTGGCAAAACAAACTCCTCCAAATGTTAGGGAACATCTCCCTGCCCGTGCTGCTCCCTGGGAAGCTCCCAGCTGGGAGGGAGGGCACTGCAGGCTCAAAGCAGAGATTCCAGCTCCAGATTCCACCCCTGCATCCGGTGTTTTCCTTTAATCCTGCTCCAGGCCCAGGTGGAAGCAGGGAAACCTGGGCTGAAAACTGATGTCAGCTCTCCTGGACATCCACTGTCCCTCAGGGAAAGGCTCTGTGCCAGGACGTCAGGTGGGGACATTCCTTGATGTGACAATTGCAGCATCCCTTCATGTCCCTGGCAGTGCCCAAGGCCAGGCTGGACAGGGCTTGGAGCAACCTGGGATCGTGGGAGGTGTCCCTGCCCACAGCAGGGCTGGAACTGGATGAGTTTTAAAGTCCCTTCCAATCCAAACCAGTCTGGGATTCTGTTAATTATCAAAAAATTCTAATATTTAAAAAATGTGTATAGTATTTTATTATTGATGTTGCTATATTTTATTACAACATTATTAAATAACCTTAAATAGTGTTTATTGTATTGAAATAATTGCATCATGTAATAAATCCATTTAAAACAATCCATCTGTCAGTCATTTAAAATGAAAAAACCACCGTGCAACAAACTTTACCTTTATTAGAGAAGTTCAGTGTTGGACCAATTTTTTTCAGTGTTTCACTGATGACATGGAAAAAGCAGAATTATTTCTGCCCAGAGGGCAGGGACAAGTCGGGCATTTAAAACAAGGCAGAGCTTGGTGAACCCAGCCTGGCCATCAGCCCCCACTCCCAGTTTGCCCCACAGCCTTGCCTGGAGTTACAGGGAAGAGCCGGAGAGACCTGGAGGGGCTGGAGCGTGCCCAGGGCAGGGAACAGAGCTGGGAAGGGGCTGGAGAGTTCCTGAGGGAGCTGGGAAGGGGCTGGAGAGTTCCTGAGGGAGCTGGGAAGGGGCTGGAGAATTCCTGAGGGAGCTGGGAAGGGGCTGGAGAGTTCCTGAGGGAGCTGGGAAGGGGCTGGAGAGTTCCTGAGGGAGCTGGGAAAGGGGCTCAGGCTGGAGCAAAGGAGGCTCAGGGGGGACCTTGTGGCTCTGCACAAGTCCCTGACAGGAGGGGGCAGCCGGGGGGGTCGGGCTCTGCTCCCAGGGAACAGGGACAGGAGGAGAGGGAACGGCCTCAGGCTGGGCCAGGGCAGGCTCAGGGTGGGCAGCAGCAGGAATTTCCCCATGGAAAGGGCGCTCAGGCCTTGGCAGGGGCTGCCCAGGGAGCTTTGGAGTGCCCATCCCTGGAGGTGTCCAAGGAATTCCTGGAGGTGGCACTCAGAGCTCTGGGCTGGGACAAGGTGGGCATCGGGCACAGCTGGGACTGGGAGGGCTTTTCCAGCCTCAGGGATTCTGGGATTCCGTGATTCTGGGATAAACGGCTGAATCCTGGGAGCGCTGGGGTGTCACTGTGATTATCTCCCCTCAGACTGATGAGCTGAAGCACAAACAGATCCTGTCCATCACAGCCTCGGCACACCCGGGGAAGGGATGACCTTGCCTTTGCCACGAGCTGCTCACTTTAAGGCCTGGTTGATTCAATCAGACCCCCACAGTAAATATTTATAAAACATCACATAAAAAATTATAGGTTATTTAAATTTAATTTGCATTTATACTTCCAAATCAAGTTATTATATACCAGAAATGTACTGAAATTAAATTCATAATGCACATTACAGCAATTGGAGGAAATTGTACCTTGAAGCAATTTGTATTTAAAATTCTGTCTGTGTGCTTCTTCACTTTCCTGCTGCCTGTAAATAAATTTACAAAGCATTTCCAGTGACAGCCATAGTGTTCCAGCTGCAAATTGATGTAGTTTGAAACAAAGAACAATTACCACTTAAGCAGATCCCGTGTTACACTAAATCTTAGAGCATTTGAATTCCCTGGCAAAACAAAAGGAAGTGATTTTTCTTTTCTCCTTAATCCGCAACAATTCTTGTCAGGTGGAAAATGTTTGGGCACTAACCCCGTGCCTGTTTGTCTTCCCGAAGAGCCAGCTTTCCAAGGGGTCACAGCACAGACGGGCAGGAGACCAGTGGCCCCTGTGACAGCGCTGTAAATCCTGGCCTTGGAGCAGCAGCTGAAACTAAATCAGTCCCAAAGCCCTCCCCAGCAAACAGATCCATCAAAATGCATTCCCCGAGAAGTTCTGGCTCCTTGGTCTCAACCACAGGCCTGAGGAAAAATATTAAATCACAGAATCATGGAATGGATTTCGTGGGAAGGGACCTTAAATCCCATCCTGTTCTACTTCTGCCATGGCAGGGACACCTTCCACTGTCCCAGGCTGCTCCCAGCCCCAATGTCCAGCCTGGCCTGGGACACTGCCAGGGACACAGGCAGGTACGAGGCTGTGCAGCTGCCAATACTGACACGGTTCAGAGAGCAGGAAACCATGGCACTTCTGAGGAGATGCCTGGAAAAGTCGTGGAATCAGAGAATGCTTGGTTGGAGGGAACCCTGAAGCTCATCTATGAACCACTCTGGTGCCTGATTTTCCATGCAGCTGTCCAGGTGGGACCAGTCCAGAATCCAGGCCATGGAGAGACTCCTGGGGGCCGTGCAGGAGGTGCCAGGCTGGGGACACAGCACCCAGGGCTGTCCCTTGGGGCCGTGCAGGAGGTGCCAGGCTGGGGACACAGCACCCAGGGCTGTCCCTTGTGGGTCACAGCACCCAGGGCTGTCCCTTGTGGGACACAGCACCCAGCACCCAGGGCTGTCTCCTGTGGGACACCTTGCCCAGGGCTGTCCCCTGTGGGACACAGCACCCAGGGCTGTCCCCAGGAGCCCCCTGCTCTCTGTAGGACAGTGAACATGGAAACATGGGAACAGAGCGAGGACAAAGCTCCGACCTCAGGGGATGAATCCAAGTGAGATGTTGTGGAGGACAAGATCGATTTCAAAGAGACAGATCACACACAACCATTCCCACTCACAGTAGCATTTATTGTAACGTTTGGTTTCAATGTTTAATGTTTGTTCCTTAATTAGCATTTTCCCTTTTGCCATTTTAAATTGATTTCCCACATTGTGTTTATTACATTTTTTTCTGTCGTATTTCCTTTCCCTTGGGGGCAGAAGCAAACCTTGGGCCATCAGCATCCCCTCCCAGCACGGGCTTCTCTCCAACCTAATGCATTCTGTCGTATTCCTGCAGTGACCAATCTCCTTGAATTATTGGACTGGCTTTCCTGCACTACTCTCCTTCCCTCTCCCCCCAGCTGGATGTAGATTTCCAGAAGGTTGGTCCCTGTAGGGATGGCTCACAGGGGAGCCTCAGCTTCCTCTGCATGGCCAAGGGCAGGGACAAGGGCAGGGACAAGGGCAGGGCATGGCAGGGACAAGGGCAGGGACAAGGGCAGGGACAAGGGCAGGGCATGGCAGGGACAAAGGCAGGACCATCCATGGCCGAGGCCAGGACTGCCCAGTGAGCTCAGGATGCTGCACATTTCCCCACCTGCCCCTGTTCCTGTTCCAGCAGGTGCCAGGTGAGCCGTGCCCCAGTGCCCCTCAGCCCTGGATGTGTGCAGGCTGCAGGTGCAGGACGATTCCAGCCCTGAGCACCCTCTGCACAGGGAGCTGTTGGATAATTTGGCAGGTGGGATCAGGTTAAATCAGGCCATTGCAGCCCTAAGCCATGCCCGGGCTGCTCCTGCAGCAGCGAAACTCTCCTGGAGACAGGGCCCGGAGTCACTGTGGGAAAAGATTCTTCTCAATTCCCACCTGGGACTCCAATGCCTCCCTTTTATTACATCCCCGTTCCCAAAGCGGTGACAGTGCCAATTCCAGGTGACTAAACAGGGCTGAGCTGATGCATTTTCTGTCTTAAGTCATCGATTTTTGGATTCAGGTGCAAATCCAAAACAGCTGGTTGTGGGATTTACGTTCCTTCTGAATAGAAGAAATTCATACATTTCCTCAATTCCCCCAGTTCCTCAGAGCAATAGTTTTCCTTGTCAATCTGAAAATCTCTGTTGTGTCCTTCTGATGCCTCTTTAATAGTTTGTTTAGACTTTGTTTCAGAATCACAGGGAAACTCTCTCATGCCTGAGCAAATCACACTCAGCGATTTTGTTGTTGCTGCTGTTGAATATGACAAAGTGAGAGAAGAAAGAGAGACACCAGTCAATTATTCCATGTCTAAATTTCCCTGATTTTTGAAGCATGAATTTCCAAGCAGAGGGGCTTTCCCTGAGCAGGGAGCCCCTGCATTGCTCTCTGCAGCTCAGCCACATTTTCTCCTGCACATTCAGCCCCTGCAGCCCGGTCTGACAGGACCTGTGGGGGATGTGGATGTGCTCAGCGTGGACCAATCCAGCCAGAGGAACTCTGGCTTTTCTGGCATCCAGCAAAGCGATTATTTCAGATTTCTTACTGCAGAAAATAAAGACTGAACATCAAATAATTTTTCAACCATTGTGGCCACGCTCTGCAGGGTATTGGCAGTTAAATATCGAATTGACCACCTTGGGGTCAGTAGAACACAGACCACTTCATTTCAGCTCCTGAAATATTGAATGCAGCCAGCTGTGAAAGTGAGTAATTGCTTGTGCCCTTATTTAAGGTGTGAAGTGACAAGGGAAGATGAACTTTCTGACTGGGGACAAGGGTGATCTCTTCACAATCTGCATCACCAAGGGCATCATCTCATCGGTTTTCCACTGATGCTGAGAATGCTGAACCCTGAGGGCTGCAAGGGGGGATCTCGATTGTTCATGGCAGCAGGAGCAGAAGTCGAAGGTCTCTCTCACTGTGTTGGGTTTGCACCACGAGGTTTTGGTGGTGGGAGCAAAGGGCAGCTGGAGCAGGGGCAGAGCGTGAGGAGCCCAGGCCCTGAGGAGGAGGAGCAGCAGAGACAAGGAGTGAGGAACTGACCACAGGCCCAGCTGCTCATTCTCCCGTGCTGCTGGGGAGAAATCTGGAGTGTGGTTCACCCTGGGAAGCAGGTGGAGGGGGGGGGAAAGGGGGTTTAAGAGCTGATTTTATTTCTCATCATCCTGCTCTGATTTGCATAACAAATTACATTAATTTCCCTAAGTCCAGCCTGTTTTGCCTATGCCAGTGATTGCTGAGGGATTTCTCCCTGCCCTTATTCCACCCATGAGCCTTTCCACAGGTTTTCCCTCCCCTACCCAGGCAAGAACGGGAGTCCAAGGATGGAGCATCTGGGTGGGCACCAGGCAGGGTCAGTCCCTCCCCTTGGAGCCCCCGAGGGGCTGTGCAGTGCCCGGGAGTCGGCAAAGCTGCAGCGATGGGGGACACTGACCCTGCCCTCTGCCCCGGCTGCTGCATCCTGCTCCGGTTTCTGCAGGTCAGCAGGACAGGGACGCAGCTCCGCGCAGCAGATTCTGCTCATTTTGGTGGGGGAGGTTTCAGCAGTGACATAGATTCTCTCAAAAAGAAAGGTGAAGCCTCTTCTTTTTCACAACTACAGCAGAACAGACCCCAGGGAGTGAAACCTGATGTGTTCTGGATGCCTGTGAGGAGATGCAAGATGACAGCCTGGATCTCTCAAAACTTATAGAGAGCTGGGAACTGAGCAGGAAAAACCCCTCCTGTTCCTCCCAGAGCATGGGTTACAGGAATCACTGTGCTCCCGGACTCACCCTGAAGCTGATTTTATTTCAGCTCTTGCATCCACCTGAGCAGTGCATTTACAATTTCTTTCAGCCTGCGTTTAAGGCCCATTACTCAGTGACTGGCTGGGGCTGTCACAGTGCTGCTGGGACTACCAAAAATGAAGCGCTGGTGCCTCAAAACCCTGTGCAGCAGCATGGCCAGACAAAAATCCCCCAAAACACCCTGACCCTCAGCCCCTCACCGTGGGGTGGGTGTGTGAACCCTTGGCCCTGTTAACAGGACGTTCCAGCGCTGCTGGCTCTCGAGGGAACCAGGATTTATGGGGATGAGCTCCAGCCCCAGCTCTGCTGAAGTCCAAAGCCAGAGCCTGTTGGAGGCCATGAGAGCATGGCTGGCCTCTGAAACACAGCTCCTGACAACACAGAGCAGGTCGCAGGGGGTGAGCCAGCACTGCCAGGCCCCTTGTGGCAGGAAAACTCAAAAGCCCTGAAACTGGGCTGTGAATCAGGGACAGCACTGAGATCCAGAGAAGGCCAGGGCAGGAGCCAGCCTGGCAATGAGAGCGGAGCTGGGCTGAAACGAAGAGCTTGTTGGGTGAAAAACCCAACCTGCTCTGCTGCGTTTGGAGAAGACATCCTGCACAAGGAATCCACGGATGGGTGTTAGTTACACATGGAGCAGTGAGTGAAGGGAGACAAAAACATTAACAACTAAAAATAACCTTCCCTTGTCATCTCCTGGGGGTAAAATCCTGTCATGTTCTGTTACAGATATTATTATCCAACAAAGGTGAGGGTTTGTTTCTCACTAAACCACACAAGTCAGTTAAACACGCACGGTTCTGTTTTGCTTTTATGATTGTTGTTTGCATGTTGTGTTTCTCCTGAGTCAAAGTCCATGGGAACCCCTGCTCTGCTGAGAAAGGGAACCCATTCCATGCCGAGGTGTCCATCACCAGACCCCCGATGGCCCTGGGGCTGGGTGGAGATGGGCCCTGCTCCCTTCCCCATTCCTGCTCACATAACACAGGGTCACTTTCCCGGCTCCCTGAGGATTCCTTGCAGTTCATTATTAGAATTTTTAGGAAGAGACACTAGGAACAAAACCTGTTTTTCTCAATTTTTTTTCCATGCACTGACCTTCTGAGTCAATATGCTCCTCTGGATCAATAAACTGAGCTTGTGCCTGCAGGAGGGGAAGGAATTTCTTCCTCCACGATGCTGAAATGGTGGGGAACACCCGGAGAGGTGGAGACAAGATTGTTCAGCAAAGGTTGAAGAGAATTGAAAGACAGGAAAGTTGTCAGTTGGCAGGACAAATTAATAACATTACTGCCACATTTCTCCAGTGCCTTTTCTCTCCTTCGAGGAGAGCAGAGCCTCACGGTCAGTGTTACTGTGGGGCAACACCGCCTCCGAAGCTCCGAGATGAAAAACTGGGAACACTTTGAAATTCCTGCTGGTTGCACTCACAGCCCCTGCCCCCGGGACAAAGCCTGGCTGTCAGAAGGGAGGCACAGAGAGCTCCTCCAAGGCTGCCACCACTCCCTCCCTCCGAGCCCCTGCCCCGCAAGGACACAGCTCCGGGTTTGTGTCCCACAGCAAACGGGTCACAGCCGACCCTGCAGCTGCTTCCCGCCCCAGAGGCTGCCAGACACCCCGAGCCTCTGGAAACATGGACAATAGCACGGCTCTGAGGGTGAAAGGGGCGCTTCACTACACCTAGGGTGGGTTTACACCCTATAAAATACCCGGCACAGCAGAGTGACCCCAGCAGAGGCGCTGGCAGTGATGGAGCTGCAGGAGCTCGGTCCCCTCTGGCTGGGGCAGCGCAGGGGGCAAGGGAAGCACAGGGAGGGAGAACACTCTGGGGGTGGCTTCTGCCTGACTCCGAGCACCCAGAGGCTGGATGGTTCCTACAGCTGGGAATGTCAGATCTCCAGGGTGACAAAGGATTTAGAGACTCCATTACGTGTCAAATCTGAATTTAACAAAAACTAGAGAGGTGCCCAAAGAAGGACTGGATGTGCAGTTCAGGGAAGGACTGAACACAGCGCTCAGTGCTCTGGGCTGGTGACAAGTAGGGATCGGTCACAGGTTGGGCTCAATGATCCTGGAGGCCTTTTCCAGCCCCAGGGATCCTGGGATTCTGTTCTGTGGTACTGTGAAAGGAGGCAGTGAGTGCGGGACACGGGAACAGTGGGACACACAGGACTGGGAAGGAAGTGTACCTGGATGGACCGGGGATGGAAAACACCAACACTAATCCAAGTGGGAGAGAAACAGGCAAAGCACTGTGTGGGAAACAGGAGAAGGGCAATCGGGAACAGAAAGAGCAGGAAGAGGCAGGTGGAACTCCTGGATAAGCACAGGGATCATGCAAAGCAGGAGGGTCAGCCTTCCCAACGTTCCCAACAGTGTGGGCCTGCCACATGCACAAAGCAGGACACAGGGGCACCGAGGCTGCAGCGTCAGAGGAATTCCTTGAGGACAGGAAAAGGTCTTTGCAGGAGCAGCCTAATGAGGCTGGATTCTTTAGCCTAAATGAGGGAAGGCTGGGAAAGGACGTGATTGCTCTCTGCGAACACCCCAAGCGGAAAACATCAGGGGGGATAAAAGGCCATTAATTCTAAAAATAAATTTGGCACGAGAACAAATGCCAACGGACTGGCTGGGAATAAATACATCCTTGAAAATTATGGCAGAGTCATTAGAAAAAATTCCTAGAAAGGAGACCCCACCTCAGATGAGACCCCACCTGCAGAGCTGCCTTCAGCCCTGGGGGACCCAGCACAGGGAAAGCGAGTCCAGAGGAGGCCACGGAGATGGAGCCTGGTGTAATGAGAGGTGTCCCTGCCTATGGCAGGGGTGGCACTGGATAGGATTTAATGTCCCTTCTAACCCCAGCCATTCTGGGATTCTGTGATTGAACTGCAGATTCTGGAGCAGTGTTCCAAGAGGAGCAGGGGGTGCACAGGACATCTCTGCTCTTAATCGCAGTGAGTTCCAAAGAGGAGCAGATCGCCGCCATCGCGGGGCTCGGGCTCTGTCCGCAGCAGCCGCTCCCAGCCCGCCCCCCGTGCTCCCCGGCATTCGCTGCCGCCGACCGAGGCCTCTGACATTTCAGTGCTGCTGCTCCAGCGAGCACCGAGCGAGTGACGAGCCCGGCAGAGCCCGGCGGAGCCCTGCCTCCGGCCGGCGCTGCCAACCCGGGCACTGCCAGCCCTGCCAGCCCTGCCAGCTGGCCCAGCTGCATCCCGGCATCGGCAGCAAGGGCTGGATGCCCCTGCGAGCCGGTGGCCACAGCAGTGCCCACGCCGCGAGCTGGCTGCAGGACAGCCGGGTGTCCATGTCCAGGGTGCTCCGGACACTGCCCCTTGCCCTGCAGGAGCTGCTGTCCCTTCCCACAGCCTGAGCCTCCGAAATCGGATGGCACAGAGCCACAGAGCTGGGACATCCCCAGGGATCACCCAGGCCAGCCCCTGGCCCTGCAAGACACCCCAGCAATCCACACCGAGAGCGGTGTCCGCTGTCCTGGGATTGTCCCCGCTCCGTCCCTCTGGGGCTCCCGGGGAAGGGAAGGGAAGGGAAGGGAAGGGAAGGGAAGGGAAGGGAAGGGAAGGGAAGGGAAGGGAAGGGAAGGGAAGGGAAGGGAAGGGAAGGGAAGGGAAGGGAAGGGAAGGGAAGGGAAGGGAAGGGAAGGGAAGGGAAGGGAAGGGAAGGGAAGGGAAGGGAAGGGAAGGGAAGGGAAGGGAAGGGAAGGGAAGGGAAGGGAAGGGAAGGGAAGGGAAGGGAAGGGAAGGGAAGGGAAGGGAAGGGAAGGGAAGGGAAGGGAAGGGAAGGGAAGGGAAGGGAAGGGAAGGGAAGAGCCACCTTGCCTGGAGCCTGGGGCATCGAGAACTGGGAACGGGAGAGACAAAGGGACGCGAGAGTCCTACGGGTGAGGGAGTTCAGAGGGAGAGCTCGGCTACAAAGAACCTGAACTTGCCGGTGGGGAATCCGGTGTGTTTTCACTGCTGAAAATAAAATTCCAGTAGCTCTTGTGGCCACACACAGAAAAAGCCTTGCAAATCTCTGCCTCTTTAGGAGCCTTGTCACAGCTCAGGAGAATAATTCACTTTCTCACCCATGGAATCTCTAAAGTATTCCCACTGATTGCAGCTGAGCGAGGAAAGTACACAAAGGTGTTGATTGATCAAAAAAAAAGTGATTGGTTGGAAAGGTTTAATAAATGAATAAATGAATAAATAAACAAATAAATCCTGTCCTGGATGTTTTTTATAAAGCATTACAGTTTCATATATAATAGGTACAAAACTTGTGTATATTTGCTGGCTGCACTAAAGGAATGGAATATTTAATATTCCTGCCTTTTGGAGGGGTGGGGAAGGAGTGGAATTAAATTCTAAGAAGCCTGTGTTTTGTAGCTATTTTTAGAGCCATTTTCAGAAGGATGAGTAAAAAGTGGCAGCCTCATTAACTAAACCAGGAGGGTATTTTTTTTCTCTTTAATGGAAGAGAATTTCCTGTGCTTAGCTGGTGCCTAAATAAACTAAAAAATGAGCCACATCAGTATTGTTCACCTCATAATTCCCATAAACTCAGCCATAACAGCTTTGCAGTTGGATTTTGTATCTGGAGAGGCCTCTAGCTGGAGAGCAGCGCCAGGACACCACAGCTCCCTCTCATCCCAAAAATTTCAAAGGTTTGCCCCAACTTTACATTTCCATTTTCCTAGTTTACAACAGGCCACTTTAAAGAAACTGGCTCATGTGAAATAATCTCAAGCCTATTTTTCTTCGATTTTTTTCCCAATTTCTTGACATCCCGTGATCCATGTGTGGAACAGGCTGTGGAAAACTCTCCAGCTTTCATTTGCAACCACGTTAAGCTTAAAAGGAAGAAAAATGAGCCATAAATGCTGGAATAAATTCCATCAAGAAACAGTTGAGGAAAGTGCTCAGTAGCTGAGAAGTGTGGTGTGAATTATTAATCCAGCTCTTTGAAGTGTTTCTACAGGAAAGCAACCTCGGAGCGACACCCCCCACACCTGGGGTCACCCACAGAGCCACCAACAGTGACTCAGAACAGGTTTGTTCTCATTTCGATTTCCTGAGGTGGATTCCTCCTCCAAGAGGAGCTGAGCTGAGGCTGCAGGAGCAGTGCAGGGCTTGGGATGCAGGGAAAAGCAGAGCTCTGCTCACTCCTTGGGGATCAGGGCTGAGCCTGGAGCAAAGGAGGCTCAGGGGGGACCTTGTGGCTCTGCACAAGTCCCTGACAGGAGGGGGCAGCCGGGGGGGTCGGGCTCTGCTGGCAGGGAACAGGGACAGGAGGAGAGGGAACGGCCTCAGGCTGGGCCAGGGCAGGCTCAGGGTGGGCAGCAGC
This sequence comes from Coloeus monedula, assembly GCF_965178545.1. NCBI lineage: Eukaryota > Metazoa > Chordata > Aves > Passeriformes > Corvidae > Coloeus > Coloeus monedula. Next base: position 64,428,789 of record NC_138786.1, on the reverse strand, counting down.
AGGAATTTCCCCATGGAAAGGGAGCTCAGGCCTTGGCAGGGGCTGCCCAGGGAGCTTTGGAGTGCCCATCCCTGGAGGTGTCCAAGGAATTCCTGGAGGTGGCACTCAGAGCTCTGGGCTGGGGACAAGGTGGGGATCAGTGGTCTGGGAGGGCTTTTCCAACCCAGACGATTCTGTGATCCTGGCACTGCCCTGCTCCACACGTGCCACCCCTTCTTCTGCCCGTGCCTGACTCCTGACTTCCCCATAAGCCAAACAAGACCCTGGATGCCATGGATGCCGTGATCCCCTCGGGGTGCGGGTGCCGTGGATGCCGTGGATGCCATGGATGCCGTGATCCCCTCGGGGTGCGGGTGCCGTGACCATCCCCGCTCCCCGCCCGCGTTCCGCCGCCTCCCGGGGCCGGCAGAGCCGCTGGGAGCTGCGCTCGCCGCCAGCGCTGAGCTCTAATTGAACTTAACCCTGGCAGTGGAAGATGCTGCCGGGAGCAGAGACACCGGCTCGTACCCACCGAGAGCTCAGGCGTGTCGGTGAAGCCTCACTTGACCAGATTGAGCTGTTTTCCAGCTCATTTGAGCCACATTCCTTGGAGCTGAAAGACAGGCAGCTTGGCTCGCTGTGGGTGAAGGGGCAGGCAGCAAGCGAAAGGAGAAGGATTTCTCCCCCTCCACCTGTTTTTTACTCCCAAGATCACTTATCTCCAAAGAAAATTACCATGGTAAGTGTGTTCTGAAAGTAAATTAATGGGTATAAATCATGAGAGTGACACCAGCAGTTCTGCTCTATGGCATCAGGGGGTTCAGCCTGGTTCATGTGGATGATTTTTATTTTAAATATGTCACTAAAAACAATCTACATAAAATATATGCTGGGATTCAAATCAGAATAAACATCTACCTTCCTTGCAGAAAGGACAAGTTTTGGTTAGGGACTGGAAGTGCAAATCTGCATTTCAAACGAGCTGGTTAAAGATGTGCCCTGCTCACGATGCACAGCAGAGGCCCTGGTGAGAAGGACCAGAATTATATTTGGGAAATACGGATCTTTTCTGAGGGGGCTTCTCACGGCAGCACCCCAGGGCGAGAATTACTGGGGGAACTTGGGAACCGCCAGAGAAAAGGCGCTTGTTACCAGAGGGCTCGGGGCTTGCTATGACCCGGTGTTAAGGTTCCTAGAAATGCCTCTGGCCAGATTAAGGTGCAAACGAGACCATATGGCAGTGACAATAGTAAGGGTTATTTGATGGTAAATATGAGAGAGAGGGAGAGAAAGGAAAGGAAAGGAAAGGAAAGGAAAGGAAAGGAAAGGAAAGGAAAGGAAAGGAAAGGAAAGGAAAGGAAAGGAAAGGAAAGGAAAGGAAAGGAAAGGAAAGGAAAGGAAAGGAAAGGAAAGGAAAGGAAAGGAAAGGAAAGGAAAGGAAAGGAAAGGAAAGGAAAGGAAAGGAAAGGAAAGGAAAGGAAAGGAAAGGAAAGGAAAGGAAAGGAAAGGAAAGGAAAGGAAAGGAAAGGAAAGGAAAGGAAAGGAAAGGAAAGGAAAGGAAAGGAAAGGAAAGGAAAAGGAAAGGAAAGGAAAGGAAAGGAAGAAAGGAAAGGAAAGGAAAGGAAAGGAAAGGGGAAGAAAGGAAAGGAAAGGAAGGAAGGGTAAGGTAGGTGGGGAGACAGAAAGAGTGACAGGGACAAATAAGGAAAATAGACTCCGGGATCCGTGCATAGCTGGTCTCTCGCTGGTGAAGGTCTCCCAGAAGGCACAGAGTCCCATGGGTGTACATGCTCAGGCTGGGTAGGCATTCCGGCCATGTCCCCCTGGGGTGGGGTCAGTCTCTCACAGCAGGCTCTGGGTCTGTTCCATCAGTGCAGCCCTGTGGGGCCAAGCCTCTGACGGGAATGCCCCATGGATGTGCCCTGTGGGGCTGGGGGTGCCACAGCTGGGCCGGTTTGTGTAACGGAGGATGGGTGTTCACTGCCTCTCACCAGAGGTTACACCACTCACCCAAAACCTCCTTCTTCCCCCTCCACTGAGGGGAGTCTGTGTAAACCTGGCTTCTGGGAGCTGTGCTCTCCCCCCCCCACCCCAAAGTCAGCTGGAGGCTTTGGCCTATTGTGGGTGCACACCTTTCCCTCAGCCCGAGGTGCCTGAACAATGGGCTTCCTTTTCTCTAATCAGCAGTTCGACTCACAGTCCAAAGTTCTTCAAGGAGGTTTCTGTGGCTGCAGCTTCTCTAAAACTTTATACCAGTGTTCAAGGCATGAACCATTTCAGTCTCTGACAGGGCTCAGCAGGCACTGCAGGGCAGTCCCAGCCTCTCCTGACCGGAGCCACTGGCGGGGTCGGGGAGAGGGGCACCGAGCCCAGGGTGTCCCCAGGGTGTCCGTCCTCAGCCCGGGGAGGGTCACTGGGCCCGGCAGAGATGCAGCCACTGGGGTGGGCACCCAGAGCCAGGGGATGCGCGGCTGCTGTCCCATCTCCCACCCTTCACTTCCCACAGGAATGCAGACAGGGAAGTGGGAGCATCTGGATGAATCATTTCACAGCCAGAAAGCATTTAAAGGGATTCCAGGAGAGCTGCAGAGGGACTGGGGACAAGGCCTGGAGGGCCAGGAGCCAGGGAATGGCTTCCCAGTGCCAGAGGGCAGGGCTGGATGGGAGATTGGGAATTGGGAATTGCTGGCTGGGAGGGTGGGGAGGGGCTGGGCTGGAATTGCCAGAGCAGCTGGGGCTGCCCCTGGATCCCTGGCAGTGCCCAAGGCCAGGCTGGACATTGGGGCTGGGAGCAGCCTGGGACAGTGGGAGGTGTCCCTGCCATGGCAGGGGTGGCACTGGGTGGGATTTAAGGTCCCTTCCCACCCAAACCATTCTGGGATTCTGGGATTCCTGCTCCTGTACAGAGAAGGATGTTACTGTAGGGCTTTCTTTGTTCTTATGTTTTCCTTGGGGAATATTCTTCTTAAAATATTTCCAATTGCAGGGTAATTTTCCATTGGAAATGGGAAATTATTGGGAGCTTTACACACACAATGAGGTTTCCATTTCAGCTTATCAAAAAGAGCAAAAGCAACCACACTGCGAAAAAAATAAATCCCAAAGTAAAGAGTAAGAAGTGGTTGTGACTAAGATGGAGTGCATTATGCTGAGGTAGGGTGTGGGAGAGGATTTTAGAAAAATCAGTCATTCCTTTTCCTGGCTTTTGTTTGTGACTGCTGAAGAAAGAGGGGCTGTTAGGGCAGCCTTTAGAATGGTTTATGAGGCAGAACGGCACGAGCAGAAGTGCTGGAGAGGCCGAGCTGGATCAACCTGTACCCTGCAGCCTGGCAGGGCTCCTGCCTTCCCTCACAGCTCCTCCTTGGGTCACACCAGCTCTCACACCCCCACGGAATCTCAGCTGCCCAGCGCATTCCCTTTAATTGGGCAGGACTACGGGCACCTACCAGTGATGAGGGTGACTGAGACCTCCTCAGTGCAGACACGGAGCCTGCCGGAGCCCGGAGCTGGCTGAGCACATCCTGGCGTTCCCTGCGCTCGGAGCTGCAGCAGCTGCGGGACACGATCCTGCCCTGGGCATCCTCCTGCCGGACACGGCCGGGACAGCGGGCACGGCTCGGGCAGGGGACGGGACGGGAGCTGCGACTGCCGAGGGGAGGGACAGGGGCTGCGCAGGGGGGTGACAGCTCCAGAGGTGTGGCACCAGCTCAGCCCCAGCTCCAGAGGTGTGGCACCAGCTCAGCGCCAGCTCCAGAGGTGTGGGACCAGCTCAGCCCCAGCTCCAGAGGTGTGGCACCAGCTCAGCCCCAGCTCCAGAGGTGTGGCACCAGCTCAGCCCCAGCTCCAGAGGTGTGGCACCAGCTCAGTCCCAGCTCCGGAGGCACCAGCTCAGTCCCAGCTCCGGAGGTGTGGCACCAGCTCAGCCCCAGCTCCAGAGGTGTGGCACCAGCTCAGCCCCAGCTCCAGAGGTGTGGCACCAGCTCAGTCCCAGCTCCGGAGGTGTGGCACCAGCTCAGCCCCAGCTCCGGAGGTGTGGCACCAGCTCAGCCCCAGCTCCGGAGGTGTGGCACCAGCTCAGTCCCAGCTCCGGAGGTGTGGGACCAGCTCAGTCCCAGCTCCGGAGGTGTGGGACCAGCTCAGTCCCAGCTCCGGAGGTGTGGCACCAGCTCAGTCCCAGCTCCGGAGGTGTGGCACCAGCTCAGTCCCAGCTCCGGAGGTGTGGGACCAGCTCAGCCCCAGCTCCGGAGGTGTGGGACCAGCTCAGCCCCAGCTCCGGAGGTGTGGGACCAGCTCAGCCCCAGCTCCGGAGGTGTGGCACCAGCTCAGCCCCAGCTCCGGAGGTGTGGCACCAGCTCAGTCCCAGCTCCAGAGGCGTGGCACCAGCCCCCCACAGACGGCACAGGGGAGTCCCAGCTGTGCAGCTTCCCGAGCCAGCCAGCCTTTTCCCATCGTTTTCCCCCCTCTCCCTTCCCTCGTGCTCCTGCCCTACCTTATGTTTGTTTGTTTGCACACAACGCCCAGCACAGGGCTGCAAAGGCCTCGTTAGCTGCTGCTGCAGCAGGAGCTGCCCGCGCTGGGCTGTCCAGGAAGGATGGTGTCACAGAGGGAAGGATCAGACAGCCTGCAGTGGGAGATCCACCCCCACACGCAGCTCTGGCAGGACTGGGAAGGTTGGGACTAGAACTGAACTGGAGCTGGAGCTGAGTGCTGTGAGGAGCCCTGGCCTTGGCTCCGGCCGGGAGAGCCCAGGGCGTGGGGCCGGGCACTGCCCACGCTCCTGCAGCCCCGGCTGGTTCCTGCACCACAGGGTGCCCAGAGCAGCTGTGGCTGCCCCTGGATCCCTGGCAGTGCCCAAGGCCAGGCTGGACATTGGGGCTGGGAGCAGCCTGGGATGGTGGGAGGTGTCCCTGCCATGGCAGGGGTGGCACTGGGATGGGATTTAAGGACCCTTCCCCCAAAGCATGCAGTGACTGTGATGGGCACTGGGAATATTCCTGTGGCATTCCCAGTATCTGATGCTTTGAGGTCTCACCCTGGCACAGGAGCCGGTCAGGAGGATGAGGCTGGGGTGATGTGTGACATTTCCTCTCCCTTCAGCAGCCCTGAACTGGGAGAACAGCTGTGATTTTCAGGGCCAGCTCTCAGAACTGCTCCCTTTAGCACTGACCTGACCACGGCTGCAGCACCAGGAGTGGGACTGGGGCTGAGGAGAGGCTGTGGGAGACAGGGACACAGGAGAGAACAGCAGGGCAGTGTGAGCGAGCCTCCCAGAGTGCCCAGTGGAACAAAGCCCAGCTCACACACCTGTCACATGGAACTACCAGAGCACTCAGTGACTGTGGCATCCTGTGGGGAAAATTGGGATAATCCCCGTTTTTCAAATGCAGAACAAGAAGCACTTGCAGAGATCTGAAACCTCACAGAAGCCCCAGGAAGAGACCTGGGGCAAAAGCCAGGCTGTGACATGGCACTGCAGGAATCCCTTTCTAACCCCATCTGCCCTAATGTGAGCAGACAGACGTGAGGACCTCGCAGAGGAGGGAGCTGACAGCCTTGCAGGAGAGGCTCCGTGCAGCCCAGAGGCTGGAGCTGGTGGGGCACAAATCCATCTTGGAAATAAGATGCAGTTTCCTTGGGATCAGAGTGATAAAAAGCAGAACTCTGTTCCCCGGAGTAATGGATCTGCCACAGCTTGGCAGCTGGAAAATGGGCTGGGACATCCCTAACCCAGCACGGGCAGGAGCTCCATGGGGGGCCACATCAGTTATTCCAAATTATCAGGAAAGGCTCTTCCCCCAGAGGGTGCTGGGCACTGCCCAGGCTCCCCAGGGAATGGGCACGGCCCCGAGGCTGCCAGAGCTCCAGGAGCGTTTGGACAGCGCTGCCAGGGATGCCCAGGCTGGGGTTGTTGGGGGGTCTGGGCAGGGACAGGGGCTAGATCCATGACCTGCTGAGCCCCAGTGTATCCACAGAACCACAGAACATTCAAATCAGGAGATTGTGATTCTCTGAGATCTCACAGAGAGGAGCCAGCCTGCCCTGCCCCCTGTGCATCCACACGTGGACAGAGCCCCTGCCCAGCGCCATTCCCTCACTGCCGGGCCCTACAGCCCTTCACAACCCCTGTCCCCTGTGCCATCAGCAGCTGGGACACCAGGCACCCCCAGCAGCACAGGGCTGTGCCCTGCTCCACCTGCACGGGCTCGGTTTTCCAGCCAAACCCCCCACGGCATCTGGGCAAAAGGAGTTGGGGTTATTTTTACCAGTAAACCCCACATGGCCCTGAAGCACCTCTGAGAGACTCCTGGGCAGCGCACGAGGGCTCTGTGGGGCCTGTGTGTTCCTGTGGGCTGGAAATGACCCAAAGGTTTTGAAGTTTCTTCCTGGTGAAGAAAACCCCACGTCTGACGGAAATAGTGCTGCTGTTAAAGGACTTTTCTGTGGGTGTAGAGCCACCCCCTCAAACTGCCCCGGGGCAGGATGTCCCAGTCTCAGCTCCTGCTCAGAGCAGGATCCACGCTGGATTTACCTGGGCTGCTCAAGGCGTAACTTGCCCAGTTGGGTTTCAGAGCAAACTCTGCCCAGATGGTTCCCAAACCCCTCCAAGAATGGGATTTTTTGGCTGCTGGCACAAGCCCTTTCTAGGAAGAGCCTCCTCGTGTGCCAACAGCTCTGCAGCCCCTCTGTCTGAGAGCGAATTCCAGAAGAGGTGAATTCCAGAGCAAAGCCCTGGTAATAATCCGTGTGCTCTGGAACTGCAGCCAGACTGGGCAAAAATGGGGCAGGTTTAGCACGGAAGCAGTAAGTGTGTCCCCAACATTTTCAGAATGCTCGAGATTTTAACGCCCCAAGCCAAATTCATTTCTTGAATGAAAAAGATACGATTCATTTTCCTTGACCTTATTCAGGGGATTTTAGATAGCTTTTTTCCCCACCTGATTGAACAGCCTCATTTTTGTTTTACTTTGCATTCCTTTGCCTCTTTTTTTTCTTTATTTCTCTTTCAGTACCATGAAAGTCTAAAGGAAGAACTGAGACAGGGAGGAAAAATATTAAATATTAGGTAGCAGTGAAATTAGATCTCTCTATTAAATTAAACAAAACTAATCACTTCTATATCTAACCTAAACTACCCATGCAAAGTTCTCATTTTCTCTGGAAATCTTTTTCCATGAATAATAACACTGCACAGCCTCCGTGGCTCTTGATGCTTGAAGAAACAGAAAAATCAGGCATTATTGATTCTCAGGACAAATAAATCCTCTCTTGGGGTTGCAATCGAGTTTGCACAGATGATTTGTTGTTTTTAGGGACGTGTCCCCCAGCCCTCCTTGTTGCAGGGTTGGCTGTGAGTCAGTGCTGGGGTGGGGGAAGCCCAGGGCTCTGGGGAGCTCCCCCGGGCTGGGCTGGGCTGGGCTGCCAGGGCAAGGCTGGGCAGAATTTTAATGGAAGGCTCCGTGCTCTCATCTGCCAGGGACAGCACAGCCACTGGGGAGGGATTGGCACCAGCCTGTGTCCTCTGTGGGATGTGGAATCAAAGAGTCATTAGGGCTGGAAAAGGCCTCCAAGAGCAGACTCAGAGGCCCAGGATGGGTCAGGCTGGAAGGGACCTCAGAGGGTCACTGGTGCCACTCCCTGCTCCAGCAGGGCCATCCCAGAGCCCAGGGCACAGGAACGTGTCCAGAGGGCTCTGGAATATCCCAGGGAGGAGGCTCCAGCCCCTCTCTGGGCTCTGTTCCAGCCCGGGCCCTGCCCAGGGCAGCAGTTCTGCCTCCTGGGCAGGGCAATTGCCGGGCTCAGGCCCTGCCCGTGGCTCTGGTGCCGCTGCCGGGCCCCGGAGCAGAGCCCGGGCCCTGCCCTGAGCCCTCCCTGCAGCCAGGGACAGCCAGGGCTGAGGGCCCCTCTCAGCTGGGGCTCCTCTCGAGGCTGAGCAGCCCCGGCTCCCTCAGCCTGTCCTGGGCACGGAGATGCTCCAGCCCTTCCTCATCCTCATACCCCTCCTCTGGCCCCACTCCAGGAGCTCCCTGTCCCCCCTGTGCGGAGGAGCCAGAGCTGGACATGGCACTGCTGATCCCAGAGCTGGACACGGCAGTGCTGATCCCAGAGCTGGACCCAGTAGTGCTGATCCCAGAGCTGGACATGGCACTGCTGATCCCAGAGCTGGACACGGCACTGCTGATCCCAGAGCTGGACACGGCACTGCTGATCCCAGAGCTGGACACGGCACTGCTGATCCCAGAGCTGGACACAGCACTGCTGATCCCAGAGCTGGACACGGCAGTGCTGATCCCAGAGCTGGACATGGCACTGCTGATCCCAGAGCTGGACACGGCAGTGCTGATCCCAGAGCTGGACATGGCACTGCTGATCCCAGAGCTGGACACGGCAGTGCTGATCCCAGAGCTGGACATGGCACTGCTGATCCCAGAGCTGGACACGGCACTGCTGATCCCAGAGCTGGACATGGCACTGCTGATCCCAGAGCTGGACCCAGTAGTGCTGATCCCAGAGCTGGACACGGCACTGCTGATCCCAGAGCTGGACATGGCACTGCTGATCCCAGAGCTGGACACGGCACTGCTGATCCCAGAGCTGGACACAGCTCTCCAGGTGAAACAGGCCTGATGCCAGAGCCCTGGGATCGCACAGTCCCACCCTGGATGGGGTGGGAAGGGACCTGCAGCTGTCCCCTTGTCCTTCCCCTGCCCCGGTGAGGCTGCAGCCACACGAGGCCCTGTCGGTGCCTGGCCCCTGGCTGGCTCTGCCTGGGAGGATGGAGCAGCATTTCCCAGCCGTGGGAGCCATGGAAACCTGGGCTCAGCTCCAGGGGATGCTCCTGAGGGGACCACAGTGTTCCCAGCTCCTGGCCTTGGGCACTCTTTCCAGCTGCCTTGCCCTGTTTGGGATATCCGTGCTCCATGCAGCAGGAAAATGCATTTATTCTTAGAAGGCAGTTCCTACAAATGAAACAACTAATGGAAACTAATGGCAATGGAGCCTAATAGAATTTTCTTAATTTTATTATAAACTGTTTATTGAAGATTGCTTGATTTCCATTCCAAACCCATTTGCGCTGTAACTCAACCCTCCTCGCACTGTTACTCATCTGCAGAGGAGGCTTTATCTACATGTGAGATGGAGAACTCTCCCTGCAGACTGAGGTTAAACGTGCTCACTAAGTTTATAAAATAAATTAGCTCTGCCTTGTCTGTGTTCTACAGATATTGAGCTGATATTTTTAATTGCTGCCACGCAAACAAGTTTTCTTTACAAATTAAAATTATGAGTAGGTTGTTATTTCCAGGGCGGTTTTCAATACTCAGATAACATTAAAATAAATCAGTTTGATATGATCTTTTTTCCAGATTACACTTGAATATGTCTTCCTTATCAACACAATATAAGTCTCTAGTGGCCATTTGGACCTTTGCATTGAACACAGAAAGTTTGTTCATAGTCTGGACTTTCTGGTGAAGAAAAATAATACATGGATTAAAATTACATAAAGAACATCTTAACCTAATTACACTCCAGTCTGCAAGAGAGAAACTTGAGGCTTCAGGAGGTTTCAGAGGAAGGGTGCAAGCAGAAGTAAAGAAAGTGTGTCAAAACATGCAAAGGAAACCATGAAAAAATCCAGGCATTAACAAATCCAATAGCCCTGCCTTGCCAGCTCTAGGCTGACACACAGCAGGGTCAGATCATCCCCCAAGTTATACAGGACAGGGGAAAAAATGTGGACAGTAGGAGATAAAGTAAAGAAATCCAGAAGGAAGTACAGAAACTTTACCGGCCTTTAAGATGTGGTGTGTTATTTTTAATGTGTTTTTAGAATCTGATTTTGATAAGTTGTTAGAGTGTTCTGAGAACTTATAGGTGAGCTTTAAAACATTTGGCACTGTTCGCTTTCACCGCTCCCACCAGGGGATTTTGAGAAGTGACAGAGGAACATTTGAGGCTCAGTCGTGGAATCACAGAAACACCAAGTTGTGAAATCCCCTCCAAGGCCATTGAGCCCAAACGCTCCCCACACGGGGACAGGGACAGCAAAGCTGCTTTGGGCTGCACAGAGTCACAGAGTCCTTGGGCTGGGAAGGGACCTCTGGAGACCATCCCAAGGCAGGGTCACCTGGAGCAGGCGACGCAGGAACACGCCTGGATGGGTTGGATCGTCCCCAGAGAGGGAACTCCACCCCTCCCTGGGCAGCTGTCCCAAGGCTCTGCCGCCCTCAGGGCAGAGAAGTTCTTCCTCGTGCTGAGGTGGAACTCGTTGTGTTTTAGCTTATGGCCACAAAGTCCTTTGAGTGTCTGGACTTGTCTGTTTTAACTCCAGAATAACTGGAATTGTTGCATTTCCTGCCGTGCTGGAGTGGAGCCCCAGTGCCCACAGCTGTTCCGTGTGTCTCTAAAGGGGACTCCTGTTTTCTGTCCCTGCAGCACAGCTCATCTTCCTGAAGCCCAGGTAACGTGGGAAAAAAGGGTGACTTGTGTTTCATGAAAATGGTTTGAATAGGGTAACACTGTCACTGATGTGAAGGCCATAAAAACCATCGGGTCAAACAGCAGCTCTGGGTGCTCTCCACATTCTGAGAATGCCATTTATTTGTGAAAGGTCTGAGGATTCCAAACCTTTCCTTCACCCAAAGGCGAAACAAAGAGTGAGAGACTCATGAAACTGGCTGGAAGTGCTGTTTCCATGAACCCCTTCTCAGCAGAACACAGTTGTTCATCCAGCAGAGGTGTTTATCCCGATCCCAGCACTTCCTTCTCTGTGCAACAGACACCGTGTGGGAGTGAGGACGATGGGAACCACAAGTGTAACCAGAATAAATTTGCATAACGGGAACCATTTACAGCAAATGCAGCACCAGGCTTGGAAGCAGCAAAGCGAGGTGCACATTAAATGTGGCCCCCTGTGTCTGTCAGACATTCCCAGGCTGGTTTATCCCGTTTTGGTCGGACACACATCGGCCCAGCAGAGCTGACAGGGCTGGCAAGTCCAGTACCTTATTGGTCCCACTGACATTTTATCTTCCTCCAGCAACAGCAGGGGCTGATGTTTGTGTGTGCAGCAATATTTGTGTGTGCAGAGATCCAAACAGATCCGACTTTAAAGCTGGGGGCTCCTGAATCTTTTGTTTACAACCATTTTCCCGAAAAGCCTCAGGGGTATTTATAAATATTCTATAGTCTTTGGGCAGCTCTAGTGCGGGGACCTGGCCACGAGCAGAGGCTTTGTGCTAAGTTATCACACATTTGTTTATTCTTAGTGGAAACCAAGGGATGGTTTTTAGTCTCTAACTGCAATTACACCGTAAGATGTCTTTGTTCCATGTCCTGCCCTCCCAGTTTGCCAAAGGTATTCCTGTGTGAGCGCTCTGCCCTGGGCACTGTGACTGACTGCTCCCAGCAGTTATGGGTGACTGGGTGAACTGGGCAGCCAGGAGAGGGGAGAGCCTCACACCTGCTGCAGAGTGAGCCTGAAGGAACACAGTGAGGGCTGCCCAAAGCAAGGTTTCCCTGGGGGAGGTTAGAGAGGAGGATGGAGCACCCAGCCCCTTCCTAGAAAACCCAGAGCAGGGGAATGGGAGCCCAAGCCCCCCTGAGCCCTGGGACATCACTTGGCCACGAGCTCAGCTGGGGCTGGAGTGGTCCAGGAAGTGTCTTCTCCTGGCAGTCATTTCAGTCTTACACTCTGGGCTTCTTCAAAATAAGCAATCAAAAACCCACTGTTCTTGTCAGGTTAGAACTGAATATTCTACAAGACCAGAAGATTTTTCATTCTCCCCTCCAACCCCAAGTGGAATCTCAGGGAAATAAAAATTCATTAAACTCTGCATTCTTTACACCGTGCTTCCTGAGAGCAAATCACTCTGGCAGAGCCTCTGAGCTACCCCACTGGGAATGGCTGGGCAGAAAGGACAAACACAGAACCCCAGAACCCCAGAATCTGGGAATCCCAGAATCCCAGAGGTTGGAAAAGTCCTCTGAGATCACAGAGTCCCAGCTGTGCCCGATGCCCACCTTGTCCCTAGCCCAGAGCTCTGAGTGCCACGTCCAGGCCTTCCTTGGACACCTCCAGGGACAGGCACTCCAAAGCTCCCTGGGGCTGGATTTTTCCTGCAGTAATGAGCTGGAAGTGTTTCCAGTGCTGCACTTTGCAAAGGCCAGGTGGGAGGGGCAGAGAGGGCAGGAGCAGGCTCCAGGTGCCCGGGTGAGAGGTGGGGGCAGCAGGTCAGTCCCCAGGCCGGAGCTGGGGCTGCTGCACTGGTCCCACTCTAAATCCTGAGAGGAAAGCTGGCAGTGACAGCTCTGCCGTGCAGCAACACGGACAGCCCTGGTGATGGGGATTCCTCCTGAGCAGCCTGTCGGAGCTCTGAAAAACCAGATGAGATAACAGCTCCTGGCTGGTTCTGTCTGCCAGAAACCTGTGACCCAGTTAGAAATTACGCAAACCACATCTACCCACGGGCAGAGGAACAGGGACTGTGCTCACCCTCCCCCTGCAGGGTGACACTGGGCAGCAGAGGGGCGGCTCAGTGTTCTCCGAGGTCTTTTCCAACCTTAACAATTCCAAGGTGCTGTGGTTATGTGCCGAAGTGCTGTGCAGCCACCTGGATTCCAGCCTGGCAAAAGGGATCGTGCAGCACAGTGTAAGGAATTCCACCTGCCCTGGGAAGGAGCACGGCTCCAGGTGAGACAGCAGCTCCCAGGTGGTGATCCCTGTGCCAGGGTGGCTGCAGCTGGCAGGGAGGCTCTGGGGTGTCCAGAGCAGGGCTTGTTTGTCACCGATTTCTGTGTTTCGCTGCACAGCGTGCTTGCAGGCACAGCCCTTTACCCCAGCCCGTCATTGCTGGGTTCGATGGAAGCAAGAGCTCCCACAGGCCAGCGTGAAACAAACCAGGGCATCTCACTGCTCAGGGCTGAGCTGCTTCACCTGTGCGGCACTGTAGATACAAAAATGCTGCTAGCGAGGGTTTTCTTGTTATTTTCTAAGTCCGTGAGAGACTTTTCTCTCTCACAGAAGAGGTAGCAGGGAACGTAAACAACCAAGCCACCTGCAACCTTGAAAAGTCTTGTTTATGGTATAGTAGAAAATATTTTGACAATGGATCTTTTAGGATTTTAGCCAATCCCCCCAAGGGGTGGCTGATCCTTTGTCCAATTAGACTATGAAGAAAAAAGTCTATAAAAGAGTTTGTAAAATAATTAAATAAATCAATCTTGCTGCACAATTCCTGCCTGCTGGAGCTTCTCTCCTCCTCCTCCCTATGGCTGTGGGACACAGTGATATACCGTAGGAACCAGGCCTGCGGTAATGCAGGGCAAGGCCTGCAGGCAGGGCAAGGCACGACACAGATGGATGTGAGCAGCGCCACAGGGCAGAGCCAGCAGTGAAGCCGCATGACTGATACCCCTTCGGGGGAAACCGGCATCAATCCTCGTCTGCCAGGGAGCAGGCGGAGAGCCGGACAATTCATTTGGTTGATGTATTTGCTGTGGTGCTGTGCTCTGACGTCTGTGCCGCAGAGCCCCGAGGTGTCACAGAGACCTGGAGTGCCCTGAGCTGCTCACGGTGCTGGGGACAGAACTCCGACACCCCAGGCTGGTGGGAGGGGTCCCTGCCCGGGAAAGGGGATGGAATGAGATGGGCTGGAGAGCCCCTTCCAACCCAAACCGCTCTGGGGTTCTGAGCAGCCGCTCCCGGGATGTGCTTACACCTTTGATTTATCCCTTGTCCATCAACTCCGGGCAGCTCCTGCCCCTCTCAAGCAGTAAGGGAGACCTTCCAGGGTGATTTCACCCTCTGGGCTGAGCCTCACGCTCGCAGTGCTCCCTGGCTTAGGGAGCTCCCCAGTCTGGAAGGGCCGAGTCCCTGCAGGAAAGAGGAGCCTCCCAGGAAACCCGAGGAGCAGCAAGTGTCCCCAGGCATGAATCCTGCTGCATTCCCACAGCCGGATCCTTCCGGAGATATCCATTCCGGATGTGGCCACCCCACGCTCCTGCCACCTCTCCAAGGCCAGCTGATCCTTCCCGATAAGCTGGAGGGCAAATATCGCCCCCAGCTCATCACCGGATCCGGTTCCAGCAGTGCCAGGCAAAGGGAACTGCAGGAGTGACGGAATGATGGCACGGGACCCCGGAGCAGCAGGGGGATGTCACTCTCCGTGTCACTGCTCGGGACCTGCTGGCTCATAAATAAAGCTCAGCACGCAGGTCCTGAGGGTCAGTAAAGCAAATCCAACTGCGCTTCCAGGTGGGAAGGAGGAAGAGCTGTGGCTGGGAAAATAAAAGAAAAGAAAGGAAGACAAAAGAGCCCTAAGAACCAGAAGTGGGAATGAAAACCTGCTGGTGTCAACTGCTGCCTCTCCTGCCTTGCTCTTCTGGAGCTGCTTCCAGTCGGGAGATTCCCCGCAGGAAGCTCTGCAGGGCCAGCGCTGAGTGCGGCTGGGCAAACAGGATTTACATGGGCTGAAACTGGAGGGGAAAAGGTCCAGCAGTGCTGGGAGAGCAGCGCAGCTCCTCCAGCTCCTCCAGCTCCTGCTCAGTACCAGCTGTCTGCGTCCCGCTTTGCCGGGCAGGAAATGATGCTTGTCCGGGTGGGAGGGGTCAGCGTGGGACAGCTGGGCTGACAGCTACTCCCAGCCACAGCAGCTCCGCGCTGAAATTAAGAAATTATGTGGAGAATTAAGAAATTAATGCTGATTTTTCAGGATGCACATCAGTGCTTTCATTAGAAGCCCTTTGTGCCTCGAGTCACACGGCTCCAAGCCCAGAGCTGGTGCAGGAGGGGGTCTCACACTCCATGGGAATGGCTCCCTGAGAGCCAACACCTGCCCATGCACAGCCCCTGCTTTTTTACTCCGCTGGGCATTATCCAAATAATTTCTTGGATGTTGAATAAATGAATGCACAATGCAATCAGGGCAACTTTCCTCTTGGTGGGAAGTGGAGGGGCAGCTCCGATCCCTGCTCCCTGGGACAGGGACAGCACCCAGGGAGCGCCTGGAGCTGGGCCAGGCAGGCTCAGGCTGGAGATCAGGGAAAGGTTCTTCCCCCAGAGGGTGCTGGGCACTGCCCAGGCTCCCCAGGGAATGGGCATGGCCCCGAGGCTGCCAGAGCTCCAGGAGCGTTTGGGCAGCGCTGCCAGGGATGCCCAGGCTGGGGTTGTTGGGGGGTCTGTGCAGGGACAGGGGCTGGGCTGGGTGATCCCTGTGGGTCCCTTCCAGCTCAGGACATTCCAGGATTCCATGACCCCTGTTTGAGGGAATCCCAGCCATGAGCAGCTGCTGTGCTCCGGACAGAAGCTCTGAGGGCAGCAGGTTTTTGCTGCAGTGCTGGGGCAGCCCCTCCTGGGCTGCTCTCCCAGCACACCAAGGCAAGGAGGCTGCAGTGAAACCTTGCTCCTGCCGGGGCCGACAGCCCTCAGTGCCAGCCCAGAGCCCAGAGCTGCCTTCGGGTGGTGGCCAGGCTGCTCCTGCGAGAGGGAGCTGCTCTGAATAAGGAAACACCACGCCAGCCTTCCCAACAAGATTTATTCTCTTGATGATAAGCCAAATTAGTTTTGCTATTCTCTTCTTAATCTGATTGACAGGGCCAATCTGTCATCTTTTATCCTGACACCTCAACTGCACACAAATTAAACCAACAGGCAGGGAGTGTGTAACACTTTGTCTCGCCCAGCTCTGCAGGGCCGGGGGCTCCAGGGGCTGGGATGCTCCTGGTGGACGCTGCCGTGCCTGGATCCTGTCAGGCTGCAGATGACAGAACCCCCTGGAACGGCTCCTGAGCCTCCCGGGCGGAATTCCTCGCCTTAGGCTTTTGTGTGGCTGCATCCTGACAAGCTGCCTTCAAATAATTTGATAATTGAAGGTTGTAATTCATGAATCTTAATGTTTACTTGATTTAATTGAGCATTAGTGTTAATTAAAACAAGTCAGTGGCTTCAATCCCAGTTCAAGAGCTTGGCATGAAGGAGAAAGTGATTCCTCCTGTGCTCAGATAAATCTCTGTTATGATAAACAATGGGAATGAGATTAATGAATAATGTTTTATTTTCCTCACCCTCACTTTTCTGTGAGCATGAAACAGGAATGTTATCAAACAGATCAGGAATATGCTGGGCTTTCCTTCGCTGAAAAATATTGCAATAAAATAGGAAACATGTTCTCCATCCTTCCTGCTGCCTCTGGAGAAAAGAGAAAGTTATTCCTCTTCCAAAAAACATTCTGTTTTTAAAGCATTGAGGATAAATTCTGTAACCTCTGGACTGATCCAACTCTAAGTGAATCCATATTTCCATTTCTACTGATATGAAAGAAAGTAAAGCAGCCAGAGGGTCGTCATCCAAGCAGAAATTCCCTCTGAAATTACAGATTTGCCCAAGAAAGGCAGGACTGTCTTCCAAAGGTCCAAAACTCTGACTTTCCTTAATCATTTTTAGGTTTTGCAGCAGACTTCCCTCAGCAAGGGGCTCATGCTCAGGAAAAGGAACTGCATTTCTGAGAAAAGTGTCTTTCCACTGAGGGATGGAGGGATCCAGGGGCAGCCCCAGCTGCTCTGGCAATTCCAGCCCAGCCCCTGCCCACCCTCCCAGCCAGCAATTCCCAATTCCCAATCTCCCATCCAGCCCTGCCCTCTGGCACTGGGAAGCCATTCCCTGCCTCCTGTCCCTCCAGGCCTTGTCCCCAGTCCCTCTCCAGCTCTCCTGGAGCCCTGGCACTCCTGTCTAATGAAACATCTTCATCAGCCACCCTCGGGGCTGGATGAGGAGCAGGAATCCCATCTGTTCCCATTAAACACAGGGAAGTGAAGAGTGTTTTAAAGGAGAGCATGAAACTTGCACAAAGGAATTCATTTTAAGGTGAGCTATCCATAAAAATTACCCCGAGCTGCTGCCAGTGGGATGCACTCACAGAACTGCTGACACAACTGCAGTTAATTAAACTCCACCTAGATTTATATTTTTTGCTTATTAACTAAACCTATTGATTTAAGCTCGCCACAAATGCACCTTCTGTAAATAATTCTGTTCCTAATTAAATAATTCCTGTATTATGTCAGAGTATAAAGAATAAATTACTTGTAACTACTTCTGTTTCAGCCCTTAATCAATATCTGAGCCGAGCTGTTTTATATCTCATGTAGATTTTTCACGGAAGTGCTCAGCTCTCAGAGAGGCTCTGTCCTGTGCTGCCATTGTCTGGGCTGTAAAATGACACTTCTTTTCTGTTGCTGTGACTTTAGAGCTCCGAAGTGCTTTGCCTGGCACACACAGGAACCAGAGTCACTGGGGGGACCCTCTTCACCAAGGTCTGGTGCCAATGAGCCACAACCAACCCAAGCCAGCTGCCAGACCCCAGACAGAGACTGTAAGGTCAGTAAATGAAGCTCAGAATTAACTCCAGACCAGGCAGGTCCCGCTGTCGTCCTGGTCAGGAGATGAGGCGTTTCTGGAGCCTTGGCAAAGGAAGCTCCTGCTCCTCACAGCAGCGTTTTGGGCTGGTCAGACCCCTCCTCACCCTGACCTGCCAGGGACTGCACCCCCCTGGCCACACCCAGCGTGGGATTTGGATGTGGAGCAACCAGGAATCACAGAATTATGTGGGTTGGAAAGCCCCTCTGAGCCCACCGAGTCCAGCCCTTCCCCAGCCCTGCCCAGGCCACATTGCCCCTGTCCCCAGGTGCCACGTCCACAGGGCTTTAAATCCCCCCAGGGATGGGCACTCCAACCTCCCTGGGCAGCCCATTCCAGTGCTTTGCAACCCCTTCCATGAAGAAATTTTCCCAACATCCAACCCGAACCTCCCCTGGCACAGCTTGAGGCCGTTTCCTCTTGTCCTTTCCCTGTTCCCTGAGCCCCTTTCCCAGCTCCCTCAGCCACTCCTGGGGCTCCAGCCCCTTCCCAGCTCTGTTCCCTTCCCCAGCCCTGCCCCAGCCCCTCCATGTGCTGTACCCAGGGACCCCAGCCCTGTCCCCAGCACTGGCAGTGCCCCAGCAGGGCCAGCACGGGGGACGGGCACTGCCACTGCCCTGGCCCTGCTGCCACCCCAGCGCCGGGACAGGCCATGGTCCCCATGGAAGTTTAAAATTAAACATTCTTCAAATAAATCTGAATGAGGGATAAATCTGAACAATAAATGTATCCAAAGAAAAAGGAATAAGCACAAGGATGTTTCGCCAGGAGAAGAAAAAACAAGCAGACAAGATTAATCAAGGAATAACGGACTATTTGCTTTAATTATTTGCCCAAAGCTCTGTGGGGGCTGTGCACAAAATCCCCATCATTATCTGCTCCAGTGGAGATGCAATCACAGCAGAGCTCAGTAAATCACCTCCTTCTCCCAACCTGGGCTGGGCCTCTCCCACACCTGGGGGTCAGGAGAATTCAGATTCATTTCTGGGTCCTGCTCCCTTGGAAAAGTGTCTCTGGTGATCCCTGAATCTGCAGCCACCCCTTGGTGTGTCCAGGAGGAGCCCTGAGCAGCCAAGGGTTTCCTCAGTGCCACCCTGGGCACCTTGCAGCAGTTGAAGTGGAGTTTGGGAAGTGTGGCCACTGCAGTTAATGTGAGAATGATCTCATTTTAATTCCCTGTTTTTAAACCTTCAGAACAATGCTGTTAAACCAGGCTGTACCTCATTAGTCAAGGTTTCAAACTGGGAGTCATTATTTTAAAAGTCTGTTTGCTATTTTACTGTCACAGGAATGCAAAATGAAAGGGGGGGAAAGGTACCTTTTCCACTGGTATTGTGTGCAAATGAGCTGAGAAGGTTCTGGATCAAAAAATGAGCTCTGCTTATAAAAAACCCCAAATGAGCTTATTTTTTAATCTGTTAGTGCCATCTTCCCATTGCCATCACAATCTCCACATTTAAAAAGACAGTATGAAAATAATATCAGTGATGCAGAGCAGGCAATAATCACCCAGGACAGGTGGAACGGCTTAATTACACCAAAAACTTCAGTTTGGCATTGATCACAATCTTTTGCAAATTAGATTCAATTTGGTGAACAGTTTCAGCCAAAACCCTTCCGATTTTTTGATCTGAATTTCCATTATGCCTTTACTGTATCTCAACATGTCATCTCATTTTGGAAATAGCAGTACACATCTTCAAAGATAAAACAGCCTAAAAGGGCCCTAGCAAAAGCAAACAAAAGCATTTAGAAGCATTTTAGAAGCAAATGACACTTTTCCTTTGAGTGCAGCTGTACCCACTTTTTGCAAGGTGAAGATGAAATATTGAGTGTGGGATAAATCATGGAACAAATAGAGGAGCCAAAACTGAAAAATATATTTATTCAGACTGGGAGGGTTTTGCCTTCAAAACCAGGAAAACAAGAAGTGATCTGTCGCTCGTGTTTGCCCAGGACTGTCTGCCACTGGGCTGGTGCTTGGATGGATCACGCTCCTCTTTCCGTTCATTCCAGGTTATTCCCAGAGCCACCAGCTTATTCCCAGGGCCACCACCATCCCTGTCCCCTCAGCCCCTCCTGAGCAGCGAGTTCTGGTGCTGCCAGGGCGAGGGAAGCGATTCCCAGGCTGCCTGAGCTGCCGGGAGCAGGAGCCTTCAGCAGCTCCTGCTCCTCTGCCAGCGGTGCCCTTCCTGCTGTGAGAAGTGACAAAGCCTTTATCCCATTCTCCCACCAAGCTGGGATTAACTGCTGAGCACAGCTTTGGGAAATGGCCTTCGAAATCCTCCTGGAGCCCCAGCAGCTCACACAATGCCGAGGGTTTAGGGCCACGCTCTCAGACCAGAGCGGTTATTCGTGTCCTTCCCCACGCACGTGGCCGAGCTCTCTCGCATCCAAGGCAGAAGAGCAAATCCTGGGTGCAGGGAGCTGTGGGAGAGCTCCTTCCCAGCCTGTGGCAGTGCCCTGTTGGAGCCAGGGAATGCAGAGTGGTGGGCACAGTCCTCTCCTTCTGCACGGCCCCTCTGGAGCAGCTGGGACGGTCCCCGGGCTGTCCTGAGGGCGTGCCCAGGGCACCCTGGGCAGAGGACACAGCAGGACCTGGAGCTGCTGGAGAAATCCAGAGGAACCCATGGAGAGGCTTCAGGGCTGGAGCCCCTCTGGAGCCAGGCTGGGAAGCTGGGAATGTTCCCCTGGAGAAGGGAAGGCTCCAGGCAGAGCTCCGAGCCCCTTGCAGGGCCTAAAGGGGCTCCAGGAGAGCTGCAGAGGGACTGGGGACAAGGGATGGAGGGACAGGAGCCAGGGAATGGCTTCCCAGTGCCAGAGGGCAGGGCTGGATGGGAGATTGGGAACTGGGAATTGCTGGCTGGGAGGGTGGGCAGGGGCTGGGCTGGAATTGCCAGAGCAGCTGGGGCTGCCCCTGGATCCCTGGCAGTGCCCAAGGCCAGGCTGGACATTGGGGCTGGGAGCAGCCTGGCACAGTGGGAGGTGTCCCTGCTCTGGGGAAAAAGTGAAGAGTGTTCAGATGAGAACCAGAAAACACTGAGAACACAACAAAAGCAAGAATTAAATGAGTTTTGGAAAAAACAGCCTGAAAAAAAGAACAATATGGGATGCAGAATCCCCCACCCCCGTTCAGCTGGAATATTTTAACCCAGAGGAAGTCAAGAGCTGACTCTCTCATGGTGTGCGTGGATTGATCCATGTTTCTCTTTAAAAAAAAGGGGGTTTAATGTATCAGACAAGGAAATTGTGAGCTCTGCTTAGTGGAATTTCAAACAAGAAATTCTGCACACTAGAAAGCAATCTCACAAGGAATCAACTTGGTAAGGGAAATGTAATTACATGTACAGGCACTGCTGTGCTTGAACTCCCGAAATTATGAGTAGCTGCTTCTCTAAAAATTATCCTCTCAGGAACTGATGAAAAGGGACAAAATCTGCATCTTGTCTTTCACAGTGACCCCGCTGAGAGACTGAGAGTATTGTGGCAATGGTCTGAACTCTTCATATCAAAATCAAACCAAATTTTCCCCTGGCACCCTCCAGAACAGAATTATTACCATGGAGACTTAACATAAAAATAGTAATACTGATCCTAATTAATAGGCATTAAGTCTTTCCATCACAAGACATTCAGAATCTGCCACAGTCACTGTTAAACCCAGCTGAAAATGATTAGGAATTGTTATTTTTGAAGGTGAAGCCTCTGTTCAGATGCAGTGACTGAGTCCCAGAGCAGTGACGGGCCTGAGCCAGCCACAGACAGAGACAGCAGCGAGTCTCAGCAGAGCTGCTGCCTTTGGGGACCTGTGCAGTGAATCCTGGCAGGTTTCTGTGCACACACCCATGCTCAGCCCATTCACCAGCCCCGGGGCACCGGGTGCTCTGCCAGGCAGCAGCTCTGCACACAGTCCTGGCTGCTCCGGGGTCCAACTGCAGCTGCAGGGTGGGGACCGGGGGGGCAGAGCCTGGGGGCCTGGGGGGCTCCTTTCCCCTCCTGGGGTTTATCTGGGACATGGTTTCAACTTAGTCTGTCAGAGAATCATGGAATCCTGGACTGGTTTGGGTGGGAAGGGATCTCAAAGCCCACCCAGTGCCAGCCCTGCCCTGGCAGGGACACCTCCCACTGTGCCAGGCTGCTCCCAGCCCCAATGTCCAACCTGGCCTTGGGCACTGCCAGGGATCCAGGGGCAGCCCCAGCTGCTCTGGCAATTCCAGCCCAGCCCCTGCCCACCCTCCCAGCCAAGAATTCCTTCCCGATATCCCATCCATCCTTGCCCTGGGCCGTCAAGAGGTCACAAAGGAAGACTGGCCCCTCCAACACACTTTAATCCCACGAGAAAGCAGGTGCCCAGAAAAAGAAGGATAAATTGTCCTTGGACTTAGCTCACATTGTTTTAGTTGACTGCAGATGGAATCTGTTGGATGGGTATTTTTGCCCAGCACCATCGGTGTTGGTGGTGGTTAGAGGCCCATTTCATTATTTATTCTCTCCAAGTCCCTGTCAGCACCTCACAGCAGCCGGGCTGGGGGCACTGGGGGGCTGCACTGGGGGGTGCAGGGGTCCCGTGTCTGGGTGAAATTCAGATTCCACGGATTTAAAACCTGCTAAAGCAGAAGGAGATTCCTCCCGCTCTCTGACATCTCAGAAAAGCTGTTAAATCACCTGGCACCCCAATAAATCCCTGGTGCATGTGAGGGAAAGCAGGTCACTAATGATGGTCATCGGGATTCAATATCCAGTGGAATTTTCTGGATTCACAGGTGTGTTTCTGTGGGGAACACTAATGCCTGGCTGTTTTCACACTGAAGATGGCCATAAGTTTTCCATACTCACCTTTGCTACATTTTTGCTTATGTAGGAATTTTTAAAACGTACTCAAGGCTCCTGAGCAAGAAGCCTCTGGAAGAGGACATCAGCATGGGATAGGACTGATAAGATGGAGCCCTGGGGTACAAAGGTTAATTCCTTTTGCATAAAACATAGCAGATCAAAAATCCTGTGGGATTATTCCTTAGTTTGCATTTTTCCTGAGCAGCACCGAGGGCTCACAGGGCCTGACCTCTTGGAGAGCTGTTCTGCCTTTGGGCCCTACAGGAACATCCCAGGGGTGACTGGAACCAGATGGGCTTTAGGGTCCCTTGCAGACCAGGCCGTTCTGTGCTGCCCATGGACCCATGGAGGAGAGCCAGGATGGCAGCTCTTCCACTTGTGTTAGACCAAGCAGGGAGAGGTCTGTGGGTGAGCAGCTGGGTGACTGGATACCTCAGGGTGACATCTCGGGGTGACATCTCGGGGTGACATCTCAGGGCCATGATGCTGACAGTGACAGCCCTGTCCATGGAGTGTGTGTGTGTCACCTGTCCTGTCCCCTCGCACAGGTCCCACTTTCCTGCCATTACAGATGTGAACGATGGGGCAGTGCCTGACCCTGTGCTGGCACTGCTGAGGCCACACCTCCAGTCCTGGGGACAGTTCTGGGACATGGAGGGGCTGGAGCATGTCCAGGGCAGGGAACGGAGCTGGGAAGGGGCTGGAGCCCCAGGAGCGGCTGAGGGAGCTGGGAAAGGGGCTCAGGCTGGAGCAAAGGAGGCTCAGGGGGGACCTTGTGGCTCTGCACAAGTCCCTGACAGGAGGGGGCAGCCGGGGGGGTCGGGCTCTGCTGGCAGGGAACAGGGACAGGAGGAGAGGGAACGGCCTCAGGCTGGGCCAGGGGAGGCTCAGGGTGGATATTGGGGAAAAAAACCATGGAAAGGTTTGTAAATCATTTAAACAGACTGGCCAGGGCAGGTTGGAGTCCCCATCCCTGGAAGTGAACAGAAAACTGTGGATATGGAACTTGAGGCCGTGGTGACCGTGGAGCTGCTGCTGGGCTGATGGTTGGGCTTGATGGTCTCCGAACTCTTTTCCAGCCTTAGGGATTCTATGAGTCTGTGGAAACACGTTTGGCCTGGCAGCATTCCTCGTGTTCAGAGAGCTCTGCCTCCCTCCCAGTTCCTCCCAGGAATGTGCAGTGATGGCGGTGGCTCCCTGGTGCTGTTCCATGTTTGGAGTCACAGTGTCGGGAACGCCAGTGGGTAGTGGCTGCGTGGTCGTAGGAAGCTTGGGAAAACACATTTTCTTGGGAATGACTGTGCTTTTTGTGAGTAGCCATGTTTTGGGGTTATTAAACGGAACATCCTGGCAAGTTGTGTCACTTCCATCAAGATTTTCCTGTAACCATTCCATATGTTCTCACAGCAGATTATCCCGGGGAACGTGGGAAAGGGCTCAGCTCATTGTCACGGGGGGAGAGATGAGGGACTCGTCTGTCCTGGAGATTGCAGGAATATGGACAGGAACTCTGGAGAAGCGATTGGAGCGGAGCAGCTCAGCTCTCTGGGGTCCAGCAGAAGCTCTGGAAAGCCCATCCCACAGAGCCCTGGTGCTCCCATACACCCGGGACTGGAGCTGGCCCTGCTCCAAGGGTGCTGCTTTTCCCTAAAGGATGCTGAAATCGGCTGTGCAGAGGACTCAGGAGGAGTTTGTGGTGCCTTTTTCCTTGGTTTGGAATGGCAGATGGGCTGCCAGAGCTGGGGACCAGAGCAGAGGGTGGCAAGAGAGCTGCCATGGGAAGGGAGCAGCTGCTTAAACAAGGCTTGGATGGAACTGATCTCATCCTGGCAGCTTTTCCCAAGGAGCCAGCCTGCCTTTCATCAATCCCTGAATTGGAGAGAGCCTTGGGATGGCTGTGAACATCTCCCAGCTGGTGGTCAGATGAAATGTGGGCTGATTAAACCAAACCTGGATGGGGTCACATCAGCTGCTCTCATGCTTAGCCTGAGTGCACCTCCCCTCTGCTGGGGATCCCCTGGAAAGCTGGGAAATTGCAAAATTTTTGCTTAGAATTAATTCTTTCTCAGAATCTTCTTCGTCACCTTTTGTACAGGCTGGAAAAGGCAGAAAGCTGAGAGTTCAGGGGGTGAACCGCCTGCCCCAGGGCTGGGAGGCGGCTGGTGGCACACAGGGACCACCAGTCCCGTGAGTTATTGCCGGGGTGTGCCCAGCCTGCTCCGTGAGCAGACCCACCCTGGGCTGGGACAGCAGCAGTAGCAGCAGCAGCAGCAGCAGCAGCAGCAGTAGCACAGCGCTTTTGCAAACGGCTTCAGTGTCACCCTGCAGAGGGGAAGGCTCGGGCTCTGAAGGGCGATGGCTGCGCTGAAACATCCCGGCTTTGGAATGTGACAGAGTCACTACAGAGTCACAGACTCACGGGATGGGTCAGGCTGGAAGGGACCTCAGAGGGTCACTGGAGCCACTCCCTGCTCCAGCAGGGCCATCCCAGAGCCCAGGGCACAGGAGCGTGTCCAGAGGGCTCTGGAATATCCCAGGGAGGAGGCTCCAGCCCCTCTCTGGGCTCTGTTCCAGCCCGGGCCCTGCCCAGGGCAGCAGTTCTGCCTCCTGGGCAGGGCAATTGCCGGGCTCAGGCCCTGCCCGTTCCATTTCAGCCACTCCTCCCAGCTTTGTGCCACCGTCCCTTGCCCTGTCTCCTGTGCTGTGCCGAGCTCCATCACAAGGCCACACACGGCCACTGCCTCTCCTCGGATGAGGCTGCAGGGTCTCGTAGAACACACTTGCAGAAGGATGAAGGCACAGCAAGAAAAATGCTCCTTTGGGATTTGAGTGCTGGTACAAGGATGGGAGATGCTGTTTCTGCTGGGCTCCAGACTCTCCTGTCCCCTCTGTATTTTCTGAATGACCCCATAACAGCAGTGCCCGCTATTAACACAGAGCAGCAAAGAGCACGTTTATTTAAGCATTAAAGCTCCAAGAGTTGCATATTTTAAAACTTGTTTCCTTTTATTTGCTCTTCCCAGAGTAAACTTTAGAAGCAGAACCATCAGAAACCATTCATTCAGAAACCATTTTCACCCATCTGCTTTCTGGAATGGTCCCTAGGCTCTGAGCACCTCCTGAGCAGAGCAGCTGGGTCAGCACCCAGCGCTGTCCTGGCCCGGAGAAGCCACTGGACTTTGGCTTTGAGTTTGACAGGGTCACATCTGGCTCTTGGAAGGTTCTGCCTGGATGAGACAGGAGGAAATGATTGTCAGCACTTGGATTTCCTGGAACAGGGAAGAGCCTCTGTCCCACAGCGGGTTCCCTGCCAGGAGCGCTCCCAGCTCTGTCCCTGGATGCTGTCCCAGGACACCTGTCCTGTTCCTGTCCTGTTTCTGTCCTCAGTGGGGATGCTGCCAGGAGAACCCAGCAGGTAAAGAACTTCCTTCAGCAATCTCCACACAAACACACAGCTGGAATGGATCCCTCTTCATGCAGGGCTCCCAATCCTCTGGGGCAACCAGCCCTGTCCCCTCCCCACGGGGCACAAGCCCCACCAGGAGCCAGGGGAGCTGCGCCTCATTAAAACGGACTTGGGAAAGCCAAGAGCCCTTGCTAATTATGTTTCTGCCTAACACATCAATGTTTGACTTTTGTCTGTAAAATACCTCCACAGAGCTCCATGCTCATGACATCCCATGTGATACCAGACCAAGCACGTTCTCTCCATCAATACTTTTTAGTTGCTTTTTTTTGTCTCCCAGCTTCTCAGTGATTTTTTAAAGAGTTTGCACAATACAAACTTTTAGGAGTTAAATTAAGCTTTTTTGCTGGCTCACATTGAGCCCTTGCCAATATGAAGTAGGTCAGTCTCAATTTGGTTGAATTTTCTTAATTCTCCTAATTGTGTTTGTTCAGACCAGCAGAGGGGCTCAATTAAAACCACCCTCACCATGTTGGGAAATACAAAACTGATTGAGCATTTGAAGTCCAAGGAGGAACAGAACCCTCCTCAAATCCTCTTCTGCCATCTGCAGAAACAAAACAACCCCAGAGCTACTCCTCACTGCAGGGCAATAAAAATGTTCAGTGCAAATGGTGAGTGAGGATTTCCCTCCCTTGCTCAAATTGAGGCAGAGATAATCAGTTTGCAGTTGGAGTAACAATTCCAACAGGAATGTGACTGGGAGATCAGCAATGCAGCAAACAGTGATGGCAGGATTTCCTCTCTTGTTTACTCTTTCCCTCAAAGAATTGGTACTGGACACTCACCCTAAAGGAACTGTTGATGGCCATAAGTTGTGTGCATGGACCTTCCTGGGAACAGTCCTCGTGAACAACTTATATCATTATTTGAAGCCCTCAGAGTCCTGCATAAAAGTGATTTCTATTTATTCCTTCAGCTTTTGTGTCAGCAGGATGGAGACTGAACTGGGACACTCTGAATGAAGGGAGGAAATTCTAAACCCCAGGCAAAGTTTGTCTTTTTTTGTTGCTGTTGTGAAGTGCTGGGATAAGAGGGATGTTTGCCTCCATCAGGCTTAAACTTGTAACAGTCATGATCATCATTAAATCACGAACTCACAGGATGGTTTGGGTTAAAGGGACCTTAAATCCCACCCAGTGCCACCCCTGCCATGGCAGGGACACCTCCCACTGTGCCAGGCTGCTCCCAGCCCCAATGTCCAGCCTGGCCTTGGGCACTGCCAGGGATCCAGGGGCAGCCCCAGCTGCTCTGGGCACCCCGTGCCAGGGCCTGCCCACCCTCCCAGCCAGGATTTCTCCCTGATATCTGACAGGATATCCTTGGCCACCTCAAAGCTTGGCTACAGCCAATTCACCAGCCACGGGAAACACTCCTGTAATTGCTGCTATAAATCCAGACTGAGTACTCAGCTGGCTGGCACCTGATCTACTTCTTAACAATAAATTGGCAAAAAAAGCCCACTGTGAAAAATGATTCTATTTCGTGTTTATGAACACTGAAACCAGTTCATTAAATAACAGGTTTAGGTAATTGGAATTTGGAATCATTTGGGTTTGCAGAGCCCTGCGTCCAACCCTTCCCCAGTACTGCCAAGGCCACACTGCCCCCTGTCCCCCGGTGCCACATCCACAGGGCTTTAAATCCCCACCAGGGATGGGGACTCTGCCATTCACTCTGAGAAACTGAAGTCTGAGGGTATTAAAGGTGGGGTTTGCCTTCCCTGACTGCAGAATCCCCTCCCCAAATTAAGTTAAGCCTATGCAGGTGACTGATCTAAATTCCCGAGGGATCTGGGGCAAAGCTGGAAGTGACTGATCCCAGATCTGTGAGGGCAGGCTCTGGGAGTACCCATGGCTGTGTGGGGCTGATCATGGGCAGTGACAGAAACCTCACAGAATGAGAGCTTCGAGCTCAGTGTGATTTATAGAGAGCTCAGAGAAGTTAATTACAGGCTGAGGGTAATGACGTGGACTCGGAGCACTGGGGGTTTAGGAGTGGCAGCTGTAACTGAAATAAATGTAAAATGCTGCTAATGGACATTTCCAGCCAAGATTTTCTTCAGCTGTTTGGCCACAGCCCTTGGCGCGAATAGGAGAGCTGGAAGAGATTTCCAGGAGAGCTGGAAATCCTCCACAGGGCTGTTTTCCTTCCTGCGGAGGGCGCTGTCCGGCTCTGGCGACGGTGCTGAGCTGGGAATGCCCCGCGGGAATGCCCAGGAGTGAGGGACAGGGCTCCCTGTAGCGGTCCCGGCGCTTTCCTTTATCCCGCACCACATTCCCGGGTGTGGGGCAGTGCTAGTGCTCCTGAAGTGATATCCCAAAGCACATTCCCGGGTATGGGGCAGTACTGATATCCCAAAGCACATTCCCGGGTGGTGCTACTGCCCCTGGCACTCACCAATTCCGTCACATCCGCTGTGACCCCCCCAGGGCTCTCCAGGAGAACTCCCCGTGTTTCAGGCTCCTGCCCAGGCTCCCATCGCACATTCACACCTGGAACATCGAGCTCCATCCCTGCTGCCACCTCCCACTGTGCCAGGCTGCTCCCAGCCCCAATGTCCAGCCTGGCCTTGGGCACTGCCAGGGATCCAGGGGCAGCCCCAGCTGCTCTGGCAATTCCAGCCCAGCCCCTGCCCACCCTCCCAGCCAGCAATTCCCAATTCCCAATCTCCCATCCAGCCCTGCCCTCTGGCACTGGGAAGCCATTCCCTGGCTCCTGGCCCTCCAGGCCTTGTCCCCAGTCCCTCTCCAGCTCTCCTGGAGCCCCTTCAGGCCCTGCAAGGGGCTCGGAGCTCTCCCTGGATCCTTCTCCTCCCTGGAAGGTCTCAGAAGCCCCATGGATCACTTGGAGGCTCTGTGGCTCCTGCAGTTCCTGTCTGTGCTGGGGAAATGCAGCTTGGGCTGGAAGCCCACAGGAGAAATTTCTGTCAGAAAGAATCCACCTTTGAATTGGTGTTCTGGGGAGCAGGGGGAGAAAAGGGGTGGGAAGGGAGGAGGAATCCAGGGGAAGACCTTGTCTGAGGCAAGCACTGGCCCCAGGGTGTGCAGCAGTGCAAAGTTTATTCAGCTCTGGCTTGGTCTTGGTTCTGCTCCAGGACCTCTCCTATGGATGGAGAACTGAACTAATTTTTCTTTAATTAAATAATTGATTGAACTATGAAGCTTCATAGGAGTGGAAGATCTGCTAAGGGAGGTTGAAATCAGCAAAGAGCTTAGTAACGGAAAATGAAAAAATCCGTATAATTCCCAAATATTGGATTTGAACATTATCAGAATGAAATGTTCCAGACTTTGATATCTGAAAGTGCTTCATCTCCATCTTCAATAAATCCCTTTTTATGTAGAAGTGACACTTTTCATATTAAAATTAACACACATTTACAAACAGAGAGGGCTTTAATGGTTAAATAGACCCAATCTGAACGAAAATGAAGAGCAACTGCAATTCCAGAATCCTTCCTTCATCGTGTCCCTTTGGAAAACTCTGGTTTAATTTAATGTACATTTCCACCCTCTTATTTTTATCTACTTTGGATGCATCTGGAAAGCCTGTTTTCCATTTTTATGGAAATTTTGGAGGTATCTGGAAAGCCCATCGTTGCTTGTTACGGAAACTGAGCCCTTACAAGCTCGGAGCAGGTGCTTACAAGGGAAGGGCTCCCAGGCAGAGCAGCAGAGGCTCCTGCAGAGGCACAGGGAAATGCTGCTTCTGCCCTGCTGTACCCAGTGTCCGTCCCCAAAGCCACTGGCTGTGGCAGGAGAGCCTCAGAAGTTTTCCTCCATGTGCTTTTATTTCCACTGCAATTTTTATTTGTCCTGCTCATCCCACGTTTGCCTGGAGGCAGAGCATGAGGTGAGGAAAAATGACCCAGGTTTAAAAATCACCGAACAGCCTGCTGAGGTCTGAGCTCTGCTCTCGCCACGGGAAGGGATAAGAAAGGCAGGAAAAAGCGACTCCGGCTGGATGATGTGTGTCCTGGAATGACCTTGCAGGAAAGCAGACAAATGGTTCCTGCCCTGGGTGACTTCAGCTCTCAAAGGATTCCTTCCCCATTTCTAATAGAAGTCAAGATATGAGAGATGTCTGAGATTACTTTTTTTTTTTTTTTTCCCTCACATTACTCTCCCTTTTCATTTATTTCTGGCTTCTGGAAGGTGGAATTTGTTCCTCGAGCCTTCCCCAATTCCAGTGGAAGTTGCAGTGAATCCTTTGTTCTCGCATGTTCCCTCCAAGTTCTCTGGCCAACAGTGGGATTTTGGTTTGTTCGGCTCCGTTCATGCGGGGCCGCTTATCTGTGCCAGCTTTTGTCTTTGCATCGCGCACCTTCAGTGCCTGCGCCCCATCCCCTCGCCCTCCCCATCGCCATGGAAACCGCGAACTGCCGGAGAAAGTTTCCTAATCCGCAGCCTGTGGATGCAAATGACCAGAAGGAGAACAGCAAGGGCGGATTCCCACAAATCGGGCGGCTTTTCACACATCGGCACCTCCGTAACGCTGGAAATCCTCTGGTGCCTTCCAGGATCCCTGGCAGTGCCCAAGGCCAGGCTGGACATTGGGGCTGGGAGCAGCCTGGC
This sequence comes from Coloeus monedula, assembly GCF_965178545.1. NCBI lineage: Eukaryota > Metazoa > Chordata > Aves > Passeriformes > Corvidae > Coloeus > Coloeus monedula. The sequence continues at coordinate 64,398,518 of NC_138786.1, read as the reverse complement.
ACAGTGGGAGGTGTCCCTGCCATGGCAGGGCTGGCACTGGGTGGGATTTCAGCTCCCTTCCCACCCAAAGGCGCTGCTGCTGCTGCTGCTGCCTCAGCCTGTTCTGGGAAACGCCCAGCCTGTACCCCAGGAGCTCTGGGATCCCGGGAGGAGCATCCCCGCGTCCGCCTGGCACCTCAGGCACCTGCGGGAGGATCAGGAGGGAAAAGGGTTTGGTTTTGTAAGGAGGGACTTCCCTCAGAGGGAGCAGCACCGACGTCCCCGTGCAGCAGGGCTTGGGAGAGGCACCTGGAGAGGAGTAAGGACCACCAGGTTAATGCCATCGGGATAGTCCCATCGGGATAATCGCACCTGCCCTGGGGCAATCCCACCCTCCCACCTGGGGCAGACAGACCCCAGCCATGGGAAGCCAAGGGTGGAATCAAAGCCCCTCCACAGCCAAAGGGAAAATATCCTGAGGCGCAGGACACGATTTCTGCTGCCTAAGGCAGGAAATAGTCTGGGGAAGGGCATTTGCCTGGGCCAGTCTGGATCCATAAACTCCATAAACCTCCAGCTGTGTCCAGTCTCCCCTTTGAGGTCCTGATCTCTGAGCTCTCACTGAGTCTTCTCCAAGCCAGCCTCCTGCGAGGTCGATGCCTCTGAACTCCTTGTTCCAGCTGAGCCTGTTTGGCCGCAGGAGCTGCTCCCGGCTGCCCAGGCACCTCCTGGACTGCAGGTGAGCTCCTGGGAGGTGAATCACGGGGCCCTGGTTTGTGAGGAGCTGCTGATGTTGTAAAGCCCAGAAGGTTCGTGCATGACTCAAACACAGTGCTCTTCCCACTGTTCTGCAGTATTTTCTGTTTATGGATTTATGGAAATTTGGGTTTTTTAATCAGTGCCAAACCCCAAGAACTTTCGGATTCTGTGCCACAGTTATAAATAATTAAAAACTGGGGAAGGAGGGAGCGTTAATGTGCTGGGGAAATGTTGCAGCAGCTCTACTGCGTTTCCTCGCCTGGGCCTGCGATGCTGGAAGAGCTCCTCGTGAGGAGCAGATGGGCTCGGCCAGGAAAGCACTCCCAGGGTGGAGCACGCTGAATTCCAGGGGCTTGGTCCGTGCCAGGCTCCCACTCCCAGCCCTGAGAGGTGCTCAGAGCCCTCAGCCCTGCTGGAAGGAGGGACATGAGGGGAATAATGAGGGACATGAGGGAAATAATGAGGGACATGATGAGGGACATGAGGGCTGTTGGCACTCGGCTCTGGCTGGATCCGGGCTCCTCCAGGCCCGCAGCTTCTGTCGGCACAGGGGCAGCTCCCACACGAGTTTTTCGGCTGCACAATAAAACCAGGGGTGCAGGCAGGGGTGGCTGGGGCTGAACGGAGCCTCCTGCACCCAGAAACAGAAATAATTCCAGCAGAACATTTGTTCCCCCAAACACAGAGATAACCACAGAACCAGCAGCAATGCTCAGGGGCTTGGGAGCACAGCTGAGTGTGGGGACACTGAACAGTGGGCAAATCACAGAAACCTGGAATCCCAGCAGGGTTTGGGATGGAGGGACCTCAAATCCCACCCAGTGCCAGCCCTGCCATGGCAGGGACACCTCCCACTGTCCCAGGCTGCTCCAAGCCCTGTCCAGCCTGGCCTTGGGCACTGCCAGGGATGGGATGTCATTATTTTTTTACATATATATATATATATATATATATATATATATATATGTAATTACACAAGTATAAAAATATACCCCACTGCAATCCAGGCCTTACAAGACCCATTTCCTATTCGCTAACCCTGGAGAAAAACCCAAGACCAGCTCCTTGACAGTTTTGAATTGTGTTTCTCTGGAGCAGGTCCTGTCCTGGCAGGCCGGGTGAGCCCTCCCCTCACCAGCCACTCCTGTTTTTGGGAAAGGAGCTGCAATCCCCCTCACTGGGGGCTGCACAAGGTCCCAGCCACTCCTGGCGTCTCTTGGCTGCTCCTCAGCAAACTGGGGAGGGAATCAGGGGCTGCCTTGTTCGAAGAGCAATAAGAAAATGAAGATGAAAAAACAAAAAATTAATGGGAAAAATGAAATGAAGATGAAGAAATAGGCAAAGCCTTTGTGTGCAATTTCCTTTGGGGGGACGTCACCAGTCACCTCTGAGAGCCCTGACAAGAGCTCCTTTCATCACCTGGGAAGTTGCCCATTTGCATTTGGAAGCCTCTCGTTTGCTGTTCCTGCATGCAGATGCAAGTTTCTGTTTCTTGGGGGTTTTTTATTGTTTGGAGTTGTTTTTCCTACTTTGCCCTACAGGAAAAAAAATCAAATGAACAACCTCCATCCAGGGGTTGAGTTCACTGGAGGTGTCCTTGAGGAGGGAGGCTTTGAGAGGCGAAGAATTCCAGAGATTACTTTTTTCCCTTCATCAGTGTGATACATTCCAAATTCAGTATTTTGGGTGTTCTTATAAAAAAAAACCAAACCCACAGTTGCCCTTAGAGGAGCCTCTCATCATTACATACTTGCTGTTTCTGTCTGTCACACATCACAGACGTGATCCCGGTGATGAATGCAGCATCACCCCGGCTCCTCGAGTGAAACAGCTCTGACTTGGTTGGCTCTGAGGAGCAGAACTGGAGCTGATATTAGGGGAGATGCTTCATAAGAGCCTGGAACCCCTGCTCTGCTCCACTGCCTGCCCAAATGAGGGACAGGGAGAGCGAGGACTTTGTTCCATTTTCACTCTGCTTCCTCTCCCTCTGCCCTTATTTCCTTTTCCAAGATGTCCGGGGCTGTTGTATTTCAAGAACAAATTCATTCCCTGCTTTATTTCTTGTCTACTTTCAGATATAACTGAATCCTCACCTTTCCTCCCTGGAACTGGTCAGAAGCTGTGTGGCTGTGGCACCTGGGGACATGACTTAGGGTGACCTTGGCAGTGCTGGGGCTGCTTGGACTCAATGGTCTCAGAAGGTTTTCTCAACCCAAATGATTCTGGGAACCGTCATTTGATTAATAAATCTAATTTTTGTGTGGTTTGGACTCCCCATCCTGGGTAAATTGTGGTTTTTTCCTTCCAGCCCCTGGAGGTAAACAAATCCAGATGCCTGAGGGAACTCTTCCTCACACCTTTCCCTCCCGGCCCCAGGTGTGGAGCAGCGATGTGAAAGCAAACCCTCTCCGTGTGTGTGACAGCTCCGGGGCCGCAAATCCCGAGCGCCGGGCTGGGAGGGACCTTCAGAGCCCACTCACTGCCCTGCCTGCCCAGGGCATCGCTCCTGGTGTGCAACAACTGCGCGGGGGGACCCTCCAGAGAGAAGAGCAGGAGCACGGGAAACAGGGGCAGAGCTGGACAAAGCGGGACAAAGCTGGACAAGGTGGGGCAGAGCTGGACAAGGTGGGGCAGAGCTGGACAAGGTGGGGCAGAGCTGGACAAGGTGGGGCAGAGCTGGACAAGGTGGGACAAAGCTGGACAAGGTGGGGCAGAGCTGGACAAGGTGGGGCAAAGCTGGACAAGGTGGGACAAAGCTGCCCCTGGCATGTCCTGAGCCACAGCCACTCCTTCACACTCAACTAAAAGCTGCTTCCCTTCGACTAAAGCCACCTGGCTGCCGGTAACGCTCGCTCCAGGCAGAGCTCCTGCCCTGCTCCCATGGGATGTCCCTGTGAGCTGTCCCCATCGCATGGGATGTGCCTGTGAGCTGCCCTGATCCCATGGGATGTGCCTGTGAGCTGCCCTGCTCCCATGGGATGTGCCTGTGAGCTGCCCTGCTCCCATGGGATGTGCCTGTGAGCTGCCCTGATCCCATGGGATGCTGCTCCGTTCCTCGGCCCCTCTGTCCCTGCCCGAGGCTCAGCTGCTGGCGCTGTCTGGAGGACCTGATCTGGCTCCTGGAGGACCTGGTCTGGCTCGGGAGCTCCTGTGTGAGCAGACAGATGTGCCAGGGGATATTCCTGTTGATTGGCATCCCGTGCCTCATCTTCTCTCCTTCCCAGGGTCACTGAGAAGTGCAGGAAGCTCCAAACTCACCCCCAGCATGCGCAGCTGGGCTGGGAGCTTTGGGGTTTCTGTACCCCAGGGATTATTCTGTTTGAATGAAGCGAGATCCACCCGCTCGTGCCTTGTGCTGCGCTCGGACACTCGGGGGTTAAACACTGCGGAATTGTCCTTCATTGCTACAAACAAAAGCAGCTTTGATTTCTTCTGGATATTTTTATTTTGCTGCTGTTTAAGCCAATATTCCGAGGCCGGTTGGTCAGTGCCACTTTGGTCTGACACAGGACCTGCTTTTTCTTCCTTGGGCTGACTCTGGTTTGTGTTTGGGACAGGTTTAATGACATCCCCGTCCCTACTGAATTATCCTGTATAAGCAGAGAATTTTTTAAATGGGGTCTTTTATCCTCAGCCTATTGCTCATCCCCGATTATTCACACCCAAACTTTGGTTTCTTTTGTTACTTTAATCAGTTTTTAACACTGGGAAGAAGGAGAAGGGCAAGAAAGAGAAAGGAAACAATGCCTGGCCTGGGCTCTAATGTGGCACCTTTACATTTGCTAAAATCCAGATAAAGGCTTCCTTCTGTCACCCGGGTGTGAGGGGGGCTCTGTAAGCACTGGGATATTTGGGATGCGAGGGGCTCTGTAAACACTGGGGATATTTGGGGTGTGCAGAGGCTTCTGTAAACACTGGGGATATTTGGGGTGTGAGGGGCTCTGTAAGCACTGGGATATTTGGGGTGTGCAGAGAGCTCTGTAAGCACTGGGGATATTTGGGGTGTGCAGAGGCCTCTGTAAGCACTGGGGTATCTCTGATCCTTCATCCCTTCCAGCAATCCCTGATGCTGCTGCAAAGTCATTGGAGAGAAAAGTCGTGTTTTGCGTGTAGAAGGCAAAAAAAAAAAACCTATCTCTAAACCCAGCCATTTCTGCCAGGTATTTGTGAAGTGTCCCCCATGGCAAGGTAAAATTTTGCCAAAGGTTTTTCCTTTCTTACTGTGACATGTTTGAAGTTAAAGACACAACTTCAGCTTCCTTTTGCTCTCCCTGCTGCCTTGTTTTAATTTCAATGAGCTAAACTAATTTATTCAACCTGCTAAATGATGGGCTGCCAGTTCTCGCTGTCATAATGGCAATGCACACAGCAAGAGATTTGATAAATCGTGTGTCACAGGATCCGGATCAACAAATATATATAAGGATGTGAAAATTAAACTCAAGGAGGAGGTTCAGATGCGTTAGGTTTATATCAAAGGCCACAGCAATACCTGCAGGCATCGAGGGAGCGACTTCAGGAACACATTAACTGAACCATTCTCTCTGCACAAAGCAGCCTCACCAAAATAAAAGGATTTCCTGGTAATGTGCTGATTGTGTTAATTTTTAAACAGAATTCTGTTTCACTGAAATAAAAATGTCTTGTTACCTTTACTTCAAGTGTATAATTTCTCAGAGATCTGTCATATTAATTTGATGCTATTTAGTCTTAGATTTGATTATAATGTTTTGACAGATGCCAAATGTCACATGTCAAAGTACTGTAACATTGATCCCACAGGAAACAGGAGCTTTTCATATCTGCATAGCTGTGGATTAAATATAAAACACCTCAGAATGAGGATGGAAATCTGTCTCTGAGCGCTGGAGCAGTCTGTCAGGAGGAAATGCCAGATTCCAGTCCCCAGTCCCTCGGAGCAGAGCCTGACTGGAGTTACTGGTGGAAATCCTGATTACCTGGAGATGTGGAGCTCATCGGGGTGTTGTGAGCAGCGAGTTGGCATCACACTTCTCCAAACAGCCAACAGAGCTCCTTCCATGTGCTCTGGGAAGGGAGAGAGTTGGTTTGAGATGCAGAGTGGCACAGTTTGTCTCAGAGCAAATGGCAGGTGAATGCAGGAGATTCTGTCCCTAAAGGTCCCTTTTCTCTCAGTTCAGTGTTCCTGGAACTGGAGATAAAGGGGGGACACAGCTCTGACTGGGGGCTCCCTGCACGGAGCAGGAGGTGCCAGGAGGGGTGGCCCAGGTGGCACCACGTGCTTGTCCCAGGGCTGAGCTGCAGCCAAACGTTCCCTGGGATTCCACAGGCCTTGAGCCACGTCCTTTGCTTATTTGGGGTTTTTTGACCCTGAGCGAACCTGTGTTAATTCTGCCCACTATCCTGGACACAGAATCACAGATGAGCTGGAGAGGATCCATGGCAATCATCAAATCCAACTCCTGGCCCTGCACAGGACCAGGCCAAGGATCCCACCCTGCGCCTTCCAGAGAAAACCCCACTCTTGGGAGATCTCCAGGAGGTTTAGTGGTGTATAAACCTCAGATCGACCCCAGTCCTTGATCTGTGGGATGCCTCTCCTGTCCCCTCCGAGGAGCAGGCCTGTGCTCAGGTGTGGGCTGGGCAGCACTGTGGGCACTTGCCAGGTACACCCTGTGCATAAGGATTTAAAATACAGAAATACCAGCAAGGCTGAGGCATGAACCAATTGGAACTTGAGGGAGTCCCCCAGTCCCTGTGTCCCACACTGTGCTGTCCCCCTTTCCATAAAGCTGCTTCCCTTTCAGTGAGTTTCTTACTCAGTTGATGACTCCTGTTGCTGCACTTTAATAGATTATTTTCTGTGTGGTGCTTTATTAAATGCTTTATAAAACTTCAGACAAATTAATCCTCTGAATTTTCCTTGCCTGAGAAGCCAGCTGTGTTATCAGCTGATAATGCTGTGTTCATCTGTGCCTTGGTGTCCCCGGGAAGCCCCGGCTGTTTCATCCAGGTCTCCTTTCTCCACGTGGGAACCACCTTCTCCTACCCAGGCCAAACACCCCCAAAACCAACCCAACCCTTTTGTTGCACACCCTGAGCTGAAGAAGTTGGATTTTTCATTTGCCATTTCTGTTTCTTCCTAAATAAGCCCTTGGGAAAGCACTTGGGCAGTGTCCTTTTAAAGTCACCTCCCTTTTGACAATCTGATCTTTACCAAAGGTCTCTCAGGGGCTTCAGGAAATGGAGAAGATCAGGCTGGCAAAACTCAGGTGCTGAGTGGGTGCAGTTGTGGATGTTGGCACAGGGGATGGAAATGGGATGCTTGGAGGGTGGTGTGGAGTTAATTTATCACAAAATCTGCCCTCTGCAGACAGGACACAGCCTCCAGTCTGCATTTATTTTCTGCACTTCTAGAATACCCAAAATCTCTTGGATTTATGGCTCTAAAATCAGTGGCACAGCCGTTCCTGTGCGATTTTCCTGATGGCTGTGGGCTCCCATCACTGTCAGGAAGGGGAACCAGCCCTCTGCCGCGCTGCTTTCGCATCCCACATGCATATGGATGAGCCACAGCTACACTGATTAGAACTCCTCAGCTTCAGACAGGGGAAAATCAGACCCTGAGAATGTGGCAGCAGCAAAAGGGCCACAGAATCAGAGGCTGGGGGTGGGCAGCCATCGCTGCCACGGGGAAGGATGAAGGAGCTGCGATCGGGGAACACAACCAAAACAAACAGAGCAGTTTTGCATAAGAACGTGAGCAAACATCTGGCAGGGATGCGTCGAGCAGCTGTTGTTGCCTCGGGGCAGGCGCTGGCTCGGGTTTCAGCTGTGCCTCAGCTCGCTGTCAGCCCTGTCCCTGAGATGCCGCAACGAGCAGCAGAGCCCTGCCAGGAGCTGGAGCGGGTGCCAAAGTCAGAAACACGGGGGAAAAAACCATCCCTGCACGGGAGGAACCCCCGGAGCTGCTGCTCCCAAGGGCCTGGAGCAGCCCCTGGAGGGGGGGTCTCAGTCCCCCGGGTTTCGGGCAGGGATTGCTCTGCCCTGCCCCTGCTGCTGCCTCTGCCCCCAGAGCCCCTCCCGTGACTGAGGGGGATTTGCTGGGCGCTGGGACTGGATACTGCTGGGTATGGGACAGGAGGCAGGGAATGGCTTCCCAGTGCCAGAGGGCAGGGACGGATGGGAGATTGGGAATTGGGAATTGCTGGCTGGGAGGGTGGGCAGGGGCTGGGCTGGAATTGCCAGAGCAGCTGGGGCTGCCCCTGGATCCCTGGCAGTGCCCAAGGCCAGGCTGGACATTGGGGCTGGGAGCAGCCTGGGACAGTGGGAGGTGTCCCTGCCATGGCAGGGCTGGCACTGGGTGGGATTTAAGGTCCCTCAAACCATTCCAGGATTCCCTGAGTCTCTTAGTCCCTCTCGTCCCTGCAGCCCTGCCCCTGCACCACTCTGCAGAGCAGAACACCATGGAGAGATGGCCAAACACTCAATTTACAGATTTTTGCCAGCAGTTACTCAAGTTCTTGCTAACAATTGTCACTAATCTTGGGAAACAGCTTGGTACCAACCAAAAGTGGCCATGGTGCTGTTCAGTCAAAGCTTGGCCTCGAGCCTTGAGGTGTTTTCCAACCTTAATGGTGCTGTGCCTTGACAATTCCATGGACTGGAAAATGCCTGTGAGGAGAGAGGAGCAGCATCCTGTGCAATAAACTCAGGGGGCTCAGAAATGAGCCTTGAAACACAGGGCTTGGAGAGAACATTTTGGAACTCCTTCCTCTCGTAAGTGTGCAGAGAACACTGATGTGCAGCCCTGCCCTGCGGTGGGCTGGGGATGCACACTTTGAATGTTTTCTGGCTTCCATTGCAAAAGGAAACCTTTCCCCACCAGTCAGAGGCAGAGAATTGACCCAATATTTCAGCTCTGAAGCAGGAGAAATGAGTCTCAGTTTCACAGAGAGAACAATGCACACAGAAATGCACAATCTTGCTAGAATTTCCCGTGTCGAGGGAGAACATTATTCCATATTCCAAGTACCTTGAGATGCCATGAACTCGCCCAAACCCAGCACTTGAGCTCAGTTGCTGCACTTTATCAAACACTTCAGGGAACTGTCATTATTTCCACTGGGAGTTGAGCATCAGGAACAACCCAAAGTGCTCCAACCACCCTGAGCGCTGGCACTGCTGCTCTCACGTGTCCAAACAACCGTGTGGATTCTGGTGTTCCCTTCACTTCCTCAGGTTCTTCATCTCCCTCCCAAGGTATCACTGTGGGTTCAAGCCAAGTGCAAGGATAACCACATGATAAATGAATATATTAATGTAAACCCAGAAACAGTCTCATCTCTTACAGAGCCAATATTTTCATGGCAAGGAAGGAAATAAAATATATGTTTGCTATCCAAACCCAGTATCACAAATCCTAACATGCCCAAAACAATTCTAATTTAATTATGCAAAAAAGGCTCCTAACCTTAATAACAAATCATTATCTGAAGCAAATCTGAATTGGCTTTTGCAGTGTCAAAATATGAATTTCTTTACATAGCAAGCAAAATGCAACAAGGGGAAATGCAAAATGTGTCTGGTAAATTAAAAATCTGTTATTAGAACTTGCAGCCAGGAGCTGGAAGAAGCCATGTAGTTAAAAAATGTGTTTTCCTAGATTAATAAATACCAGTTTACCCTCTCCCTCTGTCTTTCATGGTGCCCTTCATCCCTCCTCCTCCCTCTCAGCTCCTTTCCCACTCAGCTTCTCACTACATAATTAACTTTTGGAGTTTAATTTTTCTCCTGGTTCTGGAAGAATGAGCTGTTCAGGACACAATTCACATTTTCTGTGCTGTACAGGGACTATTTGGGAGAAAATCAGGCAGGATCTGTGTGTGAATCAGAGGCTCTACAGATGAAATTGCTGCTGCCTTGTGTCCCAAATGCCTCTTGGCCGTGGCCTCAGCACTTCAGAGTCAGAGCACTCCATAACCTGTAATGGATTTATAACAGCCAGAGTGACCTGCCCAGAGCCACCACCCAGGGAGCTGGGCTGGGACAGGGGAGAGGCACTGAGGGGACAGTCCTGACAAAGGGTCCTGGAAGGGATCTGGAAAACCACCCAGTGCCAGCCCTGCCATGGCAGGGACACCTCCCACTGTCCCAGGCTGCTCCAGCCCCAATGTCCAGCCTGGCCTTGGGCACTGCCAGGGATCCAGGGGCAGCCCCAGCTGCTCTGGCAATTCCAGCCCAGCCCCTGCCCACCCTCCCAGCCAGCAATTCCCAATTCCCAATCTCCCATCCAGCCCTGCCCTCTGGCACTGGGAAGCCATTCCCTGCCTCCTGGCCCTCCATCCTTGTCCCCAGTCCCTCTGCAGCTCTCCTGGAGCCCCTTCAGGCCCAGCTCTCCCTGGATCCTTCTCCTCTCCAGGTGAACATTCCCAGCTCTCCCAGCCTGGCTCCAGAGGGGCTCCAGCCCTGGAGCAGCTCTGTGGATTCCTCTGGATTCCCACATTCTGGGGAAGAGCCACGTTGGGAGCAGCTTTGCCACACCAGAGGGACTGGAAAGGTTGGAATTGCAGCGCTGGGCAGGGGGAACTGACATTTACACACAGCCCAGCCAAGGGCCCGGGTTTAACCAGCACAGACTGACCCGGCAATGGGAGAAAGGGTCTCTGCAGGGCCACAGCACCTGGGGGGTGCCTGAGGCCAATCCCCCTCTCTGGGCAGCATTGGGAAGGTTCAGTTTTGGTGCTGCTCAAAGGAAGAGGTGATCAAGCACAGCCTGTGAGAGGACACAAAAAACACCTCAAAAAGGAAAAAAGAGAAGTCTGGAAAATCTCACCTTTAAGGAGAGCTTTGGAACGATGAGTGTCAGGAAGTTCCAAAGGACATGGCTAATGATCGTCAGCAGTGTAAAAGGCTGACAAGGAGCAGGAAATAATCAGTTTTCTGTGCTCATCGTGGACAGGCAGCTTTAAAACGGCAAAGCCAGGCTGGAGGCATTCGGGGAAGGTTCTGGTGCGGGCATGCAGCAGCACAGGCTGCCCAGGGAGCTCTGCTGAGCTGTCTGTGCTGCAGCCAGGAGCAGCTGTGCCAGGAACGGTGCAAGGGGAGCTGCCCCTGGCCCCACTCACCTCCCCTGTCCTCAGCACTGCGGGTCAGAGAGCTGGGCACACGGAGGCTCAGCGCGGGCTCACAGCCAGCAGGGCTTTGCTCTCTGATTGCAGCCCCCGTGGGAGGCTCTGCTTCCCAAAACCACCATTCCAAACCCCCCATTCCCAGTTTGCCATCAGTGACACACACCCTGCTGTCTGCTTGTGTGGGGCAGGCACAGCTGTAGAACCTGATCCCTGCTCAGCTCCTGAGATCTCTGCCTGCCCAGACCCAGCTTAAATGGAGCTCCCAGCCCAGGGCAGAGGTGTCGGGGCCAGGTGAGGTTTTTGGGGGCCAGGTGAGGTTTTTGGGGGCCAGGTGAGGCTCATAGGGCCCTCACAGTCCCTGAGGAGCACTGAGAGCCCTGGCACAGAGGAGCAGCTCTGAGGCCTGAGCTGGAGGGTGCAGGGGTTGGTGAGGTGCAGACACCGTGGCACTGGCAGTGGCTGCACTCCTGCCTCATTCCTCAGAGAATCAATCCCTGTTTGGGGCAAGTTTTGAGCTCAAATTGCTTGGAGCAGCCTGGTCCTGTGGAAGGTGTCCCTGCCCTTGGCAGGGGGCTGGAACAAGATGGGCTTTAAGGTCGCTTCTGTCCCAAACCATTCCATGAGTCCATGGCCCTGTGGGTTGATGAACTCCAGCTGCTGCAGCTGTGGTAACAACAGGCAAAACAAACCCAGATTTCCATGGTCATCCCAAGGATTTCTAATCCTCAGCTCACAGTGGTGCATTCCCAACTGTCCCATGGCACCACGATTTCTGTGATCCTGTCAATGCACACGAGGTTATTAAAATCCTTGATCTTCAGAGCACGTTTTGGTGTGGGATTGACAAGATCTCCAATGTCCATGGGAAAACAACCCCACAGCATCCCCTTAACCCTCTGAGCCCTTTGCTGAGCACTCCCAGGCTGGCTCTGGGGAGGCTGAAGAAGACTCTTCCTCTGGGGAGGAAGATCAGACCTGTCCAAGCCCCTGACTCCTGCAGAACCAGCTGAGGTGGAGCATGAAGGAGTTTTCATGATTAGACCCGTCTTGCAGCAATTCCCTGAGCCCTGTTTGGCATTTCCAGGACTCCGTGAATGGCTCTTGAGTCTCCCCTGCCCAGCAGACGGGGTTTGGATGGCTGTGGGTGCACAAAGGGCAACGGAAATTGCTCTTTCTGATGGGCAAATAATCCCACAGATACAGGAAAGGACTGATTTATTTCCCTCTGGTATCTCTAGCTGTATAGAGAATAAATTTATTTGTTTCTGCTGGCACTGGGAGCTCCCAGACTGGGGCAGGGCTTTGTGATGGGAAACTGTCCGTGCCCAGACTGGGATCACAGACTCTGTCTGGAAGCAGAACATTGTTTTCTGCCTGGCTCTCTGCCAACACCTTTGTGTTCCTGGGGTGAAATTATGGATTCTGCCTTGATTTGGTGCTGGTGCAACCTGTGGTGTCAGGGTTCCTACTGGCAGCTCCTGGGATATATTCAGTAACGGGGCCACGACACAGCAAGGAGGTGAAAACACCAATCCAGTTTATTGTCCAGCATGAGCTCTCTGAAGAATGTTAGCTCCCAGTTTGGGAAGCTGGAATCCAGCAAATCTTGGAGAGAGTGGGACTTGCAGCCCCCAGCACAGCCTGGGGTCAGGGTGGGAAGAGTTTGAGTTGTTTTGGGGAGGGATCGCTGGGATCTGCTGACTTGGGTTGTTCTCTTCTGCCCTGGGGAGCTGCAGTTATTGGCTAGGCCTGAAGGAAAATGACACAGCACATGGCACTGGGGCATATTTTCAGTCTTCATGGAATAAACTGGGATGTTGTGGGAGACAAGCAAAATCCAGAGTCCGCTGACCATGCTGGGCTGGCCGCCTCAGGGGCACGCCTGGGAAGGAGCACACCTGGCAGGAGTGGTCCCTGGATATTTTAGAAATAAATAAATTAAATGGAAGTGAAACTCACTCAATGGCATTTCCTGTCACCACTCCCCACATCTTTTAAACTCAGCACCTCAGAGCCTTTGTAAATGAAGGGTGTAGAGTTCAAAGGTGTTTAATGAGAATTTCCTCCCTTTGGAGTCATGGAGAGGCACCTCCATGGCCAGGCCTCTGTGGGGGACAGCACCCAGAGCTGTGTCTGAATGCAGAAGGAAAGGAACACTTCCCCATTTCCAGGGGGAGCCCAGCTGTTCCCACACGGGAGGTCTCTGCTCCATGCCTTTCTGCTCAGCTGAACTGAACAGAACCCTTCCAAGCAGCTGGAACACGTAATCTGTAATTGGAGAGTGCCCTGTGTAAAGATGATTTTCAGAAAAAAAGAAGTGAGGAATGCAATTAAATAAATTCAAATAAAAGTTCTGTGCCAGGCCCCGGGGTCCTTTGATTTATTAATGGAACACTGCTCAGCCACTGCCTGTGACTGAGCAGGGCTTTGTGGGAACAATTCCTTTCTAATGCTGGGCCACTTGTGGCCGTGCCCAGCTCCCACAGCTTTGGGAACCACAGACACGCTCCGGGCTGGGCTGAGCTGGGTGCTTGGGACACAAACAAACCCCAGATGGGCCTCCCCTAAGTGTGAGGAAGGATCCCAGAGGAAACCAAAGTCCTCATTTGCTGAATTGCTTTAGTGAAGGGTTTCTTACTAGCAAGATGAATTCCCCTTTTTTCCTCTTCTTTTAAAACAAACAATTGCAAGTATTGCCAAACCCCTCTGCTACACATTGCTTCATTTATTTACTTGTTTTCTGAAATGGCAGCGTGTGGCTGGAACAAATCAGGAGACTTGTAAAGCTTCGGCTTTGGCTGAGCCCTGCCAAAATGCCGTTGTTGGAATAGGGAAAGCTTTCCAGGAGGACACGATGGGAATGGATGTTCCTGTCTGAGCAGACAGCACGGGCCAGAGGCAGAGTTCCTCTGCCAGCATCGAGGCAAACGTTTCCTCATCAGTGAGCAGGAGGCTCCGAGCGCCTGTGCTGCCACAGTGACGATCCTCAGAGGGGGGCTCTGTGCGAAGCCCATTACCCAGCTCCTGCCACACTAAGGCTGATGGCACTTCCTGAGCTTGCCACAAGCAGCTCCTCAGTCCTGGATGCATCTCCTGTGCACAGCTGCTGTTTGGGTTTTTCCTGACACCGAGGTGGGAAAGAAAACGCTGGGAATTCTGGCTGGCATTAATTGGTGAAGAGTCTCAAATCAGTAATGCCTTTGCTTTTTCAGGCACTGCAGGTGGCTGGACAGGAGGTTGTTGCTATTTTTTTATTAAATCAGGGCATTTGGAAGCGCTGCTTGTCGTTGGAATATTTGTGTGGAATTAGCAGGAAGTGCTACTGAAAAATGTGTTGGTGCTGCACCAGCTCTGTTTCCATGGTCAGAATTCACAGGCACGGGCAAAACTCCTTGGGTGCCTCCATCACACACACCCCACACATTCCACACACCCCACACATCCCATATATCCCCCACACCCCACACACCCTACACGTCCCACGCACCCCATATATCCCACACACCCCACACATCCCATATATCCCACATACCCTACACACCCCACATATTCCACACACCCCATATATCCCACACATCCCACACACCCCACCCATCCCAGACACCCCATATATCCCACACACCCCACGTGTTACAAACGTAATAATTCATGGACCAGTTATGGTTATCCCACTAATGAAGTAATAACTGCTGTAACATTAGGAGTTGGTTGGATTATCTCAGGACTGAGTTAGTTCGTTAGTTAGTCAGTCAATTAGTTGGCAGAAGTTAATTGGGGCCCGCCGAGCGCCATGTACGGCTGGCACGTCTCTCGATGGCGGCACCTCACGGGCACTTCCAGGGAACGTTCCAGAAGGGCTCCCAGGCGCAGTGACGTCATCCCGAGCGTGGACTGGTTCACAGAGAGAGCCAATGGGGTGAGCTCTGGGGAGAATGGTCAGGCGCGCACCCTGGAGCGAGCCAATCCGGAGCCCCCTAGGCGAGCCAATGGCAGAGCGGGCTGAGGAGCGGGCCAATGGTGGCCCAGCAGGGCCTATAAGAGCCCCTGCAGCGCGCTGCAGCCGCTGCTGCCCCGCGACGCGCGGCTCGGGGCGCTCGGCTGCTCGCGGGCGCTGTGCGTCCTCGGCTGTGGCCCTGGAGCCTTGGCCTTAGCGCGAGTCCCTGTCTCCAGCTGTGTGTTCTGCGTTGTTAATAAACCAGTTAACCTGCTCGGGTGACTGACGGTGTTTTTATCTCCACACACCCCACACATCCTGTATACCCTATGCATCCCTTACATCACGCACCTCACACCCATTTCTTCTGGAATCTGGGACCGCCCGAGACAGGTATCAGTGTTTCCTTCCCGTGTTTCCACATCCAACAGCCTCCCCTGCCTGCTCTGGGACTGGAGCTGACCCCTTGTGCAGGGGCCCGGGACACTTCTCGTCCTTCCTGGCTGTTCCTTGCTCCAGCCCCGGCTGTGCTGTAGATTCCAGGAGAGCTCCGTGTGCTGCAGGGCTGCTCAGGGGCTGAGGGTGCTCTGTGTGTACCCAGCCTCAGGACCTTCATGATTTCGGCAACAGCAGCCCTGGAATGAGTTGAATTCTGTGAACCGGCCCCTGTGACCTGTTCCAACAACTGCTGGAAAGGCTGCATCCCACTGAGGAGCTGCTGCTGCTGCCTCTGGCCATTACTGGCGCAAGGAAAAGCGACACTTCATGCTCCTCAGCTGAGGCCGTGCTCAGGGAATGTTCCCAGGCTGTTCTCAGGGAATGTTCTCCCTGCTCTCCTCCCTGAAAGCTCAGACAGGATCTACCAGCCTGGCAGTCCTTCTTGCCCACACCATCCGGGGGCTCTCCCAGGAGCACAGACCCTGTGGAGCTCAGGGCCCTGCTGCCCATTGCCCGTGCTGTACTCTGTGGCCACGGCACCAATCCAGCAGCACAGGGATCCATGGACACCGTTCCTTCCACTGCCTCCCACCCCCAGAGGCTGCCGAGGTCCCGGGGCCATCCTGAGGGGGCTGGGACCAGGCTGGTTCCTGAGGCGATTCCCAAGCACTGCAGTCCAGAGCAGACGTGATGGGGAGGGTTCTGTGTGTTGCCATGTGCATCAGATGTGTGGCAGCAGGTCCTGGTGACAAGGAGCAGCCTCACCTGGTGCTGCCATGGCACCAAAGCCTCGGTCACTCTGTGACCACCGAAGGGTCACTCTGTGACCACCACATGGTCCTTAAAGCTTTCCAACCCAGCCCATGCTGGGGTTCGGTGACTTCCCGTGCCCACAGAGGCAGGGGCTGGAGGAAGGGCTGGCTCAGCCGCAGGGAAGCTGGGAAGAAGCTGCTCCCATGGGAGGCTGGAAAAATGAAAAAACAAAATGTGGTTTGTGCTTGAAGGAACCAACCAGAAATCCTGCACGGCTGAGGTGTTGGCAGGGTTCAAACTCAAACACTCAAACACTTGAGGCTTAAAGCCGCAGGGAGCAGATCCCTAAGGGAAAGGCACACAGAGCTTGGACGGGAATCTGGAACTCATCATGGGGAAAGAAAGGAAAAAGCAGTGAAGTGTCAGGACTCAAGAAAAGCAAACAGGAGAAGAGAAGAACACTAAGGAATAAATCAGCTCAGTGCTAAGCGTCAGCTCTTCCTTTTGAATTTCTTGAGACCAAATATTTTGCAAAGATCTTCAAAATTCCCATAATCGTTACAGTGCCAACCTCCTCTGCCATAATTTACCGAGAGAGACGCGGACAAGGTGTTGTACTGATTTCCTTCTGCCTTGCTATCGATAGCTCAAGTTTTGGCAATTAACTAATTATAGAGAAAATTAACCTGCTCACCTGCAAAGAACAGAGCACTTCAGACTTGACTCATTACGATCTTTGTGTTTTCTGAAGGGAATTGTGCCGTGAAGATTAAATGGAGTTCACAGGGGAAGAGCCAGTTCCGGTGAATAATTGACTTAATAGGTCTCCAGCTCCTTTCCCTGGCATTCCCAGTGCCAGCTGCTCGTTCCCAGCCGTGTGTGTGCCGGGCAGTGAGCAGCAGGCACTGCAGCAGATGTTGGAGAGCAGGGTCAGGCCCTGAGCCTGGCACTGCATTGAGAACAGTTTCAAAGTCCTTGAAACTGTGAAAACCAAGGTTTGTGTAGCTCTGAGAATGCCCCTGCTCATCCCCTGGGTGCTGGAATCAGAAGCCAGAGACAAGTGGAGATTCAGCAAAAAAAAGTGCTGGCAAAGGCCTTTTCTTTTTTGTTTCAGGAATGAATTCACAGTTCTGCTTTAGCTTGGAGTGAGCAGCAGCTCTTGAGAGGCTGCTCTGTCCTGAAACCACAAATTCCAGGGAAAGGGGGTCCTGGGTGACAGGACACCCCAACAATCCCACCCTGAAACCACAAATTCCAGGGAAAGGGGGTCCTGGGTGACAGGACACCCCAACAATCCCACCCTGAAACCATAATTCCAGGGAAAGGGGGTCCTGGGTGACACGACACCCCAACAATCCCACCCTGAAACCACAATTCCAGGGAAGGGGGTCCTGGGTGACGGGACACCCCAACAATCCCACCCTGAAACCACAATTCCAGGGAAGGGGGTCCTGGGTGATGGGCCACCCCAACAATCCCACCGTGGCCAAACTGGCTGCCTTGGGGCCAGCACAGGGATAAACCCCTGTGTCCTCTGGAATGAGCTGTGGCAGGAAAACTGACTTGGATCTCTGGGGAAAATGCACTTTCCCAAAAGCCCCCAGCACCCCCAGGTTTTCCAGTGCTGGAGTGCTGCTGCAGCAACTGTTTTCCCTCTGGAGATCACGGCCCAATTCACTGAAATACTCAGCTTTGGATTTCCAAGCCAAAAGCACCAATGTCCATCTTTGCAAGGTGTAAATAAATGCTCATTTTACAGAATGGGACAGAGTCCAAGGTGAACTTCTGGGGTGGTTTTTTTCCTGGATTGTTTGTGGGTTTTGAGATTTTTGAGAAAAACCCCAACAAACCAAAGCAAACCCGAAGCAGCTCCTTGGCACGGCTGTCCCAGGCAGGACCAGGGGCTGGCACAGCGCTGGGATTGCATTCCAGGCACAGCTGAGGAGCACAACACTCCCTCTGGGCTGGAGCCAGTCACTCTGTGCAGGTTCTTGGGCATCCACAGCCACCTTTCATTTTCTTTCCTTCCGTATCAAGCTCATGCAACACGACATTAGGATTTAGGAATTCATTTCAAAGAAGAGGCTGACACTCCAAACCTGACAGGTCTCTAAGAAAGATTGAAATAGAAGGAGTCTGCTTCAAGACTGAGCTGCAGTCTGGGGCATGATTAGTGAGCAAATTCCTGGTTAATTCCCGGAAGGATCGGAGGCATGGCAGGCCTGGCATGAGGGGCCTGGCTGAGGGGATGTCACCGGTCCCTGAGGGGCTTTCCCTGCACTTGGCTGCAGAGCAGAGCCAACCATTAATTTCCTGTATTCCCACTGCCCTCTGCAGCTCTGCCCTTTCCCAGCCCCTGAGCGCCATTTCCAGTTCCCATTTCTTGGATCTGCACTGGTGGGAACGGGCTCCCTGCAGCGCAGTGTCCGATTCACTGCTGCCCGCACCGCATGCCCTTCTCCGGTGGGTAAAACGAGACCTGTGGAGAGGAATGGGGAGAGTATTCTTCCCTGGCATGTCTCTGGGCAAGAGCGCAGTCTGAGAAGCTCCTTCAGGACGCACAGAGAGGTTTTCCTTCCCTTCCCGCAGACTTAGAGAGCTCTGCTGTGCCTCACCACGGCCGAGCACGTGTGGAACCCTCCCCACTCCCTGACACTGCTGTGTCACACACCCCGCCTCTCCCACCACCCTCCCCTCCCTTCAATCCGCTGGGGAAAAAGAGCTTTTTCCTAATGGGTCAGACCAAAGCAGCTCAGTGTTTTCAAGGTCCTTTCAGTGTTGCTTGTTTTATAAATGTCTCTGAATGTAATGGTTTTCTTTCTTGCTTGGAGAAATCCTATGGAGGAAATTTTTTAGTCAGTGATGAGCTTGACACTCTCTGCCGGGCATTTTCGAGGCACTTTGGAGGAGCTGTTCCAGCACGGAACAGGAAGATGTATTAATTCCAACCTCCAAGAACAAATGCTTTCCAAAAAGGTCACATTGCTGCGAGCCAGGACATCATGAGCCTGATCTCACGGAGCTGCTCTGAACCAGCCTGTAGTCACATTTGTCCTTGCCTTAAATCACAGCCAGATTTCCTTTGCAGCTCTGGGGAGGGTTCCTGTGCTCTGTGTCCAAAGGGACACACGAGGGCCACCAGGGAAACAGTCGCAGTGTCACTGTGTGACAGGCACCCGCTTCTTTCTCTCCTGGTCTGTCCCCTCGTGGCTCCTTTGTCCCCTGTCCCAGCTTTCCCAGTATCTCCTTCCTGGGAGCCTTTACCTCTCCTGAGGAGCTGCCCCGGCGACTTCCACCAGCTCAGGGACCATTTTGAGAGCAGCTCCCCGTGCCAATCCCCCTCCCCAGGGACTGGGTTCAGACCCCCCTCGTGCGTTGTCCATCTCAGGGGATGGGGCCGAGCCCCTCACTCGGCGCTGCAGCAGGAGCAGGGCTGGGACAGGCCCCGAGGGGCTGATCCCGTGGGGATGGACAGCAGGGCAAACAGCACATTCCCAGACAGCCAGGTGGGCTCTGGGAGTAATCCCTCCGCATCGGTAACGCCTGGCAGGGGCTCAGTGGGGGGAATGAGCTGGTGCTGCTCCCGATCCTGACAGGAGGCTTCTCCTGGGGCTGGGTGGCAGCCGGTGGCTCCCGTTCAGTGCTGATGGCAGCACTGAGGTGTCCCCCGAAGGGAAGGACAAACTGCTGACAGACACAGGGACAGCTGCCCTCGGCTCAGGGCACCCCCCTGCCCCGCTGTCCTGCAGGATTTATCCCAAAGGATGTGGATGGTCTGGGGGATCTGGGGGTCACGGGGCCCCTCTGGACCCTGCTGTCTGTCCATGTGGCACCAGGTCAGGGTCACAGCCCCAGAGGGGATCAGAGCCCTGCTCAGGGCCAGCTTTGGGGTCCCATAGCCCCTGGGCTGGGGTTCATCAGCCACTGCCCCTCCGGGGGGCTCTGATCCCCCCCGGCCCCACACCTGCTGTAAGCACTGCTGGAAGTCTCAGTGGGACGCGACCCCAATGTCCCCCACAGGAAGCACCCGCTGCTTGCAGTGTGGAAGGTATCTTTTCAGCTTTATACCGGCTAGCGCTTGTATTTCAATGCCTTAGAAAGCCCCGAGCAGCCTTGAGAGGTAGCAAGGGCGATCTAGCGCTTTGGTAGCTCTAAAATCGGTACCTGAATCAGCTGCAGAGCAAATACCATCAGCAGAAGCAAAGAGGGAGAAATTTAGCTCCCTGCCCGCTCAATTCCCTGCAGTTAGAAGCTTTCAAACGAGACAGACAACCAGAGATGTTCGCAGGAAAGTCGCTGAGCTGAGTGAGAGCGTTTGCCTCCCCTCGACCATCTTTATTAGGAGAAGGGGAAAGGGAAGGACTGGGGCGGACCCGGGGTGAGCGGCCAATCAGACACTGCTGAAGAGTCTGAGTTACATTTGGCTTTGCCCGCGCTTGGAACAAAGGAGCTCGGAGCACATGTCTCTGGGGGGGGGAAGCTCGGAACAGGCAGCAACACTTGCAGTGCCTCTTTTTGAACTTTAATTTTTTTTTTTACGTTGTCTGTGCTTTTCCTGTAGTGAGAAAGCAACTGAGGTAAATAATTCCAAGCTCTTTGCTTTCTTTCAGGGTGCCTCTCACCCCGGGGAGTTCCCAGGGCCGTGTGTGGTGCCGGACCCGCAGTGACTCTGGGGTGTGACCATTTCTCAGTCCTGAATCCAACCTCTGCCTTCCTCTCTGCTGGTGCCCCCTTGGAAAGGGCTCACCTCCAGGGGGTATTTGGCAGGCTCCTTCCTGGACCCCAGCCCCAGTCTGAACTCTGAATTCCTGGGACATCTCCCCAGAATCTCTGGATTTATGTCTCAGTCTCTGTGCTCAGGCTCTACCTGCAGGTACTTGCACAACTCCCTGAGCCAGGATTTCTCTCAAGCGCTTTTATTTTTAGAAATAAAATATCTCTGTGCATCCCAGGAATTGTCTTACGTCTCATATCAAATGAGGAGTTAATTCTGGGCTGGATGATGATTTCCCACTCCAACCTTTCCCTCGTCACTGCCATCTCCTCCCTGTCCTGCTCTCCTGCAGGTTGGTTAGACACCCATCTGCATTAACATATCCATTGTTTGCCATCCGGCTCCTGACAGTCCCCACAAGCTCTGTCCCACTCCTGTCAGTGATTGTCACCTTCCTGCCTTTCGGATCACACCCACATATTCACCTCGGAGCAGAGAAGGGGCTCCGGATTTGTAATTCTTCCTGACTAATCCTATTAAACCCCTCGCTTTGGTGATCTCCTCTCTGTGGAACCCGGAGATAAAGTCAGACAGCTCCTGGGAGTCAGTCCCGGTGTTACCTGGGCTGTCAGAGCTGTAATCTGCGCGGAGAGGGAGCGGGGATCAGCTCCCTGGGACTCCTGCTTTCCATAATCCCCGGCAGGGCAGGACGGGCCCTGTCCCTCTGCTGTCCCTCTGCTGCTGTCCCTCTGCTGTCTCCCCAGCCCTTATCCGCCTGTCTTTGATTCACCTCCCCTGCTGAGGGGTTCATCCTCTCTGTCTGACGGAATGTCCCTGACGATGGAGGGATCCATGTCCCTCTCTGCCTGACGGGATATCCCTGGAGATGGAGGTTCCCTGGCACTCCTGGATCCCATGAAGGTCA
Organism: Coloeus monedula; assembly: GCF_965178545.1. Classification (NCBI taxonomy): domain Eukaryota; kingdom Metazoa; phylum Chordata; class Aves; order Passeriformes; family Corvidae; genus Coloeus; species Coloeus monedula. Next base: position 64,376,904 of record NC_138786.1, on the reverse strand, counting down.
GCACTGAGGGGCTCTCTCCTGACCCAGCTGCTTCAGGAATGCCTCGTGCAGGAAATTTTATTTACTCTCCTCCCTGAGGAGAAAGGATTGGAGAACAGTTCTCTGTCGTGGTTAGCCCAGAGATTCCTTCCTTCGTCAGGTGCAGGAACTGAACATTTACAGTTCCTGCTGGTCTGAGCGGGATTGAGGGAGTCGGATCTCAGAGCAGTGGTTTGTCCTGAGGGCTTCTGGAAATTTATCACCAGTGTGATGCCTAAAATCCCATCAACTTAAAGATTTCCTTCTCTTGGTCTGTAGCTCTGCCAGACCTGCATCATTTGTTAGCTCTTCATCTGCCTTCCCTAAATTCCTGCATGAGGCTGGAACTGCTCTGGAGCCAGGCTGGGAGAGCTGGGAATGTTCACCTGGAGAGGAGAAGGCTCCAGGGAGAGCTCCGAGCCCCTTGCAGGGCCTAAAGGGGCTCCAGGAGAGCTGGAGAGGGACTGGAGACAAGGCCTGGAGGGACAGGAGCCAGGGAATGGCTTCCCAGTGCCAGAGGGCAGGGATGGATGGGATACTGGGAATTGGGAATTGCTGGCTGGGAGGGTGGGCAGGGGCTGGGCTGGAATTGCCAGAGCAGCTGGGGCTGCCCCTGGATCCCTGGCAGTGCCCAAGGCCAGGCTGGACATTGGGGCTGGAGCAGCCTGGGACAGTGGGAGGTGTCCCTGCCATGGCAGGGGTGGGTGGGCTCTGAGGTCCCTCCCAGCCCAAACAAATCTGGGACACCTCCAGTCAGCTCGTGCTGGCACTGGACTCTTTAGGAGGTGTCAGCCAGACTTGGTTTGACCAATCTGTGCAGATTCTTCCTTTTTTTTTGGCAGTGAACATTCCTGACCTTCCTCCAAGTACAATTCTCAGGCAGGATTGCACCTGCCATCCCCCACCCCTGTCCTGTGAAGCTTCCAGTGCTTCCCTCTGGAACTGGAGTGATTTATTGGAGCCCATGCTGCTCTCTCTCACCTGGCAGAGCTCTGGGGGAGCTGTTTTCGTTTTTGAAGCCACATCAGCTGGGTCTTCATTAGAAATCATGAGATCATTACTGTCTTTGGGAGAAGGAAGGAGCCGGGTTTGATGTGGTTCATTAAAACCAAGCTGTTCTGGTTCACCCTGCTGACTTCCTTCCCTGCTGTCCTGTGAAGTGGAACTCATTTCCCTGGTTTTTACCTCCTGGTTGTGCCTCTTGCTGAAGTTCTGGGTAACACTGACCCTTTCCCTGTTTTCTAGGACTTTGCACCCCCACTGGTGCAAAGCAGAGATTTATGATTATCAGCTATAACCACTGGCAATTTTGAGATTTTCCCACAAATTTTCATTCTTGTCCGTTATTCCCTCTATTTTTAAAAGCGGCAGAGAAACGGCCACTTCTTCATCCTGTTAATTAAATTATCCCCCAATCGATGATTTTTGGTGCTGTTACCTCATCGTTTCCCAGTCCCCTTCTGCTGGGAGGGTTCCTTTCTCCTCTGGATCCCGAACTGCAAAGGTTGCCTTGCTGATCTCGCATTCCCCATTGCCTTCCTTACTCGTGGTTACTGTGCCCTGATTTGTGGGATTCTGGTTATTCACATCCATGGTATTTTTTCCCATGAATTATATGATTCTCTGATTTTCATGTGGCTTCCTTGGAGTGTGAAGTGTGTGAAGAATGTCCCTGCCTTGTCTTCTGCTGAAGATTCTCTGCTCTGGGATGGGATTGCTCCTTCCCAGCGTTGGGATCTGATTTGGTTTTGTCAGTGGATCTGGGAAAGCTCCTTTTAACAAATTTTAGTTTATTGGTAATCAAGTCCTGAGAGTGTAAGGTGATCAGGACTGTCAGAAGTGGAGCTTCCAGCCCAAAACTCCCTCCCATCCCAACCCAGCGAACAGTCAGCAGCTGTGTGACACTCCCAGAGCAATTCTCAGAAGGAAAAGCTTCCTGGAGGGTCGGAAAAGAGACAAGAGCCAACGTGGGTCAAACTGAACAGCGGATTCCCAGTGTTGCCTCGGTTCTGGAATCCAGGAAAATGTGCTGGGCTGGGCGATGAACTCCACGAACCTTCGGGTCCCTCCCAGCCAGGGATTCCTGTGATTCCCTGATCTGTGCTGGGTGGATTTCCCCTCACACTGGGGTGGTACCCAAACCCCTGGGGCTGGGGCACGGGGAGCTCCTGCAGGGGATGCTCTGCCTTGTGCTGCTGAGCTGAACCCACATTCTGCCGCAGAAATGCTTTGGTCCAGGCCAGGGCGCTGTTTTCTGCCATCGAACCAGAAACATTTCCTAGCGGAGCAGAGGGTTGTTGACTTTTACAGCAGGGAAAGCTAAAGCTGTGTTCGCTTTGGAATTCAACAATGAAGCCACCAGCCTGTGGTACCTAACGAGGTTACACTGGGTATTTATGGTTTGAGCCTCTGCTAAACCAAGCACAGAAAACCTTAGGCAAAAAGTGTCATGCTCTGATTTGGCACAAAGCAGTTGAAATAACTGTGCAAAAAATCAGAATTTAAACGGCTAAAAATCTCTGCTAAAGAAGAAATCATGACAAAGCAGCCTAATTCTCCCTTATCCCGCTCTGGCACTTGGGTTTGCTCCTGGAGTGCACAGGTTGCTGTTCTGGAACTGGCTGCAACAAGTTAATCTCATTTTGCACTGCTCACAGGGGCTGTGGAGGATTTGCCCTCGCTCACATCCCTGCAGCAACAGCCAGAGAGGAGGAGAGGCTCAGGTGCTGTACCTGTGTGCCAGCTGTCACCTGCACATCGTTGTGCACAGCTGTGGTGCCCACAGAGCGGAATCCCGAATGTGAAACAGCCACTTCCATTCTCAGTAACGATCCCGTGAAGCTGCAGCCAGGAGGGATGGGATGTCTGGGTGGGTGTCTCTGGGGTCCACTGAAACAGAACCTGGAGGTGACACCGAGCTGCCCCTGTCCAGAGCCAGCAGCAGCAGCTCTTCTGTTCCTGGGGAGTGCCAGGGATGGTGTTTTCCATCCAGGAGGAGGGAGGCTCGTGCCCAGCTGTTGCCAGGGCTGAGGTGAAGGCTCCCACCTGGAATTCTGTGTCCTCAGGAGCTCACAAGGGACACAGATCTGTTACAGTTCCACAGAGCTGCTCCAAGGCTGGAGCCCCTCTGGAGCCAGGCTGGGAGAGCTGGGAATGTTCACCTGGAGAAGGGAAGGCTCCAGGGAGAGCTCAGAGCCCCTTGCAGGGCCTAAAGGGGCTCCAGGAGAGCTGGAGAGGGACTGGGGACAAGGCCTGGAGGGCCAGGAGCCAGGGAATGGCTTCCCAGTGCCAGAGGGCAGGGCTGGATGGGAGATTGGGAATTGGGAATTGCTGGCTGGGAGGGTGGGCAAGGGCTGGGCTGGAATTGCCAGAGCAGCTGGGGCTGCCCCTGGATCCCTGGCAGTGCCCAAGGCCAGGCTGGACATTGGGGCTTGGAGCAGCCTGGGACAGTGGGAGGTGTCCCTGCCATGGCAGGGGTGGCACTGGGTGGGCTCTGAGGTCCCAGCCCACCCAAACCTGACTGGAATTCTGGGATGATCCGAAGGTGCCATGAGCAGAGCAGCCACTCGTGTACCCAGTGCTGGAGTTCATTTTTCTATTGAGGGATGCAATGAGAGACAGAAAAGCAAATTTGGGCTTCCCCAAAGTCAAACCCCTCTGGTTTCAGCAGGGTGGGGGAGCAGGAGGCTGAAAAACCTCGGGAAGAAACGTGAGGAGGGAGAGGAGGGCGGTGCAGGGGCCTGGCAGCTTCTCAGAGAAACTGCACGGAGCTGCGACAGCAAAGCTGCTTTTGGTGGGAGAGAGATGAAAGAAGAACGAGATATATTGAAAAAGGCCAGTAGAGAATGAAGTAATAAAATGTAGCCTGAAAATCACCTTTACCTCCCGTTCTGAAGAACTCCGAGGTGATGAGTAGATCTGTCAAAATATTTGTAATGGAAAAGTCGTGATTTATGAGGTTTGGGGTTTCATTGTTTTTCTCAATTTTTTATAAAAACAAAAGCAAAATTTGGTGGGGGAAGATTTGGGTTTTCCCATTTCTATTATTTCTTAATTAAAAAGGATGGGGAAAAGTGGACATTATGGTTTTTAAATATGACAAAAAAAGCCTGTATTTATTAATTACTGTTAAAAGTGGGAAAAAGCTCCAGTAAGGAGGTGAGAGAGAAAGCAGGAGTGGATGCTTCCCTGCTTGTACAATGTGGGCTGCCTTTTTGTCAGGGAGAAAATAACACATCTTTCCTGCAGGAGAGGACTTGGCTATTGGGAGAAAACCTCCTTTTCCAACTGGTTCTATTCAAACAGAATTTGGCCACCGCAGATTAATTGCATTAATTGCAAGCTTTCAGCCCCTTGCTGTTCCCTGGGGTAGCTTTCAGAGCTCAGAACCTGGAATTGCAAAGGCCACATGGGGCTGATGAGTTCACCTCGCTCCCTAAGGACATTTTTACCCCTAGTAAATTAGAGATATTGATATAAAATCTCTCAGAATATCGTGGAGACTCCTGTTTTTTCCTCATGGAGTTCATTTGTTGTCATTCTTTCCCCCGTGGGGCTGGCACTGTCAGAGCTGGAAGGACATGGGAGGGTCACGTGTTCAGGCCCTTCGTGCTTGCCAAGAGCTGCTCTGCAGAGCCCTGAGCCCGCATGGCACTTGGCAGTGTCACAGAAATCACGGAATCAGGGAATGTCCTGAGCTGCAAAGACCCACAGGGATCACCCAGCCCAGCCCCTGTCCCTGCCCAGACCCCCCAACAACCCCAGCCTGGGCATCCCTGGCAGCGCTGTCCAAACGCTCCTGGAGCTCTGGCAGCCTCGGGGCTGTGCCCATTCCCTGGGGAGCCTGGGCAGTGCCCAGCAGCCTCTGGGGGAAGAGCCTTTCCCTGATCTCAGCGTGAGCCTGCCCTGGCCCAGCTCCAGCTGCTCCCTGGGTCCTGTCTGTGTCCCAGGGAGCAGAGACCGGAGCTGCCCTCGGGAGGAAGTTCCATGTCGCAGTGGGGATACTGCAACATGCATGTATCAAACCAGGAGTCCCGTGGAAAGGAAATATATATGGACAGACAGATTCTTGCTAGATGTTTCAGAGATGTTTATTTCCCCAGCCGCATGGCCGGGGCTCTGCCCAGGAACTGTTCCAGTCACCGGACCGAGGGTCCTTCTGCCCGCGCAGGGAACACAAACCAACCCATGGGAACGAGGCTGAGCAGGGGCAGGCAAACCCCGTGTCTGTGCCCTCAGGGCCCCTCTGCCAGGGCTGCACGGCAGGGGAGGGACCCCAACACCTCACCCGTTTTATTTTAATAAAAGGAGAATGAAAACAACTGGATAAACATAACAAGAACTGTTTCAAGACAAAACAAGCCACCCTCCTGAGTCTTTAAATGTCCAATCAGATTCTGTGGAACATCTTAGGACTGACAGAAGGGATACAGAACTCTCCGGGCATGCTCTGTGGGGAAACTGAGGCAGGAGAGGGTTTAACTTCTTCCCTCCCCCTTTTCATCCCCCACTCGGCATTGGAAAGGGATTTTTGGGGAAACAATTGGCAAAAGCACGGTTTTGTGAGGGAAACCATGGATAAAAAAACGGATTGGGAATACACTGGGGGTAATAGGACATAGGGTAAAAGGGAAAGGTGGGATTAGGAAAGGGAGACTGTAGGGGGGGCTTACAATGGAGATATTGTCTAACATGACTACGATTTTTAGCATATATACTGCCTTTTACAGGAACACCATCAGGCCCAGTGACCTGCGATGCTTGTAACCCTTTTCTACCTTGTAGAATTTTGAATTCCACCACCTCTCCATCTCCCAAGCTTGGGATGCATTTCTCAGGGTTATTCTTTTTAATAGCAGTTCTATGCACGAATATGTCTTGCTGGTTGTCACACCTTGTTATAAAACCATAATTTTGCTTAACATTATACCATTTTACTATTCCTAAGATCTTAGGTACTATGATCTTTTCCTTTTTCCGAGTGGCTGCTGTTTTCTGTCTCGCTGCATCTTTGCTCTCTCTTTTGGTCGCTCCCATGTTGGAATTGTTGGGGCTGCTCGTGCCTGCGCGCTCTTCCCGGGGTCGCGTTCGGGGCTGCGCGAGCCGGGCCGGGCCGCGCCGCTCAGTTCTCCGTGCATCGCCTCCTCTGGTCGCAGCTTCGCTGCCGCTGCCAGGCGCTGTACCCACGTCTCGGCCGGGCCCCCGAGCGACGACCCCCCCGTGCCCTGCTCCAGCGCGCGTTTCAGCTGAGCACGGCTCCGTTCCACCGCCATCGCCGCCCGCCGCTGCCTGCGCGCCACCCCTCTCGGCCGGGCGTTCCCGGGGCTCGCTCCACCACGCGCTGCGCGGGGCCGTGTGGGCACCGCCGGGTCCCGCCGCTCCCGCCGCGCCTCGCTCCGCCACCGACACTGCAGCTCGCGTGGCTCCGCCCGCACGCAGGAACTGCCTCGCTGCTGCTCACAGAGCGCTCGGTGCACGTGGCCTGGGCCGCACGGTGCCTGCGCCAGGCTTCCCTTCGCCAGGACACAGCTGACATTGCTCAACAGTCTCGGTAACTAAATAATATTCACGAAAATATTCTTCCATCGGCATATATTTTGACTCCAATATTAACTGTGTCCAAACGGTTTTCCAAAAGCCCTTGGTAAAAATTAAATCCCAAGAAACATAGAAAAAGTTCTTAAACAACCATGCCAGGAAGTGTTTCAGTTCTTTTTGTGCTTGAATCAAGCTAAAATTTACAAATCGTTGTTTAAGAATCATTTTAAGTTTGAGATAAATGTCCATATGCGGCTCTGAAAGCCAAGAGTCTTCCCACCGTTCCTCCATAGTTTAAATATGGAATAGCAAAACAAAACCAAGAAAAGGAATCCAAAGTTTCCAGGGTTTACTCACACAAATCAGTCGCTTAGGGATCAGGGATTGTTCTGCTCACAAATCTCCACCATTATGTTGCAGTGGGGATACTGCAACATGCATATATCAAACCAGGAGTCCCGTGGAAAGGAAATATATATGGACAGACAGATTCTTGCTAGATGTTTCAGAGATGTTTATTTCCCCAGCCGCATGGCCGGGGCTCTGCCCAGGAACTGTTCCAGTCACCGGACCGAGGGTCCTTCTGCCCGCGCAGGGAACACAAACCAACCCATGGGAACGAGGCTGAGCAGGGGCAGGGAAACCCCGTGTCTGTGCCCTCAGGGCCCCTCTGCCAGGGCTACACGGCAGGGGAGGAGACCCCAACAGTTCCAGACCCCTTTGTCCATGTGGACATTGCCTGTGTGTGAAAAATAGGGAACAGAATTCAGGATGCTGTTTGCAGCAAGCCCCCTGGCCAAGCAGCACCACCTGGATCCCAGCTGGGTGTCCCCAGGGGTGGAGGTTGATGACTCTGGGATGGAGGCTAAGACATGCCCAGCATCCCAGGCCAGAGAGCCCTGGAAGAGGCTGGAGGGGTTCAGAACATTAAATGCTCCCAGAGACAGGGGCCAGCAAGAGCTGCTCAGTTGTTGGAGGCTCCTTTGTGGAAGACAAGGGGATGTGAGTGAGGTGGGAGCTGGGAAAGCCCCGGAGGCTGCAGGGCGGTGTGGGGGGCTCTGCTCCGGGATGTTTTAGGTGGGCTGAGGAGCAGCATGCCTGGCCGGGAGTGGAATCTGTGAGCACATTTGTCACCTGCAGCTCGATGGAGGACTCGTGAACAGCCGGGGCTCCCCTGCTCGGCTCCCGTGCGGGTGTTTAAAGGTTGCATCCTGCACGGAGCTGCTGCTGCGGGGAGGATTCAGCACCGAGAGCGTTTCCATGGGATGGAATCGCAGCTGCACGCGGACCTGGGCTTCAGGGCTGCTCCATCCACTGCTGTCCCGGCTGTCGCTGACCCCAGGCCGTGTGACGGGGCTGCATTCCGGGACAGAGACAGCGGCGGAGTACCGCTCCCTCCTCTCGCACACGGAGGCTTTGGGACCGCGCCTGCAGCCGCTCGGGTTTCGCTGCCGCCAATGAACTGCCCTGCCCCGGAGCACTCATTTGATGGATGCACGCGGGGCTGGGATTTGACCACGCTGTGCTCGTGACCTTTTCAGTATTCTGGATGCTGTCTGAGCAGCCACTTTGTCCGGTCCCAAAGGCTGGTGGGGTGTGGGGTGTAAACACAGGACAGAGGGAAAGCCGAGCAATCAGAGCGTGCTCTGCCAGCAAAGGTCAGAGCCCATTACACAGCGCGTGACTGCACCAGCATCGATTCCCAGGGCTCACGGGCAGCCCCTGGCACTGGGAAATCATCCCTGTGCCAGCACAGAGGTGCTCTCCCTGAGGAAGGATGGTACAGAGGGATCACCTGTGGGATACCGGGATGCCGGGCACTGCTGAGCTGGGAGAGGCTGCGGGAGCTCTTTGGGTGTGGGACCAAACTGCTGAAAGCCCCTGAAGGCAGAGAGGCCACCAGCCTCGGGGATAGCTCAGGGGGAGCAGTGCCAGGCAGCGAGGGGATCCCGCCCCTCGGCTCCGCACTGGGAACACGCTGCTGGAATTCTGGGCCCAGTGCTGGGCCAGGCCAGCCTGGAAAGGGCTTGGAGCAGCCTGGCACAGTGGGAGGTGTCCCTGTCCATGGCAGGGGTGGGGCTGGATGGGCTTTGAGGTCCCTCCCCACCCACACCAGTCTGGGATTCTGTCCCAAGTGCCTTTCCTCGGCCAAATGTGGACCCAGGCTGGGGTCCAGCTAAGCCAGCAGTCCAGGCCAGCCGAAGGCTGGAAGGGAGCCGATGGGATCAGGGATTTGTCTCCGTGTGCTGCAGAAGGGCATTGCTGGGACGTGGGTGACACCACTGACTCCCCTGTCACTGGCACTGCACCGTGGAGTTACTGGAGCTTATTTTTGTCAGCATTTGCAATCCAGAACGATCCATCACGCTCAGCTCCATCAGTGACAGTGCTGCAGGAACATATTTTTATGCACTTTCTCCACTCACACACATTTTCCTGCAAAGGAAGTGCTTTCCATGCAAATTGTATTTTTCCCTCCTGTGCACATGTGCTGAGCTATATCAAGAGCAGGACTGAGACGCAGATAAAAAGCTGCCCATATGTTTTCTTTATGGTCCCGCAGTGCCTGGAGCCCCGGCAATCTGGCGTGGCATTCTGAGCAAACGGAAGCCACCTGAAGGCTTTTCCAGCCTTTGCTGCCTCGAGAAAGAGCTCCTCAGCTTCCAGTGTGACCAGTGCCTGGGACCAGGGTCCTATTGAGTGCTACTGGGCTGGAAAGGACCTTAAAACTCCTCTCATTCCAACCCCTGCCATGGCAGGGACACCTCCCACTGTCCCAGGCTGCTCCAGCCCCAATGTCCAGCCTGGCCTTGGGCACTGCCAGGGATCCAGGGGCAGCCCCAGCTGCTCTGGCAATTCCAGCCCAGCCCCTGCCCACCCTCCCAGCCAGCAATTCCCAATTCCCAATCTCCCATCCAGCCCTGCCCTCTGGCACTGGGAAGCCATTCCCTGTGTCCTGTCCCTCCAGGCCTTGTCCCCAGTCCCTCTGCAGCTCTCCTGGAGCCCCTTTAGGCCCTGCAAGGGGCTCGGAGCTCTCCCTGGATCCTTCTCCTGTCCAGGTGAACATTCCCAGCTCTCCCAGCCTGGCTCCAGAGCAGAGGGGCTCCAGCCTCCGGGGCCTCCTCTGGCCTCTCTCCAGCAGCTCCAGGCCCTCCCTGTGCTGGGCCCCAGGGCTGGGGCAGCTCTGCAGGTGGGGTCTCACCTGAGCACAGGGGCACAATCCCAATCCCTTTCCTGCTGCCCACGCTGAGGCTCAGCCCAGGACTCAGGGGTTCATTTTTTCACGTGCAGCTCTCACCCAGCAGCACCCCCAGGTCCTTCTCAGGAGCTGCTCCTCCTCGATGGCTCCTCCAGGGTGAGATGTCACCTCCCCGGGCAGGGGTGGCTCTGGCTGTTCTGTGCCTGCTCTGGTCCCAGTTTCCCCCAGCACAGGGTGCAGTCAGGAAAGGAGGGAACATTCCTTTTATGCCCTGGGAACGCCATCAATCCTCTCCCTCCCTGGCACTGCAGTGCTGCTCTCACTGAGGGAATGGCACCTTTTAACGAGCCGGTTAACGGTAACTTATTAGTTTAGATCCATCCTAATGGAAAACTCTTCACATTCCACTGGAGCCTTCTGCTCATTTACTTTGATTCTTAATGAAGGACGTTTTAGACGGGAGTCTTGTTTTCTTGTTTTATTAAAAAGCATTAAAAATATTGCTCATAAAATATATATGGGGGGTTGAACTTTCGCTGCTGCTGCAGGGATGGATAAATACTTGGCATTAATAAAAGCCAAGGGAAATTAAACGGCAACTCCAGCATCCCGACAGCTCGGTGGGAGCCAGAGAGGCTCTAAGCGCTGTCAGCTGTCCGGGATCCCTCCCCGGGCTGGGGCTGGCCAGGGTGCCCCCGGCACAATTAGCGCTGGGCGTTAATGAGGGAGGACTGAGCTGATTCATCCCCCCATCCCCGAGCTGGGCACGGAGCAGATCAGAAGATCAGACACTCCCCAAATTCCGGGAGAGCAATGGCGGCGTCACTTTAATGCTGTGCCTGCAGGGGAAACAGCCTTGGAATGAAGACGCAGCTTCTCCTGTGAGCCACAGAATCCCGGCCGGGATTGGGATGGGAGGGACCTCACCGCCCATCCCATTGCAGCCCTTAATGCCCATCCCATTGCATCCCTTAATGCCCATCCCATTGCAGCCCTTAATGCTCATCCCATTGCAGCCCTTAATGCCCATCCCATTGCAGCCCTTAATGCTCCTCCCATCGCACCCCTTAATGCTCATCCCATTGCACCCCTGCCACGGGAGGGACGCCTTCCCCTGGATTCTTCTCCCACGGGATCCCCCTTCTCCTGGATCCACTTCCCACCATTTCTTCCAAGAGACTTTGTCCATTTGTCTGTCGTTGTGCTCAGGTCACTCCGGGCTCTCTGCTCCTCCTCTCTTGCTGCCCTGGGACCTTGGGTTTGTTTCATCTGCTGCTTTTACCCCTGGGGTGTGGACTATATAGTTACTATTTTAAAACACATATGCAGATCTATTATTTTAAAATGGATGTGCAGATTTTGCGTAGTAGAACAGAATCAAATCGAATCGAATCATGTGTATTATTCTGTGAACATGCACCCACAGAACAAGCTCTGCTGCTCCAAATGAGCTGCACAAGTGCCTGGCACTGGGGACGAGCAGAATTTAGTGACCAGCTGAGCTCTGGGTTTGGGTCAACACCTCACACACCAAACACAACACTGAATTAAGGAGGGGGAAAGCACAGCCAGCAGCTCCCTCATCCCGCTGACTCTCAGCTCTGCAGAATGCCCAGACTGCTGCTTCCTTCAGCACTAAAGCTGATATCAGTCAATTATTTCAAGGCTGTCAGGAGCCATCAACACCCCTTAGAGCCATTCCAGCATTGCAGTTTATAAACTGTGGAGTAAATAAATCAAACAATATGAGAAACTTCCAAATGTGCTATTTCTGAGGGGTTTTTCACACTTTGTGAGCCATTTGTCTGCTCTGCTCGGTGTTTTTTCACAGCCGATTTCCATCTGTTTCCCGTGGAATTGATACCGTTCCTCAGCATTTCCTGGGCCCGTGCATGGCGCTGCAATTAAATGCCAGCCCCGGCCACACCTGATGCAGCCTGAAACAAAGAAGATAAACCCTCTGCTCTGCCTCTCGCTATCCTGCCTGCCTCTGCGAGGTTCCTTTATTTCCTGTTTGATGTTTGACTCCGTGTGAGACATTCCCGTCTTCAGCAGTGAAAACTCATCCTGGGTTTTGTGTTGTGATGGAGCAATAGCTGAGTGGGAAGAAAAAACATCCATGAGCATCAGCCCCAAGAGCCAGGGAATGGCTTTGTACTCAAAATCTTCTGCAAAAGTGAGTGGATTTTTCTGGCTAGTGCTGTGATTCCCTGAGGGGTAACAAATTCCTGAGAATTCCTCTCCTCTGGTAGTCCCTGGTCAAAGCCTCCAAAGTTTTCTGCTGGCCTGACATTTTCTGGGTGTGCTTAGCCGGGAGTTCCCCAGCGAGATGCCGTAAGCAGAACTCTTGCCCTTAGAGCAAACATTTTAAAACCATTTGCTTTAGAGGAGAACTTCTATTTTGCCAGAAAAAACCCACAATGGTTTGGGCTGGAAGGACCTCAGAGCCCACCCAGTGCCAGCTCTGCCATGGCAGGGACACCTCCCACTGTGCCAGGCTGCTCCCAGCCCCAATGTCCAGCCTGGCCTTGGACACTGCCAGGGATGGGACATATTCCCCAAATTCCAGGCATGGAGCGCAGCATTCCAGAGCCACCAGCACCCCCCCAGCTGTGGGATCAAGTCCTGAGCAATCTCTGACCCCATTTCAGGTGATCCCATGTCCTTACTGCTCTGAGGATTGAAGTCCTCTTCCTGTTTTAATTCCTGGCCAGTTTGCATTCTAGGAAAGCTGATTTGCCTGTGCAGTTCTGGGCACCATCCAGGTGAATCCCTGGAGTTTGGGCAGGCTCCTGGGGCGAGCTGTTCACCTCATTCTGTGCTCAGGGGCCAGAACAGCCCTTGAGGGTTGTGTTTAAATCCTGTAAGGTCCAGTGCCCAGAGCACACGAGCACACAGGTGAGTGCTCAGACTCATGGAAATGCACATCCCCGTGTCTAACTCACCCTCTCTCCAGAACCACAGTGCCACTGAGGTTGGAAAAGACTTAGAAGATCCTTGAGTCCAAGATTTGGGTGACCATCACCTTGCCAACCCTGAGTGCCACTGAGTGCCACGTCCAGCTGTTCCAGCTCCTTCCCTTGGACCTCCCCAGTCCTGCCCTGGGCACCACTCCCCTCCTGTGCAGGTTTATGCCCAGTGTCAGCCCCACTGATGACCCCGGCTGTGGCTGCACACAGCAGGGGATTTCTGCCTTCCCCTTGTCCCTGTCACGAGCTCATTCCCCGGGAAGCCGAGGAGCAGCTCCCCAAATCTGGCACACGCCTGTCACTCATAGGGATCGCGGTGACAGCAGAGCCACCCCCAGCTGTTCCCAGCCCCCCCAGCCTGCCCAGTGCCCCAGAGCTGTGTCTGTCCAGCTTCTTTGGGAGGCAGATGTGGCTCCTTGCTCTCCTGGAAGGGAGATCTCCAGTCCAAGAGAGCAGTTACTGACTGAAGGCCGGTGCTGTTGGCACTCGAGGTTTGCTGAGCGGGGCTGGCTCTGCTCCGGGGGAGCAGAGAGCTCCGGGTCAGCACTGGCAGTGCCACACCCTGGGCTCTGTCTTATTTTGGGATTTAACCTGGGCACGGGGCCTTCGTGCCCCAGCTCTCTGCAGGGTGTTCACTCTGCAAAATCCAGCCCATCGCATTCCCAAATCATTCCAAGAGAAGCCTCTGTGTCCAGTCCCGGCTTGGAGCTGTCCTTGGCTCCTCAGCACCAGGACTGGCAGAGCTGCCCCGAGTGCCAGGGGCAGAAATGATGGGAAATAAGGGAAACTGCAGCTCCCAGAAAACTGCTGAGAGCACGGCAGGCGGGAGGGGGTTCCTGAGAGGACAGGCTGGGAAAAGCAAACGAGTTTCCTTAGGAGTGGAAAAAGGTTAGAGGGAATAGAAAAGCAGTGCTCCAGTGACCAGATATTGCAGATATTAACTTTAATAACAGGGACAAAAGGGGCCTTGGCAGGGGCTGCCCAGGGAGGTTTGGAGTGCCCATCCCTGGAGGTGTCCAAGGAATTCCTGGAGGTGGCACTCAGAGCTCTGGGCTGGGACAAGGTGGGCATCGGGCACAGCTGGGACTCCATGGAGGGCTTTTCCAGCTCTAATAACTCTGGGGTTTTATTCCGTTTTGAGCCAACCTCCGGTGGTTTTTACTGAGTTTTCAAACAATGCTGGACTTTCTGGGGGTACTTGGGTGCTGCACCAATGGCAAGGATCTGCAGAACCACCTCCCCAAGCCCAGTGTGAGGGATAAAGGTGGAGATGAGCTCTGGCAGAGATCCTTGTGAGGAAACATCTCCAGAAAAACATTTAAAATTCTGTATTTCTATTTGTAAGGTACAAAATAATTTCCAGTACATTCTCTTTCCACAATGAAAGGACTTTTTCGCCTGGTCACCTCTCCTGTAGCTCTCCTCTGGCCCCTGGATGTCCATTCCTGGATTGTCCATCCCAGAAGGATCGAACATCCCATTGGATTTAGGCTGCCAGCCCAGTCCCTCCTGCTCCAGCCCCTCCTGGTCCAGCTCCGTGCACTGCTGGGGTGAGGAATTCCTTTAAAGCAATCCCATCCTGCTCCGTGCTGTGCACAGTTCTGTGAATATTTGGGGTGAGGAGTTCCTTTAAAGCCCATCCCATCCTGCTCCGTGCTGTGCACAGTTCTGTGAATATTTGGGGTGAGGAATTCCTTTAAAGCAATCTCATCCTGCTCCGTGCTGTGCACAGCCTCTGCTGCTGGCAGCCTCTTCAAAAGCTGTTTAATCCAGTGCAGTACGGGGAGGTTGGGGGTTGTTCTTTCCCAAGGGCTGGCATTTTCCATGGATTTCATTCATACCATTCCAGCTGGATCTGTGGATCCCAGGGAGCCCGGATTTGCCTCTCCCCAGGCGGGGCTGTCCCAGAGGGTGGCTGGGTTGTGGCCACACACAGGTGCTCCAGGAAAAGGCTGTTGTTTATTATGCTCAGCCTGGAATGGGTGAATAAAGAGATTTCCTTGCAAAAAGTACTTTTTTGGGAAGGAGGAATTTCAGAGCAACCCCATAAATGATGGAAAAGCAGTCACAGTTACTGTTCCACGTGTCAGTTCTGTTCTGATTTATGGTGTCATTTGCAGAGTCAAAGTCACCACTGCTTCTGACTGACTGATCCTGGTGGAAGTTAATAGCTTCTGCTTGTGTTTCTTCAGCAGAACTTTATTAAATAAGATTTTCAGCCTAATTAAACCATTTCAGGATTTTGGCTTCCTGTCACCCAAAGATAAGTCTGAAGTGGAAAATGAGGTAATAGCCATAAAAACATAGAATATATTTATAGAGTTTTTATAACTTCTGTATTGTTTTAATTTCTATCCTATTTTCTTTTATGTTACTTTAAAGGAGGAAAAACGCAGGCAGCAGTTACTGGGAATGGTGACCCTGATATATTTAATAAAATACTGAGCTGCAAGTGGTAAATGTGTTACACGTGGCAAAGAGAGGAGTCAGGCCGTGGTCATTGCAATGCCGTAAAACCCAAATGCGCCCAGAGAAGAACACACTTCAAACATTCCTTCCTTTCTTGCGGGTATAAAGTTAATACCCAGCAAACAGAGCTCGGGGAAAACGGGCTTCACCTGAGCACAGGGGTGCAGGGCAGGCAAAGAGGGACTTCTGTCCTAGGAAAGGCAGGAATGAGGATGAAGTGTGGGATTTACTCCTTGTTTTCCATAAAGAAATCCTTCAGTGTGCGCCTGCAAGGAGTGAATGCCTCCGTTAAAGAGCAGCATCTTTAATTTTGTACGCAAATCTGGAATGAGTTGGTGGGACAGGCAGGTTCCCCCTTTCAGCACCTGTTTTACAAATACTCCTCCCGTGGCAGAGCTCATTTTCTGAGCTCTCCTCCTCCCCACTCCAGCTCCCCGCGCTCTCCCTGTCCCTGCCTCCGCTGCTGTGTCGCCAGCGCTGCTGGGCAGAGATTTGTGGGCCCATAAAAAGCCCTGAATTGAAACCCACAGAAGTTATTACTGTTTTATGTTGGGTTTTCTCAGTGATCCACTTCCACTGTGCCCTCCCAAGCACTGGGAGCGGTGCCGGAGCCTGAACTCTGTCCTGGAGCCAGGATGTGGGAAATGGAGGGGATCCTTAAATGTGCTGTAAACAAGCACAGCTTGAGTCTCTCATCTCAGTCATGCTCCAGCTCTTACTGCTCATGGTAAACTCTGAGAGTTCCCTGGGAGCTCAAAGCAGCCCAGACTGCTCGGAGATTTACACCTGCCAGCATTCCACATTTTTTTTTGGATGGGATATTAGGAAGGAATTCCTGGCTGGGAGGGTGGGCAGGCCCTGGCACAGGGTGCCCAGAGCAGCTGGGGCTGCCCCTGGATCCCTGGCAGTGCCCAAGGCCAGGCTGGACACTGGGGCTGGGAGCAGCCTGGGACAGTGGGAGGTGTCCCTGCCATGGCAGGGTGGGGCTGGGTGGGCTCTGAGCTCCCTTTCATCCCAGACATTCGGGTGATGGTTTGTCTTCGGCTGGGATCAATTCCTTGGAGACATTTCCCATCATTCTCACCTTAAATAATCTTTCCTGCCTTCCCTGCATCTGCATTTCTGAGCCACTCACGGTACCCCAGCCTGGACTGAGGCAAACCAGAGATCCCAGGAGCACGGAGGGACGGGAGCTGCGTGGCTGGAAAGAAGAGGTGGCAGGAGGGCAGCCAGCAGTGCCCGGGGCTGGGGGCACAGAGAGGCGGCTCCTGAGGGACATTCCCTGGGGGAAAAGGCCAGGGAGATGAGAATCCATCAGGGACAGGTGGGATCAGGCTGGTCCAGCCCAGCACGGCGTGCCTCCGGCCCTGCTGCTCCTCCCTGCTCCTCTCCGGGCTGCTTCTGCACGGAGCTCTGGGGTCGGTCCCAGCCCTCACAGGAGCTGAGGGAGGCCGAGCCCTCCCCAGGAGCAGCCCTGTGTCTGTAACTGGCGGTAAAACACCCAAACAGGAGACAAGATAAAAAAATAAATAGAGGAAATCATAAATTGATTTATATCTACTCTAAATAAGTAAAAGAGTTGAAACAGACCGTTGCAATTTGTAAAATTCTTCAGGAATGTCCCCTAAGGCAAATAAAAGGCACAAGTGAACCACCCCTCCCTGCAGCTGCTGGAGATACATTGGTTACCTCTGGTTATTTCCCACTCCGTTAATTCAGGATCCCCTTTCTTCCCTCTGCTCCCATGAGAATTAATTCTGTGACTTCCAGGGATGGCTGTGTAGATGATCCTGAGCAGAATCCCAATCTGTTCGCTTTGCCAGGACACATCTCACGAGTCTGAGAGTTTCCTGCCTCCAGCCTTCCATCCGGATCCTGCTTGTATCCCTTGTTTGAAGGCAGCACCACTTTTCTATCCCATTTATTCATGGAATGCCGTCTCCTCCTGCCCTGCAGTGCCCCACTCGCTTTCCATCGCTCAGGATGCACCTCTGCAAAGGTCTGAACTCCGAGAGCTGGTCACAGAATGATCCCATTCCCTTCTGCTGGCGGATCCCAGGGTTTGGGCAGGGTGAGCAGCTTTTACTGGGCCAGCCGAGGGTGGGAGCTGGAAGGGGCTGGGTGAACCCTCGCACAGGGAACACCCCAACCCCAGCCCCCTCAGCATCCTCCCCAGCCCCCTCAGCATCCCACACCCTCCCCCAGCTCCCTCAGCATCCTCCCCCAGCCCTGTCCCGGCCATTCCAGCACATCCCGGCGCTCCCAGACAGCCTCCTCCAGCTGGACACGGGACCAGCGGAGCCAGGCTGTGACAGCAGATAAGGGAATGCTGATCCAGGGCTCCTCTAGCAGCAGCAGAACACATTTGCAGGAGCCAGGATGTTTCACAGGGCACATTCAGCTCCTCACCAGATAAAAATGCAAAGCTCTGTGGGTTGTGCAGCCACAGCAGGAACTGAGCTCCCAGGAAAGACGGTTCCAGTAGAAATGTGGCTGATGGAGGCTTTTTTGAGACGCTGATAACTCACCTGGACATGCCAGCAGTTCCTGACACATTCATGGGTTCCAGCTGCAGGCTCTGAGCACTCAGCTTGGCCTGGGGCTGCACAAGTTCCCTGTTATTCTTTATTAACCACGGTGTGGTTTGGATCCTTTGCCCACCCCGGATTTATTCCTGTTGTTGTGCAAGCCCACAAAAGCAATACCCGTGAAGCACAACCGAAGCCAGGGGTGTTCCAGCACAGCTCTGCTCTGCAGGCCCAGCCTTCCCAGCTGCTGAGGGAATGCTGGAGCCAGCGGATGGAGGCTCCATCAGAAACCCAACCCTGCTGCAGCCAGGGCCCTCTGTGAGCACTGGGCGCTTTGTTTGCCACCAGTGGATGTCCTGTGGTCTAGAAAATCCTGTATTTATGTCGTCCCAGGACACATTCCCAGGAATATCCTATCAGCAGGGCAGAAGGAGAAGCACAGGGGTGTCACAGCCAGCCTGGGGCAGTTGGGGGGTGCAGAGGGACAGCGCTGAGCCCCCAGCACAGGTGACTGCAGGGACCAGTGCCCCCATGTCCCCCCAGGTGCCACCAGCCACAGGAGCAAGCTCACTTCCCTGGAATTTCTAAAAAGCACATCTCAAAGCAAACACCAGGCTTGGGCTGTGCCACAGGGGCTGTGGGGCCCTCCAAATCCACGTGAAGGCAGGGCCCAAAGGACCCACAGGGATTAATTCAATAAATACAAGATTGCTGAATCGCTTTGTCCTGTAGCAGAGGACACTCCACAGTTACTGCAAATCTACACTGAAATCTGAGGGTTCTTTTCCATAAGGATCTTCTGTTTTAATAAACCCTTGGGAATGAATGCAATGAGAAGTTTTATTAATGCAGTTCAGCTACTCAGATTATATTTTACTCTATGAGTGATCGTAGTGACAATCAGGAGCTGCAGGTCCCTATTTCCACTTGGAAGCTCAGAACCAGATGAGCAGGGAATATTTTGGAGCAGTTCACGCACTGAAGATTCCTTGGAGCCAGAGGGACCAAATATTGGAAATGATGGAAAACCTGAAGGGGAGACTTGAAAAGCTTCTTCATTGCTTCGACTTTACTCTTGGTTGTCCTGAACAGGTGGAAATTACCCAGAATCAATAATGAGAGTTGCAAGGTCAGGAACAGAGCAGCTCCGAGTTGACTCCTCATTTCAGGGCCGATTTGCCTGCTGTCCCAGCCATCCGTTGCCGGGGTTTGAGCAGCTCTGACAGCTCATTAATTATAGAAGGAGATTGGAGAGTGGACAGCAGCAGTGGCACCGGAGGATTCATCTTTGCTGTCAGCTGCCTAATGCGCATCCATTCTCTTGCCGCGGAAAAGAACACTTCCAGTAAATCTTTGTCCATCTCCCATCTCCGGGAAGGAAATCAGACATGACATTAACAATTGCCTCTGTATTCTCTGGGAAATGCACTCCTAAACGCCAGACATGGGAATATATTAACACTTCAGCGTCACATATTTCTCGGCAGCTCCGCGGTTCACGCTCTGTGGAAACGCAGAAACCACTGCCCAGGAACTGCGCAGCCAGACGTGGTGAATGGGAGGATCCCGGCACCGCCAGGGTGAGGAGGGAGCAGAGGTGCTCCTGGAGCTGCTGAGGGCAGCCAGGCCCAGGCTGGAGCAGGAGGAATCCCTGGGTTCCCATCAATTCCGCATGAGTGCTGTGCCCTGGTTGGGCGCAGCAGCAGCCCGGGATCGATGGAGCTATCAAAGCTCAGTATTGACGGGTGCTGAGCATTTAACGGCCTTTAGCTCTCCAGGAAAATCCAGGAGGGGGTTGCAGCCTCTGGAAAGCCGAGCCTGTGGAATGTTTCGCAGGCACTGACGTGCCCACGGCAACCTTTACCTTCTCACCTGTTTGGGTTCCCTCCTGATGGAGGCGGGAGGTGCTGAGCCCTTCCTGGGCAGGAAGGGAGAGCAGAACTCCAGGGACCTGCTCTGGCTTTCCAAGAAGGGAGGGCCTGGTCCTTGTCTGACTTCAGGAATTTATGGTAAAATCCTGAGAAGTTTCTCACACTCTTCTGAAGCTTTAGCAAAAATAAATGAGAATACTGAGAATCGAGCTCATCTGCCCGAGGGCTGTGTGCAGTGCTGAGCCGTGAGCAGGCACTGCTAAAGCTCCACCGAGTGAGAGTTAAAAATAAAGGCACCAGGTACTTCCAAAGGTGTGTGTTCCCAATCCCAAAGGTGTGTGTTCCCAATCCCAAAGGTGTGTGTTCCCAATCCCAAAGGTGTGTGTTCCTTATCCCAAAGGTGTGTGTTCCTTATCCCAAAGGTGTGTGTTCCCAGTCCCAAAGGTGTGTGTTCCCAATCCCAAAGCTGTGTGTTCCCAATCCCAAAGGTGTGTGTTCCCAATCCCAAAGCTGTGTGTTCCTTATCCCAAAGGTGTGTGTTCCCAATCCCAAAGGTGTGTGTTCCCAATCCCAAAGGTGTGTGTTCCTTATCCCAAAGGTGTGTGTTCCCAATCCCAAAGGTGTGTGTTCCCAGTCCCAAAGGTGTGTGTTCCTTATCCCAAAGGTGTGTGTTCCCAATCCCAAAGCTGTGTGTTCCCAGTCCCAAAGGTGTGTGTTCCTTATCCCAAAGATGTGTGTTCCCAGTCCCAAAGGTGTGTGTTCCCAATCCCAAAGATGTGTGTTCCCAGTCCCAAAGCTGTGTGTTCCCAGTCCCAAAGCTGTGTGTTCCTTATCCCAAAGGGGTGTGTTCCCAATCCCAAAGGGGTGTGTTCCTTATCCCAAAGGTGTGTGTTCCCAATCCCAAAGCTGTGTGTTCCCAATCCCAAAGGTGTGTGTTCCCAATCCCAAAGATGTGTGTTCCCAGTCCCAAAGCTGTGTGTTCCCAATCCCAAAGGTGTGTGTTCCCAATCCCAAAGGTGTGTGTTCCCAATCCCAAAGGTGTGTGTTCCCAATCCCAAAGGTGTGTGTTCCCAGTCCCAAAGGTGTGTGTTCCCAATCCCAAAGGTGTGTGTTCCCAGTCCCAAAGGTGTGTGTTCTCAATCCCAAAGGTGTGTGTTCCCAATCCCAAAGGTGTGTGTTCCCAGTCCCAAAGGTGTGTGTTCTCAATCCCAAAGGTGTGTGTTCCTTATCCCAAAGGTGTGTGTTCCCAATCCCAAAGGTGTGTGTTCCCAATCCCAAAGGTGTGTGTTCCTTATCCCAAAGCTGTGTGTCCCAGCTGGCATCCTTTAACAGTGGCAAAGAGAAGCATTTTCAGGACTTCCCAGACTCTCAGCCTGTTCATTCATATGCTGGGGAATGGCTTTCAGTTGACAGGGTCAGGGACAGATGGGATATTGGGATTTGGGAATCCCTGGCTGGGAGGGTGGGCAGGCCCTGGCACAGGGTGCCCAGAGCAGCTGGGGCTGCCCCTGGATCCCTG
The DNA here is from genome assembly GCF_965178545.1 of Coloeus monedula. Taxonomy (NCBI): domain Eukaryota; kingdom Metazoa; phylum Chordata; class Aves; order Passeriformes; family Corvidae; genus Coloeus; species Coloeus monedula. The sequence goes on along the minus strand of NC_138786.1, from coordinate 64,355,794 downwards.
GCAGTGCCCAAGGCCAGGCTGGACATTGAGGCTTGGAGCAGCCTGGGACAGTGGGAGGTGTCCCTGCCAGGGCAGGGGTGGCACTGGGTGGGATTGAAGGTCCCCCCAACCCAAACCAGTCTGGGATTCTGGGATTCCTCCACGGGAAGGAGGAAGGGAAAGCATCCTCAGCAGTGGAAGTTTGGGACAAAGGCTTATCTTGCCTGGAACAAGGATGAGAAGGATGCAACATCCTCGGTGCCCACAAAACACCCCAGAGCCATTGCACACTCCCTGTGATGCTTTTTTCCCTTCATTTCCCATGGATATTTTCTTTCCAGCCTTTTAATATCCCAGCCCAGTCACAGAGCCTGGGAAGCCTGGAGCGGTCTTGGTTGGGAATTCAGCTGCTCTGGGTGTGGCAGGAGGGGCAGCGGCTCCTCTCCCTCTGTGTGGCCAGAGCAGCCCCTGCCCGTTCCCCAGCAGCCAGGTGGCCTCACTGGCCACATCCCAGCCTGCGGAGCCCAGGGATCAGCCCTGTCAGGGGGCCTGGCCCAGTGGCACAGGGAGGCTCATCTCCAGCTCCGGCTGCTGGGTCTGCAGCCTCCCTCTGACAGCAGCCAGAGGTTGCTGATTTGGGGGCAGGAGGAGCTCCCAAAGCAACGAGGGAAGGGAGCAGCAGCTCCAAAGGCATCTCAGGGACACATCCTCTGCGAGATGAGGGCACAGGGAACTCTGCAGCCACCCTGCCCGGGGCTGAGGCCAGGCTGGCCAGCAGGAACTGCATCATTTCAAACACACACTGCGGGCCTCTGGCATTTCTCACTCCCTGTTTTGTGTTAATCCACTAAAATTGTGCTGCCCAGGGCTGAACTGAGCGTTCAAAAACACGATGGCAGAAGGTTCTGAGAGTCGTGAGAAGAGCAACAACAGAAAAAGAAAGAAAAATACTCCTGAGATGAAAAACTGCCTCAGTATTGTCATAGAGCCTCCTGAGCTGGAGGGACCCACAGGGATCACCCAGCCCAGCCCTGTCCCTGCCCAGACCCCCCAACAACCCCAGCCTGGGCATCCCTGGCAGCGCTGCCCAAACGCTCCTGGAGCTCTGGCAGCCTCGGGGCCGTGCCCATTCCCTGGGGAGCCTGGGCAGTGCCCAGCACCCTCTGGGGGAAGAGCCTTTCCCTGGTATCCAGCCTGAGCCTGCCTGGCCCAGCTCCACACCAAAGAAGACACAAAGGTCTCTCTTGACACAATTTCCAACTTTAAACAACAAAAGCAAGGTGACTTTGACAGAGGTTCCTCCAGCCAACTTAATGAAAGGCAAAAAATATCCATGTGGGAAACAAAGCTAAATAAACCCATATTAAAGATGGGTTGGGGGTTGCAGGATAAAAGTTTTGTTCTTGCTTGTATCTTCAAACAATGAGGAGTGATGTACAAAGAAGTGTGGTAGGATACCCAGTATTGGATTTTTTTTTAATCAAATGTGATTTTTTTAGAAGAAGTGCTCAGTGTGAAGCAGAACCTCCTTCAGAGAACCCCTCCAGCCATAACTACATGGAAAATAACAGTTCAGGATAAAAATGGTCAAAAAGCCCCTTTAATACCTGAGTTTGGTGTCCCAGCTGCCCAGTGGCCACTCTGGGATGGGCTAAACCGGCTGAAAACATCAGATCCTCACATGGTACCACCAGAACGTTGATATCCTACAGTCACAAGTGCAATTTGGGGAACCCAAGCAATGCTTGGTCAGCTGCCAAAATCCCTGATTTGAGACCCTGGAGAAGGCAGCAGGTCCTGAGCTGGGCTGTCCTGAGACCTCATCCTTCCTCTCCTGCTGGGTTCCCTTCTCATTTCAGTCCCAGAAAATGCCCTTGAGGCACCCAGAACTGCACAGAACTGGGTTTCATGCAGGTGCTGGAGGAGGCTGTGTGGGGCAGGCAAGGGAATTGTCCCGTGGGACACAGCCTGTCCCCATGGCAATCTGGGGAGTTTTGCTGGGTTATTGTAAAATCCCTCTCCCAGCCACTCCAAATTCTAATAATATCCCATAAACACCAGCTCGGTTTCATTTACATTTATCACCAGTGTTTTTAAGGGTTCTGATAACAACTTGGCAACACAAAATAAACCAATATTTGATCTGCCTGACAATGTATTGGAAATCTTAAGTTGATCTTGATTCATCCCTGCTATAAAATCCAGTATTTGTTACTGCTCCGAATTGCTCTATGGAAATATCAGGTTCAGTTTCTATGACAACAAGAGTCATAAATGCCAAAATTCTTCCTGTTCCTTTTCTGTTTTCAGCTTGACAATGAGCCATTTTTTTTCATTCCTTTGAATTAACCTTTCCCTTTCCCCTGGAAATGAATAATCCAGACAGAACCTGCTTTCCCTGCTGTATTCACAATGTCCAGTTGTTTCAGCACCACCCAGCTGTGTCTGGAGAATTGGAAAAAACTCCTCTCCTCTTCCCCAGGGAACAGTCAGATCCTGGGAATGGATGGAAGGTGTCAAAAGAAAGCCCAAGGATGACCTCAGAGAAGCAGGGCTCTTCCAGAGGCCACATTCCAGGAAGGAATGTGTGGGTGGCACTGAGGGCATCCTGTCTGTCCTGGTGCCAGAGGCAGCACCTGAGGCTTGCACAGATGGGGCTCCTGCTCCCGTGTGCTCCCAGCTCATCTCCATCCATGGACAGGATGGACAGGAGGACAGGGCAGGATGGACAGGACAACAACAGAATTTGCAGAAAACCACCGAATTATCACCTTTATCAGAAAAACTAACAAACAGAAAGACCAGGACGTATTTTTCAGCTCCCTGACAGAGGTTTGGGTCACTTTGAAGATCACAGCCCCCCAGCCGCAGCTCCGTGCTGGCACGCCTCGGTTGGCTGGCAAGGAGCAGGGGTCTGGGGGGAGAAATACATGGAAAAATCCTTTATGAGCAGCTTTTCCTGCAGAATTGCAGAAATTAAACTCCGGGACAATGTGAGAAGAGCTGTATCCCAGATTCAGGGAGCCCCTGTCCCGTTTGGAGTGCAGACAGCCTGCTGTCTCCTGGAGCTCGTGGCATGTAGGAAAGCTGGGACAGCAGCATTCCCAGGACAAGGTATTCAGCCTCTTGGCTTTGGAGACACGGAGTGAGCACCACGAACTTCTGTGGTCCTGCTGCCTTCTGTGGTCCCTTTTGACCACAAACATCCACAACTCCTGGGTGCTCCCTCCCGTCAGGGCTGGAACACAACATTTTCTTGGCCCTCATCCACTGCTCCCAGCACATCCATTGCCACCTCCTCCCCTCCCACCCTCTCCTGCACTCCCAGGAGAGCTCCCTGCTGCTGGAACAGCCAAACCCAATTCCATCTTAACTCCAGGAGCCTTTGCAAAGCGCTGCAGCCATGTGGCCTGTGGGAATCCCAGGACAGACCTTACACAAGCAGTGGCAGAAGTGGGACCCTCATTGCTTCTGAGCGTTGGAAACTGGAAATCTCTCACAGTTCCTTGTGTGGCATTTATTCTCTCTTCTCTCCAGCCCTGCCTCATCTCAGCTCTTCCCTGTGTGTCACAGAGATGCCCTGAGTGTAACCACAGGATGTCCCTGACTTTGAGTTCATTGGGATGGGAGCTCATGGAAATGCCCCTTCGCAGGAGAGCTCTGCAGTGCAGCTGGACTTTGACATGGGGACACTCCTCTCTGCTGCAGGAAGGATCTCCTCAATCCTGGAGCCATTCCCACCATCCTGGAGCCATTCCCACCATCCTGGAGCCAGCCCCTCCATCCTGGAGCCAGCCCCTCCATCCTGGAGCCAGCCCCACTGTCCAGGGGCTGGGAGGGCTGGGAGCAGCATCACATTCAGTGCTCTTTACTGAAGTAGGACGGGGCTGGGCTGCAAACACAACATTTCCATTGCACGGGGCTCGTCTGCTCCTTCTGCAGCTCTTTGAGCCCCAACAACTTGGCCCAAGAGGAGTTTCTGCCCAGACTGAGCTTCCAGCACAACAAAGGGCCAGGAGAGGAGGAAAAGGCCTCTAATTGCAGCAGGAGAGGTTTAGGTTTGATATTGGGGAACATGGATCCTGGTACTTCAATTCTTCTGTGGAAATTTTTCCTGCAACAAATTTCTCATTCATTTTCAGCTCGTAGCTGGCTGTTCATTCCCAGCGCTCGCTGTGGAAATATTCCTTCCTTTGTGCTCCCTTTACCTGCATCTGTGTCCCCTGGGCCACAGCAGCAGGAACACAATGGGCAGGAACATTTTCCCTCTTCTGTTTCTTAGGTGAAAGTAGAAGATGCTTCACTTCTGCTGATGCCTTTTCCTGGTCTTAAAATCAAGAGTCAAACACGGTTAGAAGGGGAAAAGGGATTTTACCTTGGTATTTATTTTAAGGATCCTTAGGTGCACATGTCCAGGTGGAATGCACCCCAATGCACACCACAGTGCACCCCAAAGATCTGGTATCACATTAGAGGTGTTACTAATTAGCAGATCTATCAAAGGTTCCCCAGTGAGAGGCTGGAGTGAGCCCCCCTCCCCAAGGAGCCTTCCCCTGGATGGTTCTATCTCAGGTTACAGAATGTGTTCTGGAGAGGACCTTGGGCTCTGGGGCACACTGATCCCCGGCTACGAAGCTGCTGAGATGTTGAGTCTCCTGGCTGAACAAACAAGTCCAAGAATGGAGGCAAAGAGCACTGAGAATACAGAGGTTGTAAAAAGGTATAACAGGGGTATAAAAGAAAAGGCAAAAAATCATCGTGGCATCACTGCCAGAGGTTCAACTGCTGGTTGTGGAAACTCAGAAAAAAATGTGGATTTTCTTCCTACTGTGGTTCATGTCTTTACCCTTTCCTTGCACTGTCCTGGTCCACTGAAGTCACTCAACTTGAAGCCTCACAATTCTGGGTTTAAAAACTCCTGATTTCCCCCCTGCATGGACTATCCCCTGAGAATGTGTTCAGGAATCTCTGCCTGAAGCTGAGAGCAGCCAAAACGTGGCAGGTCCTTGAATCCAAATCGTGGTGCCCTAAAAACGACAGGTCTGGTAATCCTTCACTGCAGCACAGCTCCACCCTGATGTGCTCCATGGATCCACAAGGAAATCGGGGCTGAAGCAGCTTTCCCAGGCAGTGGCAGGGATTCCTGTCACCCTTCAGGGGAAATCTCGGTTTTGAGAGGGGCTGAGCAGCTGCAGGCAGCAATTACACAGCGTGGAGGCCTCCAGCACCAGGCCCTGCATTTAATGCTCCTCATTCCGAGGCAGGTTTGTCTGTCTAGAAAAGCCTGGCACACAGGAATTATTTTTACATTTTAGGGTTTTAGTCTAATTTAGGCTGAAACCTGAATTGGTCTTTTTTTTCCCCCCCACAAATTAAATCAGCTTCTGTTTACATTTACATTTTGACTGAAACTTCTGCTGCTTCCCAAGTCAGGGACATAATGTCTTCTCATAAAAACCTCATCAAGCATCAACTAAAATTCTTCTTCACTCTCTTTATGCTCACAAAACATTCCTTTTTTGAATAACTCCAGTAAGTGATGCTAAACTTCACCATCTGCTGAGATTTTTATCCCATTGTATTTCTTTTTCGCTCCTGAAGATGATAATTTGCTTATATTGCTGTGCAATTCCACCTCAGTATTTTTGCCAGGCATTATCATATCTTTGCTTCTTAATTTTAATAGTTTGCCATTAATTTACATTTTTGACAATCTATGCAGCCTAAATCAGCAATCAGCTTCATTCGGTGCTGGCCCAGGAGTTAAAGAATTCACACTAATAAACAGAATTTTCACCATTATCTACAAAATGCCTTTGGTTTTGTACTGGCCCAGGGGCTGAGCTTTGTTGGGTTTGTCTTCTCCTGAGCTGCTCTGGGCTGGTTTCAGCTGACTGTGGAACATCCAGGTGGTTGTTCCAAATTACTTAGGCTCAGCCATGGAAATCCTGCCCAAGGATCGAACCCCTGGCCCCTGGCAGAGGATGTTCTGTGCTTCAGCTGAGGGGGAAGGGTGGGGAAAGTCAGATTTTATCTGGGTCCCCCTGAGGAAAAAGCACTTGAACACATTCTCCTGTAAAATGCATTAAAATCAGCCCAAAGTGGTATGAAACGGAGCAGGAGGAACCCCCTGGCACCAGGCATGTGCGTTCCAGGGAAACAAGCTGATGGCTGAATATCCCCATGGGACAGACACTTGAAGTGCTCTATTTTCATTAAAATAACCTTTTCAATTAAGCAAAAGAAATTATTAATATTCTGATCTATTATCAAGACCCTATTTCGCATCCATCAAGCCAAAAGTGTGAGTCATAACTGAAAAAAATCTGTTCCTGGGCCTCTCTGGGTCCACAGGTGCAGCTGGAGATGAGAGGCCCAGGAAAAGTAGCAGGAGGCTTTAAATAATTCTGATTTATGAATTGGGTTATGGCAGCAACTGAATGTGCCAGGCCAGGTTTGGGGCTGTGGTCCCATGGAATTTCTGAGTGCACACATAAACTGCAGAGATGTCTTTCCTGCAAACGTTTCACCGTCTAAGTGAAACCAGTGATGAGGCAAATAGAGGGAATGTGATGACATTTGGCCAAACGTTGTTAAGCTGTGCCTTCAGCCCTTCAAGCAAACTGATTTCTCGAGGTCACAGCTCCCAAACAGGGGCTTTCAAACATTCAGACTTTCCAATGTTACCAATAATGCTGTCTGGATTTGTCTCATTGTTCACCCGAGGGAAATGCTCTCCTGCCCACCGAAAGGGGGATCAGGGAGAGATCTGTGTGTGGGCAAGGAGGAGATGGAGATAAAGGGTGGAAGTGCAATGAGAGGGCAACTGGTGCAGGGCAGCTCCAAGCCATGGAGGGACCCGAGAGGAGCCAGTGACAAACGTGGGTTGCAGTAACACCCCGGAGGAGCCCTCTGGATGGCAGTGGCAGCGGAAGGAAAGGTTGGGTGCACATTGCTGAAGAAGCCTGTGCAAAGTCTCACCACAGCAGCTCCACTCCAGCGTCCCCGTGCTGAGCTCAGGTACCCAAATGCAGCAGGGCTGGGAGCTCCAGTGCAGCAGTGCAGCAGTGCAGCAGTGCAGCAGTGATGCAGGAGCAGTGGTGCAGGGATGCAGGGATGCAGGGATGCAGGGATGCAGTGATGCAGTGATGCAGTGATGCAGGAGCAGTGGTGCAGTGGTGCAGGGATGTAGTGATGCAGGGATGCAGGGATGCAGGGATGCAGGGATGCAGGGATGCAGGAGCAGTGGTGCAGTGGTGCAGTGGTGCAGTGGTGCAGTGATGCAGTGATGCAGTGATGTCCTACAGCCCTAGGGCGTTTGGCTCAGCTCAGGGGGATTTTCAGTGCAGTGATGCAGGAGCAGTGATGCAGGGATGCAGGGATGCAGGGATGCCGTGGTGCAGTGGTGCAGTGATGCAGTGATGCAGTGATGCAGTGATGCAGTGATGCAGGAGCAGTGGTACAGTGATGCAGTGATGCAGTGATGCAGTGATGCAGTGATGCAGCTGCAGCGGTGTCCTACAGCCCCAGGGCGTTTGGCTTGGCTCAGGGGGATTTTCAGTGCAGTGATGCAGTGATGCAGGAGCAGTGATGCAGGGATGCAGGGATGCAGTGATGCCGTGGTGCAGTGGTGCAGTGATGCAGTGATGCAGTGATGCAGCTGCAGTGATGTCCTACAGCCCCAGGGCGTTTGGCTCGGCTCAGGGGGAGTTTCAGTGCAGGGGTGAGCAGGGGGATCCCGCCAAGGCAGGGGCTGTTGATCCACGGCAGCAGAGCCTGACAGCCCAGAGCTGCTGAGCACCGGGGCAGAGGCAGGGCTGAGCCTCGTAAAACACCTCATTAACTCAGGGACAGGCAGCGGGAGATGGAAAATCCTTCACCCAGAAAGCGAAACCACATTTGGCTTTTTACAGGGCACGTGGCCTTGTTCTCTTTCCTTTAATTTATTTATTCTGCTGAAGAAAAGAGGCTGAGAGGATGACACAGGACTCCGAAATCCTGGATTACCTCACGCGCCCTCCCAGGCGTGTGCTGCTGCAGATGGCACGGGATAAATTTAACTGATCCTGTCACTGGGTGCTTCCAAACAGCTGAATTCCACATCTTGCTGTGCCCAGAGCCTTAATTGCTGCAGCTGAGCAGGGTTTGTGGGGATGTGCTGCAGCAGCCGGTGCGGGGGCATTGTTACTGACGGGAACCACAGGAATTTATATTTGGTTTCACAGAATCACAAACTCATGGAACGGTTTCAGCTGGAAGGAACCTCAAAGCCCACCCAGCCCCACCCCTGCCATGGCAGGGACACCTCCCACTGTGCCAGGCTGCTCCCAGCCCCAGTGTCCAGCCTGGCCTTGGAGGACAGATCTTTCATTCCCAGTGCCCGCAGCCCCTCCTTGTCACCTTCAACACGTGCCTGCTCCCGGGAATCAACATGCCAGGAGGAACTCTGAATTAACACTTGCAGATTGCATTACGCTTTCCCTGCACACAAAGCTGGGGTTTTCTCCCCCTCAGCTGCAAAGAAATTTGAACAAATAATTTAGGGAAAAAAAAAAAAGAAAAATCCCCATTTTTTGCTCGTTCCTTTGGAAAGCAAAGAGGCTCATGGAAGCAGCAGGGGGAGAGGCAGGAATTGAGTGCAGGAGCAAATGATCTCCCGAGGGGCTCCCGAGGGAGCACAGCCAAGGCCTCCCCTGCTCTGCAGCTCCTCTTTGTGCAGTCCTCGCACTCAGGCCCTTCCAGGGAAGGTATTTGGTGGATCAGAGCCTCCAGCCCTTTGCCCGGGAGCGATTTTTTCACTGCTCTACAAAGCTTTTTGAAAAGGAAAATTTCCCTTCCCGTTCTTCCCGGTGCACGGTCCCGGGGGAGCGGGGCTGCTCCGGGGAGGATATTTCTGTGCGCTCCAAACCCCACAGTGTGCTGCTCGGTTTCGCCTTATTTGCATGTTCTAAAGGTGCTGTTGAGTGGGAATTTAGTGGTTTCTAAACCTCGTGGTTTTCCAGCTCCTGTGCATATGCAATAATTTGTACTCGGAGATGCGCAGTGACCTCTTTTTTTCAGTGCAAGAAATGTTTTCATTAAAAATAAAATAGCAGATACATCAAGACATTTCCTCTTGTAAAGCCTCATGTCCTGAATATCAAGTAGGAATAGCCAGGCTGTGCAAAGCTTTCTGATGGTGCCACACAGATAAAAACAGGAGAGCCTGAGAGGGAGATTGGGCTGTTGTGTAACATATAAACCAAACTTTATGGGCTCTGGAACTTCCATCAACAGATCACAGAACCAGGGAATGGCTGGGGTTGGGAGGGACCTTAAATCCCACCCAGTGCCAGCCCTGCCATGGCAGGGACACCTCCCACTGTCCCAGGCTGCTCCCAGCCCCAATGTCCAGCCTGGCCTTGGGCACTGCCAGGGATCCAGGGGCAGCCACAGCTGCTCTGGGCACCCTGTGCCAGGGCCTGCCCACCGTCACAGGGAAGGAATTTCATCCTAATATCCCATCTAAACCTACTCTGGCAGTGGGAAGCCATTCCCTGTGTCCTGTCCCTCCATACCTTGCCTTTGGAAATTGTCTCTCTCCATCTTTCCTGTAGGTTCCCTTCAGGTCCTGGCAGGCCACAATGAGCTTCTCCGAAGCTTCTCCTCTCCAGGCTGGACAATCCCAGCTCTCCCAGCCTTTCCTCCCAGCAGAGCTGCTCCATCCCTCTGATCCCCCTGGTGCCTCCTCTGGCCTCTCTCCAGCAGCTCCACGTCCTCCCTGTGCTGGGCCCCAGGGCTGGGGCAGCTCTGCAGGTGGGGTCTCACCTGAGCACAGGGGCACAATCCCAATTCCTTTCCTGCTGCCCACACTGGGATCAGCCCAGGGCAGGGGGGTTCTGGTTTGGAGCAGGTCCAGCTCTCACCCGCTCTCAGGTCCTTCTCCCAGGGCTGCTCCAGCTGCTCATCCCAGCCTAGATTGACCCTGGGCGTTGTCCCAACCCAGGGGCAGCACCAGCTCCTGGCCTTGTTAAACTTCACAGGATTCCCATGGGCCGCTCCTGGAGCTTGTCCAGGTCCCTCTGGATGCGTCCCTGCACCCCCAGCTCGGTGTCACCTCGATGTGCTGAGGGTGCCTGAGCCCTGTGTGCCTGGAGAAGGTGCTGAATGAATGACACCAGTGCCAGCAGGGACCCCCGAGGGACACCGCTGGTCACTGGTGTCCAGTGGGACTGACCACGGCCCTCTGGCTGAGGCCCCACAGCGACATCCCCGTGGCTGAAGTGAAACACCTTTAACAATACAAACCAGAGCGGGGCCTGCCAAGATTTTAGGACCAAAAAGCTCCGTTTTTGAGCCATTCACTCACACCCCCTTTTATCTGAAGCTGCGCTGCTGGAACTCGCTGGCACTGGGAATATTTATAACTCTGGATTCAAACGATTCCCCCATCCAGGAGGGAAGGAGCAGGCTCAGGCTGCTGAAATCCTTTGCTGGGAAATATTCACCATGTGAACACAAACCAGGAGCAGAAACAAATTCGTGGAGACATCTAAAAGAGTGCTCACAGCATTTAGATCAGCTCATCTGAGCAGCTCTTCTCTCGCTGGTACCGGCGGAAACGGAGCTCGGAAAACGTGGAATTAGTGATTTCCACCATCTTGAGGAGACAGCATTAATATGCTGCCACCAAATCATGGCTCCTGCAACAAATGTGGCTCACTGGTTACAAATTGTGTTTGAAATTTCTGAACTGTTGGAGTTGGCTGAGCCCTCAAAGCCCAGAATTGGGAATATTTTAACAAATAGAAGATGTCAGGTCTGTTCAAGGCGATTCGCAAATTCCTGCTGCTCCTTATCTGACAGAATTCAGATCATTGCCAAAGAATGGGCATAATCGCTCACAAGTCCCCGAATTCTCCATTAATTCAGGGTAAAAAATGATTCAGCTGAAAAGTCACACTGCTAATTACTCTGATTTAAAGAGCGTTTCAATTACCTAATTGAGGCCCAGAAATAGTGCACTCAATTTAGGTGGTCAGTCACAGTTCAGAAATAATGAATAGTAAATGATTAATACACAGCCCAGAAACACTCACAATCAGAAAATTATTCCTTTGAATCAGCCTGTGGATGGCTGGCAACGAGGGACACTCGCAATCAATTACAGGCCCTGGCTCAGCCTCTCCTGGGAATGCTGCTCGGGGGAAATGCAGCTTTTCCCCAGGTTTTGTCCCTCCAAAAGGGCACAGAGAGGATTTTTTCGCAGATACCCAGAGCCCTGTGTCTGGTTGTTTGGGGTATTTTTAATGGATAGAGGCAATTTATCCTGGATGAGCCAAACTTTTCATGGCATTTACACAACAAATCAATCCTGGAGCTGCTGTGGCAGTGAAGTCGGGGCTGGGCTGAGGGGACACATCCAGGGCCATCCAAACACATCCAGGGCCATCCAAACACATCCAGGGCAGCAGGGAGAGAAGGAGAGGGAACGGCCTCAGGCTGGGCCAGGGCAGGCTCAGGGTGGGCAGCAGCAGGAATTTCCCCATGGAAAGGGAGCTCAGGCCTTGGCAGGGGCTGCCCAGGGAGCTTTGGAGTGCCCATCCCTGGAGATGTCTGAGGATGCCATCAATTAGTCATTAATAATTAGCTGGTAATAAGCAAGCTAATATCTGGTTAACACTAGCAATAAACATTCATAACTAAAGCACAAAATTAAGGCACAGAAAGGAGATAAAATTCTTCTGCAAAGAGCTTAATCCAGTGAAAAGTCACCTTCAGATCAGGCAAAATATATTCAAGATTTTTTCTACAACTCCTGACCCTTCCCAGAGGGAAAAGAGAAGGCAGGAACATCTTAAAGCAGAGATGTTCCATTTCAACTACTCCAAAAAAATAACAAAATAAAAAAATCCCAGAATCCCAGAATGGTTTAGCTTGAAAGGGACCTTAAAGCTCATCTTGTTCTGCCATGGGCAGAGACACCTCCCACTGTCCCAGGCTGCTCCAAGCCCCAATGTCCAGCCTGGCCTTGGGCACTGCCAGGGATCCAGGGGCAGCCACAGCTGCTCTGGTCAATTAATCTGAAGTGAAAAAAAAAATCTGAAAAATTATATATATTATATAAAATATTAAAAATAAATTTACTTTATATTTAAATATTGTGAACAGCAAAGGTATTTTTACACAACTCTGAAAAGAATGCTAAAATTATTCCGAAACTGCATTTGAAATTAGAGCAAACCAAATTCCCATTCAGAACAGGAATGTGAAGGAACATCCCCAGGAGCAGGGCACGTTTGGATGCAGGGAGAGCGCCCCGGGAGCTGCAGCTGCTCCGAGCTCACGGCGGGAGCACCGACTGCTCCTTTCAGGAGCTCAGATAACCAGGTATTGTTGTTATCTGCATCTGTTTGCCCTTCCTTCCAATTCGTATAAATTATTTGCCATAGCAACCCCCAGTGCTAATAAGTTGTACTATTTAATTACATGTTGCATGAAATTATTCCCATTTGTCAGTTTTCATGTTCCCACATCAGAAATTCTGTTCCAACAAGTCCTCCCTTCCAGAAACGGCATTTCTTTTACATGTTTATCTTAATTACCCGCCTCATTATTGGTTACGAATTGCTGCAGCCCTGCTGGCACGTGCAGGGAGCGGTGCCAGGGCTGGGGGAGGCCACGGGGTCCCCTGGGGCTCCTGGGTTTGCTGGGATCAGATAACCAGGTCTTGTTTTTATTTCGGGAAAACCACAAACAGTTCCTCCATCCAGCGCTGATCCCTGCAGCTCGCAGTTTGGAAAGGAACCTCGTGGTGAATAATGAATAATTCCCCAGCAACCACGGGCTCTGTGGTTCTTGGGATGGGCTGCGCTGCATGGCCCAGGTCACTGAACTTGTGCTCAACACGGGGATGGTGGAGAAAACATCCAACCACAGAAATCAGGGGAAGCCACCAGAGACACCAGCGCAACGTGCAGGCAAAGCCATCAGATCCCACCCACAGCTCTGCGCTTCTGCTCTGGAGCAGAACACGGGCCCAGAGGGACAGGACACAGGAATGGCTTCCACTGCCAGAAAGCAGGGATGGATGGGATATTGGGAATTGGGAATTGCTGGCTGGGAGGGTGGGCAGGGGCTGGGCTGGAATTGCCAGAGCAGCTGGGGCTGCCCCTGGATCCCTGGCAGTGCCCAAGGCCAGGCTGGACATTGGGGCTGGGAGCAGCCTGGGACAGTGGGAGGTGTTCCTGCCATGGCAGGGGTGGCACTGGGTGGGATTGAAGGTCCCTCCCAACCCAAACCACTCTGGGATTCCATGGAATGGCAGAAGCCCCTTGCCTTGAGCAGTGCCAAGCACGACAGGGATTTATATAAACCAGGGTGGAGAGACCACTGCAGCCTGGGAGGTGCTGGGGGGAGCCTCAGGTTGTCCTCCCCACTTGGCTCAGTTCAGGGAATATCCTGGGTGGGAAGGGACCCACAGGGATCACCCAGCCCAGCCCTGTCCCTGCCCAGACCCCCCAACAACCCCAGTCTGGGCATCCCTGGCAGCGCTGCCCAAACGCTCCTGGAGCTCTGGCAGCCTCGGGGCCGTGCCCATTCCCTGGGGAGCCTGGGCAGTGCCCAGCACCCTCTGGGGGAAGAGCCTTTCCTGATCTCAGCCTGAGCCTGCCCTGGCCCAGCTCCAGGCGCTCCCTGGGTGCTGTCCCTGTCCCAGGGAGCAGAGATCGGAGCTGCCCTTGGGAGGAGCTGCAGCCCCACTGAGCTCTGCCCTCAGGCTCTTCTCCAGCTGAACGATCCCAGTGCCCTCAGCTGCTCCTCCTGTGGTCCCTTTAGACCCTTCACCGTCTGTGTTCCTCATGGAACACGCTCCAGTAGCTTTAGGTATTCCTTATGTCCCCAGGATCAAGGTGAGGCCGCCCCACCAGCAGTGCTGGCCCATCTGGTGGTGCCAGAGGGGAGACCCCTCCCCAGAGGCATCAGCCCCGGGTTGGAGGAGCAGAGGGAGCTGTGGATGAGGAGCAGGAGCCAGGTGATTGCATCCAGAGCTGATCCTGCAGCTGATCCTGCTCCCGTTCCACCCGGGAGCCTCCTGGTTCCCCATGCAGCACCACGCTCGGGCTATAATGACACCGGTTGCTTTGAGACTTCAAGGGAGGAAATTTTAATAAAAATTTGCCTTGCTGCTGTTCCACCGCCAGCTCTGCCCTGAATTAAACATCAGGCAGAGGAGCTCTGTTGCCAGAACATCCCGCGGAGCCCCGCTGGCCGCTGCTGGCGTGGGGAAGAGTTCGGTGCCGTTTTGTTCAAGGCTCATTTGCAGCTTTCAGTCAGCCCCACACAGGACACGGCTGAAGTGCTGGGAGAGGCCTCTCTCTTCTCATGGCCACTGGCCCAAGGGGGCCAGGGCTGGTTCTGAGCACTGAGTCACTCGTGTGTCCTACTGCCACTGGTACAGCATCACCCGAGCCAGCCCCTGAGCCAGCCCACGGAACACGGCTGGAGAAGGGAATGGCTGAGGGAGCTGTGCCCTCTGCTCTGACATGCAGCTGAGCTGGAGCCTCACTGCTCATCTCCAGCAGCACAACTTCATTTCGGATCAAACAGCATCTTCCAGGCGAAGCAAATGCCCCGGGTTGGGTGTACTTAAACTGTGATACAGATATCCAGCATGGAAACACCGGGGTTTGCCTGGGAAGGGACTTCAAATCCCATCCAATCCCACCCCTGCCCTGGGCAGGGGCTCCTTCCTCTGTCCCAGGCTGCTCCAAGCCCTGTCCAGCCTGGGCTGGGAGGTCCCTGTGAAGGCTCTGCTGACCAGCAAGCAGAGCAGAGGCTGCAGGCAGCGCAGCACATTAACATGTTACGGTGAGAGCGGGGAAAGGTGCTGACAGCTATTACTGAATTAGGGGAAAAATCCTCTCCACAGTGTGAAGGTTTATTAACATTTTTCATTAGACTTAAAAGGTTCTCTGCTCTCAAGGACTAGAATGAAATTGATGAGAGGGGACAGCTTCATTAAATCAAAAGTTAGCTTTTGAAAACTTTATGCAGTGGTGTTCGCTGGAGAGAGTTATCAGCCTGGCACCTGCCCGGGCCTGCAATTCCCCCAGAACGGATTGTCCTGGCAAGGGCTGATCCCGCTGGGCAGCATTCCCAAAGAGTTTGCATCAGCCAGTGGAAGGCCTCTGGCAGGGTCCTTCCTGTGGGGTGGTGCTGCACAGCATCCCCCATTCCCTGATCCCGGCGATCCCTGCAGCCAGAGGCTCCTCCCGCCGCCCCCAGGGACACCAGAGGCTCCGCACCCGCCTGGCTCTGCGGTTGCCCCCGCGCAGCCCCACGCCCCTCGGAGCTGGCAGTGCAGCGCAGAGCCCCTGCATCTCCTGGGTGTTGGCACCCCCCGGCAGCCCTGCCCAAGCAGGACCCCAAATGCTCGTCCTGCCTCTGCCCAGGAGGCTCCATCAGCCCGGGCTCTGCGGGGACTCGGGAGCCACGGCCTCAGGGGCTCGGGGCTCAGAAGAATTTGGGAAGAGTAAAGCCTGGAGAGAAGACGGGGGGAGAGGGTGTCTGCTCCTGGATAGTGAGGGGACAACTCACGGAAATGGTGGCAGCGACTCCAAGCTCGCTCACACTCTGGGAAGTTCTTATCAAAATAATCTGAATTCCAGGTTTATCAAAAATTGGGAGAGGTTTTTTTACCTTTGAAGGCAGTGACAGGTGTGTGACACTACGGCACAGTTAATGCCACACAAATCAGTGTTTGTCTTTAGCCTGTGACCTGGCATTTCACTGGCTGCCCTTAGCACTCTGATTTATCTGTTCTCAGCAGTGATAAATTGCAGAATATTAAGATAATGCTGCAGCATTCATTACTATTCAGCTGTTTATTACCAAAATTTAAACGTAATTTAATTTCAAGTGGAAAATAATGATCATTACTGGGACAAGCAAAGACGACTTATTACTCATCTCCATCAGCATTTTATTTAACAGAACTGAGACAATAAAAAAGAAAGATTTAGTAAATGCATTTTGAATAAATACCATGTTAATGGTTGATGATAAAATAAAATACAGTAAGGCCCTGGCACGGGGTGCCCAGAGCAGCTGGGGCTGCCCCTGGATCCCTGGCAGTGCCCAAGGCCAGGCTGGACATTGGGGCTGGGAGCAGCCTGGGACAGTGGGAGGTGTCCCTGCCATGGCAGGGCTGGCACTGGGTGGGATTTAAGGTTCCTTCCAACCCAAACCAGTCTGGGTTTCTATAATATATTGAAGCTTTTAGAAAAATAAAATTGCCTGAATTTATCTTCAGTGCTCAGAGTTTCTGTCAAAGTGATTGCTTTATCTTACAGCACATTTCTTGTAAAAATTATTATTGAAATGTATCACAACTTTTGGAATCAGTTTAGCCAATCTAGAAATTCTCTGCTTGAATTATTGCCAAGAGCAGCCTCAGTTGTTGCCCCCAGAGCCTCCCCTGCTGCCCCTGCCATGGGGAACTCCCCCAGGCTGTCTCCTGGGAATCCCAGAATCCCAGAGTGGTTTGGGTTAAAGGGACCTCAAATCCCACCCAGTGCCAGCCCTGCCATGGCAGGGACACCTCCCACTGTCCCAGGCTGCTCCAGCCCCAATGTCCAGCCTGGCCTTGGGCACTGCCAGGGATCCAGGGGCAGCCCCAGCTGCTCTGGGCACCCTGTGCTGGGGCCTGCCCACCCTCCCAGCCAGCAATTTCCCAATTCCCAGTATCCCATCCATCCCTGCCCTCTGGCAGTGGATAGGCAGAAGTGCCCCAAGGGACTCTGCGGCGCCTCCTGAGAGCTGCACCCTGAGCAGCCAGCAGAGAGACAGAAGAAAGCAAAGCCCTGAAATCCATCTGTGCCCGAGCTCGGTTTGCTGCCGTTTTTAACCTCTGTGTTCCCTGCCAGTCCATGCTCACCCACAGACGGGGCTGATGCCCCAGGAGATGGGCAGCAGCTCTGGGTGTTTGGCCGTGCTGTCAGCACTGACTGGCCCTGCAGAGTGCTCTGGCCCGTCCCTGGGCAGAGGTTGCCATGGGAGGGCTGCCGGAGCCCAGAGGCTCCACTCTGGCACCTGACCCTAATTTAGGTACTGAACTGAGCAGCGCAGAGGCACAGAAATGTTTCAGGTTCCATTTCTGTTGTGGGACAGCCCCACCCGGCCCAGCCCTGCCCCTGCAGCCCAGAGCAGCATCACCCACACTCGGGAGCAGGGGTCTCACCCCACCTGGTACCCCTCAGAGCCACCCGGGGTTCCATCTCCACAGGGATCAGACTGACCCCAGGGGCAGACTTCTTCTAAAGTGAAAAATAAAATATAGATGTAAAATACGTATAAAATACATGGAATACAAAAGCCAACGTAGCATAACCATAAATGATCTTCAAAGTCCTTTCCAATCCAAGCTTTTCTATTATTAAATTATGTAATATATAAAATTATCTATTTAGCACCAAGCTTTGTGATGCAGGGATGTTTGGCATCCATTTGCTTGTACATGAGTCCATTATTCCTGAGGAGACTGAATCCGTGGCCTCTCCCAGGGCCAGCCCAGATCCATGCTCACCCCTCCGTGGAGCTGGAGCTGTTACACCCCCAAAGGCACAGCCAGACCCTGCAGCACAGAGGAGGAGCAGTAAATACATCACTGAGCTGCACAAGTGACTGTATTTCCAAGCAGCAGAAATATGTAAAACCTGAACAGAGAAAAATGGTGAGAAAAAATCAGTCAGTGCCTTTTCCTGGTTTCTCATTAGGTGCAATTCCCTGGTTCCTTGCATCCCTGGCATCCTGGGATGCTGGGGCAGTTCCCCACCCCCGTGTCCTGTGTGACACATCCTCTGTGCTTTCCACATCCCCAGCCTGTCCCACACCCCCAGCCCAGCCTGTCCCACACCCCCAGCCCAGCCTGTCCCAGCCCAGCTGTCCCAAAGCCACACCTGGGGGCCCCCAAGGCCCCGCACTCCCAGCACAGCCCACTGGAGTGGAGATGTGGAGAGGGCTGAGTGGGATGGGAGCACATGGAAACCACTCCTCAAGGTCTGAACACTTCCATGGCCTGATTTTCCTCCTTAACAGCCACTAAAGGCTTGAAAGTGAAGAATAAAATGGCCAAGAAGTGGAGTGGCAAGACAATGACACAGCCGGAGCAGTGATATCCTCAATCTCTATTATCTGAAGAGCTCAGGACTGGATTTCCTGCAGGCCCCGGGGCTGGAGCTGCCTGCAAAGCCCCAGTTCCAGCAGGGCCCTGAGCTGAGCACGGCTCATACCTGAGATAGCCAGGACAAAGTGACCCAGGCTGGGGACACCCTGCAGGTCACTGCCTGCCCTTCTCACTGCAGTCGCTGAGGGGCTCTCACTGACCTGGCAGCACAACATGCATCAAATTAGAATCAAACTCACTGAATGCTTTGGGTTGGGAGGACCTCAAAGCCCACCCAGTGCCAGCCCTGCCATGGCAGGGACACCTCCCACTGTCCCAGGCTGCTCCAGCCCCAGTGTCCAGCCTGGCCTTGGGCACTGCCAGGGATCCAGGGGCAGCCCCAGCTGCTCTGGCAATTCCAGCCCAGCCCCTGCCCACCCTCCCAGCCAGCAATTCCCAATTCCCAATCTCCCATCCAGCCCTGCCCTCTGGCACTGGGAAGCCATTCCCTGTGTCCTGTCCCTCCAGGCCTTGTCCCCAGTCCCTCTGCAGGGCCCTGTCCCCGCTGTCCCCAGCAGTGGAGGAGCTGGGGGAGCACAGAGTGTTTTATCTCCTCATCACCACCTCCAGAAGGCTGCAGTGCTGTGACCAAGGGCCTCCTCAGCCAGCAGTTCATTTTTCTTCATTAGTTTGTCCTTCCAGAATCCCCCGTGCCCGGCCCAAGGGGCCCTGTGGCACCCCCAGCCCTCGGTGCCCCGAGCCAGAGCCGGGGCCGTTTCAGTGCTGAGGAGGATGAAGATGAAGAACTGCTCCTCTTTGACCTTGGCAGCCCTTCCCTGCTGTCCTGACCTACATTCCAGCCCCCTTTATTCTCCTCTCCCTGCTGCAGGAGCAGTTTATTTGGGGAATATATAAAAAGCCCTAAAAATACAGTCCATGACGATATTTCAAGCTGATGGTTTGCACTTTACAGGAGCCTTTAATCTTCCTTGGCATAAAGCAAAACCTAAATTACCAGCTGGGAAGTGCTGGGCTCGGTGTGGGTCAGCTCTGGGCACACAGCCAGGGCTTTATTTCCAGGACAGAATAAAGTCCCCCAAAAAGTTCACCCTTTATTTTTCCTCCCAAATCTCCCTGACCATTGTCTTACAGGCTCAACTTTTAAACATTTAAAATTCAGATTAATATTGGCAAGAAAAAACGACATGATTTCTTGCTCTTGGTACAAGTGAGGAATATTGCTTAAACTCACACTGTTATAAATGATCCTATTATCACTCCAGTCCTGGAGAATCTTCCCAGGATAAAGCTCATTTCAAAGGAGAGGCTCCCAATTTTAGGACTGTAAATATTGAACAGCACAGTTTGCACTGTGCATCCTCAGGTTCTGTGTGCAACTGCTGCTGGTGGTGCCCCATTCCCAGTCCCACCTGCATTATTATAAAGGAATTTTACAGAAACAGCCCTTTTAATTGGCCGAGGTTGCCTCTAAAGGCGTGGGGGGTCCTCAATCAGAATTTCAGCCATATTCACCCTCTGAGTTTTATAATGCACCTCTGTTCTTGCTGAGAAATCCACAGAACTTCCTGTCTGAAGCTGAAGGAGGGGAGATTTCATGGGACATTGGGAATTGCTGGCTGGGAGGGTGGGCAGGCCCTGGCACAGGGTGCCCAGAGCAGCTGGGGCTGCCCCTGGATCCCTGGCAGTGCCCAAGGCCAGGCTGGACACTGGGGCTGGGAGCAGCCTGGGACAGTGGGAGGTGTCCCTGCCAGGGCAGGGCTGGCACTGGGTGGGATCTGAGGTCCCTTCCAACGCAAACCATTCTGGGGTTTAGGATATACACTCACTGCTGTGAGAAAACGCCCGTATTTGAGCAGCTGAGCACAGACCCAGCCTGGCAGGACGTTCCTGTGCAGAGACTGGGTGTCTGGACCATTGGCCGTGGGCTCTGCCCTGCCCACAGCCCCGCCTGCCACCGCTCCAGGACACCGGGAGATGGGGTGAGGTGTCTCTCTCACCTGTGCCACGCTGCAGCCCTGCTCTGCCACGGCTGCGTCTGCTGCTGAGTAAGGGAACAATCACACAACCACTTAGGTTGGAAAACACCTCCAAGATCATCAAGCCCAACCATTTAATAGGTATTTTATAGATTTCATTAATGGGTAATCGACCAACCTGAGTACCCAGCTCTGGGGTTCTCAGCACAGGGAGGACGTGGAGCTGCTGGAGAGATCCAGAGGAATCCATGGAGCTGCTCCCAGGGCTGGAGCCCCTCTGCTCTGGAGCCAGGCTGGGAGAGCTGGGGGTGCTCACCTGGAGAGGAGAAGGATCCAGGGAGAGCTCAGAGCCCCTGGCAGGACCTAAAGGGGCTCCAGGAGAGCTGGAGAGGGACTGGGGAGTGCTGTGCTGGGAGTGCTGAGTAAATCCTCGGTGTTACTATTTTATCCCGGGTGACCCTGCCACACCGAGCAGCCCCCGAGACGTTCTGTGCCTCCTGTGCACGAGTGCAAATCGCACCCAGGTAACCAAAACATTTGGTGGGCTCCAGTTCCGGTTTACCCAGCCTGAGAAAGCAGCACAGACACCCAACACCTTCTCTTCTCTCTCCAGAGCCTTGTTTAAGGATTGCCGCTTAGAATTTACTAAAAAGCATCACCGCTGCCGAGGCTGCAAACCCTACCATGTAATTAGGAGTTAAACTCAACTCCCCACAGCAGCAAAGCACTGAGAAAAGCCAGCCCTGTGGATATGTTAGGTATTTTAATTCCCTTTTTTATCCCAGCCTAAATGACTGTGTTCTATTACCAAAGGAATATTGAGACAGAAAGTAAATGCAGAGGGACACTCCTGAGTAGGCAGCTGTTCAGGAAAACAGTTTAATAAAAATAGCTACTGTGCTGCCTGGAAATCCTCCAGAGTCGGGCTGGAAAGCTTCTCCTGCACTTGATTTAAGGAAAAAGGCACAGCTCCCACCCACCTGCTCTTCCAGGACCACATTTCTCTTTGCTCTCCCACTCTTCCATGACCTCAATATTCCAGTTGTCTTCCACTCTCAAGGAGATTAAATAGCAAAAAGACCTTCAAAGAAGTTTAATACAAATCAAATGCATTTTCAGCTGATGCATAATAAAATCTGTGCAGCTCTCTGCTGTCAGATGGTGCAGATAGAGGGATTCGAAAGCAATTTGGGGATATTTGTGCAAGACCACCATTAAATCCAGCAGCAGAGAAATCCCCCTACAGGAACTGCTGAAAGCTGGGAATAGCAGCCAGAGGAGGCACCACCCTATTCAAACACCATTTCTCAGGTTTTAGTCACCTGCTGTCAGCCTGCCACTGGCCTCCATTAAGTCTTTGATTGTAAACAATGGAGAATTAATTTTATTTCAATATGGAATCGTGGTTTTATTTGAGAAAACCCCCGGACAGCCCTACAGTGTCCAGGTCACCAAGAGAATCCATGTCCTGAGGGCTTAGGGCAAAGCCCTGGGGTGATGTTTGGAAGCTCCTGACCAGAGGGAGGGCAGGGCGAGGGCAGAGGGACGGCACTGGGGCACCCACACCTGGCACCACATCCCTGCCCCCAGTGCCGCTGCTGTGCTGGGATCTGTGTCCAGAGCAGCCGGGCACCTCCCCAGCACAAGCCTGGAGCGGGGCTGCTCCTGGGCATTCCAGAGCCAAGGGGCAGCTCCTGTGAGCTCCCGCCGTGCCGGCCGCACAGGGAACGAGCTCTGAGCTCGGCACTAATTAATCAGCGTGTGCCCAGCACTCACCACGAGCGGCCCGGGAGCCGCTCTGCTCCCCTCGGTCACCTCCCAAAAGCGTCAGAGTCTGCAAGGGCACAGCTCCAGCACGGAGCGGAGCTGCTGCGGAGTGCTGAGACCCAGACACTGCTGCTCCGGGTGGGAGGATGCTGCCCTGGTGGCAGGATGGGCTCTGGGTGTGAGGATCCTGCTCAGGGGGTCAGGATGCTGCTCAGGGGGTCAGGGTGCTGCTGTGGGTGTGAGGATCCTGCTCAGGGGGTCAGGATGCTGCTCAGGGGGTCAGGGTGCTGCTGTGGGTGTGAGGATCCTGCTCAGGGGGTCAGGGTGCTGCTGTGGGTGTGAGGATCCTGCTCAGGGGGTCAGGGTGCTGCTGTGGGTGTGAGGATCCTGCTCAGGGGGTCAGGGTGCTGCTGTGGGTGTGAGGATCCTGCTCAGGGGGTCAGGATGCTGCTCAGGGGGTCAGGGTGCTGCTGTGGGTGTGAGGATCCTGCTCAGGGGGTCAGGGTGCTGCTGTGGGTGTGAGGATCCTGCTCAGGGGGTCAGGATGCTGCTCAGGGGGTCAGGGTGCTGCTGTGGGTGTGAGGATCCTGCTCAGGGGGTCAGGGTGCTGCTGTGGGTGTGAGGATCCTGCTCAGGGGGTCAGGGTGCTGCTCTGGGGGTCAGGGTGGGCTCTGCCCACTGAGACCCCACAGCCAGAGCCCGAAGCAGCAGCTGCCCCAGTGCCCCCTGAGGCTGAGCAGCCCCTCTCCTGCTCACTGAGCACAGCAATTCAGCTCGAGGATTTCCCTAACAAAACGTTTTTCTCACACAGATCTTTATCTTCGGTCCATTTTGTCATCTCGAGGAACTCCTCACATCCCGGTTTGTGGGTGTTGGGAAGCAGCTGCTCCTGGCTTATCTTAGAGCCCAGAGCCCTCCAAGCCCCTCCCTGGGGCTGTTGCACAGCGAACCGGAGCTTTTTGAAAGGTTTCATCACCTTTCAGGTCGTTGAAGCTCCAAACACAGGCAGGGCCCGGCGCTGGGTTTTGCCCAGCCCTTGGGAGTGATCCAGAGAGGGATACAGGCTGTGGGAGATGCTGCTCCGTGGGGAGATACTCTGCCTGGGGGAGCCCTGGCAGAGGTGCCACACATGGGAAATGCTGTGGAAACATCCAAAGGGCCCATGGTTCTCCCTACATATGGGCCCAGGGCTTGTGCCACCACGGATACCATGGGCAGGCGCCCCAGTCCCGCTGCCACCTGCCCTGGCTCTCAGGACAGTGGGGCCCGAGCGGTGCCAGCTGCACAGAATCACTGGAATAGCAAAGGGGCACTGAAACATTCCCTGATCACCATCCCAAACGTGCTGTGCCTGTGGCCTCCCCTCCGGGCCGCAGATCCATGGTCCTGTGAGTGCGTGGCCCAGATTTCCTGTATTTTCTCTTCAAACCACAAAATCATGGAATCTCCTGAGCTGGAAGGGACCCACAGGGATCATCCAGCCCAACTCCTGGCCCTGCCCAGACCCCCCAACAACCCCAGCCTGGGCATCCCTGGCAGTGCTGTCCAAACGCTCCTGGAGCTCTGGCAGCCTCGGGGCCGTGCCCATTCCCTGGGGAGCCTGGGCAGTGCCCGGCACCCTCTGGGGGAAGAACCTTTCCCTGGTATCCAGCCTGAGCCTGCCTGGCCCAGCTCCAGGCGCTCCCTGGGTGCTGTCCCTGTCCCAGGCAGCAGCAATGGGAGCTGCAGCCTCCAGTGAGCTCTGCCCTCAGTCTGCTCCTCTCCAGCTGAACGGTGCCAGTGCCCTCAGCTGCTCCTCCCGCGGTTTCCCCTGCAGACGCCTTTTCCCAGAGCAGGGAGCCAGGCTGGCACAGGCTCCTGGCCCGTTCCCGTGGGCAGGAGCCCCAGGAGCCATCTGTGCCCAGCAGTTTGTGTGCAGAGCACGGCCACCTTCTGTTTGCCTCCTCCAGCTCCGAGCAGCAACAATCACAGGCAAACAGCTCTGTCATCCTCACCCATCCCCGGCGCCGTGGCCTCCTGAATGTGAATTAGTGTCTTAAGCAGTTTATTCATTCATGGCAATCTGTTCATTTATTTCCAGGAGATTGTAGCACTCCGGGAAGCCTTGCATGGGGTGGTTTTTCTCTCTAAGCTCTGACTACATGAGATTTTTTATTTTTCTGAGATCGTTTCATCAGCTCAGCTTCCACAGTGCTGAGATGATGTGTGAGACAGCCCTGCTCTCCGAAAGCACAGAATGCTGGAATGCCCTCAGCTGGGAGGGACCCACAGGGGTCATCCAGCCCCTGTCCCTGCCCAGACACCCCAACAACCCCCCCATGCACCCCTGGCAGCGCTGCCCAAACGCTCCTGGAGCTCTGGCAGCCTCCGGGCCAGAGAAAGGATAAACCCTGTGCCCTCTAAAATAAACTGCATCACAAAAAGAGAATTGGGTCTCTTGGGAACACCAGCTTCCAGAGAAGCTCCCAACACCCCCATGTTTTATCCAGCTCCAAAGCAGGGCAGGAGCAGCCGCGTCCCTGCCACAGCTGACACCTGGAGCAGGGCACAGCCCAGTGCAGCAAAATATTCACCTCTTAAAGCAAAGAGCACAAAACTACAGAAATCTTCCCAAAGCCTAAATAAACGTTAGTTTGACTGAATGGACATCATCCAACTTGAGCTTTTCATAGAATCACAGAAACATGGAATGGTTTGGCTTGGAGGGACCTTAAATCCCATCCAGTGCCACCCCTGCCATGGCAGGGACACCTCCCACTGTGCCAGGCTGCTCCAGCCCCAATGTCCAACCTGGCCTTGGGCACTGCCAGGGATCCAGGGGCAGCCCCAGCTGCTCTGGCAATTCCAGCCCAGCCCCTGCCCACCCTCCCAGCCAGCAATTCCCAATTCCCAATCTCCCATCCAGCCCTGCCCTCTGGCACTGGGAAGCAATTCCCTGTGTCCTGTCCCTCCATGCCTTGTTCTCAGTCCCTCCTGGGATGTTTTTTTTTCTGGAATGCTTTTGTATTTCGATGTTTTTGCAAACCAAAGCCTGACCAAAGCAAACAGCAGCAGCTCCCCGGCACAGCTGTGGCAGGGCAGGGCCAGGGGCTGCGCTCCAGGCACAGCTCCGGGAGCACAGCTGGCAGCCCTGGGGTGGCAGCTGCCCCCTGGTTTGCAGGACCAGGTGAGGCTGCAGCCCAGCACTCCCTGGTGCTGAACAGCCCCGTCCTCCTCCAGCACCCGGATCTGGTGCCACAGCCTTCGGAAAGGGAAAACTCTCCCTAAATCTGGCCGTGATCTCTGCTTTGGGGTTTGGGGTTTGTCTCCTGCCTTGCTGGAGCCCGGCTCTGTGTACACCACCAGCACCGCCGCTCTCCTGCCTGGATTGTCCGGACTAAATACTGGAGTTAACCAGCGGGGGTTTGGCTCCTCCCTGCTGCCGGCAGCATCCTCGGTGCTGCTGCTGAGGCCGCAGCGCTCCTGCAGAGCAAATCCTTCCCTTCCCAAAGCACGGCTGCTCTCGGCTCACAGAAACAACTTCCTGGCGTTTTTCTTGCCTGTGGCTGTTACCAGACAGGCTGAAAAGGGGCAGCTGCGTTTAACAGCTCCGAGCTCCAGACACATTCTAGGTCTGGCTTATGCTATTTGAACTATTGATCATCTTTTTTCCCCAAGTCCGGAAGTGGTGTTTTAAAAGTCTTTGTAGCTTTGGCTTATTGGGGTGAATTGGCTTTCCCAATGGCTTCATTCATTCCTTGATTTTCTGAGAATAATCTGGCCCACCCTCATTTTCCACTCTTTCTTTCTCTACTAATTCCAGCAAACTCATTTGGATATTCCCCATGATCCCAAAGTGTTCTTGCTGCCTCCTTAGGAGTTATTTTGATTTCACTTATACTGAAAAAAATGAGCATGTGATAAAAATACCCAAAGTTCACTTCCAGTTTCAGGAACATCCAAACTGTTGCCGTTGCTGATTTGTTTTCTGGGGGGAAAGGTCTGTCAGCCCATGAGGTGTCAGCTTAGAGCACTGCTCTGCACCTTCCTGCCTTGAGGAACTAGTAATGAACAGCCAAATTGATCAGCTCTTCACATATTCAGTAGCTAAGGCATCCTTTTATATTGAAAATCTTCAGCTCTTTCAATGGCTTCTATCAGAGAATATTCAGTCATTAAAAGAAAAAGCTGATATTAAAACCAGGAGCACCAGAAATGTAATATGAGATATTCAAAATGAGCCTTGTAGAAATTAGATTATTCTTGACTAGACACACATTCCACAAGTTCTTTGACATCTCTCTAATGTCAGACAGCAAAATGCATTTGAAGAAACCAGGGACAGGTCAGGAATAGCCCAGGAGCAAATGCTGGATACAGATTTAACGAGTTCTGGGTGACTGGGATGTGTGACAGGGACAGGAGCAGAGTGAAGTCAGCAGAAGGAAAACCAGGAAACCCCAAAATTTCACTTGCATTTGCTGTGGCAATAAAAGAGAATCACAGAATGGTTTTGGTCAGAAGAGACCTCAGAGCCCACCCAGTGCCACCCCTGCCATGGCAGGGCCACCTCCCACTGTCCCAGGCTGCTCCCAGCCCCAATGTCCAGCCTGGCCTTGGGCACTGCCAGGGATCCAGGGGCAGCCCCAGCTGCTCTGAACAGCCTCAAAGGACACAGGGTGTGGGCAAACTCTGGCGCTCAGAACTTCTGGAGAATTTCTAAGGCTCTGGGAAGATCCTTCTCTTCCTGCTCTCCATGAAGCCCCTTTGGAAGCTGATAGAAGTTCTGGGCAAACGCTGGCAGCGTGAGGGGGAGGCTCAGCTCTCCTGGGCACTCTCAGCCACGGCACCAGAACCACTTTAGTGCTTAAATTATCCATCCCTGCTTGTCTCCAGGTAGGCTGGGAAGTGCTTTTGCTACAAGAACTCTGCCTCAGAGTGGATTCTCTCTCATTTTACCGCTGAGCTGAGATGAAGCAAAAGGAGAAATGCATATTTAGCTTCAAAAATCCCAGTGCCATGCTTCCAGAGATGGATGGGAGGGTTCATTCCAGCAGCTGCCCTGGAACTGGGCAAATCCCAGAGCACGGGGAGCGTGGCTGAGGCTGGTGGGAGCAGGGAGCTCCTGCTCCCCTCACACAGGGCCCTGGCAGAGCTTTTCCTGTGCTGCTCTTCCCAACCCTGGCATCCTGCAGAGGCTTCTCCCATTCCCAGTGACCTGAAACGAGCAGGACACGAGGCTGATGAGAAGAGGATCCGCTTAAAAACCTCGCTGATGGTTTTTTCAGTCACGCAAGGCCTTCGCAAGCCCCTGAGTCACTGCATCCATTCTGGGCTCCATCTCACAGCACGGGAGCAGAGCCGAAACGAGTGGGCTGGAAACAAAGTTATGGAATTGGTTACATTGGAAAAGGTCCTTAGGGTCAGAGTCCAACTGTTCACCCAGCCCTGCCAAGGCCACGCTGACCTCTGTCCCCAAGTGCCACATCCACAGGGCTTTAAATCCCTCCAGGGATGAGGACTCCACCTCTGCCCTGGGCAGCTGTGCCAGGCTGGGCAGGACAATGCTGCAGAACATTCATGAACACCATTGTTCATATTTAAACTGTCAAAGGGCAGGGTTGGATGGGATATTGGGAAGGAATTGCTGGCTGGGAAGGTGGGCAGGCCCTGGCACAGGGTGCCCAGAGCAGCTGGGGCTGCCCCTGGATCCCTGGCAGTGCCCAAGGCCAGGCTGGACACTGGGGCTGGGAGCAGCCTGGGACAGTGGGAGATGTCTGGATGGGCTTTGGGGTCCCTCCCAACCCAAACCACTCTGGATTCTGTGTTTCTCTGTTACCCCACGGGGACAAGCACAGCACTGGGGGCAGGCACAGCTCCATCCCGTGCTCCAGAACTCATTCTGCCTCAGTGTTTGGCCTCCTGGCCCAAGGTCAGTAGCTGCTGGGGGAAGGGGGCTGAGCGAAGCAAATGCTGTAAATCTTCCCAATGTTAAGGCCTAAAAGATTCAAAGGATGGTTTAGAGTGCCAGAAGAAAGCGGCGCTTCAGTCCAAGCCCATGAGGCTGCAGCAGGAGGAGCGAGGCAGGGGAGCCCCGGGAGCTCCTGTGCTGCAGCCCTGCGACATCAATTCCAGCAGAGCAGGAGGAGCCCTCTGGACACGGGGCCAGGGTCACAGCGCAGACCTGAGCCCCGCTGCTCCGCGTGTCAGGACGAGGCAGCAGCCACAGAGGAGCTGAGCACTCGCTTTGTCACACGGATCAGCCTCGCTTTGTGTCCTTGTGCCCCCGCGTGCAGCGGCCCCGGCGTTTCCAGCGAGACACGGACGGGCTCTGGCAGGGCTGGGGGCACGGCCGGGCTGCAGAGGGGTCACCCCAGGGGCTCCTGCCTCAGGGACAGCAGAGCCCTGTCCTGCCCAGCCTGCAGGGCCCTGCTGCAGCGCAGGGACCACCTCTGGCAGGTGCCCCCGGTCCAGGCTCACACCTGCTCTGGGGCTGTCTCTGTTCTGATCAAAGCACCACCATTGATCACGGAGTCCCAGGATGGCTTGGGAGTGGAAGGGACCTTAAAAATCACCCAGTGCCATGGCAGGGACACCTCCCACTGTGCCAGGCTGCTCCCAGCCCCAATGTCCAGCCTGGCCTTGGGCACTGCCAGGGATCCAGGGGCAGCCCCAGCTGCTCTGGGCACCCTGTGCCAGGGCCTGCCCACCCTCCCAGCCAGCAATTCCCAATTCCCAATATCCCATCCAGCCCTGCCCTTTCTCCCAGTGGGAAGCCATTCCCTGTGTCCTGTCCCTCCATCCCTTATCCCCAGTCCCTCTCCAACCTTGATAACCATCCTGAAACACCAGAAAATGAGGCCCTATTTTGCCAAGTTGTGGGCAAATCCACAGCAGGTCTAAGGATTATCCTGAGCAGAGATTCCAGAAGCAAACGTGAGTCTGGGGGTGTCGGGGATCCAGCGCTGGGTGACTCCCCTGGGATCACCCATGGGGCAGCACAAGCCCTCCAGAGGGCGATTCCCCTGGTCTGACCCCAGTCCCGGTATCCAACACACCAGTGCCCGTGCCAGAGGCAGGCAGCCCCTCACTGCTGAGCAGCCACTGCCGGCCCTCCCAGCTCCCCCTGCCCTGCTCAGTGCTGCGGGGACGGGGACACGGCCGGCACGTCCCAGCTGTGGGGTCATCCAGCTGTGGGGTCATCCCAGCTGTGGGGTCATCCCCGGCAGCAGCTGCAGCCCCAGCACAGAGACACCGACACCAGCAAACCCCCTCGGGGCTCTTGGTGCTGGGCAGCCTCACAGGATCAGGAATTCCTGGCCGGATATTTTGATCCCCAGCCCTTTCCCATCCCTCTGGCGATTCCCTGCTGGCTCAGGCCCTCTTTCTTCCCAGCCCTTTTCAGCACATCCCTCGGTAGCTCCATCTGGACGCAGAGCTGCATCCTGCTCCCACTGCCCTGCAGAGCTGCCAGCGCCCCAAACCTGGCTGTGCGTGTCCCCGAGGGCCGGGACCCCCGGGATCCCCCATCGCTGCCACACCGAGCACATCCCGCAGTCTCCTTTCTGTTGCCGCTATTTTCAGCTCCCCTTTCTCCCGAGCCCCCAACTGCACCTTCCCTACTCTGGGTTCCCGCCTCCATCCCTGGCAAGGAATGCTGGCACTCGCTGTGCCAGGACGTTTGGGGTAAATCCCCCTCCTCTCCTGCCTGCTCCGAAGCGATGGGAAGCTTTAAAAACAACACCGCTCTGCTCCGCAGCATTCCCAGGAGCAGCCCGGCAGGGAAGGGCGAGTTTCATTTCCCCGCATCATCCAAAGCGTTCCCGGTTCGCAGCTGGCATCCCGAATCCCTGCGGGAATGATCCCCTTATTCCTGTCCACGGGTGGCCCCAAAGAACCCAGCGAGGCACAGACGAGGCCGGGAAGTTTCCGCTGTTCCAAATAAAACACAAATCCCGTCAGGGCACAGCCAGGGCGGCAGCTCCGGGTCGGGAAATGCCGGGTCGGGATCCAGGCACAGCCTGGGAGCTTCGGAGGGACCCCACGGATTCCATCGGCAATTAACGGGTCATTAACGAGGGCGGGAGCACTCGTGTCCTGCGGGGCCCAGCGAGACACGGCTCTGCCTTCGCTTGATTGCCCTCTGCCGTAGGCGTGGGGGCATGCACGGCCACTGCCACCGCTGCCACCGCTGCCACCGCTGCCACCGCTGCCATCGCTGTCATCATTGTCATCATTGTCATCATCGTCACCACTGTCACCACTGCCACTACTGTTACTGTGACCATTGCCACTGCCACCATTGCCAGTGTCACCACTGCCACCACTGCCACCACCACCAGTGCCACTTTCTCCACTGCCACCATCTCTAATGTCACTGTCACCACCCCCATCACCACCAGTGCCACCACCTCCACTGCCAGTGCCACCACCATGGCCACCCACTGCCACCCCCTCCGCTGGCACCAGCACAGCCATTGCCACCAGTGCCACCAGAACCACCAGTGCCACCACTGCCACCACGTCTGGGCCACCTGTTCCTCCTCCGGGTACCTGCCCAAGTCCCCCCCTGGGCTGGCAGCAGGTGCTGCTGGTGCCACAGCAGGCAGGGGCATTTCCTGGGGCTCTTGTGCCCCAAGTTCATAAATTAATGGGTGTTTGCAAAGGCCACTGAATTAAATCCGTGCTGCTGTTAAATGCAGCCCAATGTTAGCACAAACACCGTTAACAGCTGTAAGGAAACAAAAAAAAAATTCCTTAAAATTACAAATAAAAGCAGGTTCAAACATTCCAGTGAGATTTTTACGGCCAGACAGAGCCTGGGGGGGAAAGCACTGCCTTGTCCTGTTTTTTTTCCCCATGAATTGTTCCTCGTGCCTTTGATCAGCACTGGCTCCCCGGTTCCGGGAGCCTGTCGGGTTCTGGTCATCTCTGGGGGAAACGCAGCCCAGTGATCCAGGACAGCAAATCCTTCCTGGCAGGAGCTGCCTGACGTCGAGAGTGATTAGAGCCGACACGGAAATGTGGAGCAGAGATGAAAAGTAAATGTTGTTCCCTGTAATTATGGGAAGGACTTTTTCAAGTATTCCCGTGTTTTGTTCAGATAATTTATCTCTGCTTTCCCACAGACACCCAGGAGCTGCGGGGAAGGGAGAGGGAAAGGGAGCAAATAAATAAGCAGCAAACAGATAAATAAACCTGGGATGATGAAAGGTTTGCTTTCAGATTTCACCAAGAGCAAAAACAAAAGGCGAGCTGAAATGCTGTAACGCACAAACAATTCTGGTAAAGAATATAGTTTTAAATCCATGTTTATTGGAGGAGGTCTGAGGCTCCAGCACTGCCCAAGAGCTTTGGGAAGGGGGTTGGCAGCATTCCCATGGCTGACACTACCCTGGGGGGACCCCATGGAACCCCAGAGTGGTTTGGGTTGGGAGGGACCTTAAAGCCCATCCATCCCACCCAGTGCCATGGCAGGGACACCTCCCACTGTGCCAGGCTGCTCCCAGCCCCAATGTCCAGCCTGGCCTTGGGCACTGCCAGGGATCCAGGGGCAGCCCCAGCTGCTCTGGGCACCCTGTGCCAGGGCCTGCCCATCCTCCCAGCCAGGAATTCCCAATTCCCAATATCCCATCCAGCCCTGCCCTTGTTCGGCTTCAGGAGAGTCAGAGGAAGGAGCTGAGTCTGTCCAAGGCCTGGGACTCTCCCCTCGCTGCAGGCTGACAGGGAATTGCATCCTGCCCTTGATTTCCAGTGAGAGGAACTGTCCCTTGGATATTCTGGTTTGATTTGCTCAGCGTTAAAATTGTTGTTTTTTCTCCATTTCAAGTGTGTTTGGCTGCTGCTCCCGGGCCCTGATCTTGTTGTCCCTTTGCCTGATAAATCAGAGACCTTTGTCTCAGGAACCTTCTCCCCTGAGAGGGCTCAGGTAGAGATGAAATCAGAGGTTTTTCTCATTGGGTAAAGTAAATAAATGCAGTTTGTTCACTGTTCCAATGTCAGATGGATTTTGTGGACCCCAAATCTTTCTGTCCCAATCATCATGGGGATGTGGACAAACATTTTAGCAGTGCCTGTGGCAACAGAGCAAAAGGTGATGGTTTGAACTGAAAGAGGAGAGATTTACATTGATATAAAGGAGTTTTATACAGTCAGGGTGGGCAGGTCCTGGCACAGGGTGCCCAGAGCAGCTGGGGCTGCCCCTGGATCCCTGGCAGTGCCCAAGGCCAGGCTGGACATTGGGGCTGGGAGCAGCCTGGGACAGTGGACAAACTCTCAAGTAGTTGTTCAGTGGGGGAGGGACATCCCACGAATCACTGAGGAGCTGGAATGATTTCCTGGTTCCAAGCTGAGGGTCTGTCACACAGAGTGACCCACAGAGCCCTGGAACCTGCCCCTGGCACGTGCAGAGACCATCCCAGTCACAGAGCAGTGCAGGAACTGGGCAGGGCTGTGCAAGGGATACCAGTGCATCCCGGGAAAGTGCAGCAGCAGGAACGCTCGAGGTGGAAGTGATGGGGAGTTGCATGTGAACAATCACAGGCACATTTGTTTACCTGCCTCTGGCTGAGCAGGAATCAAAGAGCCCAGGCTGCAGAGCCGGTGGTTTGTGGTGTTTGGGGTTACCATTTTCCAGGGATATGAGCAGATTAAAATCAGCTTTCCCCAGGAGGAGTTCCCTGTTCCTGCCCCTGGGTGTCTGCAGGTGCATCCTCACCGTTCCATGGAGCAGAGCTGGCAGGAGGAGCGTGGCTGGCAGAGGCAAGGGGTGTGTGGGCTGCTCTGCCTCTGCCACCTGCAGCCGTGCTCCTGCTCTGCCCCCTCGAGCAGGGCACTCCCGTGGGCTTCCAGGAGTGATCCCATCTGCCTGGGATGTGCCAGCTCCTGCTGGAGAACCGGAGCCCCAGAGCACCAGCCTCTGGCCAGAGGAGCTCCCGGCTCCTTGGCTGCAGGAACAGCCAGGCCAGGGCTCACCTGAGCCATCCGAAAAATGCAACAGCTCTCAACATTCTAAAACCTCACCCCCTGTACTGGACACTGCTGAGGCCACACCTCCAGTCCTGCAGTCAGTTCTCGACCCCTCAGTTCAGGAAGGACATGGAGGGGCTGGAGCGTGTCCAGGGAAGGGAACGGAGCTGGGAAGGGGCTGGAGAATTCCTGAGGGAGCTGGGAAAGGGGCTCAGCCTGGAGCAAAGGAGGCTCAGGGGGGACCTTGTGGCTCTGCACAAGTCCCTGACAGGAGGGGGCAGCCAGGGGGGTCGGGCTCTGCTGGCAGGGAACAGGGACAGGAGGAGAGGGAACGGCCTCAGGCTGGGCCAGGGGAGGCTCAGGGTGGGCAGCAGCAGGAATTTCCCCATGGAAAGGGAGCTCAGGCCTTGGCAGGGGCTGCCCAGGGAGCTTTGGAGTGCCCATCCCCAGAGGGATTTCAGAGCCCTGTGGATGTGGCACTTGGGACAGGGGTCAGTGTGGCCTGGGCAGGGCTGGGGAAGGGTTGGAGCCGATGGTCTGGGAGGGCTTTTCCAACCTCACCAATCCTGTGATTCCAAGATGAAGAAATCACTGCAGCACCTTCCTGGAGAGGCTCAAACCCCTGAAGATACAACCCCCTCCCCTTGCTCTAACAAACATTATATAAGAAGATTCTTTCCTTGCCTCTACATCTGTTCTAAAGAACTCTGAAGGGCCTGTGAGCTGCAGCCGAGGGAGAGCGGTGATGGAGGGGTGTCAGAGCAGCGCTGCCGGCAGCTGGTAGCAAATTAAGATACAGCTCTGCAAACCTTCCAGCATGAAGTGGCCCCACAGGGGACATGAGCAGCAGCATTGGAAGAGAGCGTGCCAGGGGAAAGTGCTCTCATCAATCCTGTGCTGAGCTGGGCTGGGCCCAGCCTGGGAGGATCGGTCTGACAAGAGCAGCCCTGACGGGGCCAGAGCTGTCTGGCAGCAGCCGCAGAGCTGCAGATGTTGGTTTGTAGCCAAGAATTCGAGCATCCATCAGCAGTGCCAGTGCTGCCTCCCAGCTCCAGGTGGAGGTTTGGGGGTTATTTCTGAAGGTTTCGGTTTTCTATCTCCAAGGTAGGAGCAGCAGCCCTGTAAATGGGTACACACCACAATGAGGGACTGGCCAGGTGAGTCCATCCCTGTCCCAGAGCTCTCAGGGACCTTCAGCTCAGGAAGAAATTCCTCACAAAAAGGGTTTTCAAGCACTGGAGGGGGCTGCCCAGGGAGCTTTGGAGTGCCCATCCCTGGAGGTGTCCAAGGAATTCCTGGAGGTGGCACTCAGAGCTCTGGGCTGGGGACAAGGTGGGCATCGGGCACAGCTGGGACTGGATGGGCTGGGAGGGCTTTTCCAGCCTCAGGGATTCTGGGATTCCGGGTTTGGTGTTTGGCAGAGCCAAACCTCAGCTCGAGGTCGCTGTGCTGAACACGAGCCCACCCACAGCTGCTGCCCCAGCACCTCACCCTCACTGTGGGGATGATCCCACACCTCTGGAAGCAATCCTGGGGCAGGGCTCTGCCCTATCAGTGCATCACAGCTCTGGGGAAGGCTGACCTGTGGCTTGGCTTTTCCAGCAGACATCCAGGATGTACCTGGTCATTTTTCCAGGCTCCCCTCCTTTTCAGGGAAGCAGCTGTCTGCCCCCTTCCCACCCTGTAAAACACAACTCAAAAGCTGTGTCCAAGGCCAGGCTGGGTGGGAATTGAACAACCTGGGATAGTGGGAGGTGCCCCTGCCCATGGCAGGGGTGGAACAGCATCAGCTCTAAGGTCCTTCCAACCCAACCCAACCCAGTCTGGGATCTGATAGGAGTCACATCCCCAGCTCCCTGCCTGGGCTCAGCTCTCCCCCAGGAGCTCTGGGTGTGAGCAGGGCTGGGGATGACAGGAGGCACCCCAGGGAGCAGCACACAGCAGATAAAAGGGCAGCAGGCTGCTTCCGTGTGCAGGGACTGGGCGGATACATGGATCGGGTGGATCCAGGCAGAGATCAGCACATCTACCCACCAAGCACCAGCACAGGAACAGCTTCACAATTCCAAACCGCCCAAAAAATAATGAAATCTGACAGGTTTGTAAAGCCCAGCAAGAGAGACTTGGAAAGGAGCAGGGAATACAGATGGAGATACCCTGGGCTCGTAATGGGATTCTGTTATCCTCTCTCCCAAGACAGCCAAACCCAGGCCTCTTCCATCACACTGACCACGACTCCAGGCCTGCTCCCAGGCACGAGGCCTTGGCCAGGTCCTGAGGAAAGGCCCTGGAGAATGGGAAGCTCGGGCTTTAAGGCAGACCATGGAAGGATGCTTAGAGCCACTGCTGCCTGGAAGGGCTCCAAAAACTTGTGTCTGTGGCATGTGGGGACACGGGTGAGGGGTGGCCTTGGCAGAGCTGGGAAAGGGTTGGGACTGGATGGGTTTAGGGGTCTTTTCCAGCTCTAATGATTCCGTGAATGGAAAGGATGCCGTGTGCCACCTAAATCCAGGATACTTCCCATGCCCTGGGAGGAACAAAATGTGGAGCTTGACTGAAGGGTGTCAGTAAGGTCAGGCATTTCCCTGTACCCCACATTCCACCCAGAGAGAGCATTTACCTCAGTGGGGTCCTGAGCCCCTGAGGAGAAGAGGAACCTCAGGCTCAGAGGGGCCCATGGGACACAATGGGGACAAACAACAGGGACAAACAACGGGGACAAAATGGATAAACACTGGGACAGGTGCCCAGGGCAGGGGGGAGTCACCATCCTGAAAAAAATAAGTGGGATCAGGGAATCATGGAATGTCCTGAACTGCAAAGACCCACAGGGATCACCCAGCCCAGCCCCTGTCCCTGCCCAGACCCCCCAACAACCCCACCCTGGGCATCCCTGGCAGCGCTGCCCAAACGCTCCTGGAGCTCTGGCAGCCTCGGGGCCGTGCCCATTCCCTGGGGAGCCTGGGCAGTGCCCAGCACCCTCTGGGGGAAGAGCCTTTCCTGATCTCCAGCCTGAGCCTGCCCTGGCCCAGCTCCAACCACTCCCTGTGTCACACTTCATGCCATGGTTTAGTGGGAATGGTGGGATTGTTCAAAGGTTGGAATGATGATCTTTGAGGTCTCCAACTCTAACAGTTCTGGAATTTTCTGCCCTGACCACCACCCAAACTTCAGAGGTGCCTGTGCCTCCAGGCTTGTTTTTGTAACGAGCATTTCCATCTGCGGGCAGAGAAAGGAGCCTGCTCCCTGTCCCAGGATGTGCTCCGTGTGCTAATCATCCGCTGCCATAATTGCTCCCAAAGATTTTTCCTGTTGCATTTATACACTCCACCTGATTAGCAGTCATGGAACAGCAGCAATTTGCCATAATATTCTGAGAGCGCTTAATTTTCTCTTTGATGAAAGAGCTGTAAATGGAGGCACCTGTACTCAACAGCTCCTCTGATTACTTACTTCATTATTGTCACACTTCCCATTATTATTTGATATTTGCAAACAGCACTATTAGAGCTCATCCACTGCCTGGTGCCCACTGAAGGAAGAGCAGGTGCTTTTTTCCTAATTACACAGGAATATATTTTCCATAGATCCTCCTCATGCCAATTATTTCTTTGAGATGAGCTGCACTGATGAGGAAGTTTCCATGGGAATGGGCTCCTGAGGGGGAAAGGAGAATGCAAAAGGTGGCAGGAATGCAGGCAGGTAACCTTGATGGGACATGCAAGAGGAAAGATAAACAAGACTCTGCCCAGAGCAGCTGTGGCTGCCCCTGGATCCCTGGCAGTGCCCAAGGCCAGGCTGGGCATTGGGGCTGGGAGCAGCCTGGGACAGTGGGAGGTGTCCCTGCCATGGCAGGGCTGGCACTGGGTGGGCTTTGAGGTCTCTTAGAACCCAAACCATCCTGGGATTCTATGAAATCCTCTGAAGAATGACCACTGTTCATTCCATAATGACCTCTAATCCACGGGTCATCTTCTCTTCCCAGTTCTGTTGCACCCAATTGTGTTTTTCACAGGGAATTCCAGTGGACAGCAGGAGGAGCAGGAGTGAGCTGTGACACCACATCCACACACCAGGTACAGCCTGGAGCCAGGATATTGAAAGTTCCAGCCTTCCCCAGTTCCCCACCGGGCCTGATGAGGGGAAAAGCAGGAGAACAAAGCTCCATTTCCCAAACCAGCCGGAAGAATCCTCTAAGAAGCCCAACCAAATGATCAGTGGCAGCATTTGCTGCTTATGAAGCACAAGGAGGTGCTTGATTTTGATTTACAAAGCAGAGTCCCAGCTCCTTGGGAGACCCAGGGAACTTCTGTTCCCATCCGACCAGCTGGCTTGGGAATCTGGGAAAGGAGAACATTCCCAGGCTGCTCAGTCTGTTATAATTTGCTCAAACACTGACCAATTTACTGCATCACACGACTTAATCCCACGAGGGATTTCATCCCTCCCAGCCCCGAGGGCTTCAGAGCCTCTCAGGGATGAAAGTCCCCACAGCTGACATGAGCAAACCACAACACTCACACAGGATACTCCAGGTAGCAGGGCTGTACTGCAGCCCTGACAAACGGGTTAGGCTGAATAATATTCATCAGCTGGGATGAGCCTGACCATGGCATGAGGGACCCGACCCATGGCACGATGGACCCGACCCATGGCACGATGGACCCGACCCGTGGCACGAAGGATCCGACCCATGGCACAAAGGATTCGACCCATGGCATGGCAGATGTGACCCATGGCATGGCAGTCCTTTCCAGGACCAGAAGAGCGGCACACATCAAAGCCGTTTTTGCCACCCCCATGAATGACACAGCTGAACTGTGGCACCAGGTGATCCATGTGAGAACCCCCCACTATTTCCGTACTTCTCCTCCCCCATCCTCGCCTTCCTGTGCTGCTGATGCGTTTTCAGCATCACCCGACTGCTCCAATCCTTCAGGAGTCCCCAGCGTTTCCAAAGCTCCCCCCGAGGTTTTGCTCTGCTGGTGCAGAAGCACCAGGGCTGATTTAACCTCTCCTGCAGTTCCAATGACAGCACCAAGGATGGTGCTCACAGATTCCCCAGCAGGAATTGCCTCCCAGCTCTGGGCACAAACCCTCCGCCACTCCAGCCTGGGCAACTCCAAACGAGCAGATCCAGCTGATTCAGGGGTGGCCACGGCCCAGGAGTGACCATGGCCCAGTGGTCACCATGGCTGTAGTGACCATGGCTCAGTGCTGAGCATGGCCCACTGGTGACCATGGCTCAGTGGTGTGACCATGGCCCACTGATGACCATGGCTCGGTCGCTGTAGTGACCATGGATCTGTAGTGACCATGGCTCTGTGGTGAGCATGGCTGTAGTGACCATGGCCCAGTGGTGACCATGGCCCAGTGGTGACCATGGCTCGGTGGCTGTCGTGAACATGGCCCAGTGGTGACCATGGCTCAGTGGTGACCATGGCTCTGTAGTGACCATGGCTCTGTAGTGACCATGGCTGGGCTGATGGTCACACCTGATCTTACAGGGCTTTTCCAGCCTGGAGGATTCCCTGACCCTGTCATTCTCCCTCGCTCCTATCAATGATATTTGCAAAATGCTCCAATTATGTAACTTTTTCAAATTTTGAAAATCAAATCAGGCTGGGTTTTGATGAGGTTTAGCCACTTTTTTTTTCAAAGGAATGCAAGAAAGGGGTTTCTTTAGCATCAGCCTGCCATAAATTCCTACCCAATGCCTCCATTCCCATTAGCAGTGGCCTCTCCCCATGGAGGCTGCTCTGCACTGGCTGCAGCTCTGCCTGCACTCTCTATTTTCATCTCTTTAGCCTTTTGCCATCTCATATTGAGAGAAGAGCACACAGATGTTTTAAATGTCTCCATTCATATTGACTAAAACCTCAAGCTGAGTTATTTCAAAGGCTGGAGCAGTTCAGGGAACATATAAAATTCATTCAGATGTCTCTGTCTTCTGTTAAAGACATGCTGCAAAAGGGGAAAAATGACTTTATAAGAACATTCTTCCCCAATATCATTGTTGGTTATGGGCATTCAAAACACAGCTCAAGGTTTTGCTGTTGGGGTTCTGTGGGAGAGCACCCAAACAAAGCACGGGAATATTCCTCTGCTTCCAGCAGACTTTGATTCAGAGCTTAGACAGCTCTGGGAGGAGCTGCCCCAAATAAATGCAGCAGCACAAAAGGGTGGCTCGGCTCTGGTGTCACAAAGCCTTTGTGTGAAAGGATGTTTGCACAAGGAATCCCATAAGCCAGAACAGACCCAAGCTGGGATGTTCCCATTAACTGAACCCAGGGTTTCCCAAACTGACTGAATGAACTTGAAATGTAATATTTAAACTGAGAATGTTTGTAGCATTCTGTTGTTCAATTGAAATGATTTCTTTCAGGTGTGCCATGAACAGAGGAGCAGCTTCAGCGGTACAGGACATGCACACAGAGGCACCAGCAGGTGCAGGGATTATCTACAGCTCTACAAATATTTGGAGGCTGAGATCAGAAGAAAATCCCGCAATTTGTGGGATTACAGCTTTGTCACAGGGTCCTGGACAAGTCGTAGATCCTCTGCCTCCAGAAGTCCTCACTGTGCAAATCGAAGCATCACAGCCTGGGTTGGGCTGGGATGGTTTTAAGCTGGGAGAGTTGATCGAAATTAGACATTGGGGAGAAGCCCTTCCCTGGCAGGGTGGGCAGGCCCTGGCACAGGGTGCCCAGAGCAGCTGGGGCTGCCCCTGGATCCCTGGCAGTGCCCAAGGCCAGGCTGGACATTGGGGCTGGGAGCAGCCTGGCACAGTGGGAGGTGTCCCTGCCATGGCAGGGCTGGCACTGGGTGGGACCTCTCCTCTCCGTTCAGCTTTGCCTTTCCTTCGCTGTTTCTCTGAAATCTGTCAGCGCCTCCCAAGGGGCTCCACTGTTGGCTGGTGGCACTTGGAGCATTTCTTACCAACCAGCTGAAAAAACAGGGAGTAAAAAAACCACTCCTGAGTGTGGCACAGAGCCACGGCTGCCCTGAGGAGGGGTCTGGGAAGGTGACTGTCACCTCAGGTTCATCCAATGTGCCCCAGTCCCTTCCTCACCTCTGAGCCCCTCACCTGTCAGAGCAAACCACTGCCATGCCGTGATTTGTCCCTGAAAATCCCCGTGGGCTCTTTGTTATCACCTCAGTCTCCTCTCCCTACCCACAAACTGATTATTCCATCGTGTTCCCTGGTACCTCCTCAGCTCCTTCACTCTGCCTTCAGCTCTGGAATTTTCCATGTGAGGTTTGCACCCTCCAGCACTTCCCCATGTCCCTCACGCCCCCTCCCTGATAAGCAGCACTGATCTGGAGGCTCTATCACAACTCGGAGCACATCCTGGGGTGGGGTTTATCAGGTATCTGATTCATCTGAGCACGCTGTAATCTCCTTTTTCCCTGTTAACCCCGTGTTAAGGTAATTGCAGTGAGTGTCTGCTCACAATTAACCTTTTCCTGAAGACTGAAATAACGAGGCCTCAGCCTTCATTTGCTTCCCTCCCCTGCCTTTGTCTTCCTCTCATTTCAGATGCATTTATGCCTGCCTGTCGTTTATGTTCTTTGCCCATTTTATGCCTTCTGTTCTCTGCCTCCACTTCCATAGGCAGGAGTCCATTCCTGTGTGTTCACCCCCAGTAATCTGTCCCTGTTCCTGGGTGTCTGGAGGATCCTTTTCATTCCCCCATGTCCTCAGCAGCGCCCATCTTCCCTCTGCAGCAGGAGCCCGTGGTTTGGAGCAGCTTCCTGCAGGATCAGGCAGTGCTGCTGCAGTTCCCCTGCCTCTGCCTCTCCTCCCGGGAGGATCCTGCCGCTGCTGCTCCCCTGGCTGAGCTGCAATCAGCTTTTCTGAACTCTGCCATCACCAGCCTATCGCTCTCCTTCCTTCCTTTCCTCAGAATAACAAATTGCAGCCTTTTATGTTGTTTTCTGGCCATTATCCCCTGAATTACTCCCTGCCTCCAGCCCCTCCAGCAGCTTTCCCTTGGTAAATACCAGCTCCAAAAGAGCCACTGGTGCCCTTTCCCAGTGCTTTTCCAACAGATTTTCGGGCAATTTTTCTTATCAGAGACCACCTGAAAGACACTGACAGAGCTGGATCCAACCCCAGGGAATTCCCTGAGTGATGGGGAGTCACTGCAGGTGACACCATCACACCTGGACACAGCACAGACCTCGTGGCCAGCTGGTCAGCAGTGACGGAAGCTGGAAGCACTTGTGGGTGGGAATGGAGTAAATCCCACCTTTCTCAATCCATCCATTGACCTCCAGTGCCAGAGAGACACAACCACAGAATCCTGGAATGGTTTGGGTTGGGAGGGACCTTAAATCCCACCCAGTGCCAGCCCTGCCATGGCAGGGACACCTCCCACTGTGCCAGGCTGCTCCCAGCCCCAGTGTCCAGCCTGGCCTTGGGCACTGCCAGGGATCCAGGGGCAGCCCCAGCTGCTCTGGCAATTCCAGCCCAGCCCCTGCCCACCCTCCCAGCCAGCAATTCCCAATTCCCAATCTCCCATCCAGCCCTGCCCTCTGGCACTGGGAAGCCATTCCCTGTGTCCTGTCCCTCCAGGCCTTGTCCCCAGTCCCTCTCCAGCTCTCCTGGAGCCCCTTTAGGCCCTGCAAGGGGCTCGGAGCTCTCCCTGGATCCTTCTCTTCTCCAGGTGAACATTCCCAGCTCTCCCAG
This sequence comes from Coloeus monedula, assembly GCF_965178545.1. Lineage (NCBI taxonomy): Eukaryota > Metazoa > Chordata > Aves > Passeriformes > Corvidae > Coloeus > Coloeus monedula. The sequence continues at coordinate 64,314,270 of NC_138786.1, read as the reverse complement.
CCTTTCCCCACAGGAGGAGTGCTCCATCCCTCTGATCACCCTCCCACCCAGGGAATCCTATGCAGGATGCTCAGGAAGGAGCAAACTCCACTAGCCTGAAGCAGAACATCACCTAAGGTCCTGGGAATGGTCCCTGTGTCCAGGGGCACTGGCCAAGACCCCTTTTCCCTTTGTTCCATGGGACTCCATGGAGTTTCCTGTCTGAGAATGAGCTGAGGGCACCCCTGCTCTCATCCACCAGAGGTGCTCCAAGCCATTTCCCTCTGGAATGAAGTGGAATGAGAGTAAAACCCAGTAAAACCCAGTAAAACCCAGTAAAACCCAGTAAAACCCATCTCACTCTGCATAAACGCTGCCTGACACAAAATCTTCAGAGCACGAGCTGGGGACGTCAGAGCCATCACAGGATGCTCAACCCAAGTGATAAACTTCTCCCTCTCCAAGCCCATCCTCAGCAGCCTTTCCTAATCATAAATCATCTTGATTCTCTGGGAATCAAGGCCCTGCCAGAAATAGCACTTTCTCCCCGGGCTCTGCCAGGTGATGCTGATGGCTCGGATCTGCCTGATATGGGACTGTCTGCCCTGATTGCTCATCTTCCCTGCTCCATCAGCTCCCTGCCGAGAGAAAGCGCTTCCCTGCTGCCAGCAACGAGCCTGGAACCTGAGAAACACCCACATCAGATCAGAGCCACAGCAACATCCTCTCCAGAGCCCTCCTTGGGGGTCGGAGCTTCACAAAGGGGTGAGGTCTCCTGTAGGACACTTCCTAAGGAGTCCCAAGGGTTTTCTGGGAGCACAAGGGTCAAACAGGATTGAATTTTCCAGGGACTCAGACCTTAAGCCTGGCACTCCCCCTGGGAAAGGGCCTGGAGGGACAGGAGCCAGGGAATGGCTTCCCAGTGCCAGAGGGCAGGGCTGGATGGGAGATTGGGAATTGGGAATTGCTGGCTGGGAGGGTGGGCAGGGGCTGGGCTGGAATTGCCAGAGCAGCTGGGGCTGCCCCTGGATCCCTGGCAGTGCCCAAGGCCAGGCTGGACATTGGGGCTGGAGCAGCCTGGGACAGTGGGAGGTGTCCCTGCCATGGCAGGGCTGGGATGGGTGGGATTTAGGGTCTCTTCCAACCCAAAAAATTCTGGGATCTCTGGTTTTGGGATCCTGGTGCCTGACCCCACAACACTTCCATGTGCCAGGGGTGGGAGCTGCACATTCCTCTGGAAGAGATCAGCTCACAGGGATGGTTTGGAGTGAATCATCCCAGCACATCCATGATCCCTTTGGAACCTTCCTGCAGGAGAAACGGCCTCGAAACCCCAAAGCACCTGGTTTAATGGGGAACCATCAAAGCAAACTGGACCTCCCACCCCAGGAGTGACACGAACAGGAAGAAGCCACGCTCAGAGTTGCAGAATGTTCTAGACCCAGTCAGGTCTGCACCTCAGTCTCTGGGGGTCTGCACAACACCCAGAACAGCTGCTGCATTCCCAGAGAGCAAAGTGAATTTTTCACCCCCTCCCCTTCACACAATCCTGTGGAGAGCTGGCTGACCTCTCACAGGGGGCTGAGAGAAATTAAGAATCACCACAGCCTTCAGTAGATTTTGTAGCTGTATTTGTAATAATGGTCCTTAGTAATTAATTACCCTGTGATCTATTCCAGCTGAATCCACCCCTGGAAGGAAAACAGGCTCTGTTCTGGGTTTTATTACTTTTTGTGGCTGTTATTTAAAAATCTATTTTTATTCACCAGTGAAACCAAAACATGTTGATAGAATGAGGCAAACCCCTTAATTTTTCACAGAGCAATTGCCCAGCCAGAGCACTTCCCTGATACACCCTGACAGGGGAGGATGTATTACACCCTGCACAGTTACTATTTATATAAAAGAGAACTAATGAGAACAAAACAGGAATATAACACTGTATTTCTCCCTTTGCCCAAAACGCTCCATTTGTATCCCGTTATCAAGTCTGAAAACCCGGCTGGGTGCTGGCACCATCCATTACCTCGAGTTAATGCAAAACCCACGGACACCTGGGGGTCCTGAACTTGGGGTATTTGTGCAGCAGCTTTTTGCTGCCGTGGCTGCAGGGCCAGCAGGGACCCCCAGACCCCTCTGCTGCGATTCCTGCTCTGAACTCACTGCTGCTGGAGCCTCTTCCCATTCCAGCTTCTCACAAACAGCTCCCCCAGCCTCCAGAAATCTCAGATTTTACCCCCTTTTTTTTTTCCTCACTAAGTAATGGTCATGGAGGTCTAAAAAATAATTTCTATTTTCAATAACAATGAGAAGTGAAACATTTTGATACAGCAAGCTGTCTCTGATCACAAAGCAACGAACCACAGACCCCCGGAGAGACAATCTCGGAAGGAAAACCTGAAATACTCTTGGGAAGCCAGGTTACTTTGATAATAATTCTTTTTTGTTTTAACCAGGGAAGGCAAATGAGACCTGCAGCTGACTCCTGGGGCTGGTACTGTTGCCTGTTCCACAGAACCACAGAATCCCAGAACGGTTTGGGTTGGGAGAACCTTAAATCCCATCCAGCCCCACCCCTGCCATGGCAGGGACACCTCCCACTGTGCCAGGCTGCTCCAGCCCCAATGTCCAGCCTGGCCTCGGGCACTGGAGGGATCCAGGGGCAGCCAGAGCTTCCATGGATAACCTGTTTGTTAGGATGCACTTAAATAAAAGCTGCCTTTCAGCGCAGGAGCCGCCAGCCCCCTCCCAGGCACCCCCTTTGCATTTGGGGCAGGTGGATTCCACCAGAGCTCTGCCCAACCTCCTTCTGCCGTGTTTGGTCACCCCAGCACAGAGGGGACCCCAGGAGGGCGATCCAGCCTCCAACAGGGGGTTGCATTCAACCACTGGAAACTGAAGGAAAAGCTGGGCATGGGCAAAACAAGACACAAATCGAATTGTCCGAGCTGCACAACGAGCCCTTGGTAGAGACGGGAACTTCACCTAAACTCATCAGTCATGGTTCAGCCCCTCGGTTTCCAAACCCCTCCTCCTTTACCGTGATAAACGGGCCTTTCTTCTCCCCATTTAGGTGCCATCTGATTTCTTACAGCTTAAAAAAATGCCACCCTTGCCTGCAGTTTCGTTAATGAAGAAAATAAACATTTCAGCTCTTTCCAAATTTAATGTCAGAGGATGCCTCGCAGTTGGAAAACAAACCCATTTCCTGTAGTAATTTTGTTTGTCTTTTGTTGAAGGGAATCGTGGATCATTATCACCATGAACAAAGGGGGAAGGAGGAAAGCCCAAGGTGGCCTTTGAAGGGGAGGTGCCACCCTGGCAGTGTCACCTAAACTGCTGGAACTCCCTGTGCCCTGAACGCTCCTGTCCAGTGCCTGATCCCCCGTTTCCCACGGCAACAGGAACAAGGATCGAGTGAGGAGCGGTCTCCCTGGGCTGGGAAGCGGCGCCCGGAGGAGAGAGCACAGCGGAGCAGAGCTGTCAGGGCAGGACAGAGTCACCAGCACAGAACCATCCCGTTTGCACAGCTCCAGTGCGGGGCAGGGCTCTGCTGGGTCATTAATGCCCCATCAACGCCGCTCGCTGCGGGAAAAGCGGGACAGCACCGAGGGGACAGGGTCAGGCAGCGACCTGGGACGGGGGAACAGCAACGGGAGAGGCTGGCAGGGCACGGCTGCGCCTGGGGACAGCCACAGCCCTGGGAACGGGGCACGGAGCAACTCCCACCAACTCCCACCCCAGAATCATTGAGTGATTTGGGTTGGGAGGGATCTTAAATCCCATCCCATCCCACCCCTGCCATGGCAGGGACACCTCCCACTGTGCCAGGCTGCTCCCAGCCCCAATGTCCAGCCTGGCCTTGGGCACTGCCAGGGATCCAGGGGCAGCCCCAGCTGCTCTGGCAATTCCAGCCCAGCCCCTGCCCACCCTCCCAGCCAGCAATTCCCAATTCCCAATCTCCCATCCTTCCCTGCCCTCTGGCACTGGGAAGCCATTCCCTCTTGTCCTTCCAGAAACCTGCCTTTATTTTTCTGCAGTGTCCAAGCTTGTCCACACTTGGAACTTCCCCTCATTCCCAACAGAAAGCCCCAGCTGTTCACACATCAAACCTCGCTGTGTTCACATAATCAAATCCTGCCTTCACCACTTCCCTCCACCTTTGAAAATGAAACAAACAAAACCCAAGATGCCCGAGATTTGATTGAGGTGGAGCAGTATTTCTGCAGTGTCTCCTCTCCCCCTGCCTGAGCTGCACCTGTGTTCCAGGGACTGCCAACTTCCCTCAGGACCGAGTGGAAGCTGCACTGGAAGTCGCTGCCATCCCAGCACAGGCAGCACAGGAGCTCTGCTGGCATTCCTGGTGCACAAAGCACAGAGAAAGGAGGAGGGGATAAAACCTGGGCATCAAACCAGTGCTTGAGGGGCAGTGTGCTGGAGATACCACAGAATCCCAGGATCCCTGAGGTTGGAAAAGCCCTCCCAGCCCATCCAGTCCCAGCTGTGCCTGATGCCCACCTTGTCCCCAGCCCAGAGCTCTGAGTGCCACCTCCAGGAATTCCCTGGACACCTCCAGGGATGGGAACTCCAGCCCATTCCAATGCCTGACAACCCTTTCCAGGAAGAAACTCCTCCTGAGGTCCTTTGGAGTGCTGTCTCAGGGGAGGCTGGGCATGAAGAGCCATGTGGCAGCAAAGCCACACGGGTTATGGACACATTAGAAACCACGGATGCACTCAGGAATAGGCACAATGAAATTAGGGGTGCTCCCCAAAACCAGGTGTGGGATCGGTGCCCCAGTGAGGGGTGTCTGCAGCAGTGCCCAGAGCGGGCAGCAAACAGGAGGGGCAGCAGGAAAGCCATGGCACAGCTGCCAGCAGGGAGCCATGGGGGTCACTGAACAACTGGGGGCTGCAGGGGATGGGGACAAACTCCTCAGAGGGGACTGGCAGGGAAGGGGAGGTGGGGGGGAGCCTGGTGTGTTAGGAAGGGGTTGGGTGGCCAAAGCACGATGGGGATGAAAGGGTGGAGTGTTTAGGGGTAAGGATCAGGGGAAGGCCAACAGGGCAGAGATCCCGGTGAGAGCCTCCTCCAGAGCACCCAGCCACGAAGAAGAGGCAGATGAAATATTCCATCAGCAGCTGGGAGAAGTCTCCTGATCCCCAGCCCTTGTTCCCACTTCAGCTCGCCAGATGTCTGCTGGAAATACAACACAGCTGAGAGGAAAAAGTTTTTAAAAGCCTTTAACAAATTAGAGAGAGGGCAGAAAAGAGCTGCAGAAATAATTTGGCTATTAGAAAAAGTTCTTTACCCGGGGAGATTCAAAGAGTTTAATCTGTTTAGTTCATCAGAAAGACGATTAGGAGAAGCCTTGATTACAGTGAAGTGCCTTCCCAGGGAGCAAACAACAGGTACCAAAGGTCTCTAATCTGGGCCAGACAGGCAGAACAAGCAGCTGTGGGCAGGAGCTGAAGCCAGGCAAACTCCAGGAGAGCCAGCACAGCTGGAGGAGCTGGGGTGGTTTAACCCCTGCAGAGAAATGCAGAGGAAAACAGCAAATTTACCTCTCTGCTTCGGGGAAATGGCCAGGTGAACACACAGAACATCCAGCAGCCACCTCCTGTAGCCAGCCAATTCCACCTGCAGAGCTGCAGAGCTCTGCTGCTGCTTGCATGGAGCTTCCCAGGACCACGGGGTCCCACCTGTGACCAGTCACACCTTGCCAGGAACAGCAAGGCACTACTAAATTATCCTGTATTGGTTTGAATAATAATTAACATTATCCTGTACTCTTTTTCAGCCATGGGTGAGGGATGACTTTGGGTAGGATCTTCCACAAGGACCTGGTGAAATTCTTGGAACATTCCTAATAACAAAGCACCCGTGCTGGCTCTCCCTGTTCCGACTGTTCCATAATTGTGGCTGGAGTTTGTTTGCTTCCAACCGGAAAATTCTTTGTGAGACGCAGGAACAGCTTCTGGGAAGAGGAGTACAAGATGAGTGTCACAGAAGTTCTCTTGGCTCCAAGGGTCCTCCAGCAGCTGCTGTAGGGAAGGAGCATGGTGCCCATTGTTTGTACAGCTCCTCAGGGGGAGGGAGCAGCTTGGATGGATCATTTGGGACCTTGTGGCTCTGCACAAGTCCCTGACAGGAGGGGGCAGCCGGGGGGGTCGGGCTCTGCTGGCAGGGAACAGGGACAGGAGGAGAGGGAACGGCCTCAGGCTGGGCCAGGGCAGGCTCAGGGTGGGCAGCAGCAGGAATTTCCCCATGGAAAGGGTGCTCAGGCCTTGGCAGGGGCTGCCCAGGGAGCTTTGGAGTGCCCATCCCTGGAGGTGTCCAAGGAATTCCTGGAGGTGGCACTCAGAGCTCTGGGCTGGGACAAGGTGGGCATCGGGCACAGCTGGGACTCTGTGATCCTGGAGGGCTTTTCCAGTCTCAGGGATTCCAGGATTCACCAGCAGAAGGTGGTGACACCAACAGCACGAGGCCATTTCAGTCAAACCTGCACATTTTTTCAACTTTTACTAAAAAAAAAAACCCACAACCAAACACAATTAACTGGGTGGGTGGGAAAAGGTGGTTGTTTTCACCAAGAAATGACATTATATTCCGATTTTCTGCTATCAATGCCTAGCAAAATTAAGCTCTGAGGTATAAAACTCTATAAAGCTTAATCGGTGTTTGGGATGCTAAGACGAACGTAAAGGTATTTCTCAATGAAAATGCACTATCAATTTGTTTGGGTTTTAATGATCCTGGCTAATAAAGAGAAAATTACAGGAGAGGGATGCTGCGGTTACAGCTGGGTTTGATTGAGCAGTTCATCAGGAGAGGCTGGGGCTCAGGGGAGGTTGTCAGATGCTTTCAGGGGGCAGGAGAAGATGCAGCAGAGTGGGACGATGGAAAACCCCCAGGAAATGGCACCAGCCAGGGCTGTGCTGTGCAATCCGTGTCATGTGAGGTCATATGGAAAACTGGAACAAACTCACAGGTGGAGGTGTGTGGAGATCACACATCTCACAGCCATGGCCAACTAACTACAGTGGGAGCCTTGGGAATGTCGTGAATGAGGTGAAAATCATGGAATGCCCTGAGCTGGGAGGGACCCACAGGGATCATCCAGTCCAGCTCCTGTCCCTGCCCAGACCCCCCAACAACCCCACCCTGGGCATCCCTGGCAGCACTGTCCAAACGCTCCTGGAGCTCTGGCAGCCTCGGGGCCATGCCCATTCCCTGGGGAGCCTGGGCAGTGCCCAGCACCCTCTGCGGGAAGAGCCTTTCCCTGATCTCCAGCCTGAGCCTGCCCTGGCCCAGCTCCAGGCGCTCCCTGTGTCACATTTCATGGCATGGTTTAGTGGGAATGGTGGGATCTGCGGGAGGCTGGAATGATGATCTTAGAGGTCTCTCCCAACCCTAACAATTCTGGCATTCTCTGCTCTGCACCATCACCCAAACTTCAGAGGTGCTGAAGACCAACTGGGATATGTGAATTCTCCTCCACTTGTGCCCAGCTAAACCCCCCTCAGCAAGGACACCACTCCTGACTCCTAAACTGGACCACTCTATATTTCACAATATCCTTTTCACAGTCCTACCCTCACCCTGGTGAAACCTCTTCCTTTTCCTACCTGGACCTGTTGTGTCCTGGAGTCACTGCTGTGCTCCCAACCCAGCCTCCCCAGCCAGTGCTTCCAGCCGAGGAGGAACCCTCTGTTGTTCTGGACTGCAGCGCCTTTGCTACTCCCACCCGGCGTGCAAGTCCCCCAGGTGCCAGCAGCTCCCTCAGGCCACAGAGCCCAGGGCCCTCCAAAGGCCCCAGAGGGGATCTGGGGAGGTCCCCAGGCTGCCAGGCTGTGCCAGGGGCCCGCAGGGTGGGATCCACACCTGCAGTGAAGGGAGGCTCCCTGCAGCCCTGACTGGCATCAGCCCTTCCTCCTCCCCAGCCACGCCTGGTGTTGGCAAACATAGCAGTTTAAACATTTTTTATATGTGACTTTAGCCAGGTTTGTTCACCTTTGCCCCGGAGAAGGGAACTGAAGCTTCTTTCCAGGGCACTGTTTCTGTAGGTGAGGCCTGGTGGGCTCAGCACTTCCACAGACTGGGAGCAGCCCCAGCGAGATGAGGCCAGGACAGAACATCAACACAACATCAGTGGCCATCTACGAACATCTACCCCAGACTCTGCCTCTGCCAGAGTCGGGAACATCTCCTCCGGAAAAGACTGATAAGAAAACCAAGGAATGAAGATCTAATTAACATCAGAAGCAACAAAATCCAGATCCAATAGGAGACCAGATACTGAGAACTACACAACTTGAGACCGATGAACACTGACCCAATTCGTTTCTGTGAGTTTTGACTGTATAAAAGATCTGAAAAATCTAGTAAAGGTCATGTGTCATGGAATGATTCTGTCTGCACACCCGGGCTATGTGTGGATGAGATGATTTCTGTGGTACATCCTGGCCAGAATAAAGTAATGCCTTGACTCTCTAACATTACAAATATTGTTGGAGGGTTTTGTTTTTCCCACAGCTTTGGTGACACTGGCAGTGCCACTGACCGAAACCCTCCTGGGTGACCAGAGTGCCCCTGGTGAGCTGCAGGGCACAGACACAAGCACTTCCCGTAAGCAGGGAGGCGGAATTGCTTCCCATGGCAGTTCCCAGAGAATTGATTAGCGCTTGGCTCGTTAGCCCAATAGCAACTGATGGCTCTAAAGAGCTCGGCTGCCGTTCCTGCACGGCGCAGTGCACAGCAGCAGTCCCGGGGATGGATTTACTCAGCACGCAGCACAGCGTGCCACAGGAGGGGCAGGGATTAAAGGGTGGCGGGGTCGGAGGGAGCAGGGCAGCTCAGCACCGCCCATGTGCAAACCCCTCCCTGGCTGCTCCAGCCCTATCAGCCCTGCAGGTCTCTGCCACATGGGCAGCAGAGCTTGGTCCTGTCCCGGAGGAGAACACCCAGAACCTGTGCCTTTGGCTCAGCTTTCTCCTTGTGTGGGGCCAAGAAAGGGACCCACAGACTCAGAGTTTGGGCCACCGGGGAGGCTCGAGTGCCTCACAACCAGGCCCAACAGGGAAGGAGTGAATGCTCTGGAGAAAAGGCTCCGAGGCAGAAACACATCAAAACTGTGAAAAACGAGGTTCACTCTCCTGTGAGAATTTAAAGGGTTTAATATAAAGACAATAAGAGTCACATAAAATAAAGCAAAGGGATAACGGCCGGGTGCCTTGGCGCTCTGCCAAGAGCACACCTGATGCTCGAGGTGAGTCCTTTTTATACCATTTTTACTGTCTGTTCTCTATTCATATTCAAACTTTTCAGGAGCTGTTCTGCACGGCCACTCCTTGGTTCTGCCTTTTTAGAGCATGCGTAGTCTTCTGCCTTGTGGTTTTATTTCTTTTGATTCTTGGGCCTGGGCTCGCTAGGTGAGAGTTGATAGTAAGAGTGGGCCTCTTAATTCTCCAGACAGTCAGGGCTGATTGCAGCTTTGGCCTCTTTGGCCCTCCGGGCAGAGCGGTGATAGCGGCTCTTGGGCCTCCTCTGCTCCCTTGGAGGTTATCTTACCCGCTCACACTTGCTAAGTTCTTGCTAAAAAGAAAGAAAACTACATCCACACAGCAAAAGCATTTCTAACATTATATAATATCGACCTTACTACTCGCGAGAAGCCAATATTACAATATGTGTTTATAACAACACCTTATCCATGGAGCTGGCGGGGCACAGATCCCCACGGCACAGCCGGCAAGATGAGCATTGTGGGACCCTTCCACCTTCCGATTTTCTGTTCTGTTCCATCCTGCTCCGGTTTGCTCTTGCGGGGGAGCTCCCAGCAGGGACAGGCGCTTGTCCAGAGAGGGCTCGGCGGGAGCACCGCGAGGCCCCGGGCTGGGAGGGGAGCGATGGGGCAGCACACACAGCAGCTCCTGAGCCGGGGGCAGAAACGCCTCCAGAGCGGGAGAGGAGCCCAAGGGTGCGACCGGGAGAGAAGGAAAAGCACGAAGGACACGCCAGGCCCCGACGGGGAGCGGTGCCCGCAGCAGGGCTCAGGGGCACGGTCCGGCAGCGCCGGTCATACCCATCGAAGGCATGAAAGGGCCGGGCTGGGGCTGTGCCTTTGTTCTAAAAGCTTTACGAGAACAACTTCGGGGCTGGCCCTGATGAGCCGGGCCCCGGGAGCCGGGCTGCTAATGAAGCCGGGAGCTGGAAGTGCTAATTGGGTGAGGGACCAGCGGGATGAGGTGTTGCTGGGAGCGATTCAACAGCAAACACGGCATCAAAGGAGCGAGGAAAACTCCTCCGGCAGAGCCCAGACCTTGGGTTAAATGTTTCTCTAAACGACACCTCCCGCGGGCTCGGAAATCCCGACCTTTCGCGGCCCTTCAGCCCTGCTCTAGGAAAACTTTAATTACACGAGGAGCGAGCACAGGGACAAAGACCTTGGTGAAGGAGAGACGAGTGCCGGGTGCATCCTTCATCGCCGTTTACATGAAAAGGGGAACCAACAGGAACAAAGGGGCTGAGGGTTTGTCTGCTGGAGCTGAATTAATGCAGCGGTGGCAGCAGCTCCCTTCGGGCCCGGAGAGCTCCCGGCCCTTGGTGAGCCCTTGCTAAAGCGCCTGATAAGGGACGGGATTTGGCTGCTGCTGGCTGATTAACGGGCGAGAGATAACGAGCGGCAGAGCTTGAGACACCCCGCAAGACGCGACCCAGGAAAGCAGGACAGGCACCCTTTTCCCTACCAAAATCCATCCGAACACCAGGGTATCCTAAGGCTCATTGCTGCAGTTATGACCATTAAAGTATTGACTTCAAAAAATAGACTGAAATTCACATTCGATTTAATGCCATCGTTCTCATTCCTCTCGAAGAATCAGAGTTTATTTATTTGGAAAATTAGCCTTCTGCATATCAGCCTTATTTATTCTGAAGAATATCCCTGATTCCTTTGCAAATAAGTTTATTGAAAAATATCCCTTATTCCTCTGTAAATGTGTTTAATATCGAAAATGCATTTTCAATCATTAAATCAGGAGACTGTTAAAATATCAGTGGAATTCCAAGACAGATTGTATCAGGGAAAAATTAGGTTTCCGTAATTGTTAATATCCTTAGCTGTAAATAACATCTCATTTCGGAGCAATTGCTTTATGAGTCTCTAAGTCTTATTTAATTAATGAGTACACTTTGCATCAGTGACAAACTACACATTCAGCAGAATTAAAGATGCACATTCTGTTAGGGGAGCATTAAGTGCAGCTTTATCAGGGATTTAATGAATTACAGCAATATTCTAATATGAAAAACTCCAAGGGGGCATCGGCTGTGACACGAGGGCATTTTTAAATCAGGGCATGCAGCTTTCTTAGGGCCTTACAGGACAAGTGGTGCCTACTTTTGCTTTTTAAAGCCAAAAAATGCTTTGTGTTCCCAAGCCAAGGTGGAGCGGGGTGAGCCCCAGGAGGCCTCTCCCGAGGAGGGCACAAGAAGTGGAACTGATGTCATGTTCTGAGCCTGCTCTGGTGTCCCTCCCCTCTACCTGTGTCCCAAAGGCAATGAAAGAGAAAAAGGGCTGAAAAATGCAGACAGAGAGGGCTGGGAGCAGGGAGGGGCAGCAGCAAGGAGGAAAGTGAGGGAGGGTATCAAAGGAGGGGTGAGGGATTTGCACAAATCAAAGCGGGCCCCCAGTCAAGAGAGGATCACTTACAGGGAGCTCGGAGTCAGGATCAATGATCCAGCTTTAATTAAGGGCCTTTGAACAGCTCAGGGGCTCAGCCTGGAACAGAGAGCCACGGATGTGTGTTCATGTCCCTCAGGGAATGTGTGTCCATCATCTCCCTCAGGGAATGTGTGTCCATCATCTCCCCCAGGGAATGTGTGTCCATCATCTCCCTCAGGGAATGTGTGTCCATCATCTCCCTCAGGGAATGTGTGTCCATCATCTCCCTCAGGGAATGTGTGTCCATCATCTCCCTCAGGGAGTGTGTGTCCATCATCTCCCCCAGGGAATGTGTGTCCATCATCTCCCTCAGGGAATGTGTGTCCATCATCTCCCTCAGGGAGTGTGTGTCCATCATCTCCCCCAAGGAATGTGTGTCCATCATCTCCCCAAGGAATGTGTGTCCATCTCCCCCAGGGAATGTGTGTCCATCATCTCCCCCCAAGGAATGTGTGTCCATCTCCCCCAGGGAATGTGTGTCCATCATCTCCCCCCAAGGAATGTGTGTCCATCATCTCCCTCAGGGAATGTGTGTCCATCATCTCCCCCAAGGAATGTGTGTCCATCATCTCCCTCAGGGAATGTGTGTCCATCATCTCCCCCCAAGGAATGTGTGTCCATCATCTCCCTCAGGGAATGTGTGTCCATCATCTCCCCCCAAGGGATGTGTGTCCATCATCTCCCCCCAAGGAATGTGTGTCCATCATCTCCCCAAGGAATGTGTGTCCATCATCTCCCCCCAAGGAATGTGTGTCCATCATCTCCCCCAAGGAATGTGTGTCCATCATCTCCCCCCAAGGGATGTGTGTCCATCATCTCCCCAAGGAATGTGTGTCCATCATCTCCCCCAAGGAATGTGTGTCCATCATCTCCCCAAGGAATGTGTGTCCATCATCTCCCCCAAGGAATGTGTGTCCATCATCTCCCCCAGGGAATGTGTGTCCATCATCTACCTCAGGGAATGTGTGTCCATCATCTCCCCCAGGGAACGTGTGTCCATCATCTCCCCCAGGGAACGTGTGTCCATCTCCCTCAACGCTGCCACTAACCTTGGAACCAAGGATGGATGGAGCCAGTGACTGAGCAGGGAATGGAATAAGAGTTCCAGACTGGTTTGGGTTGGAAGGGACCCTAAATCCCATCCCAGTGCCACCCCTGCCATGACAGGGACACCTCCCACTGTCCCAGGCTGCTCCCAGCCCCAATGTCCAGCCTGGCCTTGGGCACTGCCAGGGATCCAGGGGCAGCCCCAGCTGCTCTGGGCACTCCTCACAGGGAGGTGCCCCCCTCACGCTGTTAATCTCTGGCTCTGACAGACAAGACATCACACGGGGTGTCCCCAGGACACCAAACCCCACAACCAGACAGGATTTTAGGATCTCCCTTCCCTGAGCATCTCAGGATTACAAACACCAGCCCTGGCCAACAAAGGCAGCGTGGTTTCCCAGGAGGGAACTGAGCTCCTTTGGGCTTTCTGGCCATTGGTGCTGGCTGTGGCCACCAGTAGCCACCAGCAAGTGTGCGATGAGCCCTGTGTGGGACAGCACTGCCTTCACTTCTGGACAATGGCCCAGGGCACGGTGTGGAATTAATTGTGCACAGCATTCACTCCAACTGCTCCTTGCCTGCCTGTGGCTTCCTGAGGCCGCCCACTGCAGAGGGAACTGTGAACAACCAAACCAAACCCCCACCCCTTCCATCCCTGCTCCATAAGGCAGAGACAGCTGGATTCAAAAAGCAGATTATGTATTTTAATCGGTGCTGATCAGTCATAGCTGCTGATTTTTATAAATGACATTAAAATAAGAGAATGTTTCAGCAATAATGTCATATTATGACAAGCCATTGGTTTGACTGCTGCCTCGTAAAATAATGCATGAATAACAAAAAGCATATGAAATGAAACCTCAAAATGATGAGAAATAATGTTTTCAGTTCTCAAAATGTTTAGAGGAGAATTTCAGAAGTTGGAAATGCCTCACCTGGTTTTAGCTTAGTTGGACAAGGCTTTCAGGCACAGGGTGGGATCCTTGGGGTTGTCCTGTGCAGGGCCAGGAGCCGGACCCAGGATCACACAGAATCCCAGGATATTCTGCATTGGAAGGGGCCCACAGGGAGCATCCAGTCCAACCCCTGGGTGCATGGCCCACACAGAGGTCAAACCCACAGCCTCGCTTATCGGCACCAGTTCTCACCAGCTGAGCTGATGTCCCTCGATGGTCCCTGTGGGTCACCTCAGCTCAGGATATTCTGTGACTCCACAATCCCGGACTCCTGCACCCCTGGAGGTCTCCTGTGAAGGGGGAAATAGAGATTTCCTTCAGCCCACCAAACAGGGGCACCAAACCCCACTACAGACCAGAGCCTGGCACTGCCCTGCCAGGACCTGAGCTCACCCCCCTGGAGGAGGGAGCAACAACCCAGAATAAACACCAAAAACCCCTGTGGAAACTGCCCTGGGCTCCAGCCGTGCCTACACCCCAGTGGGTGCTGAGTGACCGCTCGGGCACCGGCCGGGGCAGTGCCCAGTGCCCAGTGCCACCCTCCAGGCAGGGAGGGAGGAATTCAGTGTCACCTCCGCACACCCCAGCATTTGCAGGATGTGCACAGATCCAGACCCTCCTGACAGGTCTGGGTACAAACCTGTGGACTCCGTCTGTGCCTCCACAGCAGCACCAAACCCTCAGCACAGCCCGGCCCCTCCTCCTCTCCCAGCTGAGCACGGGAGGGTTTTCCAGGGCCATTCCATAATGCCTGCTGAGCCCTCCTTGGGATGCAGGGGAGCACGGCCAGCTTTCCAGAGCCCTGTCTCTGGGTTTGGGATGCAGGTGCCAGGTTCCCTCTCGCTGCTCTGCTCTAAAAGCAGGAGAGATAACCGGGATAACTGGGATAACCGGGATAACCGGAGCTGAGGGCAGCACCCCCCCAAACCAGCACTCCTGGAGCCACACGGGGCCGTTGCTGGCCAAGGGTTTTATGGCTGCAGGGTTTGGGTTTAAATACTGCCATTCCCAACCTGCAGTTTGCTGTTAGAAACATCCACGCGTGCGATGGACTCTGAGCACATGGGACTGACAAAAGTCAGGTTCCTCCTGCTCCCTGCAAGAGGTGAGAAACTCCAACAGCTCATCCGAACTCCAAAGGGCTGGATGGCTCCCAGCTGCTTTTCCAAGGGTCCAGATCCCAATCCCAGAGTTTAGCTCCTTCAGTGCTGGTGCTGTCACAACAAACCGCCTTTCCCTGGATGGCAGAGAGAGGCAGAACTTGGGCTCCTCCTACAAGGCCAAAGGGAAAGAAAAATCAGATTAGCAGCATTCCATCCCCACTGGCATTCCCTGTGCCCTTTGCCTGGATGGGAGTGGACACAGCAGTTTAGAGTTCATGGAAACAGCCTGGGAGAGCTGGGGGTGCTCCCCTGGAGAAGGGAAGGATCCAGGGAGAGCTCCGAGCCCCTTGCAGGGCCTAAAGGGGCTCCAGGAGAGCTGCAGAGGGACTGGGGACAAGGGCTGGAGGGACAGGAGCCAGGGAATGGCTTCCCAGTGCCAGAGGGCAGGGCTGGATGGGAGATTGGGAATTGGGAATTGCTGGCTGGGAGGGTGGGCAGGCCCTGGCACAGGGTGCCCAGAGCAGCTGGGGCTGCCCCTGGATCCCTGGCAGTGCCCAAGGCCAGGCTGGATCTCTGCAGGTGTAAAGATCACCCAAAATGGAGCCAAAAGCAGCAGCGGCGCCTTGGCCTGTTGGATCTCCAGGACTACAAAAACAAGGAACAAAATGACAGCCAGAGCCCCCACACTAATGAGAAGTGAGAGGCGGAGGTGGGGAAAGGAGCTGGGTAAGGCCATCAGGAGCAGCAGCCACGGCAGATGTGTCGCTAAGGCAATTACAGCCCCAGCACGGGGCACAGGGAGAAGCACCTCTGCTGCTCAGGGAGCTCAGCTGGGAGAGAAACCCGAGCACAGAGCCACAGCTCGGTGCCAGGGAGGAGGATGAGGCTGTGCTGGCAGAGCCCAGAGTGCCCCACTGAGCCGAGCTGCCAGGGGCACCAGAGGGGACGATGGCTCATCCCAGAGCTGCCAGGGGCTCCTGATGTGTCTAACCATGTGACTGTGAATATGTTAATTAGTGTTAATTAGTTCCAATTAGTGACTCGAGTGCCAAGGTCCCCTCACCAGCTGCCCCCTCCTGTCAGGGACTTGTGCAGAGCCACAAGGTCCCCCCTGAGCCTCCTTTGCTCCAGCCTGAGCCCCTTTCCAGCTCCAGCCCCTTCCCAGCTCCGTTCCCTCCTGGAATTGTATTTCCAGTCCAGCCCCTCCACGGCCTCCCTGCCATGAGGGGCCAGGTGAGGTGGATGTTCCCCCACCCGGCAGATTCCTGCTCAGCATCAGCTCAGCGGGAGCTGCTCCACTGTTTTGCTAGATTTTCTTTACATTTTAATCAACAGTAAAATCCTTCCAAAGGATTGATTCCAGCACTGGCGAGGCCCTGCAGAGTCTCAGTGCAAACACTTCCACACGGCAGTGATTTCCAACATGCAGCTATTCCTTTTCAGTGCTCTTAATCCATTTAACTTCTGCTTTCATAGTGCCTTACTCAATACACTGGAGGGTTTTATGTTGGAGTTAAAGCTTTTGAAAAGCCCCTGTGCATTACACAGGTCACTGGTGTTCTCCAGTTTTACAAACTCCCGTAATATCTGCAGCTTTTATATTATTTCCTTGCACAAGGAGAGGTTAAAAACTGTGTAAACACTTGAGGACCTGAAGCTGAGTGGAGTGCTGGTTTGCTTTACGGCCTCCGCACACGCAGGGTAGAGGAGAGCAGTAGTTTAGAATTCCAGAGTTTGTCATTCAGGAGTCACCACAACTTCCCTTCCTTCTTGCTGTTTTTGTTTCTTTGGGCCTTGTCTGCCATTTTAGATCTCTGGCTGTTTTACAGCAATGGCCTCATTGAAGGATTTCTGGCCCTGGGAGCTGTGGAAGGGAATTAGCAGAGAGGCTGGGAGGGTCCCCAGGCACATCAGGTAACCCAAAGCCAGCGCTAAAGGTTCAGAATCCTGCAATCTTTAGGGTCGAAGGGACTCTAATACCAACCCACCACTGCCCCCTGTCCCCAAGTGCCACTTCCACACAGCTTTTAAATCCTTCCAGGGATGGGGACTCCACCCCTGCTCTGGGCAGCTGTGCCAGGGCTGGACAGCCCTGTCCACAGATAAATTTTCCCTGATACCCAACCCAAACCTTCCCTGGCACAACACTTGGCACTGGCCAAGGGATCCAGGGGCAGCCACAGCTGCTCTGGGCACCCTGTGCCAAGCCCTCCCCACCCTCCCAGCCAGGAATTCCTTCCCAATATCCAAATGAAGTGCTCCCTCCTCCAGGTTAAAGCCATTCCCTGTCCTATGTGAGCTGGCAGGGCTCGCCCAGCCCTACCCTGAGCAGGCAGATGGGGGAACAGCTTGGAGTGTGCCACCATCCACGGGAGCAGGGGACATCCCAGCTGGCATCTGGAAGAAGCAGTAGGCAAGTGATTTCCAGGAAGAGCAGTGATTTCGGAGTCAATGAGCCATTTAATCTGCAAAGCCCTCTGCTATGGAATTGTCTCCGTGGGGAAGGGGAGCTGGGTGAGCTGAGTGCCTGCTGGAAGGTCAGGCATGAAGTCACTGGAAAATCAGGACTGAGCTCTGTGCCTGTCTCTGGCTGGTGTTTCATCCCTGGAACGTGACCTCGGAAGGGAGCCTTTGGTGGGGCCGCGCGTGGTTGTGTCCCTGCTCCCCTCACAGCCCCCCAAGATCTGCTGCCAGAGGGAGGAAAGCCCTGTCTGCACTGTGGATGGGTGTCCCAGGGGAAAAGTCCCTCTGTGGGTTTTACTGCTTCCAACGTCCTGGAATAAGGCTTGGAGAAGGCCAGAGGGGCTTCCCTGGGCACCATCTCCAGGCACACTTGGTACCAGCAGCAGACTCTGAGTCCAGAGCCAGGCAAAGCAAAAAGCACCTCCTGTCCCCTCACATGAAGGATCCCAGACTGGTTTTGGGTGGGAAAGGACCTTAAATCCCACCCAATCCCAGCCCTGCCATGGCAGGGACACCTCCCACTGTGCCAGGCTGCTCCCAGCCCCAATGTCCAGCCTGGCCTTGGGCACTGCCAGGGATCCAGGGGCAGCCCCAGCTGCTCTGGCAATTCCAGCCCAGCCCCTGCCCACCCTCCCAGCCAGCAATTCCCAATTCCCAATCTCCCATCCAGCCCTGCCCTCTGGCAGTGTCCCATAAGGGGTGAGTGAGGGGAAGGGACAGCCCGGTGAGGGGTGAGGAATGGGAAGGGGCAGCTCCATGGGGTGTCTGCTCTCAAACAGGAGCACCTTCCTCCTGCAGACGTGGAAAACCCCCATGCAAGCCTTTAAATCACCTCACCGTGCCTTGCCCTGTCAGTGCCCATGCATGGGATCCTGGTGATGGGGCCATGTGAGCGTTTCATGCTATTTTAATTTAATTTCTGCCAAGCCTTTCATACTCGGAGGTGCATCATAAGGACACCCTGTGTGCTGAGACATGAGCTGGAGGGGAGGGAAAGGAATGCATGTCATCAAACAGCAAAAACAATCAGTATCAAAGCTGTTCTGCCAGGGATCGAGACTGGGATTTTTTAAAATCATTTTTAAAAATGGACTTTTCAGCTGAGCCACTCTGGAGCCTGAAATGCTGCATTCAAGGGAAAGGAGAAGGGAATTATTTTAAATGAGGAAATTCATCTACAAATCCCTGTGTTTCCCAGAAATCTTCTGCCTACAGAGTCCCAGACTGTTCTGGTTTGTGTAACTTGTGGTGGCCCCAGTTTCCCCGGAGAGGGCAGGGATCCTCCTGCAGACACCGCAGTGTTCTCTGAGCGGGGAT
Source organism: Coloeus monedula (assembly GCF_965178545.1). Taxonomy (NCBI): domain Eukaryota; kingdom Metazoa; phylum Chordata; class Aves; order Passeriformes; family Corvidae; genus Coloeus; species Coloeus monedula. The sequence continues at coordinate 64,295,680 of NC_138786.1, read as the reverse complement.
TGGAACAGCGTGGAGAGAGAGCCCGTTCTAAGGTCCAGCTTTTGTCAGCAGCAAAAAGGAGAAATAAATATTTGTGAGTTCCACACCGGCTAATTACGGCTCCTCACAGTTTCTTTTTAATTCAAGAGGAATTAAACCAGGGTGGTGGGAGCAGCATTAGCCCAGATCTCAGAAGGGCCCCAAGGGAGGGAGCGGAGCTGGGCAGAGGGGACAGCGGGGCAGCTCCATCCCTCCCTCCCTCCCTTGTCCCCTCCTCACCCTGAGGATGCGGTGCCACCTCCCCGCAGCTCACCCAAAGGACCTGGGAGCACTGCAAGCCCCAGCCCCTTCCCCCGTGCAGCTCCCATCACATCCCAGCACGCTGTAAACCAGGAGCTAAACAGAGCCACGAAATGCCCAGACTGGAGCTCTTGGGCGGCCCAGAGGCAATTTAACAGGGCCGGTTAATACCTCCCGATCTTTAAGTTCCTGCCGTAATTGCTGCCAGCCCTAATTGGCGCCCAGTAATTATCTCGGCGGCACTCAGCTCCCCGCAGGTACCGGGGGGAGCAGCAGCCGGAGGCGTTGCGGAGCCGCTCTCCCGGTGCAGCCCTGCCCGGGGCTGCGGGCTCAGGACAGACCCCTCTGCACCGCCGCCCCTGCGCTGGGCGCTGCCCGCTCTGCTCTGGGCTGCCGCAGCAGGCAGAGGAGCCTGCGTTACACTCACCCCCTTCCCCGCTCCTCCTGTCTGTCTCTAACACCCTGCTGGTGTGCTTTAATTCACGAGGGGCCAGGCTCATCGAAGCCTGGGGTCTGTTCAAGGGGGGACGCTGCCCCCCTGCCCTGCTCAGGTGAGACCCCACCTGCAGGGCTGCAACACCAGCTCCAACACCAGCAGGACCTGGAGCTGCTGGAGCCAGTCCAGAGGATGCTCCGAGGCCTGGTGCCAGATGTGCCCTTTTAATTCAACACTCTTGAGGTAAAGAAATTCAGCCAAATTAAATTTACTAAAGAAATAGATTTTATTCCGGGACCAAAAGATCGGTCACACAGAAAGCCACGATGGAGAAAAGCAGCCCGAGCCCGGGGTCGGAGCTGGGTGAACACGCACAGATCTGATCTCTATCGCACCAGAGCTCCCAAGTTCACGGGTGCTGCTTCAGCTGGTTCCTTCTTATACAGTTTTTGGGCAGAGTCCGAATTAATTCTATTCTTCTCATATTCATGAAGTTTTCTTGTCCCAGAGTTGGGCTGCACAAAGCATTTCCTGGGTCTGATGAATTGTCCATCTTTGGTGATGAGTGGGTCATCGTGGATGATGGATGGGCCATTTCTGGTTCCCGGAACAGTTATTTTTAGTTCCCGGAATGTCCGATTCCTTATCAGATGAGATGTAGATATCAGAAGGTGGTGATCAAGTCTTCACGGTGCAAATGTCTCGGTGATAAGATCCAACCCCACCTGGGTGAAATCCTCACTTATTGTGAGAGAACTACTTTTGGTGTTGTGAAATTTTTCTCTCAGACAGGATTTTGAAACTCGGTCTCTACATGGTCTGATTACATTCCAGTTTTATACATAATAGCACGAATTACATACTTTATTTATAACACTCTGAACCTAATAATTCCCAAAATCTGATGATCTTCATGGACAGAAGACGATTCCTTAAGTATTTCTATTTCAGGAAGCAAAAGTAGTTGTAAAAACCGAAATAGGAAAGTAGAACTGCGGAGTTCTCGGTATAATTTGGAATGAAACCTCGCAAGCAAGACTTTAAAACTTCATTAATGCAATAAAGAATAATAATAAGGAAGCCTGAAGTCTACTGCATTGAAGATGAGGTTGTTTCAGTCAGCTCTGACGGGCTCAGAGCAGCACCAGCCTCTGCTGGGGTCCTGCTCAGGGGTGAGGGGTGAGGGGGCGGCTCCATCCATCACCGCCAGCTCATCGAGCCCCCACAGCCATCATCACTCTGCAGGGCTTTGAGAAGCAGGGTCCTGGCTCGGCCTCCCAAATCCCTGGCGTGGCAGGGGAGGGGAGGGAACCTGGCTGCAGTAACTCCAGGTCACACAGGGGCTGGGCGTTTCTGCTGTGCTGGGTGTCGGAGGCAGCGGATGCAGTGCTGCCTTCCCTATGGATCAAACCCTTCTTTAAAATAAAGATCTTTATTGAAATCTCACTCTCTGTTTTTTAGGGAGTCAAATGATTGTGTCTGCACTCTCCACTTCAAAAACAAACGTCCTCTCATCACTTGGTCCTGCAGGTTTCAACCACAGCCCTTCAGCCTGAGCGTAAATGGAGCTGCTGCCGTTTGAACCCACCAATTAACACATAAAATCACCAATCCCAGACTGGCTGGGGCTGGAAGCACCTTGGAGCTCATCTCATGCCACCCCTGCCAAGGGCAGGGACACCTCCCAGGGGATCAGGTGGCTCCAAGCCCTGCCCAGCCTGGCCTTGATGTAAAATGTTCGGGAGGGGACTGGTGTTCAGCCACCAACACCACTGAAACAACCACCACGAGGCTTCAAAGCCAGAGTCCCCCCACCTGAGGGCCCAGGAGCTCAGAACTGCCCTGCTCCTGCTGCAGGGCTTGTCCTGTTCCCAGACGGGACCTGGAGCACCTCCAGCATCCCCTGCCTGGCGCTGCTCCCCCAGGGACATCCCAGATATTCTGCTGACAAACTGTGTCCCCTGCCACCGTCCCACACACACTGGTGGCCCTTCCCCTGCTCCCAGGGGACCGAGGAGGCTCTGGGAGGAGGAGGAGGAGGGACGCAGCAGTCACACACACCGCGGGCATTCCCTGAGCTTCGGCCACGTTACCGAAACAAGTGACTTCCTGGAAAGCTCAGGTTTTTGTCAGGATGATGTTTTTGGGGTAGAAGCTGACCTTTCAGTCCATTTCCCAGCAATCAAGTGGATCCTGATGTGTATCATTATTGTTCCAAAGCGGGCGTTACAAGGATTTAAATCCTCTCCTGCTCTTGTTTGGTTTTCCTAAACTCCCTCCTGGTTTTGCCCAGTTTGACCCCAACAGGCAGCAGGCAGGTGCAGCAGCACCAAGGAGGGGTCGCAGTTTGGATGGAGAATGCAGCCCCAGGAGTTCACTCCCTCACAGGAGCCCCCACGGTGAGCTCAGCCCAGAGGATCCTTCCTTGCTCCATGAGCAGGTGGTGCCATTCCTGCCTGTCCTCCCAGTTTACACCCTGCACACCGTGGGAAGCTCCAGGAGCGGTTTAAGCCCCCCTGGAACAGCCTGGGTTGGGATCTCAGCAGCAAAGCTCAGCTTTATCCCCCCTTCCCAAGCACTGTGTGCTGATCCTGGCCCCAGGCTCAGTGCCAGCCTGGCCCTGGCCCTGCTCCATGCCCCGGGAGCCCAGGGCAGCAGGAGAACCTGCCCAGGTCAGTGCCAGCCCTGCCTCTGCCCTTGGCCAAGCCTGGCACAGGAAGGCACAGAGGAACTGTGGGGTGAAGATCCAACAGCTGCAGCAGTGGGTTCCCTGCTGCTCCTCCCTGGGAGCTCCAGAGGAAAACAGAGGTAGAACAGGTTAGGACAGAGATAGAACCCCACAGGGGCGGTGACAGCTGACACCACAGAACATCCCCTTACCTGCATTTTTTAGCCTCTAAACCAACTAACTCTGCCAGGGTATTTTGATTTTCAGCCTGCGATAGCAGAAGGGCAAACCTGGTCCTTGGGCGTTCCTATTCTGCAACTCCATTATTTTATTATGTGAGTTTTGACATGAATAACTGTCTGGTTTGGCTGCCGGGATCGAGCTTTAAATTTTCATTGGAGGTGAAATCTCCCACCTTCCCCCCTCCCCATGGCATTCTCCTTCCTTCTGCAATCCAAGTGTCCTTTCAAGTTCTTCCTAATGGATTTAGTAAATGGATCAATTAGGCAGAGAAAGAACACCGAGGTGCTTCTGTGCAGAAGAGTATTTTATGTTTGATATACTGAGTCAGAGCTAAGTAATTATTGCATTTAATATTTATTTAATGTATATGATAAGCTGCTGCAGCCAGGAACTCGTGGAATAAAACAGCCTCTCCTCATTTTCCCTGCAGCTCCTTAATGAGGGAGCTCTGAACAGGCGGATGATGGGACCGAGCAGGGCTGGGTGCTGCTGGAGCACATGCAGCTTCGCCTGCATTCCCTGGGGAACAGCTCCGGAGCCCAGCACTGCCTTCCCTGGGGAACAGCTCCGGAGCCCAGCACTGCCTTCCCTGGGGAACAGCTCCGGAGCCCCGCACTGCCTTCCCTGGGGAACAGCTCCGGAGCCCTGCGGCTGCTGGGCTCTCTGCAGGGAAGGAGCTGCTCCTCAGCTCTGGGGACTGGGAGTCACTGCAAACACAGAGGGAATGGGATGTGCGTCCTGGGATGGCCATGGCACCTCCTGCAGCCCCAGCAGCCATAGCTGGCGCCTCTGAGTGCCAGGAAGGGCTCTGGCCTGCTGAGGACACATATCACAACCACAGACCTGTGAGGCTGCAGCAGCAGCTCTGGAGTGTCAGCAGGGCTTGAGGGAACCAGGGAATCACAGAATAGCTCAGGCTGGAAAAGCCCTCAAGAATTCAGCTGCTCCCCAGCACTGCCCAGGCCAGAACTGCCCCATTTCCCCAAGTGCCACATCCACAGGGCTTGGAAATCCCTCCAGGGATGGGCACTCCACCCCTGCCCTGAGCTGTCCATTCCAATGCTTTTCAACCCTTTCCAAGAAGGAATTTTCCCAATATCCACCCTGAGCCTGCCCTGGCCCAGCCTGAGGCCGTTCCCTCTCCTCCTGTCCCTGTTCCCTGCCAGCAGAGCCCGACCCCCCCGGCTGCCCCCTCCTGTCAGGGACTTGTGCAGAGCCACAAGGTCCCCCCTGAGCCTCCTTTGCTCCAGCCTGAGCCCCTTTCCCAGCTCCCTCAGCCGCTCCTGGGGCTCCAGACCCTTCCCTGGACCCACTCCGCACCCAAGGAGCCAAGGGTTGGTTCATACAAAACACAAAGATACCAGAAGAGGTGAGGAGACACCAACCCCCCCGACCTCCACCCATTCCACACCTCTGTGCCGCTGCTCTTGGTGCTGTTCCCATCACAGCTTCCCTGCCCCTGAACCCCAGAGCTCACCCCCGACCTCAGGGCAGGACACCCAACACAGCCCGGCCAAAGGGACCTCCCAGGTGGCCGAATCCCCCCCCAGCTCCACAGGCAGCCAGGCTGAAGCTCTTCCCGGCAAAACTTCCCCTAAATCACCCATTTTCTGCCGTGCAACAGAAGCACTTCCTTATCCCTCTTTCCCAATAACAATCTCGGTGTTCAGGGTGTTGAATTCTAAGGGTCATCCTTTCAGGTGGAAAACAGCACAGAAATCCATTTACTGCTCTGCAGGTCCATTATCATCAGCACTAACACAGATTTCTCCTGTACACGACAACATTCAAAAATTACCTGGGGAGAGGCTCCAGCACATCCTCAATTACAAACATTTCATTCGGTTGGCTTTAGAGGCAGCTTCAAAAAGAATACGGCATTGGCTCATTTACTTAATTTCTGGTTAATTTTAAAAGCATATTTTTTGTTCCAGTCCATGATCCTGTGCCAGAAGGTCCAGGCTCTCAGGAGCACGGGTGATCACAAACCTCACACCTATTTAACCTCACACCACAGAGTCGCGGAATTGTTTAGCTTGGAAACGATCTCCAAGAGCAGAGCCCACCCTTTCTTTCCAGGCTCTCAGGTTTGGAATTGCATTCCAAACTTTTAAGCTGTAGTTTAAGGCACAAACTAAAAATGTTGGTGCTTGGAAAACATTTAACCAGTCAAAACCCTGTATAATATATAGAGATTGTTGTCTGGTCGAGAAGCACTTGGAATTCATGGAATTGGAGGGTTAATTCTCACCTGTGGCTGAGCTACACCACGAGTGCCATTATCGGGCTTTGCTGCAGCCTCTCCTCCATCTTTTCAGGAAATCTTGGCTTGGATACAGCAAATGGCCACTGAAAAGCCAAGTTTTGGAAAAAACCTTTAGAGAGAGGTGAAGTCACTTCTTCTACCCCCCCACCCCCAATCGATGGCAGCGCTGGCTGGGCACAGACAGGTCCTGCTTCCACCCCTTCCCGGGCATAGCCAGGGCTGGGCTCTCCCCCACACCCCAATTCCATGCCCCGTGTCTCTCCAGAGGTGCCACGGGCAGCTCCCAGCCTGGCACTATTGGATGTGTGACTAGAAGGAAAAATAAAACTGAGTATTTGTGAAAACTACCTGGCCTGGGAAACCTGGAACTTCAAGCCTGGATCTGAAACGACTTTAATTGCCCATCTCAGTCAGCAGAAAGCCAGATGATCTCTCTTGTTCTTAATTGGTTTGTGGTGCTCATCTGCTCATCAAATGCCACTGAGGAGTGCTGGAGTGGAAGAAAGGGAATATCGACGTCTTGCTCTGCCTAATTCCTGCAGCAGCCCGGGGCAGAGGGCACCTCCCGCTGGCATCTCCCACTCCAAGCCCGCAGGAGAGAGCCGGGATGGGCGATTAGAGCGCGCTAAACGCTCGCGGTGTGGGATTCCCGTGCAAAGGAGTTACAACAGCTCTACAGGCACCGCTAATCCCTGCGTTTGGCCCCGGGAGCTCCGGCCCCTCTCCTGTTTGTGCATTCCCAGCAGGAATCCGAAGGAGCAGGGAAATCAATACCGGGTGCCTCTGCTCCAGCAGCTCCGCGGCAGAATGCTAACGTGGGAGGAGGAGAGGGGCTGAGGACGGGATTGGATAAATTACGGGGGGAAATGGGAGACCCCCGAACCTCCTCTCTCCCTCCCGGCAGGGGTGGCTGGGGATTAAAAGCACAGAGAACCACAGGGGTTCAAAGGGACCTCAGAGCCCACCCAGCCCCAGCCCTGCCATGGCAGGGACACCTCCCACTGTCCCAGGCTGCTCCCAGCCCCAATGTCCAGCCTGGCCTTGGGCACTGCCAGGGATCCAGGGGCAGCCACAGCTGCTCTGGGCAATGTATTTCACTTTCTGTAGGAGCAGTATGGATCAGAAGAGTGGAACAGAAATCCCAGAGTGCTGGAATGGTTTGGGTCAGAAGGGACCTCAGGGACCATCCCATTCCAGCCCCCCACCACGGGCAGGGACACCTTCCACTAGAAATTCCAGATGAAGAATTGGCACCTTCTGAAGTCTCTGGGGAGCCACCACTCAGGGTAACACAGCTGACCTGGGGCTGGAGGACACTGCAGGAGCACGGCAGCAGCACTGGGGACACAAAGTCCCCGGTGACACAAGCCCGGCTTTGAGCTGGACCCGGCACCACTGGGCACCAGGAGCTCGGCTGCGGCTCCCTGGGCTCCTGGGCTTCAGGAGGAGCCTGTGCTGTCACTAAGGATCCCCATCAACCCAGCATGGAAGCCACCAGCCTTTCCTCAGAACTGTCACTTCCCTGTCCCTGCTCCCCGGCTGGGAGAGCTCCGGGAGACCGACGTCAGGAAAATGTGACAGCAAAGCAAGAACGTTATTGCTCCTTCAGAAAATGCAGATGGCTCGGGAAGATAAAGTGAAACTCAGCAAAAAAACCCCAAACACTTGAAAAGGTAGTTCAGAAATGAGCCTCGTCCCCTTCCCCTGATCCTTTGATTGAGCCCATGAGCGGAGATGTCCAGGGTCCCTCCTGTTCCCCGGGAGCTTCCCAGTTTGTCGCTCATTCAGCCAGGAATGGGCACAAACGTTTGCTGCTGGAGCCCCGTGAGATGTCCAGCAGTGCCAGCCAGAGCTCCCTACCCAGACACTCCAGGGATCTCCAAGGGTGACGCTGTCACGCTGACACACCTCAGTTTAGGGTGGGAATGCCATTCCCGGGATCTGAAGTGGCTGATGCCTGAAGGTACAGTGTTGGGATCTACCAGAGCAGCTGTCACAAGAGGGAGAGGAGCAGCAGAACAACCTCAGGGAAGGGAGAAGGAGTCAGCCAAGGTGCGGGAACTGCCCATGAATTCAGGGATGTGGCACTGGCCAGACCCCCAACACCACACACAGGCAGAGCAGGGGCTGGAGGAGACAGGCACAGAAGTGCAACCAGGCTCCCCAGCTGGAATTCAGCAGCAAATCTCTCTCCTTGGATACGTTCAGGCACCCAAGAGTCGAGATCCTGGCACTGGAAGAGGCCTGGCAGTGATGGGCAGGGACACAAGCAGGGTTTGGCAGGTGGGGACGGGGAAAACCTCCAGCCCAGGGGAGTTCTGCTGAGAGCAGGGGCAGAGAGCAGCCAAGGGAAGATCTGAAATGGGAGCTGGGGGTGGGAGGAGCTGGTTTGGCTTAGGAGGGCTCGTTTGAGGGGTTCTGATCAGGCACAAAAAAATTATTGAGTCACACAAAATCCCAAAATGGTTTGGGTTGGGAAGGACCTTAAATCCCACCCAGTGCCACCCCTGCCACAGGCAGGGACACCTCCCACTGTCCCAGGCTGCTCCCAGCCCCAATGTCCAGCCTGGCCTTGGGCACTGCCAGGGATGAAGCCTGGAACAATAATTAAGAAGCTGCTTAAAAAGAGCTTTTGTGCCCCAAAGAGTCTCTCAGCCAAGAAACCAGCCCTGCACTCTCCACAAGCAGCAAAGGAAAATACAAAAACATGTATAAATCCAGGAATTCTGAGGAACTCTGACAGACCTAAAAAACCTCTGCCAGCAGAGACAGCCCCTTGTGCTTGTTGATAAAAATTCATTAGGGATGCTGAAAACGCCATTCATTAATATGCAGCCAGAAAGAGTGCAATTATCAGCCAGGCCAAAAATAGGATTAGTCTGGATTTCTCCTTAGTGTTTGAAGGGAGAGAAGTGTTCTCATGGCAGGCACAGCATTAACTGCTGCTCCACTTATCTCCCCTCCCGTTCCTGAGAAGGTGCCCAGCAGCACCCTTGGAAATAAAGGGCTCTGGAGCTGTTAGGAAATAACTGGGAAAACAGAATGGCAGGGAAATCAGAAAGATGGGAAGAAGAGTGACTCCATCAGTATTTTAAAAAGGATGGAGAGGATTGTGTAGAAAATATAGCTCGTTGCTGATCTGAGAAAAATTGATTCAAGTAATGGAAAGGGTAAAAATAGAGCTAAATAATGATCCTGAATAAAGCAACAGCTGCCATTTCCCGCGAGCTGGGGGAGCTCCTTAAGCACACAGAGTGCACCCACCTCGCTGATGGAAGGGGCTCGCACCTTCTGGTGACAGGGGAAACGGCACTGACAAAATCTGCTCAAGACGTCAGTCAATACCACGCAGTTTCCTAACTAAGAAAGTAGAAAAAGACCCAATCAATAGCCCGGTCTTTAAACAATTAACGCTGTCTCGGTGATTGGGCTCCGGCTGGGAGCCCACGGAGCAATCCTGGCCCTGCAGGAATTGATGGGCAGCTCCAGGCTGCTGAAAGATTTAATCAGGGCCTTGGAGGAAAACAGAAAATCAGTGCTGATCAGATTTGCAGGAGACAACAGAATGGCAGGAATGGAAAATAAGGAAAACTTATTTCACTAACACAATTCAGTGTGAATCTCATAAAAACCATCCCTGCCCATGGCAAGGGGGTTGGACTGGATGGCCTTTAAAGGTCCTTTCCAACCCCACATATTCCATGATTCTAAGAGAATTAAATAATATTCGTTCTACCACTTTTAAACTTGTGGCCAGAATTCCTAGGAATAAAATACATACATCGGACCTGCAGCAAAAAAACTTAATTTAAATAAATAAATAAATACTTTTAAGATTGTCTTCAATAAAAATGAGGAATTGCTCCCAGAAATCCGATTGTTTGCAGCAGTAAAGACGTGCTGGTGGTGTTGGCACTGAGGTTGAGGGGTGTGGGAACAGCAGAGTTTGGGAAGGTGCAGCCATTACTGAGAGCAGCTTTGCTACGGAAAACGATCACTGGAAGGGGCACGAGCAGGAGTTCATGGGAAGGGCATCCACTGGGAAACGAGGCACTCCCTGAGCTGCAGAGCTGAGGAGGGCCGGGGTAGGACCCTGCAGGTCACAGCCACCCCCCCCCCCCGGCCTCCCGCTGCAGCTGGAGCTGCGTCCCAAGGGATTTCAGCTGCCACAGAGCCCGGTCTGTCCCTCTGTCCGTGTGTCCTTCCAGCCCTGCACACCCAGCCAGCCCCAGGGGCCATTCCCAGTCCAGGCACTGCAGGGCTGGAGCTGCTCCAGGCTGGGCATGCTGGGCTGGGCCGGGCAGCAGAGCCAGCCTGGCCTTGGCTGCCCCTCATCATCCCTCAGACCTGGCCAGGGAATCCTGGAAGGATTGGGTTGGGAGGGACCCTAAGGATCATCCCGTCCCATCCTGCCCCATCCCATCCCACCCAGTGCCACCCCAGGGACACCTCCCACTGTCCCAGGCTGCTCCCAGCCCCAATGTCCAGCCTGGCCTTGGGCACTGCCAGGGATCCAGGGGCAGCCCCAGCTGCTCTGGCAATTCCAGCCCAGCCCCTGCCCACCCTCCCAGCCAGCAATTCCCAATCTCCCATCCAGCCCTGCCTTCTTTCAGCTTGATCCCATTCCCACTTGTCCTATCACTCCATAGGAAAAAGCCCCTCTCCCCTTTCCTGTGTGTCCCCTTCAGGCACTGGAATACCGAATTAAAGCTTGAATATTTCCTGCTGTTCACTGAGGAGATGGGAATCTCTGCAGGGCCTTTCCAGACACATCCAAGGCACATCCAAGGCTCTGGGAGAGCTTTCCCTCGGGATGGGCAGTGGCTGAGCTCGCAACTGCTTTCCCTGCTGGTCTTTTGTACCTCTGGGCACCTTTGGTTTTATTTCCAGGTGTCTGTGGGTGCTGAACAAAAGGTGAAATGATGGCAACACATCCACAGTGGGGACAGGGCACGGAGACCTTCAGACAGAAGAGTTCTGTTTGAACTGTCAGATTGAGGGGACACTACACAAAATTAAAGGTGATGGGTTGGAACTGGATGATCTTTAAGGTCCCTTCCAACCCAAACCATTTTAGGACTCCCCAGATTCTGTGATATTTATATTTTTTTAACTAACAGCCCACGTTACAACAGAAGCTTTGTTTACAAACTTCCCTTACTTTGCAGGAGCTTCCAGCTGTAAATCCCTGCTGTAAATCCCAGCAAACCCAAAGTTTACAGGAATAAATCACTGGCAGTGCCCGAGGTGGCCAGGGCAGCACGGCTCCTCCTGCACCCGGGAGAGCTGCTGCTTACAGACGTGGATTGGGGGTTTGTTATCCTGGTGGGTAACCGGAATTCCGTGTCAGCTTCTTTGCTGGGCTGTACAAAAGCCTGTTATCAGCAGCCTGAGCCTTCCTCTGCTTCCAAACAATCCCACTCAGAATCTGGAAATTAACTTCCAAAATGAGCTTCTGCAAAATAACCCTGTTCCCAGGGTGTGCCCTGCAGTGTCATTAACTCCACTCACAGCCACAGCTCCATGGAATCAAATCCAAGGGGGTTTTCCGCAGTCTCAGGGATAAGGAGAAGCTTTGCCCAACAGGCAATTGCTCGGCATCAATTCCCATTTCCATATTATCCTCACAGCGACCCCTCATCGCACATCATCCCTGAGGGAATCCCTGGAATCGACCCAGAGCCCATGGATTTCCCCTTCTCTCCCTTTTACTGAGTTAATTATTGTCCCCAGCTTAATTGTGCATCCATTAGAGGGTGCTAAACTGTGCAGCATTTTAACCAGGGCTGAGGTTCCAGTCACATCCCAGCTCTGGGGGAGTTTCTGGTGAAACTCATGGGAACCTTTCCAGCTCCTGAGGTTCACCAAAAAATCCCAGAGGATTCCCCATCCTACAGGGGTCCTGCTCTGGAGCCGGGCTGGGAGAGCTGGGAATGTTCCCCTGGAGTAGGGAAGGATCCAGGGAGAGCCCCGAGCCCCTTGCAGGGCCTAAAGAGAGTCCAGGAGGGCTGGAGAGGGACTGGGGACAAGGCATGGTGTGGAAGGTATCTTTTCAGCTTTATACCGGCTAGCGCTTGTATTTCAATGCCTTAGAAAGCCCCGAGCAGCCTTGAGAGGTAGCAAGGGCGATCTAGCGCTTTGGTAGCTCTAAAATCGGTACCTGAATCAGCTGCAGAGCAAATACCATCAGCAGAAGCAAAGAGGGAGAAATTTAGCTCCCTGCCCGCTCAATTCCCTGCAGTTAGAAGCTTTCAAACGAGACAGACAACCAGAGATGTTCGCAGGAAAGTCGCTGAGCTGAGTGAGAGCGTTTGCCTCCCCTCGACCATCTTTTATTCGGAGAAGGGGAAAGGGGAGGACTGGGGCGGACCCGGGGTGAGCGGCCAATCAGACACTGCTGAAGAGTCTGAGTTACATTTGGCTTTGCCCGCGCTTGGAACAAAGGAGCTCGGAGCACATGTCTCTGGGGGGGGAAGCTCGGAACAGGCAGCAACAGCATGGAGGGCAGGAGGCAGGGAATGGCTTCCCAGTGCCAGAGGGCAGGGCTGGATGGGAGATTGGGAATTGGGAATTGCTGGCTGGGAGGGTGGGCAGGGGCTGGGCTGGAATTGCCAGAGCAGCTGGGGCTGCCCGTGGATCCCTGGCAGTGCCCAAGGCCAGGCTGGACATTGGGGCTGGGAGCAGCCTGGCACAGTGGGAGGTGTCCCTGCCAGGGCAGGGGCTGGGATGGGATGATCCCTAAGGTTCCTTCCTACCCAAACCAGTCTGGGGTTCTGTTCCTGCCCTGTTGTGTCTGGAAGGGCTGAAACTGAAGACAAAAGGAGAATTTCATTTCCTGCCTGTCCAAGTGTTTCTCTCTGCGTTGGTAAAACCCAAACAAACGTGGGAGCAGCTCCTGGCTGGAGCACCCTGTGCTTAGGAAGCTCAGGAAAAAATCCCACAGCCGGTGTTTTAATGGGCAATGAAGTCCCACATCATAAACCAGCCAAGAACAGAAGAACCGGGGTAATTAGTAATTAAATTCTCCATAAGGCAAAAAAAAAAAAAGAGCTATTTCTCTATTGATACTTCTGGGTAAGGAACAATTTAGAGCCAAATCTGTCACAAATTGGCAGGGGCTGGAAGAGAGACCTGTGGGGAGCACCTGGTGCTTCTCCTCACCCCTTTATGAGCTACAAAACATCCGTGGTAAAAACAAACCAACAAAAACTTCAAAACAAGAAACCAGATTCACATGTTCAGTACCACAATTCCACTGCTCAGGAAGTATTTGCCAGGCAGAAACACAAATGGAGTAAGAGTATAAAGTGATTCATAGCAGCCTGACAGGCTGGTGGAAACAAAGAGCTCTCCCTGACAGGACACCACTGCTTTAACACAGAAAATCCTTCCCAGCACCATCCCAATTCCGAGGGAATGCCGAGGGAAAAGCAGGGGAAAGAACAACATTAAAAAAAAAAGGGGGGGGAGGAAAAAAGTCTCATGGAGCATGACACTTTTGGGCAAAGCTGCTTTGCCTGGAACCATTAAAGCCCTGAAAATGAAAATGTGGAAATTCAACCCTGAAAAAAAAAAAAAAAAAAATAGAGAGAGTAAAATCCATGTGCTGAACCTGGGAACTGGGAAGTGAGGAGACCCAGCTGGGGCCAGCCCTGGCACTGTCCCTCCCCAGGGCTCTGGCACAGCTCAGGAGCTCTCCCTGCTCCCCTCATGCCTGGAAATAACTCCCACTTTCTGCTGCAGCTACTGTTCAGTGCTCCAGGCTAAATTAGCCGAACTCCAGCTCCTCTCCAGTGCTCAGGAAGGGCCAGGGAAGGCAAAAAGTTTCAAATCAAAGGCTGAGGAGCTGCAGATTGCGAAGAGGAATTAACAGCACCTCACTCCGAGCACCCTCCCCTGTCAGAGACTCCGGAGCCACGGGTTAGCGTCGCTCAAAAGCTCCGAGGAGGAAACACAAATTACCTGCTGCTTGTTTGGCTTTTCCGCCTGTACTTTGTTGCTTAGGAACCACTGTAAATGAGGGGTTTCGTTTATTTAAAATGAAATAAGAAGAAAACCACACCACAAACGTTCTCCCACGTCCAGTGAGGATGTGAGGGTGAGAACAGGAGTTTTACATGCCTGATTCCCATGGGAGTGAGGCTAATCCAAAGAATTAAAGAATTTCCATTAGCAGCAGTAGGTGATGGAACAACATCCAGGTGTCAAGAGCTTTATTACCATCGCTGCATTCTGAGCACAGATTTTTTTATTCCTTACAACATTAAAATCTTCAGGATGTTTTGATCTTTAGCCACTAGAGAACAAGAGCGAAACACAGAATATGCCTCTAGTAACAGCATCATCATTTCATGGAACCCCAGAATATCCTGGGTGGGAAGGGACCCACCAGGATCCCCCAGCCCAGCCCCTGGCCCTGCACAGGCACCCCAACCATGCCAGCCTGGGCATCCCTGGCAGCGCTGCCCAAGCGCTCCTGGAGCTCTTCAACGCTGGCCTCATTTCCTGCTGTTATCACTGCCATTCCTGGTCCAAGTCTCCCCAGGAGAACTGGGAAGTCCCAGAGCTGGCATTGCTGTTGCTCACCCATTCTGGGTTCGCCCCTGTTCTTCATCCATTGGTAAGAATCCTGGTGTCAGGGAAAAAGAGATCCTGGCCTTTGGATGGAGGGCAGGTGGCTCAGGAGCACAAGGATGTTGTGAGGTCAGACACAGAGGAAATTAGAATCACACAAAGGTTTGGGCAGGAAGGGACCTCAAAGCCCATCCAGTGCCACCCCTGCCATGGCAGGGACACCTCCCACTGTCCCAGGCTGCTCCCAGCCCCAATGTCCAGCCGGGCCTTGGGCACTGCCAGGGATGGGGCATTGTCTGCAGATGGTACAAGAACCAAACAGGAGAGACCCACAAGTATTTCCCAGTCTAGGAAAACACAGTGTTTGCCTTTGGTGCTCCTTTACAACCTGCAGGAGTTGCAACAAAATCTGAGAAGTGAGAATTCTCCACATGGAATTCTGTGCTGAAAACACTCCCTGTCACCTTTGCTGGAATCCCATCAACACCTGGAGCAAATGGCACCGGTGGCACTGAGCTCCCACTGGACCCACCACAGAAACCAGAGGATCTGAAATGTGAATGAGAAGCCAGGAACAACGGAAGATCCTCTAAATCAGGATGGAGTTTGTGAAACAGAAAGAACCCCGGGAGCACAGTTACGGCTCCCCTGAGCGTGCAGCATCTCCAACGCTGCCTGGACGGGGAAGTTGCGTTCTCTCTGGTCCCTGTCTCCTTGTGTCAGTGCCAGCTGCCTGCTCTGGTTCTGCCACTTTGGTGTCACCCACGGTGACATTCTGTGTACAGCCCATCACTGATGCACAGAACTGCAGTTCTCTTTCTAAGACTAGTCTTTAAATTAGCAGATGTTGAGCAGGTGGTGTAATCCTAGAAAACGGAGAAATGCAATCTCAAATGAGAAACAGTCAAGTCTGTGGCGTCCCTGTCCTGCTCCTAATCCTTACTCTATATTCCCCCACACCTCAAAGCCAAGCAATCCAAATTTTCCTTGGTGCTCGCCATTCCATTGGTTTCTTCTCTCTTACTGGGACTCCAGGTCTGTATTGCCATCAGTCGCACCTGTTGAGAGAGGCTGCTCTCCTTTTCCAAACTTCCAAATGGATCCTCTCCAAGCTTCGGAGAAGGGATCAACGAGGCAGCCTTGCAGCTTGGAGAACTTCCAGAGCAGGATGTGGCAGGAGCTGCAGGGAAAGGGAGCTGAGAGCTCCTCGTGTGTGCTCACAGTGCCTCCAACGCCCCGGGCAGCAGGGACTGACCAACAGAACTCCCCGGGCCGGGCACGAGCCTGGGCTGCCTCCATCCGCCCGTGTGGGGAAATGAGTGCAGTTATTGATCCCAGCCCTGCTGCAGCTGCCTGCATTGAAAAGCTTCCCAGGCTCCTCGTGGCTGCCAAGGGCAGCCCTGATGGATGGGATGGCCCAGCTCTGCTCTGCAGCTCCGCTAACGAGGCTGCCGAGATCCCAGCTAACGAGAACCAGGGACACAGGACTTACCCAGTTATCCCAGGGACACAGATCCTTCTCCCCTCTACCCAGGGACATGGGCCTTATCCCTCTATCCTGGGGACACAGATCCTTCTCCCCTCTACCCTGGGACACGGGCCTTATCCCTCTATCCTGGGGACACGGGCCTTTGGCCTTTTCCCCTCTTTCCCATAGACAGGAGCAGTGCCCGGTGCTTTGGCACTGCCTCAGCTGAGGAAAGGAGGGTTATGCCCCGCTCTGTCTGTTCACCCCGTCCCTCCTGGCCCTGCCACTACTGGAAGAGGCATTTCCATGCCCCATTCCAGTCTCTCCCTCCAAACCCCACTGGGAAGGAAAGCCCACCCCAAAGCTCCTGCTGGGACCCCACCCCCACAGGGGCTGTGGGAGCCCTCGGTCTGTTCAGCTGGAGCTGCTCCCCGTGGGTCTTAAATCCCTACATGGAAGAAAAGTATTTTGTTGTGGGTTTTTAACCCACAAAAAAAGCCTCCAAAACTCCCACTACCTCTAAATCAAATAGAAAACTCTCTTAACATAGGTTTGCAGAACTTCCCTGGCCCATTTAAACCACCAGGTTTGATTTCCCACTGCCCAAATCACAGCTCTGCCACTCACTGCACAGTTCCCTCTGCTCTGCCTTCAGCTTTGTCGTGGAGAAATATGGGATGGGAGGAAAATAGGGCACTATTAACATCAAACAGCTCTTTGAGGGAGCAGAGGGATTCTGGTTTGTCAGCAAAAACCTTGACAGCAAATCCAAATGTCTGAATCACGTGCTGCTCCGTGACTATTCCAGATTAATTCACCTACTGAATTTATTACGGCAAGATAATTAAAGGAAATTATCATGACAAGATAATTAAGGGGAAAAGCATTGCGTGTACTACCAGAGAAGCCTCAGGACACACTTTTGCTAATTTATATCTTGATCTGTGTTCCAGCCTACATTATCTGTCAGATATTACAGTCCACACAGGAGTACTTTGGGAATTATGGAGTTAAGGAGAACTCCCTGCTCCGACACAAAGCACACCTCCAGTAAATAAAGGAACAGAGCAGACAGCTCTGCAGCACTGATGGATTATTTATAGCTGCTTTAACAAGCACTGGATAAATATCTCTAAGTGGCTCTTTCTAAGCGAGAGATACCACATCAAATGTGCATTGAAGGGTTTGGGGGTTTCTGTGGTGGATTTCAAAGGACAAAATATTCCAAAGCTCAGAAATTCGCTGCCAAACCTCAAATTTTATTTTTACTCCTGCTCTGAGATGCTCAGTGCAGCAGCAGGAGTTTTGGGGGGGCGCTGCTGAGATCCTGCTCCAGAGGGACACAGCAAATTCCATCAGAGCCAGCTCTGCTCCCGAGTCACTTCAGCACCCGGCAATTCTCCTTCCCCCTGATTCACACAGAGATCCACTGAAGCCCTTCCTCTGGAGCTGATGCTCTACACTCAGATTTAAACCCTAAATTCTCCAAGATACTGAGGTGCTATTTCAGATGTGCCAGCAAGCATAAAGTAACATTTATTTATTCATGAAACAACAGTTTGACTCTCTCCCCCAAAGCCAGGAGCAGCCACGGATCCTCCTGCCCAGCACATTCTGGGGTCCCCAACACAGGGACTGAGCCAGAGCCCCCCAGGCTCTGCTTCAGCCTGCTCAGGCTCAGCTCCCACAGCCCAGGGGCTCCTCAGGGGACAGGGAGAGATGGAGGGGGCCCAGGACTTGTCTCCTCTCCCAGCCTTGGGACACACTCCAGAATCACAGAATCCACTGGGTTGGGAAAGACCTTTAAGATCATCAAGTCCAGTGGGAATCACAGAATGCTTGGGGTGGAAAGGTGCCTTGCAGACCTGATGCAGCACAAAGGCATCGAGGTGGTGGCTGCAAGCAGGAGTCTGCCATGAAAAGCCGAGGATGATGGAGAAGATGCAGCTGAGCTTCACCCACTGCAGGTACCTGTACCCACACCGAGCTCCTGGAGGGTCCATGGCTGAATTCCACGTGTCTAAACTGAATTCCTCCTCTTCCCATCCCTGGCCATGGAGAACGTCCCTAGAACTGCAGACTGACAGAGGCTGAGTGCCCCAAAAGTCCCTCAATTAATGACATGAAATATTTAGTGTGTATTTTTAGCATTGCCATTAACTGAATCCCAGAATGGTTTGGGATGAAAGGGACCTTAAAACCCACCTCACTCCACCCCCTGCCGTGGGCAAGGACACCCTCCCGTATCCCAGGCTGCTCCCAGCCCCATCCAGCCTGTCCTGGAACACTGCCAGGGATGGGGGAATCCTTCAGTCATTGCTTTCATTGTTATTTTAATGGAGCTCTCCTGAAGCTGCCGCCCCACGGCTGGGTGCTGGCCGTGGCACAGAGGGAGCTGCATCCCTGAGGGCAGCTGTACCAGTTTTCCTGTCAGTCCTCAGCCAGCAGCACGAGCACAGGGCCCGGTTTTCTCCTGACAAATGGTGCTGCTGTACCTGCAGAGGAGCGGGAGCAGCCACTGCCAGAGGGCAGGACAGGGTGAGCACCTCCTAAATAAAACCCAAACCGCATTACCCAGGCACGCCTGACAGGTTTTGTTCCCGAAACAGATTTAGCTTGAATATTTGCCCTTCTAAATAGCAGCATTCATCAGGCTGGGTTATCTGCCAGTGCACAGCAATTCCCTGGCCAGGCTCTCGGGGAGGCTGCAGAGAACAGACCAGCACAGACACCGAGCCCAGCATGGAGCACCCCGGGCTCATCTCCCCAGTTTCAGCCTCAGGAGCCAGCAAAGGGGAGAACGGGAAAGGCAGCGGAGGCTGCTGGGTCTGTGGGCTCTTTGCTGCCATAAATACGGGAATGAGCTGCCCAGAGCAGCTCAGCCTGGGGCTGGCACAGACAGAACCAGCCTGAGCTGAGGAGCAGCTGGAACAGGGAACCATCCTCTGTTCTCCCAGCTCCCAAGCTGGGGAGCTGAACCCCAGCACCAACAGTGCCTCCAGCCAGGAAAGGCGCTCAGGGAAGAGGAGGTGGAAAGGGTTTGAGGGGACTCTGCTCCCCCAGCCGGGATCCCAACCCAGGGGTGTGCCTGGGGGATTTCTGGCTTTTCATTTCCAGTCTCTGCAGGATGAATCACCCCTGGGCTCTCCTCTCCAGGTAACAAGTGACCCAACAAGAGGAAACAGCCTCAAGGTGTGCCAGGGGAAGTTTACATCGGATATTGGGGAAATTCCTTCATGGAAAGGGTTGTCCAGGCTGCCTGGAGACGTTTGGAGTCCCCGTCCCTGGAGGGATTTAAAAGCCATGTGGACGTGGCACTCGGGGACAGAGGTCAGTGCTGGCCTTGGCAGTGCTGGGGGATGGTTGGACTCAATCTTACAGATTTTTCCAGCATAAATAATTCCATGATTATACCCACAAACCAATCCTGTGTCCAGCAGGCTCCTGGGGAGCAGGAAAGGTTCCTGGGCATGGCCCAGCACAGGGAACCACAGCTCAGAGTGGCCAAAAGAGCTTGGGACTCACACAGAAAAGAAAATCAGCTTTAATAGCCATGAAGAAAAATCTGATTTCTTCCCTCTCATTTTTACTGAGGGGGTTTTGTTTGGTATTTTTCACCTCTCCACACAGACCACCAGAGGTGTTGCATTGGCCTTAGTAAGAGGTTTTTAGAATCATGGAATGGTTTGGGTTGGAAAGGACCTTAAATCTCTTGTCATTCCCACTAGACCGGATTTTCTTCTCTCACTGTTAACCATTAGAGCCAGTTCTGGGCAGAGGAAGAGATGCTTCACACATTATCGTGCCTGGGTGAGGCTGTGGGAACAATAAACAGCAGAAACCTGTAAAATCCAGGTGCATTTGATTCCAGCCATGAACGTGGAAATGCCAGAAGGTGCAGACTGAGCTTTGCTGCGAGCACAAACCACAACCCCCAGAGCTGTGGGCTGGGAATGTTTTTGTGTTTGGGTTTTTTTAAACTTAAATTGCTCTGCCTACAGAACCACAGCTGCCTCTAAGATTCACTGCTCTGCCCCTCTCACCACAGCACAGGTGAAACACAAAGAGGCAGATAAGCCCAAGAAGCAGAAGGATTAAAAGAGATCAAGTTTAAGAATGATAGAATGACTCTGTCTTAATGTCCACAGGAGAGGGAAAACAACGACTCCAGAGGAGCTAAACGTGGGCAAGTTTCCATCCAGAATGGACCCACAGAGCTGAGGCAGAGCCAGGAAAAGGGGATTTTCCAGTGGCAGCACCGAGATGCTCAGCAAAGCCAGCGGGAGCTGCCACGAGGCCGGGGCTGGAGGGTAATGAGTGCAGGCTGCACAGGCTGGAGGGGTTCTGCACTCTGCTGCTGAAAAGGAAACCTGGTGAGGGAAAATTACCCAGGAACAGGAACAATAATGCCACAGCCACACCTTGGCAGGGAAGTGAAAGAGAGCAGAAGTGATAATTGTTATTAACAGGTACTTGATCGTTTTATCCTCATCATCTTCACCTTCCTCCTTTGCTTTTTTCTCTGCTTAAAGCTAGAGACTCCCATGCTGCAGCTTGACCCAACGCAGGGTGAGTTAGAACAAGGATTACAAAGTTCTGAGTGAGACCATCAAGCCCCAGAGCACCCAGCAGTGAGGGGCTGGGAGAGGCCTCCCCTCCCTTCCCAAGCACTGGGGAGCTGGAAGTATTGAAAAACCCCACAAAAACCGGGGGAAGCATCACACCAACTCTGGGAGTGCCCAGCAGAGCGCAGGTGCAAACAGCATCCCAGCAGCTCCTGCTCACATTTCCATGGCCATGCCAAGCTCCTGAGCTTACCTGGTCTTTCCAGTGAGCCCCTGCAGGCTCAGCTCCAGTCTCCTGCAGCTCCCTGTGAGACATTTCCTTGTTGCAAACCCCCCTCAAAACAGCCCCAGTCCTCAACAGCAGCTGCACACCACAGACAGGTTCGGGGATTTCCCTCTTTGCTGCCTTGTTGCAGGAGGAGCTCTCCTGAAAATGGGGCAAGGACACCCCAGGGTGAGTCTGACACTGAGTCCCCACCCTGGGCTGGGACAATCCCTGTTACTGTGCTGGGCCACCTGGGCTACACAAAACCCACCCCCTACATCTGGGATTAGAGTCAGGGAATCCCAGAATGGTTTGGGTGGGAAGGGGCCTTAAATCCCACCCAGCCCAGCCCTGCCATGGCAGGGACACCTCCCACTGTCCCAGGCTGCTCCCAGCCCCAATGTCCAGCCTGGCCTTGGGCACTGCCAGGGATCCAGGGGCAGCCACAGCTGCTCTGGGCACCCTGTGCCAGGGCCTGCCCACCCTCCCAGCCAGGAATTCCTTCCCAGTCTCCCATCCAGCCCTGCCCTCCATTTAAGGCCATGTCCCCTTGTCCCATCACTCCACACCCTTGCAATATGGGTTCACAGAGAAGGAAATTCCAACAACATTCCTTTCTGTTTGGTTTGGGATTTCTTTGGAAGCCCCCAGCTGTTCCTGTGGAGCAGCAGGGCTGGGTGCTGAGGATGTTTATTTCTGGGGGTGTCAGCAGCACTGAGCCCTGAACCGCCCTGCTCTCTGTGCACCCCGGCTCCGAGTGTCAGGAGTCAGGAACCAGCAGGTCTGGGAAATCCAACAAGGAAAACGAGAGGGTTGGGTTGTTCTGTGGCATCACAGGGCAGCTGGGAGAGCCCCGGGCACTGAGCCAGCCATGTACAAACACCTCTGCTCTCCCAGGCCCCTCGGCAGCCTCGGTACAGAGCTGTGAGCCGCACACCGGGAAGGGAAACCCAGAGTACAGAGAGGTTTGGGATGGAAGGGACCCTAAAGCTCTGCTCATTGCCACCCCCTCCATGGGCAGGGACACCAGGAACTCCTCCTCACCCAGGCTGTCTTGGCAGAGCTGGGAGAAGCCCTCAGCCCCGCATTTAGCAGCATTTGGAGCTTCCCCAGTTCAGTACAGCTCTGCAGCCTGAAAGGTGTTTCCAGGAGAGGAGATCACCACTAACAGACAGTGCTTGACTCTTGCAGCAAGTCCTGGGGCAGCATTTGCACCTGGTGACAGAGCCAGGCTTGGTGGCAGCGTGAGGCTGGCTCTGTGTCACGGCCAGCAGAGCTCCTGACGTGCCACACACAGAGTCTGGATGGCCCTGGCTCATATCACAGCAACATCAACCTCACCTATGGGAAGCAGCCCACACATAATTTTTATAAAGCAATTAAACCAGGAGTCCCATTTATTAAACTGGATTAAAAAGCATTTTTACAAGCTCTGCTAATGGGCTTTAAGCACCTTTAATTACAGCCTGGGCAGCACTGATTTCTCTGCTCCAGACTCTCCGAGTCACCTGAGCTCCTGTGAGCAGCACCAGGGCCTTTCCCACTGCTGCCTGGTGCTCACCAGAACTCCTGATCTGTTCCAGCACCACTGGCAGCTCCAGCCCCTGGACTGCTCCCATCTCACCTGGACCTAAACCCCACTGCCTCCAGCAGCAACCTGACAGAGCCTGAGCCCCTCACTCAGCACCTTTCCATGGGCCATGGCAGAGATGTCCCATGGCTCAGGGCAGGCAGCCCAGCACCTCCAGCCAAAGCTGAAAATCCAGCGTTTCCTGTCCTCTGCAAGGCTCAGCCCCCAGCCCATCACACCCCACATGGGCACTGCCCGAGTTCCTCACTCTGTGCCAGTACAGCCACTCACTCCCAGCAGCATTTACTCAGTCCCCAGCACACTGCTGGGCTTGCACCTCACCCTCCTGCCCCAGAGCTGCTCCAATGCCTGGATAAACAGCCCAGCCCTTCCAGGGAGTCGCTGGTGCCCGAGGGGGGCTGTGTCAGGGGGTGCTGCCAGCAGAGCAGAGGAATTGGCACCTCGGGGAGGCTGGTGTGAGGTGGCTTATGGAGGTCTCCTCCTCCAGAGGCTGAGCGAGCCCATGCACGGAGCGTGTGTGTATTTCCCTCGGAAAATTTCTGTGGCTTGAGAACCTACTGAGAGACGAGGAGATTCCTGCTGCTCTTACGCCAGCTCCGACAAAGCCGTGTCCCCCTGGCAGGGCCCGGAGCCTGCCCAGGCTGAGCAGTGCTGAACCAGCAGCAGCTCAGCATCCCATTTCTCATGCCATGAGCACTGTTTCCACAGGAGCCCTGCAGTAAAGCCAGCACCTCCTCCATCATGTGCAATCAGCAGCTGGCACTGGGTAATTTTGCTGTTTCCCACTCAGAGCAAGGAAGTGCAGGAAGCTGTGGCACCACCCAGGGAGGGGTCATTATCTCCAGCCCAAGGACGATACCCAGTGCCTGCCCTGTGCCCACCTCCACGGGGATTTGGAAGTGCTGGTTTCACTAAGTCACACCTGGATAACCCAGAATCAAAAAAGCAGGAGGTGCCAGAAGCATCTCTCTAAAGGGGAACAGTCCCAGGGCAGGAGTGGGAAGGCTCCTGCTGGGATGCCTCGAAGAAAACCTGACTGGTGCCAGGCCAGGCTGGACAGGCCTCGGAGCAGCCTGGTCCAGGGGAAAATGTCCCTGCCCAAGGCATGGAACTGGGGGGGGCTTTAAGGTCCCTCCCAAGGCAGAGCAGTCAGTGGTGAACCAGGGCCGATGGAATTCGGCTTTGCCAGGTACGAGATGTCCTGAAACATCTGATATTTCACACAGCTCAGCAGCCCAGGACAGGCTCCGCTGCTCCCCAGGCTACAGAAAACTCTGCTCTTCCACCAGTCAGACACTTGCTAAGAGAAGCAATTTTCAGTTGTACTTTTCACCCAGTGTACCCTAATTGCCACAGAAAACAGGCTCTTACAGCTTGTTTTACTCCTGCCATCTATTAATTTGTTCTTAAAAGCCAAGCTCCCGCTGAGCCGCCTCTCCTGCACATCACAGCTATTATTTTAATATGGAGATGAGATCAGCTCTGGTTCCGTGTGAGCTTCCCAGGGCACTCCAGGGCTGTTTCCACACACGTTTCCACACTTGCACAACTGCTCAGGGCTCAGAGGAGCAGCGCTGGGGTGGATTCAGCCCAGCCTTCCCAACATGGGGAGAGAAGTGGCAGGGAAGAAGTGACGAGAGTGCTGGGTTGAGATAAAGTCAGGTTAACAGGTGAGGCAAAAGCCACACACGAGCAAAGAAGGAGTTCATTCCCTGCTTCCCATGGCAGGCAGGTGCTCAGCTGTCCCCAGGCTCCAGCACATGTGACAGGGACTTGGGAATGCAAACCCCAAATGTGCCCCATCCCTGTCCCCCAGCTCCACGTGCTGGGCACAATGTCCTGGGGACTGGGGCATCCCTTGGGAAAGTCGGGATCAGCTGTCCCAGCTGTGTCCCTCCAGCCCCTCGCTGTGGGGTGGGTGAGGAGCAGAGCAGGGCCTGACACATCCCTGGGGGTGCAGATCCCAAACACAGCCCCAGCTCTTGGGAAGGAACAACCCCACAGCCCCAGCCCAGGCACCCAGCAGTGCCTGCAGGGAGCTTTGCTAGGGGGTCCCAGCACCAGCCCCTGTCACACTCACACCTTCCCTGGTATTCTCCAAGTGAATCCCGGGAGAATTTGGATACTGGAAGATGCCCAAAAGGAAATATTTAATTCCCTAAAGTATCCCTGGCAGTGCCCAAGGCCAGGCTGGACACTGGGGCTTGGAGCACTCTGGGATAGGGGAAGGTGTCCCTGCCATGGCAGGGGTGGTGCTGGATGATCCCTAAAGTCCCTTCCAACCCAAACCACTCCTTGATTCCAGGACTTGGATATTTCCTTTCCCAGCACCAGCAGATCTCTCGGTGACTGGCCAGAGCTGTCAGATCATGGATCTAATGGTGCTTTATGGTCCTTGCAGGAACACACTGATCAAGACAGTTTTAGATAAGAGCAGATAAAAAGCTGTTGACAGGAACAGGGAAATTCATTCCTGGTCAGAGCACCACAGGCCCAGAACTGCCCCCCTTGCATGCAGCCGGAGCAGTCTCTCCTCATTAGGGTCAGGTAACAGGAGATCAGAGCAGACAGGGAGAAAATGGACTGCAGAAGTGTCAGGCTGCACAGCGCAGGGAGATGCAGCTCTGTCAAAACGGGAGGATTAGGGATGGAACCAGAAATGAAAAGTTAACTGCTGCTCCCAGCCCCTCGTGGTTCGGGAAAGGGAGGGGGAAAGGAACGGCAGGCTGTGGAACCAGGTGAGCCAGAGCTGTCCACTGCTGCTTCCCTCAGCCTGGGAGCTCCCAGAGTGCTGGGACAGGCCAGCAGGCAGGGCTGGGGCTGCCTGAGGGGCTGCTGCTCCCCAGAGCTCAGGGATGCAGGAGGAGCAGGGATGGGAACGCCCGAGCGCTGCTCAGCCTGAGCCTCTGATCCTGTCCTTCCCAGGACAGAAGGCTGCTCCCAGCTGGGATCCAAACTCTGCAGCCCAGGAGTGGGACAGGGTGACAGGGACTGCCTGAGGGCCACCAGCCCCTGGCAGAGCTGCAGCACAGCCAGTCTGGCCCTCCAGCCTGGAGAAACATCCCTCCAAAAAGTGACACAGAGCAGGGAGCCTCTCACAGCCTCCCGTGTGGGAGCAGGGCAGGGACACGGCCAGCTCGGCCAGGGACAGAGCCATTTGTTATTCATTTCCTCACAGACCCTCCAAAAGGCTGCACAATGAGCCACTGAAGGGCTGGAGAGCCAGTCCTGGGAGAAAGGGCTGAGGCTGCTGCTTCCCAGTACCACAAACACCGCTGGAACCAGAGGCCCTTCCCTTCCAGGTCCATGCCCAGCCTCCCACTAAAGCCCCCGGGGCTTGCTGCACATCTCAGCCCCCTCCCTGGGGCACCAACCCTGCACCTTCCATCACCCTGGCACCCCACCTGCAGCACTCCCATCATTCTCACCCCTTCCCAGGGTGTTTTTGTGTTTTACACCTCAGTGACTCTCACCTACAGCACTCACCCCTGTTCATCCACACACCTTAAAGACAGCTTAAACTGCTGCTTTTATTTCGTTCCTCTTAAAAATACTGAGAAAACCCGTTACTGCTGCACTGAAAGACAAAACAGCCTTGTATCATCGGGAACAGGAGGTGTAAATTTTTTAAAGGTTTTTTTTGCACTGCCTGCTGACTTGCCGTGGATTGCCTGGGAAGAGACAAACAAGCCAAAAGCAGGAATAACACAGGGAACTGAAGGCATCAGGTTAAAAAAAAAGTACAACGAAAGAACAATTACAAAAATATCCTCATGAAGTGCAGGTTTAAATTAATCTGTGAGGCCCAGAGATCCCAGACCCCTGTACTTCCTCTGAGCTCATTCACAGGCTGGAAGGACAATTTTCCCAAGCTCATTGCCACTGCAGGAGCTCAGCTGAGCACACACCACACCCAGGCACTGTGCAATTCAGGTCTCTTCTGAGCAATTTAAGTACAAATTCATGTGAATCTGAGGCCAGCTCCACAACAAAGCCCTGAGCATCCCTGGAGCATCACTGCCCATCTTCAGCATTCCCCCTTCCCACACAGCAGAGCACCAGGAATTCACTGCTGGGAGCACAAAAGGAGGATTAAACTCTCTCAGGTGGAATTGCTGTGGGTTATGAGCTCACAGAGGACCCTAAGGGGCTTTTCCCCTCCCTCCAGTCCAGCCCGGCCCAAGGACCAGTTTGGGCACTGGGCAGGGGCTGCAGGAGCTGCTCAGCCCCTCCATGAACACTTTGTTTCCAGACAGGGAGGATAACCCAGAGCATCTCAGGAGATCTGGGGACGCCTCACCTGTGCTTTGCTGCCTTGAGCATGGAGAAGACACAACCACTAAAAAACCGCAGCAGCCAATTCTAAATTACCTTCAGCACAGAACCCACAGGGGCCACACTGTCACAACCCAAACTCCTGGAGGCTTTAACCCCTTTTCAGCAGCTTCTTTGAAAACTCACGTTAAACCAGACTAAACCAGTTATGCTTCTCCCACATTCCAGCATCACAAGACCAGAAAACCAGAAATAAGAGCTCAAACTTGGCTGCTGCACTCCCCCAGTCACTCACCTCCCAGCAGGAGCCACCAGCACCACCCACCACAAACCTGCCCTGGAGAAACCAGAGCCCTCTGCCAGTGCCTCCTTCAAAGGGCCACAGCCCTCCCACAGCTGAGCAGGGTCACCTTAGATTAGGCAGGGCTTAATAAGGACCAGCTGATCCCACTAGACTGAGTCTGATCAATCACGCCAGAATTATTGCAACCACAGATTGTTTTAAAACTGAAATGTAGGGGTTGAAATTGCATTTTAAATCACTTGGGGGACTCCCTTCCCAAAATCACCGATGTACACCGACCATCCACACCATTTCCACTCATGCTTGCAGAGTCAGAATCCCCAGTTTTATCCCAAGGGATGCTTTGGTGGCCTTGCCTGCCCCACTTGTCCCTGGTATTACCACGAGAGGACAACATCCACCCTAACTTAACACAAACCAAAACTGCCGGTTGGGAGAGGAAAAGGGATTATTTGTTTGTTTTGGTGATGAACATTGCTGGAACCAGGGGGCAAATCCTGAGTTTAAAAAGTGGAGAGGTTTAGAGCAGAGATTGGGAAGAAATTCTTTCCCTGCTGCTGCCCCTGGATCCCTGGCAGTGCCCAAGGCCAGGCTGGACATTGGGGCTGGGAGCAGCCTGGGACAGTGGGAGGTGTCCCTGCCATGGCAGGGGTGGCACTGGGTGGGCTTTGAGGTCCCTCCAACCCAAACCAGTCCATGATTTTCTGAAATCCTCCAAGCCCAGACCTCAGTCCCCAGAGCCCCTCAGGAGGGGTTTGCAGCCTGTGCACAAACTCTGCCCTCCGTGTGGGGCTCTTCAGCCAATTGCTTTGGAAGGAGAATTACCCAGATTAATTTGGGCACAAAGGGCCACGTTTTAATTGGCATCAGGCCCTCCAAGGCGTGTTCCACGGGACTGTGAGTAAAGTGCCCCCAGGGAATGAAGACACCAACCCATCACACTGGAGACAAGAATTAATGACCCCATAAAGCACTCCCTGGTGCACCCTAAAGCAAAACTGGCAATATTTATAAATTAAAACTTAGCGTTTCCAAGCCTCCTACTGGCAGCAGCTGTACTGAGGCACGAATTACTGACAGCCCTGAAACACAACAAACCAACCTGAAAAAAAACAAGAAAACAACAGCCCTGGCAAAGAGATTTTCTTCCTTATCAATTCCAGCTGCTGATAAATGACTGATGTAAGTTGGTATTACCAGGTTGGCAGCAAACTTGTTATTTCTGAACTTGTTCTCAAGACACAGGATAATATATTGTGGATATTGATGTTCTGTTGACAATCCTCTGACCTTGCAGAATTTCATGGAAGACAAATGTACAGGCCATGGACTGAGCTGCAATATTTTTTTAATGACAGGCCAGAGAAGATTGAAGGAGAAGTTCCCAACCCTGTATCCATCATTATTTCTCATTGCCTTCACAACTGAGAAGAACGGGTTGATAAATGACAGTATTTTTAAATTTACCCAATCAAAATTTAGCCTGAAAGTCCTAATGTCAAAATCCCACACTTGTACACATTGTTTTGACAAGGAAAATCACAGGGTTTGCAGAATCTGCTGCACCAGAATGAGATTCTTTGGAGCTGGGAGAGAGAAAATTGAGAGCCAAGGCCTGTCTGTGGGAACGGCTCCCAGGGAGCCTCTCCCAGCCAGGAAAGTGCTGGAGCTGCAGAAAACGGGAAATGCTGAGCTGCAAAACACAGTTGGGAACTGCTCCCTGCTTTGGAATCCCAGGACACTCCTGGAAGGGACCTTAAATCCCATCCAACCCCCTGCCGCTGGCAGGGGCACATTCCATATCCCAGGTTCTCATCCTGAGCTTCCCCGTGGGGTAATCCCTGTCCTAAAGTGACAGAGACACGAGGGAGGGGGTTCCACACAACTGGGAGCTCTAAAAAACCCAACCCAACTTCTCTCAGAAACGCAGCAGAAAGCTCTGGTCTGGTTAATGCAGAATAACTGAAGGGACATGAAGCAAACAGTGCCAGCACACAGGGAACGACTTCCCAGTGCCAGAGGGCAGGGCTGGATGGGAGATTGGGATTTGGGAATTGCTGGCTGGGAGGGTGGGCAGGGGCTGGGCTGGAATTGCCAGAGCAGCTGGGGCTGCCCCTGGATCCCTGGCAGTGCCCAAGGCCAGGCTGGACATTGGGGCTGGGAGCAGCCTGGCACAGTGGGAGGTGTCCCTGCCATGGCAGGGCTGGCACTGGGTGGGATTTAAGGTCCCTTCCCACCCAAACCATTCGGGATTCCATGATTTATTTTGCAAGTTTTGCACTTCTCATTTCTTTCTTGGCACTGCGTTAAAACCTTGGATTTTCCTGCCTTTTCAGGGATTTCTGTGCTCTGACACTTTCTCCTCCTGCTGTTGTTTCAGGAGTCACCTGCACAGCTCCAGCCAGGTGCTGACACAGGGCTGAGGGGTGCTGGGTTGTGGGGGAGCTCCCAGCACCCCCCAGCTCCTGTGCCCCCCGAAACAACCCCTCTGCTGTGCTTCCTGCAGCAGCAGCAGGGGGAGAAGCCCCTCCAAATCCCCTCCCAGCTGCTGGATACAAACCACTGTGTTTGTGCTGCAGCACCCTCTGCCTGTTCCCTTTCGGGTAGGAATTAAACACCGAGCCTGCATCCCAGACACCCAAACCCCCGGAGATGCCTGCACGTGCCAGCACCATGGGGCCTCCCACAGCACCTCTGGGATGGGCAGCAGGGCAGGACCAGCAGCTCAGGGACGTGCTGCCTAAAGAGGAGTTTTTACTGTTCAATGTTTCCTGTGTCTGGGAGAGCTGCTGGAATTCTGGCAGTTCCCCAGGCAGAGAGGGGGCCTGGAGAGGAGGGAGAAAGGGGAACCCTGGAACCCAGGTGATCATTGCAGCCCTGGATTCATCCCTCCATCCAGGAGAGTCCCTCAGCAGTCACTTGACATCCCCAGCACCTCCAGGCACACGTTGGATTTCCTTCTGTAACAAAAGCAAGGGACAAAGGTCCGGAAAAAATAGAGAAATTGATCTGCAGTCACAGCTCTGCACGCTTTAAAAATCGTGGTGGCAATCAAAAGAATCTGTGTGAAGCTCGAGAATGGTAATTTCCTTTGAACATCGTAAAAGGGTTTTGCCCTTCATGTTGGGAAATAAGGGAAAGGGCAGGGATCTGGAATTACCGACAGCATCAGCAGAGCCCAGCGTGGAGATCGATAAACGCGGGGATTTGTGTGATATCAGCAATAACACACAGGATACAGACAGGGCACAGAGGTAACTCTGAACTTCCCTCCTAAGAACAGGAATCTTTGGCCATGCTGCGTTCCCACAGAAAAGCTGGCATTGGATTTTTAAAACCAAAGCTCTCAAGTTGCCCAGCAAATGCTCGGTGCCCACTGGAAAATCAGCCCATCCTTGTTCTGCAATTCTCCTCCCTCCCTCAGCAGCTCCTCACCCTGCCAGGTGCTGGGGAGGCCTTGGGGATGGTCAGGTTTGGGCACAGTCGAGTGTGGGGACAGTCAGGTTTGGGGCTGTCAGGTTTGGGCACAGTTCAGGTTCTCATGGAATCCCAGAATGGTTTGGGAGTGGAAGGGACCTGAAATCTTGAAAAGCAGCTTTCCCTGGAATAGCTCCAACCGCCTGTGCCTGTTCAGATTCCCACCTGCTGAACCTCTGCATCTCTGAGGATATCCCAGATTCCGATCTGGCACTGTGGTACACCTTGTCAGGGCTGGAGATCCCCGGCTGAGAGCCCAGAGCAGAGCACTTGGGCTGGGACTGAGAGGGGGAAAATGCAGGTCAGAGACATGGAGGAGATTCTGCCCTGTGAGGGTCAGAGGCCCTGGCACAGGGTGCCCAGAGCAGCTGGGGCTGCCCCTGGATCCCTGGCAGTGCCCAAGGCCAGGCTGGACATTGGGGCTGGGAGCAGCCTGGGACAGTGGGAGGTGTCTCTGCCATGGCAGGGGTGGCACTGGGTGGGATTTAAGGTCCCTTCCCACCCAAACCATTCCATGACTCTAAATTTCTGTCATTAATTGAAGCTTTGTATTACAGCAGCACTCCCCACCCTGCTGCTGCCAGCACCGGCTGAATCCCAGCTGTGACGTACCACAGAATTCCCAGATTCCGTCTCCTCTCCGTTCTGCCCTGTCACGGTGCTCCAGTGGGAATTGTTGCTCGGAGGACTCTCCTGCTCGCCAGGCCCTGGTTTGTGTCACCTCCTCCTGCTGAGTTATTTACAGCCCTTGCAGCAGCCACGGAGCCATATGGCACTGGGAGGAAACAAACACGGCAAGAGGCAGCTCGGAAAGGCATTTTATGAAAGGAAAAACGAGCCCTGAAGGAGGAAATGAGGCTTTGTCTTGGATCACCCCCTTATGGAAGGGGCTTTTTCCCTGCAGCTCTTCGTGCACTGCCCCATGGAGAAAAGGTAAAGCAAAATAAAAACAGATCAGGGAGAAGAACTGAAGACTGTGAGCTGGCTGAGGTGGTTCTGTGCCAGGGTTCAGGTAACAGGGAAATAAAAATAGGAATAAAAACCCCTGAAGGATGTACAGCACACTGCTGGTGTCACGGAGACGTGGCAGTGTCCCACAGCGTGGGGAACCCGGAGCGCTGAGCCCAGGCTGTGCCAGAGGCACTGCAGGCACCACTCAGCACTTGCAGAGGTTTCACTTCTTCCAAGGCAGCTTTAACTGCCCCTCCTGCCCCTCCCTATCCCATGGGAATGCGCTGCCAGCCCTCCACAACCCCAGCACTGCCCTGCCAACCCCTAGGCCACAGCCCGGTGCCAGAGGCACAGAATTGAGAATGGTTTGGGTGGGAAGAGACCTAAAATCCCACCCAGTGCCCCCCCTGCCCTGGCAGGGACACCTCCCACTGTGCCAGGCTGCTCCCAGCCCCAATGTCCAGCCTGGCCTTGGGCACTGCCAGGGATCCAGGGGCAGCCCCAGCTGCTCTGGCAATTCCAGCCCAGCCCCTGCCCACCCTCCCAGCCAGCAATTCCCAATTCCCAATCTCCCATCCAGCCCTGCCCTCTGGCACTGGGAAGCCATTCCCTGGCTCCTGGCCCTCCATCCTTGTCCCCAGTCCCTCTGCAGCTCTCCTGGAGCCCCTTTAGGCCCTGGAAATGTGTCCCCAGCCGTGGGCTGAGCCCTGGTGCCAGCGCAGTGTCCCCTGTGTCCCCCCAGCCCAGTGGAAGAACAATTTCCAAGTGAAATAATCTTCTCTGGGAGGGTGGGCAGGCCCTGGCACAGGGTGCCCAGAGCAGCTGGGGCTGCCCCTGGATCCCTTGGCCAGTGCCCAAGGCCAGGCTGGACATTGGGGCTGGAGCAGCCTGGCACAGTGGGAGGTGTCCCTGCCATGGCAGGGCTGGCACTGGGTGGGATTGAAGGTCCCTCCCAACCCAAAGCATTCCGGAATTCCGTGATAAATGCCCGAAATAACCCAATCCCCTGTGAAGTGTCCCCAGGAAACGTCTGTTGATGCTCTTCCATGGCCTCAATCCCTGAAGGTCACAAACAGGAGAGGAAATTCCCCATTCGCTGCACTGAAGGATTCCACAGCGGGTCTGAGCCCACACTTTGCTATTCCCGACACTGAGGGGGCAATTCCTGAAGCGTTAATGAGCCGCAACCTCCCCGTTTCCCCGGGGGATGACAGAGAGCCATTCCCTTCCCCTCGGGAAGCTTTTAGCACAGAGCAGCCCGACAAGGACGCTGCATTTCACACCTTTCTCAGGGCTGGCACCTCCGTACCCGGCAGCAAACTCCTGCCAGTCCTCACCGGAGGGAGGCAAAGCTGCTTCTCAGTGAAAAACAGGGGAAACACAAAAGCACTGCACTTTATTATTTATTAATGCTAAAAATTCGGTTTATATGTTCAATAAAAAGCTGGTGGTGCCTTAAAGGAGGCAGAAAGCTGCGTATTGATATCCGTGCATTTGGGACATTGGCAGTACTTGGGCACACAGTAACCACGCAGGATTTTGATTTTTTTTTTTTTTTTAATCCCGCTTAAAATCCCATTTTTAAGATAAATGATGGATTTAACCTTTCCACAAGGATGAGGTGTCCCCTCTGGCAGCAGTGCCAGGACATGAGCTGCATGCAGCGAGTGTAGGATACTCCTGTCCACATGGGTGTGAGCCTTTGGTGTCTGTCCCAGCTCCTCAGCCAACTGCCCAGGAAGATATTTGCCTTATCAAATGTTCTAGAAATTCCCAGCAAACCACAGAACCCAGTTTACAAATGGCTTACACAGGGCAGGACTGAAACGGAGCCGTTGTCCCTTCCATGTGCAGGTGTGAGTGCAGGTTTTATTCTTCTTTTGAAATTTGAATCGCGATAAAAACCCTTGCCATGGCAGCCCGGCAGGGAGTGCTTGTTGTAGCAGCTCCTCCCTTTGCTTAACTGGTTTTCCTTTCTCCTGCTGAAATGGGATGCTCCAAAGGACTCACCCAAGGCAAAGCAGATGTGGCACTTGGGGACGTGGGTGAGTGGTGGCAGTGCTGAGGGAACGGTTCGACTCGATGCTCTAAGAGGCCTTTCCCAACCCAAAGGGCTCTGTGATTCCATGATAAATCTGGATTTCATGCCCAGGGCGGATTCTCCCACAGCCTCAACTGCTGCCTCAGCCACCCTTGTGCTGTGCCCCCCTCAGCCCGTGGGGTGAGGGGACAGACTGGGGACACAATTCTGGCACTGCCTGGAGGCTTCAAAGGGGAGCAAATTCTCTCCATGGCCGGTGCCCCCTGTCAAAGGATGGGGCCCTTGGCAGGGTCTGGCACAGCCCCCAGGCCTGGCACTGCCCTGGCACCACCCCAGAGCCTGGGACACCCAGGAACAAACCAGGGACAAACCCCTTGGCAGTGGGGTGGCTCAGCAAAGGGGATTTTTCACTGAGAGCAGTAAAACCCTGGCCCAGAGAGGTGCTGCAGCTCCATCCTTGGAAGTGTTCAGCGTGTTGGATGTGCCTTGGAGCAGCCTGGCACAGGGCAAGGTTGGTGTCCTGGCCACCAACGCTGGGGCAGCTGCAGCGCTGCCACCCTCGCTGATGGCCCAGGGAGCCGTCAGGAGCTCCTCACGCACTGCAGGGCTCCCGGGACACCACTGGGCCCTGGCTGCCCCCGACAGCCTCTCGCCAGCAATGAGAACAAGCCGCTGTTTGAACAGTGCCCCGCGTGCCTTCCAGCACACAAACAACCCCGGGTACGTCCGTGTTTGCTCGAATCCTCTTCCCCCAGCCCTGCTCCGGCCCAGCTGTCATCATCTCTCCAGAAGAAGGAAGGGACGTGGGCATCTGTTCCTCCATCAGCTGCTTCCTGCTGTGCCACGGGACTTCCCTGAGCTCCCAGAAAAACCCCTCGCAGCTCTGCCCTGCCCTGTGCCAGCCCCCCTCCCGGTGGGCTCCTGGTGGTGCCCCAGACCCCTCTCCTGGCCGTCACATTGCGGCAGAGCGGGGGAGGCAGTCAGGGAGGGACCATCACCATGGTTTTGCCTCTTCTCTCCAAATTTCACGCCTCTTCCCATTATGGAGCTTGATGATCCGTGAATGCTGCAAAGCATCCACCAGCAGCAGTGGTGGGCTTTTAGAGCCTGAGCTGCTGCCAAGGCTCCCAGCCCCCAGCAAATGCCTTCCCTTTCAGCTGCTCAGCTTCCAGCTGCCAGGAGCCACCGTTTGCATCTGTCAGGGCCATCTTGTTTCCCTAAATTCAAGCCCATCACCGTTTGGAAGCAGCACAGTCAACAGTAAACAGTCTGGGGGAGGCTGCAGTCCAAAAAACCACTCCAGTGCAGCTTCACTGCGAATTGTGGGGAGCAGGTTTCAAACTGCCTGCCCAGGAAAGGCTGTCCTTGGAGTGGAAGGCAGCTTTGCCATAGACTTCGTGCAGACCCATTTGTCCATTTGATGCCTGAAGTGGCCACCTAAAAACAGAGACTGAACAGGAGTAAGGGAATAAGGCAGGGATTTGTTTGAAAGGCCTTCAAAGGTACCCCTGGGCAGCCAGAGGCCACTGCCCAGATGGACCCCAAGGTGGACGGCAGGGCACGAGTTCTTCCCACTTTTATAGGTTGGGTTCATTTGCACAGCAGGGTTCATTCTCCAATTAAAGCTTCAGTTAATGATGTCATTTCCCCAAGCTTGCCCCCCTGTAGAGGCTTTTGGTTTATACTTTTGGGCCTAGGACGGTCTGGGTGTCCTTGGAGAGCAGGCCCGGAGAGGCTTTGTTCTGTGTGCCTGGCACAGAGAGCAGCAGTGAACAGGGTACAAGGAACTGCAGAGTCACCCACCAGGCACTGCGGGGTCTGAGAAACGGGAAAGTTAAAATCTCTAAGGCATCACATTACCCTAAAATTCAGGAGTCAGACTGTCAGGGTTCTGTAACAAACCAGGTCCTGAGGCTGGCAGAGACATTAACACCCATCTCAAAGACACTGATGCCCGTTTCTCCTAAAGATCCTCTCCCATCCAGCTGTTTGTAAAGACAACAGCACCCATCTTTCCTCTCACCAGGTTTCCCAGAGTTTCTGTAGGAACCTGCGGCATCGGCTGCGGGCAGAAACTCCGGCAGCAGGAACAGCAGTGCCAGTGATTTTAGGAGCTGCTTTAGCGGGAGGAGAGGCCTCAGACCCCCACGTTCAGCACGGGGTGAGGTGGCAGCTGAGCTCCTGTGCCAGCAGCCACAGCTCAGTGCTGCTGCCCCTGATCTCCAAGAGTCCACTCAGGCTGCGTTAAGCTCCCCACTCGGAGATTCCTGAGGAAGGAGCAGCGTTTCCCTTTGTAAGGACAGGGGTTCCCGCAGGCTTTCCCATCTGCGCAGCTCAGTCCCAAACTCCCCCCTCGGGCAGGGAGGGTGGCACCCGGAGTGGCCCTCCCTGCCAGCTGCCTGGGCAAACAGCAGGTACCTGCTTGGCTCACACTGGGCAAATTCCCTCAGAAAGTCCTGCTTTCTATCTCCTCCCCCGCTTTTTAGCAAATCTGTTTGTCCCAGGCTCAGCTATCAGAGCTGCACAGACACACTGAGCGTCATTCCCTTTCCTTGGGAACGTCGCCTGCGGGATGGGAACACGCGCTGTGCCAGGTGCCTCTGCAGCTGCGTGGGATCATTCGATGGCAACAAAAGCCAAGTCCAGCTATGTAACGTCACTCCCCGCACCGGCCCCGAGTTCTCTCGGAATAATCATGCCCAGATCCAGCCTCTGGCATGAGCAAATCTCCCTCGCTGTGGGAGGGATTCGATTTTTCTGAGATTGTGTTCAAAAGTAATAAGGTGAAAAAGACTAAGATGAATCCAGGCTGTGTAGGGACTCCCTGACATCTCCGTTTGTCCTACGACACTGCAGGACATAATTCATGGAATAGAACAGAATTCCAAGATCCCTGAGGCTGGAAAAGCCCTCCAAGATCACAGAGTCCCAGCTGTGCCCGATGCCCACCTTGTCCCCAGCTCAGAGCTCTGAGTGCCACCTCCAGGAATTCCTTGGACACCTCCAGGGATGGGCACTCCAAAACTCCCTGGGCAGCCCCTGCCAAGGCCTGAGCACCCTTTCCATGGGGAAATTCCTGCTGCTGTCCACCCTGAGCCTGCCCTGGCCCAGCCTGAGGCCGTTCCCTCTTGTCCTGCTGAAATCTGGGAGGTGATGGGTGAGCATCCACTCCCGAGTCTGGGCTCCTGAGTCTGGGATGCAGCCATGGACACCCGACCCTGGACAGAAGTGCCCAGCTCTCCTGCAGGATCCAGTCCTCCTCACTGCCAGGGAAGGGTGAACACCTCGTTCACTCTCCTTCAGTCCTGACCAAGTTATTTCACAGAATCCCAGAATGGTTTGGGTTGGGAGGGACCTCAAAGTCCATCTTGTTGCACCCTTGCCCTGGGCAGGGACACCTCCCACTGTCCCAGGCTGCTCAGATCAGGGCTGTTAATTATCCTCGTAAAACATCATCACATCTCGAAGTGGTTTTTGAAGAGAAATGATATCACACTTCTGTATTTGATGTATTTGACATATTTAGAACAAACAAAAGGTCAGGTCTGAGAGCCCAGAGAGAGATTTCATTTCTCGTTATCCCCAATGCTTTAATGACCGTGACGATTTCACAGGTTTAACAACAGGCAGGAAAGGTGTCCTTCGGGCAAGCTCCCCATCTCAAAGCCGTTAGCTGGGAATTGAGGTGTCGTGAGGAGAAAACACACAGCAAAAATGGATTTGTGGGGCACCGCACCAGGCGACTTGTTAGCAAGTCGCGCTCTCCTTCAGCACTGAGGAGCTGTCAGCAGCCTGACAAAAACCCTCCGGAACAGCAAAATAACAGCCGGGATAAATGGAAATGAAAACACCTCGGGGCAC
The DNA here is from genome assembly GCF_965178545.1 of Coloeus monedula. Taxonomy (NCBI): domain Eukaryota; kingdom Metazoa; phylum Chordata; class Aves; order Passeriformes; family Corvidae; genus Coloeus; species Coloeus monedula. The sequence continues at coordinate 64,258,416 of NC_138786.1, read as the reverse complement.
GGAGAAATTCAAACTGTGAAAGAGGAATGTGCAAACGTGGAACTGCGCCGTGGGGCACTCGGGCTGTGCCAGCCACCGCGGGTGATGTGGGAGGGGAGCAGGAGAGGCACGGCTGGGCAGAGGGAGAGGGGATGGCCGGGCTGGGGCTGGGGCACAGCCCAGGGCACAGCCTGGCACTGCTGAGCCCACGAGTGCAGTTGGGGAATGTGAGGCAGCCGTGCAGGAGAGAGCGAGAGCTCCTCCACCCTGCAGTGGCCATCCCTTAATAAGCGATCCTACACACAGCCCCCAAAACCCCCAGTGAGCCCCTGCCCCAAACCTTCACCCCCTGGCTCTGTAGGGTGAGCACACAAAGCCTCACCTGAGGAGTTCAGACCTTCAGAGCAGGACACAGGATTGAGCTGAGCTGCAATCACACATTGTGACAGCGTAGATTTTTCATATAATTGTTACAAGTCATGTGGAAAAATTTGATAAAGAGCTTTTCAACACTGAATTGAGCGGAGGAAACAGCTTGTGAGGGTGGGCAGGCCCTGGCACAGGGTGCCCAGAGCAGCTGTGGCTGCCCCTGGATCCCTGGCAGTGCCCAAGGCCAGGCTGGACATTGGGGCTGGGAGCAGCCTGGCACAGTGGGAGGTGTCCCTGCCATGGCAGGGGTGGGGCTGGGTGGGATTTAAGGCTCCTTCCAACCCAAGCCATTCTGGGATTCCATGACTGCAAGTAAAAAACTGGGGGAGGGAGTTTCAGTACTCTCAGGGCTGCAGCAGGTCATGGTCCTGCACACAAATTTAGGAGACCTTTGGAAACTCTTCCTACCCCAGTGGAGCATTTGGTTTCTTTTTGGGGCTGTAGAGAGCACAACCACCTCACATGAACCCTTACACCAATTACATGAACTTTTCTTGCCATCCTTATTTAAATGATTCAATTATCTCCGAATTTGCTGCCTACTTAGCTGGTTGTGTTCTTTTCAGTTATTATTCTCATCATATCTCTTTCCCTCTTTTTCTTTTCTCTTATTTTTCCAGCTCGCAATTGCTTCCACTGTATTCTCCGATTACTGCTGTATTTAATCTTTTTCTGTAACAAGCCAAAACCCCCACGAGCTGCACTGCAGCTCCAGCAGGAGAACAAGCCCTGCTCCTCATTATCCTGGGCACTCTTTGTTCCTCCTGCCAGCACTGTCCGGGCGCCTCCCGTCTGACCTCCTGCTTTCCACGGCTCTGCTGACCTTTCCCACTCCTGCTCCAGCCAGCCAAGCCCCTCTGCTCTTGCTGACTCCTGGAGAGGTTTGTTTTCCACGCTGTGTTCCAGGCCCTGCCCTGGATTACATTCCTTGGTGGTGTTTGGGTGTGAAAAGCCCCTTTTGCTGTTCCTGCTGCAGGTGAGAGAGTTCTCCTGTTCCGTGATTTGACCACCGCAGGCACAGAGGAAAACAAATCAGCATGGTCGGAGTTGGGGGGTGGAGAGCAGGAGAGGAAGGAATTCCATTTGCCAGGGCTGGAGGAGCTCAGGATGCCAGAGCCGTGTCTGTGTGTCCCTGTGTGCACACACACACGACACAGGTAACATTTGGAAATCAGGAAATTATTTAGGTTGGAAAAGCCCTGGAAGTCCATTGACTCTAACCACTTCCCCAGCACTGCCATGCCCCCAAGTGCCACATCCACAGGGCTCTGAAATCCCTCCAGGGATGGGCACTCCACCCCTACCCTGGGCAGCTGTGCCAGGCTGGACAGCCCTTTCCAGGAAGGAATTTCCCCAATATCCACCCTGAGCCTGCCCTGGCCCAGCCTGAGGCCGTTCCCTCTCCTCCTGTCCCTGTTCCCTGCGAGCAGAGCCCGACCCCCCCGGCTGCCCCCTCCTGTCAGGGACTTGTGGGGGTGCAAACTGGGAATGCCAGGAGCTCCTGGCTGTAACTTTGGGGTGTTTTGCTGTGCTCAGGGTGGTGTTGATGAGGATGGGTGCCAGGGAGGGGTGCCCAGGGAGGGATGCAGCACAGGACCCACAGCTGAGGGTCTGACCACTGAGTAAGGATTCAAAATTGTCCTCAAATCCTGGGCTTGGTGCTGAGGCCCTGCACTTCCCCTAAAGGCTGTGGTTTCCTCCTACTCCTTCTATGTGCCAGAGGCAGCCCGATGTCATCCTGGAGCCCTGGGATGCCCCAGGCCCTTGGCTGCCCATGAGCCCTGCACTCCCCTTTCCGTGGGATCTGCTCCCAGGCCGTTCCCCTGCCCTCAGTGGGATGAGCCCTGCTACAGCAAATCCCTCAGGATCACACCGGGTGGCACAGCTCTGCCTCTCTGCTCTTTGTGCCTGTGCCAGTATTTGCTACATTTAAATATTTCTGGGGGTTTGACACCTCACCCCTCTCTCACACCTCAGAGTTGGGGCCTTCCATGGAATCCCAGGATGGTTTGGGTTGGAAGGGATCTAAAAGCCCATCCCATTCCAACCCCTGCCGTGGGCAGGGACAGCTCCCACTCGCTGCCAGAAATAAACATCCTCAGAGCAGCAAGGGCAGAAGCAGCAGGACAAACTCCCAGGTCAGTGACAGAGGTTTGGGAGATCCCCTGTCCCAGGAATCAGTGAGACCCCAAGCAGGGAAAGCGATCCCCGAGCCTGATCCCAGAGCAGGGCAGTGCCACCCGGGAGGTGACACTGCCCAAGGGCTCTGCCCCTGCCCAAGGGCTCTGCTGCTGCCGCCCTGGGGACACCCCAGTGCCCCGGACCGGGTGTCCCCAGCCACAGGCCACGAGCACTGGCCACAGCCACACACAGCCCTGCAGTAATTCACAGCCCCGCTGCTCCAGCAATCCTCCTGCACTTGCTCCAGAGCCATTAATGGCATTAATAAATGGTATTAATGGTGATTTAACCAAGGCCCATTCATGAATGAGCTCCAGAGTGGGAGCTCTGCTGGGGGGGCTGTGCCTGTTCCTGTGCAGGGAGGTGAAGCAATTCCTTGTGCTGTGACTCGCAGGGAAAGCAGCATCGATGTGCCACATCCAAACCTGAGGTGCTGCAGGGCACACGATGTGCCCCCGAACTGCAGCACAGGGACTCCAAACTGCAGCACAGGGGCAGCTGAGGGGGGCTCATAGGAGATTTAACCCATTCACCTGAGGGGGCTCACAGGGGATTTATCCCATTCACCTGAGGAAGGATTCACAGGGAATTTATCCTGTTCACCTGAGGGGGCTCACAGGGGATTCATCCCATTCACCTGAGGAAGGATTCACAGGGAATTTATCCCATTCACCTGAGGGGGACTCACAGGGAATTCATCCTGTTCACCTGAGGAAGGATTCATAGGGGATTTATCTCGTTCACCTTCGCTTCAAATTAACCACCTTCCCTCCTGTTTCCGACATGGAATTCAGTGGAAAGGTGATTTCATGGGGCTGTGCTTGCTCACCCGCCATGACTTTACACTTGAAGACTTCACCAGGAGCAGACTGGGGCCAGAGGAGCAGGCAGAGCCCCAGAGAGCCTCCCTGTGCCCTGTCACTGCCCATGGCCCAGGATGCTCTTCCCCCAGCACGGGCACAGGGCACTCAGTGCTCCAGAGGCACCCCTCTGGTGGCCCTGGCACTGCTGGGTCATGGCTGGGCTCAGGGATCCATGGCTCTCCTCCATCCTGCAGGATTTAGGATTCTGGGATTCCTGCTCAGCACCTTCTGGAGCTCCCGATGGTCACCCTGGCACAGCAACAGCAGCTCCCGTGGGCCAGGCTGGGCCAGAGGGTTCTGCCAAGGGCACAGAGCAGGGAGGGAGCAGCCCTGCAGCCCTTTCCAACTTCCCTGTGTCCGGGATTTTACACAACATTTGTAGCAGGAGAGCACAGAGTAGTTTTGCTTCCACAGAGCCTGGGTGAGTCCTGCTGCCTGGTGGTTTGTGCCCCTCCAGCACTGAGGGCTCACAGGGCATTTCAGTCACGGCACCACAAAACCAGCTGGATTCAAAGGGACATTAAATCCATCCCATTCCACCCCTGCCCGGGCCTCCCCACCCTCCCAGCCAGGAATTCCTTCCCAATATCCCATCGAAACCTACTCTCCATTGCTAACTTACTCCCTGAGACTCTAATTCAGGATGAAATCTCTATAGAACATACATCAAGCAACATTCCTGCCCTTTCCCAAATGTTCCTTTCTTCTCCACACCACCAGCACGGTGCTTTGAAGTCTTCTCCTCTGGGTTTTCCTGTCTGCAGAGACAGGCTCTCTGCAGAGCCCAGGGCAGGGAAAAGCTCTCGTATTTTGCAGCGGGGGTGCGGGACTGGGGGAGGGAGGGAGGAAGGTTAAAAGCCTCTGACAGTAGGCAAGGATTCCCAAATACCATCCCTTCACGCTTGGTTAGAGCGAGACTCCAGCCGTGGCTATTGCACATAATGATGTCACTGTAATTGCTTCTCTCTACAAAGGTATTAAATTAAATTCACAAAATGTCAAGGTCCTTTGCGTTTAAGTACAACCCAGCAGGGGTTTAGTGGCTGTTCCTTGCAGCCCTTTAAACGCTTTAAACGGGCTGATGTCAGTTGTTTGTCCAGCTCGGGCTCTGAATCGCCCAGACAACAGAACACTTCAGAGCGTGCCTGGGGCTTCATTTCCCGGCGTTGGAACCGGGAGGGGAGACCCCCCTGGCAGAGCTGCCCCCGGCGCTCCCGGCTGCGTGCCCTCGGTAAAGGCACCGGTGTGGCCATAAATGCCAGCTCAGTGCCTCTGGATAATGCGTTCCTCTGCATTCCCGGGATGACGGGATGCAGTCAGGGCTGCAATGTCCAGATGCCGCTCCTGACCTTGGAATGAGGGGGACCCTCTGCGAGTGGGGAAGGATGGGGCGATGGTGGCTCAAACAGAGCCTGGCAGGGGGTGCAGGTGATGCCATGAAGATTTTTTGCCTTTTCTTTTATACCCCTGTTATACCTTTTACAACCTCTGTATTCTCAGTGCTCTTTGCCTCCATTCTTGGACTTGTTTGTTCAGCCAGGAGACTCAACATCTCAGCAGCTTCGTAGCCAGGGATCAGTGTGCCCCAGAGCCCAAGGTCCTCTCCAGAACACATTCTGTAACCTGAGATAGAACCATCCAGGGGAAGGCTCCTTGGGGAGGGGGGCTCACTCCAGCCTCTCACTGGGGAACCTTTGATAGATCTGCTAATCAGTAACACCTCTAATGTGATACCAGATCTTTGGGGTGCACTGTGGTGTGCATTGGGGTGCATTCCACCTGGACGTGTGCACCTAAGGATCCTTAAAATAAATACCAAGGTAAAATCCCTTTTTCCCTTCTAACCGTGTCTGACTCTTGATTTTAAGACCAAAAGGCATCACAGGGGGGTCCATGGTCGGATCCATGGTCCATGGTTGGGAGGGGGCACCCCGAGACAGCACAGGGGAGGCACAGCTCACGGGTTTGCTGAGACTTCACTGAGTTCTATCAAAGCTGAGCTGCTGCTTTTCTGCCATTTCAGGTCACTGTGGGCAGTGCAGCAGTCGAGGCAGGTGAAATTTTGAATACACCAGGTTTTTAAGCCCAGCATTATCAGATATGGAAATAAATTGGGGAAAAAACCTTCTTTTTCATGTCCAAACACTCCTGCAGAAATGACAGATGGCTCCAGTGGCCCCGTGCACGTCTGGATGCTGATGGCAAAGTCTTCATTGTGTCTTTTATTAGAGCTGAGCTTTTCCCAGGGCATGGAGGGACAGGAGGCAGGGAATGGCTTCCCAGTGCCAGAGGGCAGGGCTGGATGGGAGATTGGGAATTGGGAATTGCTGGCTGGGAGGGTGGGCAGGGGCTGGGCTGGAATTGCCAGAGCAGCTGGGGCTGCCCCTGGATCCCTGGCAGTGCCCAAGGCCAGGCTGGACATTGGGGCTGGGAGCAGCCTGGGACAGTGGGAGGTGTCCCTGCCATGGCAGGGGTGGGGATGGGTGGGATTTAGGGTCCTTTTGGGATTTTACGTTTCTGTGATAGCACAGCTGGCGTGGTGCCTGCCCTGTGCCCACGTCACAGGCATGGAATGGGGGCAGAGGGTCCCCAAAGTCACCTCCCACAGCCCCAGCCCCCGGAGTGCAAATCCCAGCTGCACCTCCAGAGGGTCCCAGAACTCATTACCTTCACCTCCACTTCCATTCCCAAGGTTTCAGTGCCAGAAGTCAATGAGTTTCCCAGGAAAAGCTTCCTGCTGCAGCGGGGGGAGCTGTGGGAAAAAGGGGTCAGGGAAGAGCCTCCTTCCTGCTGCTTTGATCTCATTAAATGAAGATTTATAGAAAACAGTGAGCTAATTAAAAAGATCAGGTATCGGATTATTAAAAACCTGTGGTGTTCAAGGGCTCCACCTTTAGGAGATTCCCCCCTCCTCCTTCTGCCAGAGTTCCTTGCATGGGCGACTGCAGAGGGAGGCTTGGGACTTTAGAACTGTTCTTATACAACAGAAAATGGTGCAGATTTTTAGATAATATATAATTACATTTACAATTACATTTCTAGATGTTTGCTCATATATTTATATGTTTATGTTTTATATTTACAATCTAACACACAGGTGTAAATAAGCATCTATGTAAGTATATAAATACATACATCGATACAGAAAAATACATAAACAAATATATAAAGATACAAGTATTTATTTATTTCTTTAATAATGTAAAGATATAAATCGATCTGTAGTTTCTCCCGGCTCAGTTGATGGGTGACTGGTGAGTGCCATGTGCCACAGCCTCCAGCTGGGTTTTTTTCATGCTGCTTTGCTCAGCTCTGCCTGTCCTCCCTGTTCACTTGGCCCTGGGACACCAGTGGCTGGAGCAAGGCAATGTGGCTTTGGTGATGCCCCAACCAGGGAATCCTGGAATGCTTTGGGGTCGGAGGGACCTTAAATCCCACCTGGTGCCACCCCTGCCATGGCAGGGACACCTCCCACCATCCCAGGCTGCTCCAGCCCCAGCCAGGGGCTCCCAGGGGAAACAAAGGGACAGGGCTGGCTGTCATGGCAAAGCCAAGGAAGGGGATGGAAGCAGCATTTCCAGGCTGCAGCTCCTGGAATTTGTCTCCTCCCTGTGCTGTCTCACTGCTGAGCTGGAAAGAGATTCTTTTTTCTCTGTTCACATTTAATTAAAAAACCGTGGATCCAGATCCGACACCTCACAGCACCAGCACTTTTCATTCACAGCCACCGCATCTCCTGCCCAACACTCAGTGGTTGCCCTTGATGGTCTTGGAGGTCTTGTCCATCCCAAACGATCCTGATTCCTCTCAGCGCTCCCACAGATGGGCCCCAGGGCCCTGCCTGGCTCTGTTTCCAGGGAATTCTCTGCTCCTGCTGCCTGGCCAGGCCCGGAATGTGGCAGAGCAGGGCCAGGAGAGCCCAGGCACTGGGAACAGAGTGGGGAGCGCTGGAAAGGGGACACAGGAGCTGCTGCAAAGGATCCTGGAATGGTTTGGGTCGGAAGGGACCTTAATGACCTTGAAGGGACATTAAAGATTATTTAGTCCCACACCCTTTGCATTTAAACATTCAAGCAGCCCCATTTCACATAAGCATTTTTTAATACATTATTTGATGGGTTTATTTCTATTCAATCTTTTCACCAGCTTAAAAATTCCCCACTCCTCTGCCAAGACCTTGAGAGATCATTACCTTTGACTCAGAAAACCTTTCCAAAATCCTTTTCTTGGCACAGGATACAAAAGATCTGACAGAGTTCTACAACAAGGCAGGGGCTGCCCTTTGAAGCACCTGGATATTTCTGGTCAAGACAAAGTTCAACTCCAGCAACCCCAGGAAGCCTTTTTAAGAGGTTTACAAAGAAATGTGAATTTCCTGAAGTGTGGTAGGAAATGTGAGTCTCTGCCCAGCCTGAGAGGGAAGAGCTGGTTCCCTGCTGGCCTAGAGTCGAGGGTCAGAGCTGTTCCCCCTTTCGGTGCCTTCACACTCTGCCTGTGCAGGGCTTGAAGTGTTTTCTAAACAGGAAAAATCCTAAAGCACAGGTGACCTGTGCCAGCCCCTGCCCACCCTCCCAGCCAGCAATTCCCAATTCCCAATCTCCCATCCAGCCCTGCCCTCTGGCACTGGGAAGCCATTCCCTGGCTCCTGTCCCTCCAGGCCTTGTCCCCAGTCCCTCTCCAGCTCTCCTGGAGCCCCTTTAGGCCCTGCAAGGGGCTCAGAGCTCTCCCTGGATCCTTCCCTTCTCCAGGGGAACATTCCCAGCTCTCCCAGCCTGGCTCCAGAGCAGCTCCAGCCCTGGAGCCTCTCCATGGATTCCTCTGGCCTCTCTCCAGCAGCTCCAGGTCCTCCTGTGTCCCCAGGGCTGGGGCAGCTCTGCAGGTGGGGTCTCACCTGAGCACAGGGGCAGAATCCCAATCCCCTCCCTGCTGCCCACACTGGGATCAGCTCAGAACACTCAGCTAATCCTGTGTCAGCTCTCCCTAATCCATTTCCATCCCTCACTCCAGAGCCTGGCACTGCGGGACATCCCACTGCCTTTTTAAAGACTGCCATGCCATCAGTCATCTGTTCCCACAGCCTCTTCCCAGCGATCCATGATTTGTTGAGGACAGCAGACAAACAAACCCACAAGGTCTGCGGCCCCCGGAGCTCCCCAGCCCTTTGTAATGATCCCAGACACAAACTGTGCGGTCCTGCTGCTTCAGAGACCGGCACCAGTAGCTCTTTAACACCCTCCCAGTTCCAGAGGGAATAGAAAGCGGTTCATTACCGCAGTCAGACGGGAATAAATCACCGTGCCCGTCCCACACCGAGGGGAGCACGCCCCGCCAGCCTCTCCACACCGCAGGCTCTGGGCTCTGCCCGAGGGCAGCCCAGCGGCGCTGCTGGGCTTTGTTTATCCCAGCTCATCCCTGCTCCTCCTGCTCCACCCCACTGCCCATCCCTCTCTGCCGGTACTCAGAGCTTCCCTTACCCCTTGGGATGAATTCCCAGCTGTGCAGTTGCACATTTCCCTACATTCTACTTTTTCCCTCGCTATTATATTTTTCTTCTGGTGTTTGTCCTTCTCTCCTGGAGCCAGGTGGAGGTTTGGGTTTGCTTTCGAATCAAAGGCCCCTTCTGTCTCTGTAGTGTTTGAGTCAGAGATTTCCAAAGGTAAGAGAGAGATGCACAGTCCTGGCTCAGGTTTTAAGGCAGCTTTGGCTTAACTGGGATGAGGGGATCTGCTGGGATGACCAAGTGCTGTGGGACAGGAGCCCCTGGGATCTGCCTCAGCCCCACAGGGCAGCTGTGATTCCAGCCTGGAGCCTTCCCCGGCCACCCCATTCCTGCTCCTGCCCCACTCCCTGTCCTTGGCTTGGCTTTCAGCATCTCAGAATATCCCAAGGCTTGAGTAAGTTCTTGGAGCTGCAAGTCTTGGGATCACAGAGAAGCAGGAATTATTATTATTAAGTAGATTAATTAATGAAGGGTTATTATTCATTTTCTCCAGGACTTTGTGCATTTCCTCCTCTCACACTGAAGGAGTTCAGTGCATAAATGCATTTATCTTCCCAAATAATGAACTTTCTGTATTTGATCACCATAGCAAAGAACAAATGGCGCAGAAAAAACTTTAGAACCGGAGCCTGATGAGATTTTTGTCAAACCTAAGAAAATAGGAAGTTCTAAGAAGAGAGCATTCAATGGGAGATGAATATTTTGGCGTTGTTAGGGAGAAGGGAAACCCTCGGGATTATTGCTGTGGAAGCACCTCTCATCCCTGCGGGCAAAGAGAAGGCAAAGCAGCTGGAGAGGAGCAGGAACCAAAGCAGCGATTCCACCTCCCTTTGTGCCTGGCTGAGCTGCAGCCAGGGACCTGCAGCCACCAGAATTCCGTCTGGGAAACCCCGAGGAGCCCACGCAGCTCTGCTCTTCCCAGACTCCCAGCACCCAAAGATCCCTTAAAAAACCTCCCAGGCCTGCTCCTGGTGTGGGAGGTGCTGATGGGAAGCCCCAGTGAGGACAGAGCCCAGACTGGGGGAAGATTTTCTCACTCCTAGCATAAAATAGAGGAAAATCTGAAACACCTTCGAGTTAATGTATGTGTGAGCTTCTCTGGTCCTGTAGAGCTGAGAAAAATTCCCTCCAGTGAAAATCCGTGAAATCTGTGTGGGGTTTTTTTGGTCATTTTAAATTCCCGAATGATAAAAGGACAAAAACCTGCCATGCCTCACTATTCCCCTTTTCCTGTATCCTACAGCCAAGGCCTAAATCTCAAATCCCATCGTTAACCCCAGGCTGGTGTTTTGCACATGCAAACATCCTGCAGAACAGCAAATCAACATCTACGCTTTGCAAGAAATGAGATCTAAAAATCAGACACAAGGAAAAAACAAAGATAAAAGACACCCTGGGTTGGCTGGCAGTGAGATTCCCATCATGAAATAATCCCATAAGAAACATCCTAAATTTCCTTCAGTTAAAGACAGAAAATTTCCTTCACCAGTTAGCAAAAAAACCCACCACAAACAAGACAAGATTTTATATTCTTGATTTTGTTGCCAGCCTAAAAACAAAAACCAAAGGTGGATTAAATGTACCCACCCCAAGGACCAGGGATTTTATTTTAAGCCTCTCTACATCATCAAGCAGGGAAAAAAAAGTCTCCTTCCTTTCGAGATAATTCCTAATTAATAAAGTTATATTTATTACATGCAATTAAAAATATAACCTCAGGGCAGGAGCAACAATAGAGATATTCAGCCTGAGAGTTACTTATCAAAATTATTTTCATTCCTTTTTTTCCCAAGCACTCTGCAGATGAAAATTCATTTCTGGAAGCTACAGTATCCTGTTTCATTAAAATAGTGTTTTCTAATTAAATTAATTTAACAAAGGCAAAAAAGGATGTTGGGATGCTCCACATCTGAGAATAAAGCTAATTGAACCCAACCAGCTCCCTGCAATGGCAGCAGCTCTGATCTAATCTCATTAAAAAAAGGAACAGGCCCTGTTTAATTATTTTATTTATTCCTACCCAAGACAACTGCCTGCTTGGCACTTCCCAAGGACTGGGGCCAGGCTCCTGATATAAATAAAGGTAGCCAAGTAAAATTAAAGATACTGGAATTAATTAACAAAAGGAATGACCGAAAACAACCGGAGGCGCAGAACGGCGATCTGCCGTGCCGCACGGCCCAGGGGGCAGCGCCGGGTGCCCACCAGGGCAGGGCACGGCCAGGGGCAGCCCAGGCCCTGCGCTGGCACCTTTATACCCCGAGGGTCAGTGCCCAGACACCCCGAACCCATGGCGGGCACGCCCAGCCCGGGTCCGCTCGGAACACCGCGGTTGAGGATCCGGAGGGAGCTGGCTTTGACTGGTGTCCTGACTGACATGCACGTAGAACGTTCTAGAAACTCCCGTCGGCCATCTTGTCCCTGTATTAACAGTTAAACATTATTAGCTCATTATGAGAACAGAAAGCTTTCCTGCTGTAACAGGAGTGTTGCAATAAACCAAGGGAGGTTACAGAGAAAGGGGACATTACAACAGCCAGAACACTAGAACATGAACAATTAACATGTCACACTTAATTTCTTAACCTCATTAACTGGTTGACTCCTGATAACGCAGTCCTAATTAACGTACAAAAGCCAACTCCATCCCAGTTTTTAACAGCTCCCGATGTGGGGAATTAAATAAACCTGGCCCCGTGATCCCAGCTCTGAGAGAGATGAGACATTTCAGCCCCACCACCACCTCCTGCCCTGGGCAGGGATTGGCCCAAGGCTGGACCCAGTCTTGGAGGCCTTTGCCAGCCTCAAGGATTCCATGATTTCCTCTTTTCTTCCAGCCCCTCACTGCCACTCCTTACATTAAATCCAAAGGGACACACCTGAATCCTGAGAGTCCTCATGCCCATCACAGCATCTCCTGCAGGAAACATTAACCCCATCAGTCACACTGAGCAGTGAGAAGGCAAATTCTGATTCCTGCAGGACAAACTCAGGGGGTTTATGTGGATTTAGAGCTGGGAGAGGGGTCTGGGGCACTGAGGGGGACTTTGGGGCCTTGTCAAGGATAGTAAGTCTCATTCCTGAGGCTCCTGAACATATCAGGAGGGGAGATGGCCCAACTGACACTTCCTGGAGCTGTCGGGGTGGCAGACTGAAACCCTGGAAGACAAGAGGGAACCCCTGCAACACAAATGCTAATTAAAACATCCCCAGAGCAAGAGTGGGGGGCTGAGGGCACTCCTGGAGGTGGGGGATGTTCAGGGAGCACCCGGCTCTGAGTGTGACCCCATGTCCATGGCAGGGAAACATCAACACTGGGTTCCAACCCAGTGGTGCAAATCTTGGGGTGAGGAGAGAGACGAGAGGAGATTTGGAAGGGAACCCCAGGATCCCAGACTGGTTTGGGTTGGGAAGGACCTCAAAGCCCACCCAGCCCCACCCCTGCCATGGCAGGGACACCTCCCACTGTGCCAGGCTGCTCCCAGCCCCAATGTCCAGCCTGGCCTTGGGCACTGCCAGGGATCCAGGGGCAGCCCCAGCTGCTCTGGGCAAGAAGCCCAGGAAGCTCCTGCACCTGCCAGTGCTGCAGGACTTCGGGGCTCTGTGGGGCTTGGGAGTCACGAGGGACACCTGTGTGGCGGGAAGGGTCCCCAGGGCCATGGGGTCACAGAGGGAACTCAGCACACTGGAGCCTGATGGGGTTTTTCTCACATCTAAAAAAACCAGGAAGTTTTAGAAAGAGAGCATTCAGCGGGAGGTGAATATTGTGGCATCGTTAGGAAGAAAGAAACTCAGCCTGAGGAGGGGAACGGGGCTTGCTGTGAGAGGAAAGGAAGAAAACTCCTTTCTTCCCTTTTATTTTTAATACATTTGTCACCTCAAACCCCACGAGAGTCATTGTCGATGGCAATCCAAAATCAAAACTGGACTTTTTGTCTTAAAAGCCATTCTCTCACTAAAACAGGAATTAATTCTGGGAAGTTTATGGCTGGGCTCAAGCTGAAGCTCCTTCTGGCTCTATAATTGACTGATCTGCTGTGTGTGGAGCCTCAGGACTGAGGGGCTGGACTCTGTGCAATAAATATTGAGGGCTATTTAAATGGAAAAGGGAATCACAATTTCACTGCTTTGTGTTATATAAGCAAGGTCTGAAATGAAATTACTGCTCCTGGAGATGAAAGAAGTTAAAATCTGCTCGTGTTTTTTACCCTTAGGTTTAAAAGGCAAATAAATATGTAAACAAATAAATCAAGAATATTAAATCTCATCTAATCGGCTTTAACCACAAAATCTACAAAGATGCTTCTTATTCTGCAGCTGAGTCGAGAATGCGAATCTTTCCCATGGAAAGCTTTTCTCCTCAGACAAGTGCTCAGAACCTGAATTAAATTAGTGCTAACAAAAGCCAACTTTCTTTCTTAAATCTGGATTATGCATGATAATATCCTAAATGTTCCTCACTTGTTCCATGTGATACCAAACCTTAATCTCCCCATTTTCCTCAGAAGTTCTCTCTGGAAAATAACCAAAATGTGAGCATGGCTGTGGCATGTGGTTCTGGGCACAGGAAAGAATTCCAGCCCTTTCTGTCCTTCCTCAGCCTGTCCAGGCAGGGCTGGAAGCCGAACACGGAGCCCTCGTGTGTGTGCTCAGAACTGGGAATGCTTTGATGGAGCAGGAGCTCCAGCCTTCTCCCGGTTCTCCCCTGATCCTGCTGCCCCTCAGGCTCATCCCCTGGGCTCCTCCTGTTCCCAGCCAAGCCAGAAACCCTGAGAGCCCTGAGGAACTGCTCCAGTGGGAGGTGCCCCTGCCCATGGCAGGGGCTGGAATGAGATGGGATTTAAGGTCCCTTCCAGTCTGTGATTCCATGAAAAACTCTACCCACTCTCTCCTGACTGCATCCACTGGAGATGGATCTCACTTTTGTCTCCTTTCTCCGCAGGAATCAAACATTCCAGCTGTTTCAGACTATTCCTCCTTTACAAGCTCTGCTTTGTACCTTCAGATTTTCCTCTCTGCAATCCCACAAAAGCAGTGCTGTAAATGGCTGCTCCCTTTAAACCAGCAGGAATCCATGAATTCGTGATGTGCTCACCCAGCCCAAAAGGTCTGTCTGAAAACCACAGACACCCTGTCCCCTCTGGAACAGCATTCCCGGGGCACTGGGGAATTTTGACCCCTGGAAGGAGCAGCTCAGGCTCTCAGGGCTGTGTCTCAGCGGACAGAGTGGTGCGAGGCCCAGAGATGGACTCTGATCTTGGAGGTCTTTTCCAACCTCAGTGACTGTTATTCCTCCCCTGGACCCCAACCTGCTCCTGGGAACTTTTCTAAGTCTGATGTTCCCAAGCTGCAGCCCTTGGGAAAGCCCCCTGCCCCTCTGGAAAGCCCCACACTCCCCAGGTACCCTTGGAACCCTCTATTCCTTCAATTTCTCCACCCCCAGCAGGAGAGCTTTGGCTCAAGCAGGGATGGACAAACATTGCCGGAGTATTTGGGAACAGAGGGATTCTTTCCCAACAGAGTTTCCCTGTGCTTTTCCTCAAGCTCTGCTGCATTTGCTGTTCCAGTCCTGTTGGTTTCTGTGGAGAGAATCCTCCTCTTAATTAACCCTCTACTCAGGCTGGGCCACTCCACACCCAGGCAATTCCTGCTCCTGCTTTTTCCTTCCCGAGCCAGCAGAAGGGCAAAATTCCCAGGGAAAGTGAATAAAAATGTCCCAGACATTGCTGTTCCCTTCCCAGCAGCATCTCCTGCTCCAGGTTCCCACAAACCCACCCTCACCCGGGCGTGGTGCCGCTAATTCCCTCAGCTCTGCTCTGGAATTCTCCTGGTGCTTTCCTCCACTCTGATTCCGCACTTGATGATTTGTTTCATCCCCGGCTTTTCAATCTTCCCTGGGTGGACATCAGAGCTGAACTGCCTGGATGGGCAGGGGAGGGGAAGCTCTTCCCAGATTATAAATTCCAGATATTGGTACTAAACCCTTCCCTCTCTGGGCATTAAACCTCTCCAGCTTCCCAGTGAATTCCAAATCAGAAAGTTATGAATACAGAAATGAGGTTTCAATGAGTGTCAAATATGATTCCCATAAACCCTGATCACCGGGCCACTATATTTTAGAAAAAAAAAAAATAAAATCACCTTTCTGAAGCTTCTTTGACCTTCAGCCACACACAGTGAGATATAAAACCGGTGTTTCACTACTGCCTTGAAAGAAACACATAAAATTATTAAGCTCTACAAAAATCTTGTCTTCTTTGGCAATCAGCGGGATAAAATAGAAATTCAAATAGAAAAATAGACAATTATATACTACAGGCAATTTTCACACAGTATTTACGTGGCACAAAGTTCATAAAATCGTGTAGCAAGTGTTTTGTTGTCATGCTGAGCTCCAGGTGATGGAGATAAAACAATTCAAGCAGCAGCTCTGCACTCTGGCATAAATTAGTTAAAATAATTTGCCTCCATGCACTACAAAACATGAGCATTGAATAGAAAACGCTATTAAAAATTTATACAGTATTTCCTGGCTGAGCTTTACATGAATTATAATCCTATCAGGAGATCCTTCCCGATAACGCCGTGATAGGAACTCGGGGCTGACTCAGAGGGAAGAGCTGAGCGCTCTGCGTGATTATTGCAGTGTTTAGGAGTTGTTGCTTCCCATCACAACCAGGAGCAGCGTTTGCAGGATAAATGCAGGCTCTGGAATGTGGATGTAATTTCCAGGGCCGGGGCTGTAGGTGGACTTCCACTGAAATATTCATGATTTACGTGTTAGCAGCTCCAATTAATTGGCATCCATAATTAATCTGCCCTGCAGAAAGCAGCTGTTTGATAAACATGGGATGTATTGGACATGCCCCCTTCATTTGCAGTGTAGGCTTTGTTCATCTGACAGTCAGGAACACAGAAACTGCACTTGTCACACACCAAAATCCCCGCTCAGCCTGCGGCTCTGCTCTGTGATCAGCTCCAGAGCCAGCACACAGCTCCTACGCCCAACACCCGCCCCACGGGTGCCCCGATTCCAGCCCTGGCACTCCGCCTTTGCTCCCACGGCTCAGCCGTTGATCCCAGTAGAGCCAGGGAGCTGAGGAGATGGGGATGGGCAGCTGGGGTCCCCAGCTGGTGCAGCCAGATCCCACAGCCGGATCCCACAGCCGGATCCCACAGCCAGATCCCACAGCTGGATCCCACAGCCAGATCCCACAGCCGGATCCCACAGCTGGATCCCACAGCTGGATCCCACAGCCGGATCCCACAGCCAGATCCCACAGCTGGATCCCACAGCTGGATCCCACAGCTGGATCCCACAGCTGGATCCCACAGCCAGATCCCACAGCCATGGCAGCCAGATCCCACAGCCGGATCCCACAGCAGATCCCACAGCCAGATCCCACAGCCAGATCCCACAGCCGGATCCCACAGCCGGATCCCACAGCCAGATCCCACAGCCGGATCCCACAGCGGATCCCACAGCAGATCCCACAGCCAGATCCCACAGCCAGATCCCACAGCCATGGCAGCCAGATCCCACAGCCAGATCCCACAGCTGGATCCCACAGCTGGGTCCCACAGCCAGATCCCACAGCCAGATCCCACAGCTGGATCCCACAGCTGGGTCCCACAGCCATGGCAGCCAGATCCCACAGCCAGATCCCACAGCCGGATCCCACAGCTGGATCCCACAGCTGGGTCCCACAGCCAGATCCCACAGCCAGATCCCACAGCTGGGTCCCACAGCCATGGCAGCCAGATCCCACAGCCGGATCCCACAGCTGGATCCCACAGCTGGGTCCCACAGCCGGATCCCACAGCCAGGCACACGCTGTGGGGTGGGGCTGCCTGGCACCTCCATCCCTGGGGCTGGCAGTGCCACCTCCCAGCCAGATGTTGGCTGGGACCAGTTGGTCTAAGGTCCCTTCCAAGCCAAACCATTCCGTGCCTCTGAACAATCCACGAGTGCACTCCGAGCTCCTGAGGGGACAAGGACAAGGACAAGGACAAGGACAAGGACAAGCTGCGGTGGGCAGGACGAGGGGCTGGGGCCTACTGGTTTGCCACAGGAATTGCTCATTCCTGAAGCTAAAATGAGGAATTGACTTGGGACAACACGGATCCAGTGTTTGGGTACCTCCTCTTGCCTTGACCCCACAGACACTGAGAGCACAGAGCTGACATAACTCCAGGCAGGCGTTTCAGAAACACTCATTAATTTAAAAACCCTCTTTGGGTCAAAAAGCTCCAAATGAGAAGTTTCTACAAGATGTTACACTGCAGTTTGATTTTATGCTAGTTTTTATATTTGACCAGCGTTGGAAAGCTGCTTTGCTGCCCACAGGGAAGAGGATACAGGTTAGTGCTGGCTTAGTGGTTGGATTTGATGCTCTTAAACGTCTTTCCCAACCTCAGTGATCCCGTGACTCTGTGGTTCCTCAGCTGCCCGGGTGGCCAGGGGACAAGCACAGGTCACCCATGTGTGCAAGGACAGCCCAGCACCACTTGAGGGGTGGCTGCAAAGCCAGACCCTCCTTGGCAGGGGTGGGAGCGGGAGCCACAATTTGGGAAGCTTTAGCCAAGATTTTGGGGTAGGCACCTGAGGAAGAGGCACCCAGAGGTGGGGCCGCCTCCATCCCTGGGGATTTCCAAACTCAGCCAAACAAAATCTCGGCTGACCTGCTGTGGCGAAGGTGGCACTTTGGTGAGGTGACCCCCAGGGGTCCCTTCCAATCCCTATTTCTGTCATTCCTGTCCCTGCTGCTCATCCCAGACATGGAGTTTCCCATGTGATCCTGTCCTGCAGAAGTTTTATCTCACCACGTTGAGCTTTATTTGCCTTTAGGGTGAGAGCTGCAGCTTTGCCTGCTGTAAATAACCCTCAGCATCTGCAAACGCCCCACTTCATTAACCACCCCCTTCCCGCTAATTAGCGAGACACGCAGCAACAGTCCCGGGGTGGGAATATCCAGACATCCCTGAGATAACCTTTGCCTTTAAAGGGATATTTATTCCCT